>NC_088203.1:45479930-46169673 GCF_037126465.1 Ornithodoros turicata | reverse complement strand
CGTTGTCAGAATATAGATACGACATAGCTGTACCAACGTGGCTTCATAGCATTGGACCAATGTCGGACAAACGTTGAGGGGTCTACATCAAATTTGTAACATTGTTCCAGCATTGCTATGGTGCTTTTCTTCCAATGTGGAGCAGTCGCCACGGTCCAACGTTGTCAGAATGTGAATACGAAATAGCTGTACCGACGTGGCATTCACGGCATTGGACCAATGTTGGACAAACGTTGAGGGGTCTACATCAGATATGTAATATTGATCCAGCATTGCTGTGCTGCTTTTCCTCCAATGTGCGACAGTCGCCACCGGTCTAACGTTGTCAGAATATGGATACGAAATAGCTGTATCCACGTGGCGTTCACAGCATTGGAACAACGTTGTACAAACGTTGAGGGGTCTACATCAAATTTGTAACATTCTTCCAGTATTGCTATGGTGCTTTTCTTCCAATGTGGGACAGTCGTCGCCGGACCAACGTTGTCAGAATATGAATACGAAATAGCTGCACCGACGTCGCGTTCACAGCGTTGGACCAATCTCGGACAAGCGTTGAGAGGTCTACATCAAATCTGTAACATTGTTCTAGCATAGCTATGGTGTTTTCCTTGCAATGTGGGGCAGTCGCTACCGGTCCAACGTTGTCAGAATATGGGTACGAAATAACTGTAGCGACGTGGCGTTCACAGCATAGGAACAATGTCGGAGAAACATTGAGGGGTCTTCATCAAATTCACAACGTTGTTCCGGCATTGGTACGGTGCCTTTTTTGCAACGTGGGGCAGTCACCACCGGTCCAACGCTGTCAGAATGTTGATGATGATGATGATTCGTGTTTTAATGGCGCAGCGGTAACTATGACCATAATGTGCCAAGACCATGATAAAAGCATTAACAGTTTAAGAGAAAATGATCCAGTGATTCATTAAAAGGTATAAGCATTTCATTAAAACTAACGAATTACCAATCGAAAGGCATAAAAGAAAGCTGTAAAACTAGAGTGCATTTAAAAGACCAATGTTTTGGAAGAAGTTAAAAACCCGTTCAAACGGTACGAAAGCTTCATCCCCTAGTAAAAGGGAAAGATGGAGAGGTAAATGGTATGTGTAAAACTCATGGAAATGACGGTGTCGGTGGGTTTCATACAATGGACATGTGATGAGAAAGTGGAGGACGGAACTGTGTGCGCCACACCGTGTGCAGAACGGGGGATCCTCCCTACGGAGGAGGTGACCGTGCGTCAAATAGGTGTGGCCAATCCTCAGACTTGCGGAAACAACTTCATGAAGACGATTATTAAAAACGTACATTGATTTCCCTATAGTGAGTTTAACTAAATGGAGTTTATTCTCATGTTGTGTATCCCAGTGCTGCTGCCACCTGCTATTTATGCTTCTCCTAAGTGCTAGACGGAGGTCATGAGAGGGTACGTCAAACTGGCTGATCTCAAATGAAAGGGCCGCTGTGGCAGCTGTGGCAGCAAGTTCATTCCCGAGTATACCAACATGACTGGGTACCCAGCAGAAAGTTAAAGAAAAGCCCTTTTTTGTCACCCTACTGGAAAGGCACTGTGCATGCGTACAAGAAGGTTCTTTGATATCCCTATGTTGGCTGTTGCTTTAAGACAACTTAGAGAGTCTGTGTATAGATGACCGATGACTTGATATGATATTGTAAAATATAGTTCAATGCGGTTATTATACCATATATCTCAGCACTAAAAATTAATAGTACATGAGGTAGACGGTTACCATTGCGCATGATACAGCAGTACCAGTTTCTGAACCATCTGTATAAAAAGCTCTGTGTTCACCAAGACTTCGTTTTAGGGACTCGAACTCCTGCTGGAGTACGACAGGTGGTGTGTCCTGCTTCCTCCACTTCGTCAATGTGCAATTAACGTTGAGGAGTGGAGGAGACTTCGTGGAGGAGACTGCCACGGCGGAATACGTGAGCTTGCCTGTACTACCGTGGAATCGCAATGAGGGAACTTGTAAGCCTGACATCCCTGAAGGACACGCATGCTGAATGGAGGGACAATGTTGTGTTTATTAAGGAAAAGCTGTTTGTAGGATGTGTCTTCGACACAGGGAATGGCTGGGTTATGGGTGTGTCCCTTTACCCTCAAGAAGTATTGGATGGACAGGTAGAACCTCCTCCTTTCTAGCGACCATTCGTTGCTTTCGACATACAGGCTTTCCACTGGTGATGTGCGGAAAGCCCCAAGAGCCAGACGCAGGCCTAAATGATGCACCGGATCAAGGGCCCTAAGCACAGATTGGCGAGCTGAACCATAAACAACACACCCGTAATCAAGTTTGGACCGGATTGTCGAGGCATAAACTCTGTAAAGGGTCTGTCGGTCCGCACCCCACGATCTATGGGACAAGATTTTCAAGATATTCATAGATTTTGTGCATTTGACTTTTAGGTGTTTGATGTGGGCCAGAAATGTAAGCTTCGTGTCAAAGATGACTCCGAGGAACTTGTGCTGGTCTTTTACCTGGAGGTCACACCCATTTAACTTAAGTGAGAGTGAGGGAAATAATCCTCGAACCCTTGAAACAAGAACGGAGATAGTTTTCTCGGCTGAGAAGCTGAACCCATTTTGAGTTGCCCATCCACTCAGCTTGTTTATAGCGACCTGCAGCTGCCTCTCACACACTGTTAAATTCGTCGAGGAGCTACACATTTGAATGTCGTCTACGTATAAAGAGTACGTTATGGAAGGTGGGATAACTTGTGCGACAGAATTTATTTTCACAAGGAACAGGGTGACACTGAGAACGGAGCCCTATGGGACTCCATTTTCTTGCATAAATGGACGAGAGAGAAGTTTGCCAAGGCGGACTCTAAATGATCTATCCTGCAGAAAGTTAGCGATACATCTCAGAAGGCGACCACGTATTCCAAGGGAATAAAGATCTTGCAGAATACCATACCGCCACGTGGTATCATAAGCTTTTTCAAGATCAAAGAAAACTGATGCACAGTGGCGCCTTCTGACAAAAGCTTCCCGAATGGTTGTTTCAAAACGAATGAGATGATCGGTTGTTGAGCATCCCATTCGAAACCCACACTGAAAGTGCGACAAGCAGTTATTCTCCTCCAGATAGTGCACAAGACGGTTGTTAACAATTCGTTCAAATGTCTTTCCAATGCAGCTCGTGAGGGCGATCGGCCTGTAACTACTTGGCGTTGAGGAATCCTTTCCAGGTTTCAGGATTGGGATGATGGTAGCAGTCTTCCAAGCAGATGGCATTGTGCTCTTGGACCAAACTTTGTTAAAGAACTCGAGTAGAGAAATTTTAGACTGTTCTGATAAGTGTTGCAGCATTGAGTAGGTGACCCTGTCTGGTCCTGGGGATGTGACGTTTCGAAATCCACCATTGTAAAGGCTGGTTATACAAAAGCTCTTCACCACCATTCATTGGAATTACTCGTTTTTCTGCGTTGGATCTTATTGTTCTGAATTCCCTGGAATAATGTGATGAGCTTGAGACATTTTCAAAGTGTTCTCCAAGAGCATTGGCCTGTTCTTCTAGGCTGTTGTTTGATTGGCCATTAATACGTACAAGAGGGATGCAGTAACCGATATGCTGTCCCTTGATCTTTCGGATCCTATCCCAAACAATTTTGGATGGGGTATGACCGGCTAAGGATGACACGAAACCGGCGCCAAGATGTCCGCTTTGCTTGTTTGCGTGTCCATCTTGCTTTGGCCCTCGCTTTTTTAAAAAGCAGGAGGTTATTTGCGTTTCGATATCTTCGGAATACCCCCCAAGCACCGTTTTGTAGTTTGCGCGTCTCCTCACATTCGGCCGTTCACAAAGGCTTTGGGCGCTTGGGCTGGCGGCCAGAAGACTGTGGAATGCTTTCAGTTGCTGCTTGTATGATAACATTTGTGATGAGGTCGTTAGCATTCTCAATTGCTACATGGTTCAATGGGATCAGACTGAGGTCGCACTTCTCACTAAAACAACTCCAGTCAGCGTCCTGGAGTCTCCGTCTCGGAGGACGTGTTGTGAGTGTATTAGCTACTGGAAGATATTTCAAGATCACTGGGAAGTGGTCGCTTCCAAAGGGGTTTGCCTCAACTGTTCATTCTACATCCTGGAAAAGTGATGGGCTGCAGAAGGACAGGTCTAAAGCAGAGAAAGTCTGAGTTGGAGAATGTAAATAAGTTGGTGATCCTGTGTTCAAGAGGCAAATCATAGATGATGAGAGGACTGCTTCCAGCATCTGTCCCCTGCAGTCGACACTTATGCTGCCCCAAAGAGGATTATGGGCATTAAAATCACCCAAAAGTAGAAAAGGCTGTGGCAACTGACTATATAAACTTTCTATGTCTATTTGTGTGACAGTTGCTGCTGGTGGCAAGTAAACTGAGCATACTGTCACAACTTTATCGAGACAGATCTGCACAGCCACAGCCTCCAACTCTGTCACTAATTGTACTTGCTTAGTTGGAAAAGATCCTCGTGTGACGATCGCTACGCCGCCAGATGCGCGTGCTGCGCCTGTTCGATCTCTTCTGAAGACGTTATGTCTGCGAAGTGGATTCAAAGTGTTCGTGTTTAGATAAGACTCCTGCAGACAGAAGCGTGCCGCATTGTATCGGTCGAAAAGATCATTGACGTCATCCAGATTTGACAGCATTCCACGGCAGTTCCATTGAATGAAACTTCCCATCATAATAAATGAAATAAAGATGGGGAGCGCAGTACAAAGAAAGATAGAGACATTAAAAACTCTACTGTGCAGCTTGGGAACCAAGAATTGCATTTAGGGAGCTTGAACTCTCCGCAGTTGTTGTTTCTGCTGTTCATTTGCTTTCGCGCCCCTGCCTCTACCACTTGTCCTCTCACGTTTCTCTTTCGCTTGGGAGAAAGTGCTTGGAAGACTCAATGACGACTTCTGCGATGCGCGGTCGTCATCATCGACCTCAATGTTTAGTGTGCTTGTCTGGGAGGGATCCTTGGTAACCCCATCCCAAACTGAAAGGGAGCCACAAGCCTCTGAAGAGGTTGTGGCTGCATTATGAGGGCTGGCTTTTAGGCCAACCGAAGCAACCAGAGAGGACACTTGTGTCTCTCTCTGTTCTGGTTGGGTCTGAGTGTGGAGTGGAGGCCCAGGAGTCTGGGTCTCCACGGGTACTCTGAGTGGTGCCACTCCGCTACGCACCACCTCAGAAAACATTCCTTTCTTTTGAAAGTCCAGCTGTGCTTTCGCTGCCTTATATGTCAGTTTTTGTTCGGTCCTGATTCTGAGTATATATTTTTCGTCTTTCCAGCGTGGGCATGACCTCGAATATGTTGGATGGCCACCTTGACAATTTACACAGTGAAATTCTTTGTTACATGACTCCGGTGGGTGGTCATTAATGGCACACTTTGGGCAAACTTGTTGTCCACGACACATCTGGGAGCTATGGCCGAAACGTTGGCATTTAAAGCATCGTCTGGGGTTTGGAATGAATGGTCGTACATGACAGTTAATGTAGCCAGCCTTGATCTCTGACGGGAGTGTGTGTAACTGAAAGGAGAGTATTACGTGCTTTGTTTGGACATCCTTAAAATCCCTTCTCATCACAATGCGCTTTGCACATGCGACCCCTTGATCCTTCAATCCTTCCTCGATCTCTGCTTCAGAACAAGAAAGGAGTTCATCCTCGGAGATCACGCATTACACTATGTTTAAGGTGCGGTGTGTTGTGACCGTAACTTTGATGTCACCAACCTGTTTCACTGCTTGGAGTGCGGTACTCTGTTGTTTTGTGTGGACTTCAACCTGAAGATCCCCAGTGTTTAGCTTTTTAGCATTGTAAGACTTGCCTAGAAGTTTCTCAAGTTCCTTTGCTACTAGAAATGGTGATACTTTCGCAAGTGGTTTGGATTCATTGTCTGATTTTATCACAAGTACTTTGGGGAACCAGGGTTCCGGGTTTAAACCTACGACATCAAGTCTAACTCTATCGGTGCGACCCCTTTTCAAGGGTTGATCATGATTTTTTGTGCTGGCTGAATCCATAAAGATATGTATGTAATTCAGTGCAGTGGGGTGCCGCCCACCACCGAGCCCAACCAGGGGAACGTACGGTCTGCACGTTAACGCTTCGACTGCACTATACCCTAGTGCAGCTTCTGGAGAGTGAAAGACTGCCCAAGGTTGACCCTTGCCGCCAAAGAAGGTGAAAAGAGGAAAGGGAGAGAAGGAAGGAGACCAAGGAAGAGAAAGTAATGAAAAGGGAGATGGCGACTAGCTGAATAATCCTGGCCGGGCCTTCCAGGACCACCCGACTATGGCAAGCAGGGGCCAAAGCGGTGTATTGCTTTCCCGGAGGGGCCCCGAAGGGTCCGAAGCAACCTCCGGGTCCACTCAACCGCCAGGATTCCCTTTTCCCCAGACACGGGAAAGCCACGCACAGCTATACGTGGGGGTCTCCCTCCTGCGGCCACCCAACCGCTGGTGCAAGAGGGGGCTACTGCGGCTGTTGCCGGGCGATGGGGGCGCCAAGTTCCCGACGCCGGGGCTGTCAGAATGTGGGTACGAAACAGCAGTACCGATATATGTGTTTCACAGGGACGTTGGAGAGTCTACATAAAATTAGCAACGTCCTCCAGCATTGGTACGGTGCCCTTTTTCCAATGGTGCAGAGGTAACATGCAACCTATGTTCCAGAATATGGATACGAAATAGCTGCGTCGACGTGGAATTCACAGCACTGGAAAAATGTCGGAGAAACGTTGAGGAGTGCAGTTTTGCCACGTAGCTCCGGCGCTTCATTTTATTTTATTTTTTTCAATATCGGGCGGTCGCCACCGATCCAACATTGTCAGAATATACACTTGAAATAGCGGTTCCAAACGTAGAATGAACAACGTTGCTTCTGCACAAGTTCTTCTTCAGGATTTCATATGCAAAGTGTACACACCGAAATCACGGTGATTTACTACACGTAAAAAAAAAAACTCAGTTTTTTACGGTTGTTTTAGCGTGATTTCTATGAGTGAAACTAAATGTCGATCACGTACGTCCAAGTGTAGTCAACGACCTACAACATATGGAGATCAACATGCCGTTTCCGATTCGCCTGTACCTGTCCTGACGTGCTTCCCTGCCCATGGGACACTTTAGATGTTCACAAAACAACAAACGAGTCACAGTCATTTCCTCCAGGTCATTATAATTCTGCCACGCACAGAGAGGATTCCGAATTTCCAGTTTCCTACCAGAAGACCAGCAACGACACATTTTCACAAGGGGAAAGAATGCATCGAGGACTCTCTGGTAACATCGCAGAAGGCCAGCTGATTTGAGAATAGAGCAAGATTCACTCTGGCATAACGCTGTTGCCCTGGTTAACTTTACTTGTATACTTGTACATTCGTTTGCCTGTTCTGCCGTTGCCGCCTCTCTCATACAGTAGAGTGTCTTATGCGTTAATGGGACACCTGATTTATCAGCACCGAGCAAGACAGATCTCCGGAACAGGATGTTCCATGACACACTCAAAAACAGGTTGCAGGTAAATTCGGAGGTTTACAAAGGGTTGCACAGATATGTTCCACAGATTTGGTGCCCCGAGATATATATTTTGAAAAGTTTAAAGACGGCAGTATGCAGCAGTAATGCACTAAATACAAAATTACACATTAACAAAGCAATAAATCTCCTTTTCCACCACGAAATATTATTTCGCTATTTGGGTACTTCGGGCTACTTTTTCTCCCAAAGAAGTGACAGGGCGCTGACAAGCTGGTGCATGATGAGAGAGGCGGAACCCGAGACGGGGAAGGAGAGAGACGACACTTGGCGGAATCAGGGTCTCGCATTTGGTAACCCTGGAGCGGGGATCGGGGAAGCCGCAGGGGACCGCCGGCCAAACCGGACGCCATTCTCCGCATTCTCCTCAGATTATAATCGTCAGTTGAAGTTAATTTTGCTTTTTCTTGGCTTGGTTTGGAATTGAATCGACTTGTGCTGGTAGGATAACGTCTATGATATCGCTAAGCACAGCTCTTCCTCACACTGCTGGGATATATAGGAGGTTTGTTACGACGGAGATTACCGGCGCTGCCCGCAAGTCCATCGTGTGCGGTTTAGGAATTATTTGTAGAAACAGCAGGTATGTACACGTTGAACTTGAGCCCATCTTTACATTTACATTTGTAGAGTATGCAAATAGAACATTTATTCATGGTGTGCTTCCAAATTGTTATTCAGCGTTGTTGGCAGTTTCAAATTTGTTCGTGGGGCAAGTGTTGTCATTTGTATTTCAGCGCCGAGTGTCATACATGAATGAAAGACAGATGTTGAGCAAAGGTCCAGCCTGTACACACTATATTTACGCTTCTTTTCTTTCATAATTATCTCTTCGAATTTATATTTTGCATTTGTTCACTTTTATACAGGCGTAGTCGCAAAGAAAGAAGACAACATGGACGTCGGAACGACGCGGCTTCCTGCAAGGTTGGAGTGCCTTTCAACAAGTAAAACGGTCAGTTAATTTTCCCCGTTGTTCACGCATGGAAAAATTCAACAGTATACTAAAGAAGTCTTAGGCGGGTCAAGTTTTTCGGCAATTATGATCTTGTGTCCTTATTTATGAATATTTTGAGGGAATTATTCTTATTTGTGCAAGAAAAACAGCAGAAGCAACACATATTTAATGACAATTAAAAATGTAGTTACGTTTAATTAGTATCTTCCCGGTACGCACTTGCACTTTTGAACATAAATGCTTTGAAGGCGCAGCATAGCTTCATTTCTCTTCAGCCGTAAAAAAAAACAAATCAATGAATCAATCAACAGAAGTCCTCTCCGCCTCTGTATGTTTGCCATTTTCAGTCCCCTTATTTTGATGTGGTGCCATTGAACATTGAAGTCACTGTGATGTCTCCACCAGTGCTATGATGTCCACATTGAAATATTTAAATTTGACTCACATGAGCAAGAAGAAAATTGTATCTTTTGTCTTTTTCAGGCCTGAACATCAGTAGGCAACACGCACAAGGCATGAACATCCTCATATGTGAATAAACATTATATTCACAACGTTTCATTTGCTTGCATGCTGCATACTACGACACTAGCTATGCTCAAGCAGACATGTCGTTGCAACGTCGGAATGCCACGGGGAAGACGTTGGTGTAACGCCAGAACAACGTTAGAACAGGCGTAGGAACAGCATAGGGGCGAATGTTGCTCAAATGTCGGAACACTGCTGGTCACATTATATTGGAACAATGTGTGGGCATACATTGCGTTAACGTTGGAACATAGTGGGGTCAAATGTTGCTGTAACGTCGGAGCAGTGTCAGTGCATACATGGGATCAACATATACGGGCAGACGTTGCTCAAATATCTAAACACTGCTGGGCAGAAAATATCGGAACAGTGTGTGGGCATACATCGTACTAACGTTAGGACATTGTTGAGGCAGATGTGATCTACCGTCGGAGCAGTGTCACCGCAAACGTGGGACCAGCATATCGGGGCAGATGTTGCTCAAATGTCGGGATACTGCTGGGCAGATCATATCTGAACAGTGTTTGGGCGTACATTGAACTAACGTTGGAACACTGTTGGAACAGATGTTGCTGTAACGTCGGAGCAGTGTCAGCGCAAAATTGGGAGCAGCATACGGGCAGATGTTGCCCACATGTCGGAAAAATGTTAGGGCACACGTGGGACCAACGTTGGAACCCTAAAATATTGTTGTGATTCCAGCGTCGTGTCGCATACTTCGTAAGGATGTGGTTGTTACGTCAGAAGAAACGTTGCTTACCAATGTAGATGTAACCTTAAAGGAGGCGACATTCCCACACTGTTCCAATGTTGGAATCCCTCGTTACTCCAACATTAACGAGTGGAAAAGACAACGTCAGTCCAACGTTGATGCAACATTTCGTGTTACTTGGGCACCCATTTCTTCTACCAGATAATTCTTGCATAATGCCACATACACAGCCGCACTGCCCTCGCCTAAAAAAAGCACGGGGCAAGGATACACAAATACCCTTAAGTGAGCAGGGAAAGGGCTTAAGACCTGAGGAATAATAGCAGAGTCACCGCACATCGCTACGTGGCTAACACAAGACGACAACAAGATACTAGCGGTGGGTAAAATTGCAACACTGCTACACAAGTTCAGACACGCCATGATGACGTCACAAATCAAGAAAAAAGCACGCACACACAGACATCAGCTCAGGAATGCACGAGGAGACTTGCTTTATAGGAATTTCTACTCCACACTCAGGTACCAGCATTTCTGCACAAATACCTGCAAATTCATACAGCTTACTCCATCAACATATCAAGCAAAGTGAATACTGACACTCAGCTACATATAACAAAAAACAAACGAATTCAGTTCTCATGAACTCTCCTCTGCCGAGCGGCATTCTTTTGCTCTACTTGGATGCTGACTGTTTCCCCTCACCTCCATTCTGAGTAAAAGCAGCGAAAGAAGAAAAGAACCGCGAAAAATTACACGCATTTGTGCTCCAATAGCTGTAACTGCAAGGAACCGTAGCGCACACAAGTAAACTATGACAAAGACTCCCATTTCTGCTGTCAGATAATTATTTCATAATGCCACATACACAGTCGCATTGGCCTTGCGTAAAGAAAGCACAGGACAGGGATACACAAATTTTCTTAAGTGAGCAGGGAAAAGGCTTAAGTCGAACCACTCAGGAATAATCGGAGAATCACCGCTTATCGCTACGCGGCTAGCACGACATGACAGCAATAAGATAGTAGCGAAGGGTAAAAATTGCACAAAGAAAAACACTACAGAACAAGTCCAGACGTGCGACATCGCATACAAAGTACTGCTCATCGGGGAGAAGGCCTAAGCCTGCGAGAGAAAATCATTGGAGCATACACAACTCCATTTTTCTATTTCGCGTAAATCTGCTTGCAAAACGACGCACAAATTTTCTTAGGGACCGAGAAATATAGGAAAATCTACTTCGTGCTCAGATACCAGCAATTCTGCTCAAAAACCCATGACTGCAAAATTGAGCACTGCTTACTTCATCAAGATATCGAACACCCAACAAAATCAAACAAACAACCCCACTTCCACTGATAGAACACTATTCAGTTTTTCCCAGGATGCTTTCTTCTGCGTAAAAGCAGAGAAAATAAGAAAAGAGCAGCGAAAAATCACACGCACTTTCGTTCGCATAGCTATAAGAGAAAAAAATAAAATAATGAGACACACGCTAATAAATTGAGACAAAGATACCCATTTCTGCTATCAGATAATTACTGCATACTGCTACATGCACAGTCGCGTTATCCCTGCGTATAGAACGCACAGAACCAGGGTACACATCCCGTAAGCGAGAGGGGAAAGCCACTTCTCGGACAGCTTAATACGGTAAAGTCAGAATTCTTACCAAGAAAACTGGGCTACGAGCGTGACAGACACATACTAACGAAGAAACAAAATACTGCTATTCACTTCTGTTGATAGAATTGGAGTGAACCACACGGTAAGAACAAAGCGCACCGCTTCAGGAAGGCATATCAAATGCAGCGCCTACAATATCCCGCCCAATACATGGACTTCACCAGAGTCGCGTGGTAATTCCATTAAAAACGTTCGTCGAATCCAACAGATTACAATGCAAACGCGATAACAATTATTTTTTAAACCACTATTTCACGCAATAGTACATAAATGTATCACTCCTGTCACACGAAAAGGCAGACGCATGGCACTTACTTGTCAAGTGGGGTCCTTGGTTCAGAAAGGCGCACACACACACACACACAGACACACACTCACAAACACAAAGTCTATTTTCACAACCACATACATCCATATTATTCCTCAGGTCTATAATTATCCTACCATCGTCAAAAGAAGGCAGGCACATGTATGTGAACGCAAAACAATAGGTCTTCGTTCCGGATGTAATAGGATATCGTCACTCGGCCGGCGCGAACGACAAAAAAAAAAAAAAAAAAGAAAGGAATGCATGTTCGTTATACATCCACGAAGAAAACGGTGCCGTGCTTCTGCGCAGCGATCATTATACAGGAGTGAGTTCACATCGTTTCCCTTTTATTTCCTTGCACCCATATATTTTGCAAGAATACTATAGAGCAGAACGGGTAAATGTGAACATCATTCGCTACACACTGTCGCTCTCATCATTTTTAAACCAAACCACTTAACATGTGTTCATAGTCTTCACTAAATAGGTGAGACGATAATGACTCAAAATAAAATAAAATAAAATAATCTTTCCAGCATCGGTGGCTGCAAGCTTGCGTACCCAACAGAGCAGTACGCTCCCATCAATACGCCTTGGGCTGACCTTACACACCCGAAGACTTTTCTGAATACATTCTGCTGTCGCCGGAATAACCCAAGCAGCACAATGTACTGAAAGTCGAGTGCAATAGGGGTGGACAGTGTGTGTCTTATCAATGTTCTTTAGCTTCAGGAGTCTGTTCAAGGCCTTCCAACTACCCGTCCACCCCTATTGCACTCGACTTTCAGTACACTGTGCTGCTTGGGAAAACATTTAGGGTACTACAGGGTACTACAATGTCAGCTCTGTTGCTGTTTAAGTGATAAAACAGTGCCCCCGAACCGCGCCCCGAGCTGACATTGTAGTACCCTCGCGATAAAGATTTTATTCCGGCGACAGCAGAAGGTATTCAGAAAGGCTTCGGGTGTGTACGATGTACCCGTTCTGCTAGTATGTACCCGTTCTGCTAGTACGATGTACCCGTTCTGATAGTATTCTTGCAAAATATATGGGTGCAAGGATATAAAAGGGAAACGAAGTGAATTCACTCCTATATAATGATCGCTGCGCAGAAGCACGGCACCGTTTTCTTCGTGGATGATGTATAGCGAACATGAATTCCTTTCTTTTTTTTCTTTTTTGGTTCGCGCCGGCCGAGTGACGATATCCTATTACATCCGGAACAAAGACCTATTGTTTTGCGTTCGCATACATGTGCGTGCCTTCTTTTGACGATGGTAGGATAATCATTGACCTGAGGAATAATATGGATTTATGTGGTTGTGAAAATAGACTTTGTGTTTGTGAGTGTGTGTGTGTGTGTGTGTGTGTGTGTGTGTGTGTGTGTGTGTGTGTGTGTGCGTGCGCGCGCTTTTCTGAACCAGGGACCCCACTTGGCAAGTAAGTGCCATGTGTTTGCCTTTTCGTGTGACACGAGTGATACATTTATGTACTATTGCGTGAAATAGTGGTTTAAAAAATAATTATTATCGCGTTTGCATTGTAATCTGTTGGATTGGACGAACGTTTTTAATGCAATTACCGCGCGACTCTGGTGAAGTCCTTGTTTTGGGCGAGATATTTTAGGAGTTCTCCACGCGGATCCTGTTGCGCTGCATTTGATATGCCTTCCTGAAGCGGTGTGCTTTGTTCTTACCGTGTGGTTCACTCCAATTCTATCAGTAGAAGTGAATAGGAGTGTTTTGTTAGTTCGTTAGTATGTGTCTGTCACGCTCGTAGCCTAGTTTTCTTGGTAAGAATTCTGACTTTACCGTATTAAGCTGTCCGAGAAGTGACTTTCCCTTCTCGCTTACGGGATGTGTACCCTGGTTCTGTGCTTTCTTTACGCAGGGATAACGCTACTGTGCATGTAGCAGTATGCAGTAGTTATATGATAGCAGAAATGGGTACCTTTGTCTCAGTTTATTAGCGTGTGTCTGGTTACTTTATTTTTTTCTCTTATAGCTATGCGAACAAAAGTGCGTGTAACTTTTCGCTGCTCTTTTCTTATTTTCTCTACTTTTACGCAGAAGAAAGCATCCTGGGAAAAACTGAATAGTGTTCTATGAGTGGAAGTGCGGTTGTTTGTTTGATTTTGTTGGGTGTTCGATATCTTGATGAAGTAAGCAGTGCTTAATTTTGCAGTCATGGGCTTTTGAGCAGAAATGCTGGTATCTGAGCACGAAGTAGAAATTCCTGTATTTCTCTGCTCCCTAAGAAAATGTGTGCGTCATTATCCAAGCAGACCGCGTTTAGTTTACGCGAAATAGAAGAATGAAGTTGTGTATGCTCTGATTTTCTGTCGCAGGCTTAGGCCTTTTCCCCGATGAGAAGTATTTTGTATGCGATGTCGCATGTCTGGAGTTGTTTAGTAGTGTCTTTCTTGCTGGATACCCTTCGCTAATATCTTGTTGCTGTCATGTTGTGCTAGCCGCGTAGCGATAAGCGGTGATTCTCCGATTATTTCTGAGCAGTTCAACTCAGCCTTTTCCCTGCCCACTTAAAGAAATTTGTGTATCCCTGTCTTGTGCACTCTTTACGCAAGGGCAATGCAACTGTGTATTTGGCAGTATGATATATTTATCTGAGAGCAGAAATGGGTGTCTTCGTCACAGTTTACTAGTTACGGTTTCTTGCAGTTACAGCAATTGAAGCACAAATGCGTGTAATTTTTCGCGGTTCTTTTTTTCTTTCACTGCTTTTACAGAATGTAGGTGAGGGGAAACAGTCAGCCTCCAGGTAGAGGAGAAGAATGCCGCTCGGCAGAGGACAGTTCATGAGAATAGAATTTTTTTGTTTTTGTTATATGTTGCTGAGTGTCAGTATTCACTTTGCTTGATATGTTGATGGAGTGAGCCGTATGAATTTACAGGTATTTGTGCAGAAATGCTGGTATCTGAGTGTGGAGTAGAAATTCCTATAAAGCACGTCTCCTTGTGCATTCCTGAGGTGATGTCTGTGTGTGTGTGTGCTATTTCCTTGATTTGTGACGTCATCATGGCATTCTGAACTTGTTTAGCGGAGTTGCAATTTTACCCACCGCTAGTATCTTGCTGTCGTCTTGCGTTAGCCGCGTAGCGATGTGCGGTGACTCTGCTATTACTCCTCAGGTCTTAAGGCCTTTCCCTCCTCACTTAAGGGTATTTGTGTCTCCTTGCCTGGTGCTTTCTTTACGCGAGGGAAGTGCGGCTGTGTATGTGGCATTATGCAAAAATTATCTGGTGGAAGAAAGGGGTGTCTTTTTCTCAGATTATTAGCGTGCGCTGTGTAAGAATGAATATCATGAAGAGTCGGACAAAGAAAATAATCGTGCGATTTCTTGCTTTGCGTGCTTTGTCTTCTTCTTTGACGCTGCCTTCTTCAGACAGCATTTGATGACGTCGCGCAGTGTTTCAGATGTCTGTAGCAATGCGTTGACAGTTACTGGGAAAAAGTGTAGCAATAGAGAAAATGGAGGATGGTGTGCATTGTCCTGAAGGATTTACGATGAGCACTGTTCCTCGAATAAGAGGAATGTGTGTGCTTTGGAATAGTTTGATGTTGGTTTTCTCCTTTGTTCAAGTCTTTCTCTTCGCTTTTTTCCTCCTTGTTGTCTGACAAACATGCGCTGACATGCCCTGACCTGTTCTGACCTTCTACATGTAGTTTTTTTCTTTTCTTTTTGGCTAGGAACATGCTCGTCTTGTCGACAGTGCTGCCTTGAATGGGAGTACAGCTGTTCTTAGTAATTTTGCTATTCGTTTAGTTCAGAGAGTAGCGGCAAGGGGAACAGGTGTGTGGCTTTATTTAGGAGGAACAAAGCGTCATGATTCAGTTATCTGCCTGGCTCTCAGATGGGAGGGACATGTCTCGAGTAGCTTGTTGTATGTAGCCATTGATGGTGTTAGGATATTTTGTTCTTTTGCGAGTCTCATTTAGTAAGACTTTGGGAATGAAATGCTTAATTCCTACAATTCACGCAGGTGCATGATGACGTCATGCCATGGCTTCATTGCAGATTGACCTTGGCCAGTTGTGTCGACCGTGTGAAAAAAAAAGGCGGTGTAGCCTTGGAACAATGGGATGACATCACGACCAATGAGCAACGCAAGAAGAGGGCGCAAGGATTCACTTCTCTCTTAGCCTCTCGCAGGTGGCGCTAGGAGCCCGCAGAGGGTGCTACGAGCGTGCACGCATGCGTAGCATCCGTAGAGTGGCACCAGCGTCAGTCGGCCGCTGGCTCTCGTAGGGCGAAGATGTGTGGTCGGTCGCTCCGTCGTCCCCGGGCCGCAGTGTTACCAAATTTGGGGAAAAGTCGCTAAATTTAGCGGATTTCGGGGTCTGTTTAGCAACAAAATTTTGTATTTGGGATTACCGGATTTTTTGGTGACTTTCTGACATGTTCAGCGACTTTTTAGCGACACAAATATTCCTTCGTGAAGTCAGGAAGAATCGTGAGTTTCAGTAGCCGACGAGCTATAGCGAAGAATAATATCAAACCGCGCCACTTTTCGCTGGCCCTAACTCCTCAGGGTCAATCACCTGTAACGGAGATCTCTCAGCGTGCTCCCTGCAGCGTGCAGTGGTGCAGTTTCGTTGTTGTTCTTCGCAGCGCTAGTTTTTTTTTTTTTTTTTTTTTTAGCTGCTTCCAGTTTGCCCTATTTCTGACGCGCCACGTGGCCTAGACGCAAGTGCTTTCCAAAATACCTCTAAAGTGACATCAGAAATACCGCAAGAGCTGGGAGATGCTGCCAGTATTCAAGGGATAGCTTCGTCCAGTCAAAGACTGACACAAGGGTGCCGTGCATCTATATTGCAAGCGTGAGATTTATGCGATGTTGTCAGACAAGCAGGTCGCCAAAACACGAGAAGGCATCGGAAGTTTTTGTAAGCAATAAACAAACCATGTTCAGTGCCTCCGGTTAGAAAACGAGAAAAAGTTCTGCAGAAGATGTTCAAGATGCCGAATTTCATTTACTTTCTCTCATTATTATCCACTCATGCCCATTTTTTCATGTTCTCCCTTGGCAATCCACTGCGCTCATACGTTGAATCATCTTGGTAGGGCTGTCACCATATTGTTTCACAACATGCAACGAACAAAAAGGGCACAATAGTGGCAGCGATTTTTTTAGCGACTTTCAGTTTCAATTTTAGCGACTTTTAGCGACTTTTCGGGGTCGCCACTAGCGACTTCCTGCGAATGAGATTTGGCAACAGTGCGCGCCGGGACAGTTTGTGCATGGGTGCCGACGGAAGCGGTCGCCGCGGGGGAAAGGTGGGTGATTTCCGATGATTGCGCGTTCTTTTACCGCGCTCGTGTTAAGCCTTTTCTCGCATGTTCGCCGTAACGAATATTCCCCGTAGGCGCATGTTTAGACTTGTTTAGCAGTGGCCAAGCCTTTTGTTCGTGTTGTCGCATGTTTAACATTGTGTGACTAGTATTTTTGTGCTTCTTGTCTTGTGTTAGCCATTGAATTCTGTAGGTGATGACGCTGTGGTTAGGCCTAGTAGATTGCCTTAAGCCTTTTGCGATCTCGTCCCTGTCAGTTGCTCGCTGGCTGTCGCGGAGAGCAGGCGTGCGCTCGGTTGCTCTGCAGTCCCCGCGCCCGCTCAGTTTCTGCCTGGCTCTCGGATGGAGCAGTCGCACCGTCGCCGCAGGGGGAAAAGGTGGGTGATTTACCGATGTTTGCGCGTTGTTTTACCGTGCTCGTGTTAAGCCTTTTCTCGCCGTTCGCGCATGTTTAGACTTGTTTAGCGGTGTCCCGTACCAAGCATGTTGACGCACGTTTACCGTCGTGTGGGTAGTGCTTCCTGCCTTGTGTTAGCCGCGTAGTGTTGTGACGCTGTGGTTAGGCATTTTCTCTCGCATGCCTAGACTTGTTGAGCAGTGCTGCCACTTTTACGTGTCGCTAGTACTTTGTTGTTCTCTGTCTTTCTCGCATAGAGCTACGATGCTGGCGCCATCTGGTGCGATGCCTTGCGACTAGGTGGCCACCTGCCTCTGCAACCGTCGTGCCCCAGTCGCCCGCACCGGCGTGATTTCATCAAGATGGCGTCGTTATTTTCAAAATAGATTATTTCCCACTGTCTGCTTTCTTTCTAAGAAAATCCACGACAAGTATTGTATTGTGTTAGATTTTGCACAATTTAAATATTTTAAAAATTTAATTTGAAAAAGAAAATTTAAAGTAATTTTAAAATAATTTAAAGTAAAAAGTGCAATACTTGCTACTACTAAGTTTGGCACTTGAGAAGCACGTCATTGCCCGCGCCTAATTTGAGCACATGTTGGCCATTGGCATCGCCCGCCCTTCCAGCACCAACTGGCCCCCTCCCTCCACATAGTCCCTAAGAAGACCGGAGATTGGCGGCCTTGCGGTGATTAGAGGGCCTTGAACATCATGACGGTACCTGGTCGGTACCCCCTTCCTCATATCCAGGATTTTACGACCAGGTTGCATGGCGCCACTGTATTTTCGAAGATTGACCTGCGGAAGGCTTACCATAAAATCCCCATGACTGCTGAAGATGTTCCGAAGACCGCCATTACCACGCCATTCGGACTCTTCGAGTTCCTCAGGGCGCCCTTCAGCCTTCGCAAAGCGGCGCAGATATTTCAATGTTTTGTGCTGTGACACGGAGGTTGTCTTTCGTTTTCGCTTACGTTGACGATTTTCTTGCGGCCAGTGCATCCGAAGATCAACACCTTGAATAACCTGCGCCTCCAATTTGAGCGCCTGAACGAGCACGGCAGTGCTGTCAACGCGGAGAAATGCGAATTCGGATGTTCTGCACTCGAATTATTTGGATATCACCCTGACACCGACAGCATCAATCCCTTTCCCGCCAATGTCAAGGCTATCACGGAGTTCCCACCACCTTAGCCTTTGCGCAAACGTCGAGATTTCAAGGCATGATCCACTATTACCAACGCTTCGTGCCATACTGCGCCACCATACTTCGCTCTTTGGAACAGATGCTCAGGCATGCCGAGTGACCGTTTACATGGGCTCCGGAGACCACCGCCTTTCAGACAGCGAGTTCAAGCCTTGCCAAGGCTGGGCTCCTCGCTCACCCTGTTCATGACGCCCCCACATCTATAATGGTGGTCGCCTCTGGTCACGCTGTCGGCGTTGTTCTTCAGCAGAAAATCGAAGGCCATCGGTTTCTTCTCAAAGATCAACAGCGCCCAAGCCAAATACAGCGCTTTCAGGCGTGAGCTCCTAGCGGCGTACTCGGCTGTGAAGTACCTCCGTCACACCCCGGAAGACAGGCGTTTTACACTTCTGACAGACCACAAGCCACTGGTGTTTGCGTTTGAAAGATCCAGCTCCAAGTACTCGCTCCGCGAGATTCGTCATCTTGCGTTTCTATCCGTATTCACCAGAGATATTCGCCACATCAAAGGTTCGGATAACATCTCGGCCGACGCTCCGCAGAGTCCCTCTCCTCTTCGCTTGATTTGTCCTTGGATCTTCTCGCGCGGCTCCAGCAAGCGGACACCGTACTTGTCACTTTCCGTCATTCGTCATCATCCCTGAAATTCGACAATTTTACGCTGCCTGGAGCCACGTTCCCCGTTACTTGTGACATGCACACCGGTACCCCACGCTCTTTCGTCCCTCACGGCCTCCGTCGCCCTCTGTTCGACCAGCTGCACAATCTCGCACACCGGATATTCGACGCACGCTGCTACTCATCGCAGCACCCTACTTTTGGCCGCGCATGAATGCGGACGTTCCACTTTGGACACAATCTTGCCTACCTTGCCAGCGCTGCAAGATCCATCGCCACACGGTCACACCCCTCTCGCGTTTTCTCCCTCCAGACTTCCGTTTTGATAAGGTCCACATCAACCTCGTCCTCGTCCTTCTTTTTTTTTGATTGTGTGTTAGCGCCGCGAAGCAACTGTGGCTATGAGCGGCGTACAGATGTGGACAGATGGAGAGAGGACAGCAGGAAGGAGTGGGGGACAGGGATTAGTATGCGTCCTGGGCCGACTTCAGGGGGAACTGTGCCGACATTCCTCTGGAAAGTCTTCAGAAAACCCAGGGAAAACCTCAGCACAGCCGGCGGTAGGATTCGAACCCACCACCTCCCAGTCTACAGCACGACCGTGGTTACCGCCAACGAGCGGACGCCTTAGCTCACTCGGCCATGCCGCTGGTTCCTCTTCCTTCGAGGTTATCCTCAGGACGTCCTGAGGATAACACTCTCGGACTGTCCGTTAAGAGTCGTTCAGGTACTTCATGTGCCCGTACCTGTGGGTAGCTAGCGGGACGGGAAATATTACTTTGTTTAGTTTACCTGTTCAGACTTTCTAAACACATTTGTTTTCGTTTTGGACCGATCTTGGGACGTGATTGACATTTTTCTGAAATAAAGGGTGGTCCAGGATAAAATCCTCTGCATCTAAAAAGGATGACTGTCTATGATAAATGGAGCGCATTACTCGTGGAATGGAGAGAAACGCACGATTCTGTCGCACTGCTTTTGACTTTCAAAGCTCCTACCTGAACGTCTCAAATCAAAGGAGTAAGAAACATAGACTTTGCATTGACGTGGACCTAATACTTGATTGAAGTATTCCTCAATTCCTCACTTTGAGTATTATTCTTTCTTTCCGTAATCGAAAGAAACATGGATAGCTCACCCTTCGTTTTGTGTCACAGGCGAGCAGGACTCTCGAATGGACGGAAGATCGCGTTATAAGCAATAAACGTGTCTGTTTTGGCTTCGGAAGAGAATTCTAGTACCTTTCGGAGTGAGTTTCTCGGACTTCGTGCCCCTGACAAGATTTTTTTGTGTATCTTATATATTTCTCTCTGCTTTCTCTTTAAACCGCTGCGCTCGTTGTCCGTTATGAATTGTACTAGAAACAAACAGAGATTGTATTGCGGAAGTTATGGAAAAAGAGAAGTTATCAGGACTGCGTCTGGTTTGGTATAAATTATACGCAGAGAAATGAGGTACAGGTGGGTGCAGGTGAAGTCGTCCTCACAAGGTCCTACGAGTGTTCCAGGTTCACACCCTGAGGATGTGCAGGTGATATGACCGGGAGTCCCACTTTAACACCGAGGTAACACCGGGAGGACCAGTTGATAACTTCCTCAGGATGTCATCTTCGTCCAGGGTTGACATCCTGGGGGCGATCACAGGACGTTTCTGTGTTGTTGGGGTTACGAAGATCTTTGGTTCTCTCGTTTGCGGACAACTGCTCATCATCCCTCTACCAATGGCCTGGTCGAACGGTTTCACCGTACCCTCAAGGCCGCTTTGATGTGTCACGCCAACTCAAACACTTGGACCTCCGCCCTATCCTCCATGCTCCTCGGCATTCGCACAGCTGTCCACTCCGAGTTGAGTTGTTCTTCTGCGGAAATTGTCTACGTGGCCACTCGGAATTCTACTGCTCCCCTCAGCACGACACCGCATCGCTTCCACTTGGCTACCTCACCCGCCTCCAAATAGGCCTTCGCAAAGTTACGCCCTTCTCCAACAGGTTCTACGCAACCATATCATCCCTACGTTGCCAAAGACCTGTCATCATCTTCCCATGTTTTCCTAAGAACGGATTCGCTTCGCAAGTCACTCCAGCCGCCGTACTCTGGACCCCACATCCTCCTCAGTCGTTCCCCCCAAACCACCATCATTCGCTTAAAGGTACTGTAAAGCAGCAGAGGTCGAACTTCATTTGGCGTTGCTATTTGATAGTCCAAGCAATCAGTACAGAAACGGCACAAATTTCATCCCAATCGGTGTAGTTAATTGAAAAATTAAAATTAAAAATTACGGGAAACGCTGTACTAGTTATTCGGAAGGGATCGGTACTAGCTGTCGCGTATGGCGGGAACCACGTTGCATGCGTATAATATTGGGCTCGACATAGCAATCCACAACAATCCACCATACAATCCGTACCTGTAATCTGCACAACAGTCCACATCTCCGTATAAACAAACTGAACAAATACTGAACAGTTGAAATGTGGCAGTCGTTGAAAAAGCCAAACAGCGTCGGGCTTTGTTTGTCCACTGTGTATCCTGCGTTATCCTGAGAACGATTGCTTTCTGTCATGTGAATTAATCTGATTTCGCGCCACTCGGAAGACTGCATCGATGACTCGTTTTTACCGGCTACGCAGTAGAGAGTGGATGCTTTCTGACGCTGTTTCTTTTTCAGAAACTACATCCATACTACAACTGCATATGCCTCAGGTGCGGCTGCGGTAACTACTTACAAAGAAATAGATTTCAAGTGTCGGTGCTGTTGACGGTTTCCAGAAATCGTCGTGAAGCAGCCAATAAACGTGTAATACTCGCTGTGGACGCCTGTGGAGTAGCCTTTGGACGTCGACGTTATATAAAACGGTGTGTCCGCAGCGTGAACTCGTACGCTTCAAATAGTAGCTGAACTGCACATACGATGTAGAAGTCATATAGTACTGAATTTTTATGGTGTACGTTTTCAAAATCATTTTGCCTTTCTCGTACTCAAACCGCTTCATTTCAACAGTTTTGTGGAAGTGTTGCATTACTTTTTCTAGCCACTGCAACTAGGCAGAGAGAATGCAGTTGTAGAAAATACAGCAATTTGACACTTGCACATGTCTAGTCAATCGCAAAATTCAGCACAACAGCAATCAAAAGCAAAATGTGACAAGACAGTTAAATAAAGGAACGCAATAAGTTTATTTTGCTGAGCATCAATTAACAAAACGAAATTTAAAAAAATTGAAACTGGATCAATCAATGATCCCATGATGCGACTACACCGTTGTCATATCAGAGGGTGTACCACACAAGCTTATATGTGATGTCCAAGCATAATGCACTTACCAGACTTTTCGTGAGAGTTGAGCATGCATATTACCCCATCCCCTCCCAAGGACAATAGTGGTATCTCTCCACCACAGCAACACATCTAGTGGAGGGTAGCTTTTTCATGGTTTTGAGGATCCAAACAATCAGACGGCGGTGTCCTCATCGCAGTTTCAACATAAATAGAATCTCAATTGATTGATATACCATGCCCCTTAGAAATGGTTTGGGTCAGCGTGGCCAGCAAGCACAGGAAGATCATATTTAGTATATGTTACAAGCAGCCATCATATGGTAACACATTTGTTAGCCAATTACATGATGTACTAAATCTGGCAGCAACTCGTTTTCCACGGCAACCCATTGTTCTTGTTGGAGATTTTAATTATCCTTTAGTTAACTGGTTAGCTCACGATGCGCAAGCTATGTCAACATCTAGTGAGTGTATTAGTTTTCCAGAATTCAACAAATGGTTACTGTGACTACCAGAGTATCGCACACAACGTCTAACATTCTTGATCTACTGCAACTACGAATGCTGACCATGTTAGTGAAATTTCAAGCTTTGACGGGCCCAGTGACCACTCGATGCTGCAATTTTACATTAACACCTCAGTGGAACACCTAGACCGAAAGACGATTCGTAATTACAAGAGAGCCGATCTCACAGCCATCAATAATGAGTTATGGACTTACCTTGATCACTACTTAGCTAACTTCTCATCACGTTCGATGCAAGCCAACTGGCAGTTATTTAAAAGTCATGGAGTTAACCGACATCTATACTCCTGTACTCGTCGTTCCTACATGTACACAGGCGCCTTGCTATAATAAGACCCTAAAACGATTGTGTAACCGCAGGAAAGGGGCGTTTAGAAGATCAAAGTTGTCTCGTGGTACGTCAGAGTTTGAAGCCTATCATATTGCACTGAGTGAGTATAAGTATGCTTTGTTCGAAGCTAAAGCGAATTTTTTTAACAATACACTACCACACATGTTAATACACAATCCAAATCAAGTTTGGAACTTTGTTAATGCAGACATTTTTTTATGTTCCCTAGTAGGTGATGTTCCCCGAGACTGAGTGTGCCCAAGTACTGAATAACCTGTTTGTAAATGTTTTTTCATCAATCTCAAACTGAGTTTTGCCGGATTTAGATCCACATAATTATGTCGTCATGGATCCTATAGCTAATGTAGTGGACTGTAGAGTTCCTCTACATGAGTCCGGATCGACGATGATGGTATGCCACTGAGAGGCGATGACGGTGGCATATCTCCATGGCCGCGCCGGGGAAACTGAGGCAGGTGCTCCAGGTGCGTGGCCATCTTCGTCGTTGTCCAGGGCCCGCTACAGTGCTCCCCCCCTCACACGCGGAGCGGCGACAAGAAAGATCGAGGAATCACGTCGACACAGTAGGGAGAAGCAACAGCGACCGTGAATGACGCGCACTGCTGGACATGTCCAAGGTACGGCAAAGCACACGTGTCAGGAAGGGGTCGATGAGGGCGAAGTCGTTGAAGTCGTGCACGGGCGCTGGAATCGTCTGGGGTGCCGCAACCGGCACGGGAGCGAGAGCTCGTATGGTCCCAAGAAGTCAGGCTGCATTAGCCGCGTTGACTGCCCAGACGATGGCTGAAGCGTGCCGTGGCGTCAGCTGCTGTGACTGCCGATACCGGCAGGAGGGCACGTTGTTCAGTTGTTGCGGCCGGCAGCGGATGCGAGTCGAGAAGGGGGAACGGAGCGGTGGGCCGTCAGTGTGCCGGAAGCCATGGACAGCGCAGGTCGGTCCCTGGAAGCCGTGAACCGGTGGGCGGATGCGATGGTCAGTGAGCGGTAGGGTCGTTGCGGGTCGGTCGGTCGAACAGTGCGGGTAGGTGGGTCGTTGCGGGGCGGCGGGTCGGTCGGTCGTGGACACAAGCGGTGGACGTGTCGGGCGGGAGGCGAAGGGCGTTCGGGATGTGATCGTAATCGGCCGAGTAATGATGATAGCTTCCAGGCATAGCGTGCCGTGGTAGTGCTCGTCGATGGTGTGGTCAGAAATTTGGGAAGTGAAGGGCCTAATTGCGCGGAACATGGTGTTCTTCGTTCGGATCACCAAATGTAGTGGACGGTAGAGTTCCGCTACATGAGTCCTGACCGACGATGATTGTATGCTACGGAGAGGCGATGACGGTGGCCTATTTCGCCGCGCCGGTGGAACTGAGGCAAGTGCTCCAGACGCGTGGCCATCTTCGTCGTTGTCCACGGCCGGCTACACTATTGTACCCGTATTCACCAGCCGACTTAAACCATTGGTTTAGTGACGTCGGGTTTAAATCGATCATGTGATCTCTCCGGCTATGAAGCGCCATCCAAAGGGTTGCATGCGCAACGCATGTGCATTATGCACATGTCACGCGGCGGTTGAGGGGAGGGAGAAAGAAGCAGACGACAGGACGGCGAAGGAGGGAAGGCGCCTGTTTTTTCTTTTTTTTGGTTATGAGGTTGTTACGGAAGAAAAGTTGAGATGGCGCTGCTACAGGTGGTTGCGGGTTGCGGTTCAGGGTCAGGGTGTCGGTAATCGGTGGTTAGACCTACCTCTGTACCTGTTAATGACAAGCTCCGCGAGATATCGTTTTATGGTCGCTAAAAAGGTGTTCATAGAGAGCGTTTGCCATGTTATTTGAAAGACTGCGGTAGGTGTCCTCACGGAGGTGACCGTTGTGCTATTGTCAGTGTTTGGTCGCCGATTGTGGTCGCGTGTAATAATTTCATCCGCATCGACCATCGCTTATTTATCGTCTGTTGTGCGATCTGTGTGGTGAACTGCAACGATCAAGATTGCCTCTCGATTGCTGGGGCATTCCAGCAGCGTCCTTAATACTGTCACGAAGCGAAATGGGTCGGCGAGTCGTCGAATAAACAGCGAACGGTTTATTAGACTACTTGATAGCAAAACACAAGAGTGATAGCTCTCTGAACACAACTGAGTCCAAAGAATGAATGCTCCAGCTTGGAGCGCACAAGTCTAGAAACAGCACGTGCGTTTGCCAGGGAGCAGGCGATGTGTCTGGAAGCTTCGTGCTTCTTCTTCAGCATGCGCCGGGATGAGATGTACCGTTTCGTGCCTGCCCTGGAAGTTCCGCGATGATGATTCGTGGCAATACGCTTCTGAGCCTAGTGTCAGGTGCGCAACGTGTGTACAAGTGTTTGATCACTGCAGGCCATAGGCGCCGACTGCGGGGGGGCGCGGGGGCCCTTGCCCCCCCCGGAACATGAACTAGGGGGGGCGCCGCCTCCCCCGGGAAGTCCCGCTAAGAGACTGACACCAGCCTTTGGGGCTCGGAGCGCCCGGGTCAAAAGAGCGAAGAGGCACCAACCCCAAAAATGCATCTTGCAATTTGTAAAATATGTATCCGCCCACCATACTCATTATCACAGTAGAAGGTGAGGCGAAGAAACACAGAGGATGACATAACACATTGACTGAATTTCGCCCAAAGCAGTCAGATCAATGAAACGAAAGCAGTCGAAAAGGTACCTGCAGCTGCCAGTGAGGTGCAACGGTAGAATCTTCGGAACGCATATCCGTTGGGAGCTGGTTCAACTCCCGCTGGTCCATTTCATTGACCATATTCATTATATTGCGCGCATTTCGGGTCAAACACCGAGGATTCAATGCATTTTGTTCGTTTCACTCAGTTTTCAAAGGCGTAATGCCTTCAGTTGTGCACATGTTCACTGTTTACGTTCTCTCTGTTTTTCTTTTTTTCTGTTCTTCCTTCCTCTTATTTCTATACCAGTTCTGCATACATCATAAGATCCCGCCAGAGTGTGTGATTTGTTTTGTGTTCTTCATTTTTCTTTCCTTTCCTTTTTTTTCTTTTCCTTTTTTGTCTTCCCCTTTCACATTTTTTTTGAATAACACGCCGACATCCATCTGGCTTACCTTTCTTTTTTTTCTTAATAAACATATCCCCCACCCCCACCCCTGCCAGAGTACTTATTTCGCGGTGCGCCCTTGCCCCCCCTGGGAAAATGAAAACTCTCCGCCTCTGCTGCAGGCTATGTTAACAGAAAGAAAGTTGATGCAAAGGTGGCCTTATGCTGCATCGGACTCCCACACGCACAACTTTTACGATGTTATCGTTTTAAGAAATCGACGTGGTACTTTCAACGTGTCACAAACCTGCAACGCGTTAGAGTATCTCCTTGCTGGCTGTGTTTCTTCGGAGCGCAACGCATACGGAAAACGTACTCAGGGTGCTGCCTTGTTTACGTCCTCGTCCTGTGTGTGTGTGTATTTTGTTTGCCTGTTTAGCTCTGTTTTCGTCATGTTACCCAGGGCGTCCTTGCTTGTGAGCATGGAAGTGTCATGACCCCCGTCAGTGCGTTCCGCTGCTGTGCTTAACTCTGACCGCTTTTATTTCTGAATTTCAGCATATCAGATTATTGTACAAATCACTAAGCACTAAATTGACTGTTCTGTTCAGCCCACAAAGATTCATCGTTACGTTTTGACTGTCTCTTGCTCTGATGAAATTTCACGAAATAGGAATATACCTAATGTATATATCTGTCATTACAGTTGCTGAGCACATTTGTCATCTGATATGATGCATTTGACATTGTTAAAATAAACGGCAACACTATAACGCCATTACACTACATGTGAGCCATTCAGAATTTGTAGTTTATTGAGACCATGTACACAAAATATAGTTGTTAAAATGAACCAAATATCTCATAAAGGTGTTATGCCAGTTTCAAGAGTGGTGTTTCAAGCATGGAGCAAATTTGAATGGACCAAAGAAAACACATACAACAGCTGCAACATCAGCTACAAATAAGCCTGTGCTGCTATTTTGTTCAATAATAGCATTGTGCTTATTTCTTCAACGTCATATATTATTGAGGGGACACTTTTACACAACTGGTTGGGGACGTACATGTTTTCCATGCTCATTCTTTAGAAGCTTCTCTCTCAACTTAATACTGGCATTGTAAATTTCACTAGCAATATCATCGCACTATTACATGCCAAACCATCACCACCACCAATGCCTAAAAACTCCCCACAGCTCATGCCATGCCATGCTAAAATACGACTGCCAACAGCACATCATGCACTAAACAAGTGTAGGAAGCGGGGAGCGGGAAGCGGGGTAGGTCGTACGAATTATGGTGCTTAGACTGCCAAAAGACGCGGACAGAAGAACAATGACATGGAACGACTGCATCATTCACTATGCTCTGTAAAATCTCTCCTTATTGAAGTTTTTAATTTAGGATTCTTGTTCAGAAAGAATTTGCGTAGTGGTGCAGTTAGTTACCACTCCACTCCAACACAGATCAGTCAACTTTGACTGTGAAATGACATAAGAGACCTGTGTGATGCTATGAGAATGATAACTGCCACTGTATAATTGTGTAAACTTATTTCGTTAATTTTTATTTCACCAGCTGTTCACCGCTTGCTTGGCATTTTTTTAGTTTTCCAGTCATGGGATAGTTATCTGACTATTTTCACAGTTTTCCATTCTTTACTGGTTGCAGATATCCTGAGATATACACGTAGATGTGTATAAAAATCCAGCGAACCGGTAGAGGTGTAGTAAGGGAGTTGCTTCAGGACAGATGCCGCCGATAGAAGAAGAACCCAGAAGAAGAACAGTCTCTGTTCAAGATATCGGCGGCTTCTGCCCTGAGGCAACTCCCTTCCTGAGATATACACAGTAATTCAAGCAACTGGGCATTCGAGGATTACATGTTTGTATCGCTCATGTTCGTGACCTGCCTCGACTAATTCTCGTTCTTTACACAGATGATAAAGCTCTGAAAAATTATTGCGCAGGCTGCATTTCTGCACTGTGTGGTTATGCAGTTTGGCTGTACAGCTTTGTACTGAGAGATCGTGCTATTTTTTGTGAAACAACACAGTGGAATATCAAAGCAAGGCACACCTAGAGGTGCTCATTCTAGCATGAAACCTCTCGAGTCACTGATAATTGCCTGCTTGTTTTCTGTAGTGATCTGTAGCAGATAGTAAGATGAAGTTCGCAATGTGCAAATGCACGCAATGCAAATAAGGTCACACAAAGAAAGGAATGCAACTTGAAATCTGGTGCATCTGAGCTACAATGTGCTGTATTACTTTTATTAAAATTCACATGATTGTATATCTTTCTTCCACAATTTTAGTTAATTTTTGAGCCACTTTGCTAGTTGTCACTTTGTAGAGGGCGACATATTCATCCAGGTGTGTCAGCACAAATCTATGCAACTGGACAGTGTAATGTAGTGAGCATGGTGTACTGCATCATGAAGGACAAAATATGGGAGCAGATGTATGGGACATAACACTAAATATGTAGCAAAATAATATAGATGCCTATGCGTGACTAACCACCTAACTTCAGTAACGAGTGATGAACATGCAGTCTTCAGGCAACTTCAGGAAATTAACACATGATGTATGGGGAGATGGTTTGCAAAATATACCAGCACCCAAAGTAACAGTTTGACAGGTTCTGGACAAATGCATTACGTTGGCGCACCCCCCCCCCCCCAAGATGAGCATCTAATTATTTCGTTCCACTTTACTGAACTTTATGCAAGCCTAAGGTTGCAACAGAAAATGTGGGAGGAGATGGAGGTTCTAAAAAGAAACAGAAGTGGTGTGAATTTCCCGTTAAAAAGAAATGAAAAATTCCACATACACAACCACAAGATTTCTTAACCTATGGTGAAGCAAGCTCTTACACAGAAATATTTTTCACGTGTTTCATGAAGGTCAGTTGTGTTTGGGATGGCATGGTATGCGATAAGCCTAAGGTAATGCCAGTCACAAATTTGTGTAGCAGTAAATTTTCTTCACATGTGGCTTTGAAGAACTGGTTGATTGAAAAAAAAAAAGAAATAACCAGGGGAGCTATTCTCGATGAAGTAATGCGTGCATTACTTCGTTTGCAAGCTATCATTGGTCGCCGAGCGCAGAAGGCGTGAAGATACCTCGCGCGCACGCAACCAATGCTAAAGAAATTAAGCACGCAGTTGCATTGTTGCACTGGGCGACCGCCTCACGAGACCGCCCTTGCATTCCGTTGCCGGAAACGGAAGAGCACAATGCGAAGGAAAGATTTGTGGGAATATGTAAGAGTGTAGCAATATGCAATTTAATTGCGACGAGACAATTTGTTCGGACTTGTAAGAGCTAAAGAGATGAAAATATGTGAACGTGAGCGGATTGCATTACGAAGATGCTGACGGTATGGTGGCGCTCGCGCATGAAATTTTGCTGCAATTTTGAACAAACCGAGTGGCGGGAACAAAATTTGTGCAAGCGTAATGGCCATTGGAGCGATTGCTATAGTTCTTGTCTTGTGAACACCGTCGCAGTATTCACCTAAGTTTTTGAGGACATTCCTCTAATTTCCTCGTTTGACAAATACACGATAGTTATTCGCTATGTGTGGGCATCGTCGCGTGCATGGAACATATGATGCAGCCGCATCCTCGCGAGCTCGGGCCATCGACAGTGACCATCGAAGTGACCATTGCTAAGCTCGCATTGCCGACGTCTATTTTAGTTCCCCTTGAGAATCAGTGTTTGCCAAGTTCTTCGAATGGGAGGACATCCGTCCCCACCCACCCACCCACGCACGCACACGCACACACACGCACACCCTCATCATACCCCCAAAATGTGGGAGCCACCCTCTACAATCTTGTGACATTGCGCAATTCTTCGTCAAAAGCGTGTAAAAACACCCCCCACCCCCGCACCACCCCCGGAGGAAGAAATTCTGTGCAGACTACTGAGACCATCCCTTTGTTTGCACACGACGTTACATCGGAGATACGGCTCAATGGGGATGTTGTGTGGTGAAGTACGTCGGATGTTCGTTGCTATGTGGTGAAGTACGAACCAACAACAACGTACATCGGCCATCATTATCCCAAGCAAATGCAGTGTACGCCACCGTTGAGTCGCGAAAACATTGGCGAGCAAGATATAACACCGTAACCCAAGGTATGTGTCCTATGTCGATCATACCGCTGTCCTTGATCAAAGTAACGCAACCTCTACGCTGCCTTACTTTTCTGCGTTAAAAGTGATACCATACGTCATTGCCTACGTCAAAATGACGTATGGCCTAACGCGATGTTAGCAATGTCTGCCGGCTAGGGAAAATCTAGGGACAACTCCTCTGTGTAATGTTGTTGTAAAAGTCAAAGCGTAGAGTGTGGCGCTACTGTAATATCGCTAATATGGTTTTGCATTTTTGAAAGCGGTTCCGGTTCCGGCAAAACAATTTTCGCGGTTTGTATTGTGCAACAGGGTTGCTAGAGGTAGGTTGTGTATGTGATTTATCGGAAACAGCATTTCCTCTGTGCAATACACAACGACCGTGGAAAATTCGTTGGAGTTTGTACACGTTATCGAGTATGGTGTATCGAAATGTTGTACACGTTGTTTAAATGCGAGATTAGTGTCGCTGCGCCATTGGTAGAAAATAGAATAAGCAGAATGAGAATAGATTATATCGAAGCGTGTTTGCCGATTACGGTTGCCGATTACGGTTGCCGATTACGATCGCCGATTACCGGTCGCAAATGCCACTTTTCTGTGTGAGAGATGCGTAAGTTGCGCTTGATTAGTAAGCTTGGTTATTAGCCAATGTGCAAATCTTGCGATTCGTAGTAAAGGTACCAAAATTTTCAGACGTTTGTGCAGTTTTTTGCAACTTTTTGCAACTTTCATTTCCCATAAAATTTGCAGGTTCACAGCTTCACTTGTGCGGCTCCTTTGAGGCTAACACAATTCATTGCTGGGCAGGATCTACTCCATGAGCACGAGCAGTCGCCAGTGACCTTTTGCTACGACGTGTGTTGAAACTGTGGAATGAACATATTAGACATTGACATGCCAGTGCATTGGCAGCCTGTTACAAATCGGATTAAACATGTTACAAAAGGATTAAACATGTCGCACATAAAGGTGTATCTTGTACATATTTGCTTTTGTGTATATGAACACCTTTGGAAATTGTCACATGCATGTCTACATAAAGGACCCTCTGCAATTTTTTTGTTGAAACTGTAAAGTTGGAAATAAAATATTCTCATGAACGACTTCGCATTTATGCTTATTCTATTTATGTTCAGTAGAAAACAAGGGGCATACTAAGATAGCGCATGTAGTAATATAGTAAACTCTTGCACGCTCCACGTAGGTTTGGGCCCACTAACGAGATCATCCTTATTTCTTCCTTATTTTATCAATACAATGCGACTGACTTGAGCAGTAAAGTAAGTAAAGTAAAGGGTAGAGTATCGCCTGTGGCGATGAAACTCCCCACTCTCCAAGGTCGAAAATAAAGTTGTTGTTGTTGTTGTTGAGCAGTAAAATCAATTAAAATGGATACCACTTATTCAGAGTGCAAGCTAAAAAGAAAAAAAAAACGCGCATAATCCGCGGCTAATACACGGTACGGCTTCTGTTCTTCCCTATCGGTATCGAAAGTACGCGTGACGAAAGAGAACGATCTGTCATTCTTTTGGCGTTCTAAGCTGCGGTTCGTTTTGCGATTTTCCCTGCATTTCTAATGTTCTAACTCGTTTGCTGTTCGGTTTTCTTATCTTTTTGTTTTCATTTAGTGTGCGTGTGTGCAGAGTTTCTGGTACTTCATTTTGTGCAGTGCGTATTTCTTTTGTTTGTTTTTCTGTGTGCAGTGAACTTTTTTGGAGCGTCTATTTGTGTTGAGTTTTTTTGTTCTTTTGGATTGGGAAATGGAAGTGCCAATCGCAGCGTGGGTGAGGCGCAACAGCGTCCGCAGGACATTTCGCCCGTATATTGACGCCTTCGAGGCAACAGATGAGGAGTTCATGCGAATGTACAGACTTACGAAGCCAATGGTTCGCTGGCTATGCGACCAGCTACGGTCCACCCTCCGTCCAAAAAGGAGGACTCGGACGGCGCTGTCCGTGGAGAGACAGATTCTCATCGCACTGCGGTTCTACGCCACAGGCAGTTTTCAAGGGGCGGTAGCTAGTGACCGGCACATGGCAGTCTCGCAGAGCACCATCAGCAAGGTGCTCTTCAAGGTGACTATGCCATAGTGCTACAGCTGGCGCCCCTGTGGATACGATTCCCGACCGAACCCGACGAGATCCGTGAGGTCATGCGGGCATTCAAGACCAAATGGAGATTGCCCGGCGTGATTGTTGAGTGTTCATGTGGGCAGACACAGAGCAAAAGAAGCTAAAACCACTTAAAACATTAAACATCGCAGTATTTTTTTTTTTTTTTTTTGCAGGCTGCGTCGACGGGTCGGCCATTGGTATCCTGGCCCCATCTGAGAGGACCGGGCAGTACCAGAAGAGTGCTTTCTTCTGCCTGAAGCAGTACTTCGCAATCAATGCCATGATCGTAAGTGAAAGACTACGTATAGAATACGTATCCCAAAAAAATCTGTCAGCCTCTGCAATATATGCGGACGTGTTCTAGGCGTGTGACGCGTCGATGCGGATCACGTCGATGGATTGCTCGTTTTCCGGCGGAGCACACGATGCCTACGTGTGGAGGCACAGTGAGCTGAAACGCGAGCTGTCCCGGAGGCACTCGGACGAACCCCGCTTCCTCCTAGGTAAGGGTCGCACAGTATAATTGAGAACTACAACGGGTGATATAACACATTTCCCTCAGGTGACAGTGGCTATCCACTGCAACCGTGGCTGCTAACGCCGTTGCCTGGAGACCCTCCCCCCAACACACCGGAGGCCCGATACAACAGACGCCACAAAGCGGCGCGTGGCATAGTGGAGAAATGTATCGGACTGCTGAAGTCAAGGTTTCGCTGCCTGCAGCGATACAGGACTCTCCACTACAATCCGCATAGGGCCTCAAACATTGTTGTGGCATGCGCCGTGCACCACAACATATGCATCCACGCACGGGCACCACCTACCGAGGACGCAGGGGAGGGTGACGACGACGACGGCGTTGAAGATACCCAGGCTACGACGAGCAGCCCTAACGCGGATGCTCCCCCGGACAGGGAGATCTACGACATCGGGGCAGCTGTTTGTGCTAGAGTGATTGAGCAGCTGTCGCGACATTAAGTTACGTCGCCGTGAAGCAACTTTTTAACCGTTACGCTATAACTCTGGGAATTCTTCCCGAGAACCCAGACAGTACAGCCTGTGGTAGGATTCGAACCCACTGCCCAATGGTGCCGGTTCTTCATGTGGACATGTGATTTAAGCGTCTATTGTTTCGTTTTTTTGTATCGGAATTACTTAGACGGTCGTCAAATGGACCATGTCAACGAAGTTGTTGTCGTGGCGTACTACACGCACGTTGTTGGAAGAACGAAATATATGATTCTTGCAAAATTAGGTTTTCTCTGTCCCCCTGTTTCCGGTCTTCACTATGGAGAGATTATCCCGGCGAAGGTGGTCCTTTATAGAAGGGAGAAATCATAGCACGATTCGTACATGCACGTACATTTATTTGCAAAACAGGATTTCCTCTGTGCAATACACAATGACCGTGGAAATTTCGTCGGAGTTTGTACACGATATCGAGGTCCCAGGAATAGAGGGAAAGAGGTGGGTACATCTCTGTGGAGACACAGCGAACCGGTCCGTTTTCTCGTCACTGTAGGCGAGCCAGTGTCAATGAACAAAGGCAATAGATATGACAGGTGGAAATAGGGATAGGGACGCCTATATTGGCATCCGTAACGGTCATCATAACATATCCATCCAACTCTATCAACTCCCAATAATTATGCTTCATCGTGAAGTGAGAGTTAAGCAACGCAGAGTTCCAATACACACATACAAACATAATACAATACAATCCCCCAGTACAAACACCCAGCCACTTTCGAAATTAAACACGCATCATTATGCATGACAAATCAATAGAAAGAAAAGAATTTTTTTAAAAAATCAGTGTACTATTCACGCGTGTGTAGACACAAGAAACACATCTGAGGAAGTTACACTCAGTATAAGAAAACAAAAGAGATGAAGTAATAAAACAAAATCCCGAAGAGTTCAGTCACACGCAAGTACGGAATCACAAAGTACACTTCTACGGAAAGGGCACACAAAAGGCAAACAACGTGCACTTCAAAAGCAAATGACACACACACAAAAAAAAACTGCCTAAATTAGTATAGTACATTCAAACCCCCCCCCACACAAAAATCAGTTGGCCACAAAAAAAAACACGAAAACACTCAAAAACAAAAACCAAGAACCACACAAAAATCAAAAGACCACAAAGAAAACCCGAAAACACTAAAAAAAACAACCACACAAAAATCAAAAGACCACAAAGAAAACCCGAAAACACTCACAAACAAAAACCAAGAACCACACAAAAATCAAAAGGCCACAAAGAAAGCACACAAAAAAACAAAAACTATCCGAAAACAAAAGCAAAAACAAAAGCACACTATATACAATTTGTACAATATTTACACCGGATCCTCATGGCGCTGGACCTTGAGCACGAGCCAGCAGAACCAGGAGGGCCCGCTCCACCATTGCCCGCGTCTGAAAGAAACAGAACTCATGTAGCGCACATAACGAAACTTGGGCACGTCATGCGCACCTGTTCCATCGCCCGCTCGTGAGACTGTTGCTGCCGCACAAGGTCGTTAATGGCGGCAGCAAGGTTATTTATGGCGTCGACGACGGGCTGGTTACTCGTGTCGACGGCGGTCCTAATGGCCTGGACGCCCTCCACGACGAGGTCCAGGCGGTCGACGGCCGAGCTCATGAGAGCCCTGTGTTCCGCAGCTCCCGCCACCAGCTGGTCTAGAGTGGCGTCTTCTTGTTCCCGGCGTGTCACAAGCCGTGGCGGGGACGTCGGGCTGGGTGGCGTCACTACAAGGAAGCAACACGTTCAAAACAAAGTGCAACATACAAGGATTCCCCCCGTTCGTCGTTGTATCTATGTATGACACATACGGTGCGTTGCCGTGAGGCTATTACTGCTTGGGAAATTAAATTTGGGCAACATCAGTGGAATGTAAGAGGTTGTTACCAGTCTGCACGTGACGGGGAGGTGCAGCCGCAGGGGTGAACCAGTCGCTGGCTCCTGAGCTGCTGTTGTCGTTGCCCGCAGCATCGCCCTCCATACCACCTTCTCCTCCACTCCCTTCGAGCGGCTGGTTGCGCGGTGAAGTGCGCAGACCCTACACGTATGGTTTCCGTTGGTGTTACTTCAAATTCACGTAATGCAAGTAATGTACAATACACAAACAGAAAAAAGTATACTTACAACACCACTCGACAGGAGCCGGTTGGAGGAGAAGTGGTCGACACGACACGCTCCAAGCAGCTGCAGGACCCGGGCGTCAATGTCCGAAAACTCCCCCACGGCGTCTTCGAACGACCTGTTTCCCGTTCTTGTGCAGGACGCCTTCCAGTCATTATATTTCCTCTTAATGGCTTGCCTCTTGTTGAGCCATGTAGTGCGCCACTGAGCGGCAGTGCGCTGGTACTGCTGGCCTCGGTTGAGGACCTCGGCCAGCATCCGCCACTCTGTGTCGCGGCTACCACCTTGTGGATTGCCCCTCAGGTCGTCCGCAGGGTTGGCTAATGGCTGATTGGTCTCCATATAGGAGACCAACGCCTCCATGCGTTCGCGAGACAGCTGAGGGGCGCGAGTTCCGTTCGATGCAGACATATTCGCAAATGGAATGTGAGACTGAATGGAATAAAGGCACGAGACCACGTATCGCGAGATCTGTTCTTCTTTATTGATGTTGAAGCGACCTCTGCGTTCCAATATTTCCAATATTTTTGCGTTCCAATATTTCCAATATTTTTGCGTTCCAATATTTCCAATATTTTTGCGTTCCAATATTTTCAAGCTACAAATATGTTTCGCAAAGTGTGTGCGTGGGGGGGGGGGGGAGAAAGAAAGAAAACTTGGCATTTAAAATGTTTGAACAAGTAACCTAGACATGTGTAGAAGTTACGTGGTTCCATTTTCTCGGAAGTGAAGACCCCGTCAGCAGCATCCCTTACACAATAAATTACATAATGCCCTCGAATTTCAGCTTCCTGTCACTGAGGCTGGAATACAAGCAAAGCAGAGTCATATATTACTGGCTAACCTTTCCTTTCTTTTATTCTTCAATAAACATATTGACTCCCCACACACACACACACACACTATATCTATATATGACATTTTAAAGATGTAATTATTCAAGGACTTGCAATGTTCGGGTTTCACAAATTGTACTATTCACTTCTTCAACGACTGCCATAGTTCGGCATTTCCTCCCTCGTCCACCAATCCCCCCAACATCCCCGGTCGAGATGTCTCACTATTTAGCTTGCGCCCTCACCCTTATTCATCCCGGCTATGTTGCGCGCGAACTCGAAGTTGCGTAAAATCTATCGCACCTTTGACACTTGTATTTTGAGGTATTTTGTAACTGAGTCTTTCGTTCGAGTTTACTGCCTTGTTTCCATCTTTCCCCTTGTATAATACAGCAGTCCTCAGCAGCATTTCCTACATTTTTTCTATCACCTTTAAACGTACCCCCCTTCCCCTCCCCTTCAGCAGCGTTAACCAGACATGTCTCACGAAGCTCCAAACGAGGCTAGGCTTATTTCAAGGTAAAAGTCTAATGGTAATCGTCATAAGTCCGTGGCACTGGCACGAGCCATCGCGCCGCATCGCGCTTGAAAATGTTTATCGTCAATTGATTACGTCACGTCTCTCACCGCAGTGCACATGGTATAATCGCGTAGTGACTATAATTATAACACGTTACAAAAACGTTGCACGTTTCTAATGCCGCACTACGATTTCGCTTGCGTTTTCCTCCAACATTTATTACATCTTGTACGTAGCGCCACCTCATTACATTATCTTACGACAGAGCATGTCACTGCAAAGAATGCACTTGGAAATGGCTTTGCTAGGGACAAATGTCCCTAGAAGTGGGCGGAGCGTTCGGGTGGAGCGTGTCGCGTGGACTTCACCCAAGAGCTCGTAACGTGCAAGTAATGCACGCATTAGTTTCATCGAGAATAGCTCCCCAGGTGTGACACATGTACTGCTTGCGACATACTTGTTTGATATCTCCAGCCCCCGTAAAAGCGGGTTACCTAACCAAGTTGCTGTGCAACCGTCGCCTTCACCTCACTTCCGTTCCCCTGGTGGCGACGGGGCTGCGCAGCCCCACCAGACCACTGATCTCTATGTATAAGGGCTGGATCGCGTATGGGAGAGGGGCTCGTGGGAGAGAGGTATGCATTCGGGCCGCCATGTTGGTGGGCCCTAAAACGCTGTGTGTGCCCATTGGAAACAATGGGAGGCAACAGAGATTGTGAGTATTTATTGCGCTACAGGCGCTGATCATTGTTTGTCGTCACGCGATTTTGTAAGGTGCCAGTATACTGATGTATCCTAACAGTGTTTCGCAGGTGCCCTGCTTTTCGATTTTTAATAACGTTATGTTTTGCATTCCGAAACTAGACTGTCACTGCAGTGCAGCGCTGGGAATTGTACTACAGCACGTTTCCCAGCCAATATTTCAATGAGAAACGATGTGAGGTTAACAACAACCATGTATACAATATCCTGTGCTGCGTTCTGGACAAAAATTTTTCCGTCACGAACGGTCCGGGAAAAGATATACTCGCATGACAGAAAGATATCGTTCTGTAGACTCTCAGCCGTTGTTTTAGCCGTGTATGCGCTTAGTATGATTTATATCAAGCATCGCCGCAGAAAGAGTCTTTTAGTGAACGACATGGGTGCCATGCCTCGCACATATGGACACACCGCCAAGCAGCTCAAATAATTACTTCACGCAATTCGTTCGCGCTCGTTAGAACAGTTAGTCAGGTAGTGATGTAAGCTTAATCAATTAACTTACTTAGGAAGTGGTGACACCTGCTTGAAACACAGGACTTATCTCTTTTTGAAGTACAGCCCTTCTATGTTCGTTTGTTGCTTCCTTCATTTGTTCTGCGTATTTGCAGGCGCGGTTGTGCCAAACTGAATGTCCATCCAGCACTGGCTTTGTCATGCTTGTTATGTGGAGCACGTTACAAAAAATGCAGCTCCACATCTGAAACACCAATCAGTATCATTGTCATCTAAAAGGGGCACTGTTGTGAGACCAGACACGCTTTCTGGAGATCTTCTATGGCACTTTCCGCAGTTTGCACAATTTTCTTCAGCATCGAAGTCTCTCATAGGAACCACTTTCATTAACGACTCCCATCTTACCCTTTGATGTGCAGGGGCCCTCTTGCACTACGCACATATGGTCTGCAAATTGCAACAGAACGATTTGGAGCTTGAAACAGTTGTGCTTTTGTCATTTTGGACCTCGTGTATCCTGTCTGTGAAGCGTAAACAGAAAAGTCTAACACGATATGCTTTTGTAAAGAAGATCACTGATGATGAGTAAAGAGAGTATACATTTTTCAAGTTCAACATTTATTTCTTGCACTTATGCATTTCAGGATACAATGAACGTGCAGGAAGGTCGCAAAAGACTACATTTATTGTTTTGTGACCTTCCTACAATGACAATATATATATTTAGGGATGACAATGGACAAGTACACTCTCTAAATTTGTAGCACTCAATTTTAGGTTGGAATGAGCAAAGAATAGCAACTTCCCTCCTGATATTTTCTCATATACGCTGAATTTTAAATTTAATGTGATCAACGGTAGATGTAAACATCATCAGTACCAGAGAAATGCATCCTCAATAAATAAATTTCTTCTTATATATGTGCATGCCTATTAACTGAAACGATTATCACAGTTCCCTGACATGTTTTAATTTCTGAGAGTGTACTGTAGAGGCTGCTTAGATCTACAACAGTTCACACAAGGTATTATATACTGTGAATGCCTTTAAAAATCCCATGTGACACATATGCTTTTACTTTCTGGAGGTGCTGTGGTAGTCAAAGTTTGTGGGCATTACGCAGGTTAAGCACCCATTTCTTGAGTATGTCGAGGCAGCTGTGAAGTAACCTGTATTGATGATTATTCCAATTTTTATGGTGCATCGACAACAAAGGCAATAATACATCAGAACATTGGTTTGGGTGCAACCAGTTAAAAATGAATGTTGTTTAATAAATGTATTGGACAAATGTTAAAACATCAGTTTAAAACATGGCTTACAATCCCTGTATCTTCTAAAAATTGAAAAGATTAAAACCTATTCTAAAAGGAATATGGGGAACTCTTCTAAAAAGAATTATAATTATTATATTGCTGGGTGAAGGAGCCTAAGGTGTGTTTCTGATGTCAACATGTATGAAAATGTGCAAATTTGAGAGAGGCTAACCACAGTGCGTGCACTGAGATGGTTCCTTCCTGTAAAGTAGAAACCAGTGGATGCGGAACTTGATACTTATCTGTACACCCAGTCGTATCACACTGCACAGATTATTCACTGGGTAGTCCACATGACGAAACCTGTATTGACGAGACACCACTTTTGCCTTAAAAACTGCTACAAATAGCACGGCACGCTACAAATTATTATTATCGTAACAAGCTGGCGATACAGGTGAGACACAAGGCGTTATCAAAGTCGCGCCACACCACCGTCACGTAGCATTCTGTGTCACAAATCAAACCAAGGCAGAAAACAATGCCAATACATGAAAAAATGTGACAATCTTGGCCTAATTACGACGTAATACCGAACTTGTGCGCGAAGGTAATTCAAAGAAATGAATGTGGCACTTGCTTCCGCAGAGAACACGGTGTACCATGCTAGCAATGCATGCAAAAAAGCGCTCGAGTGCTCGCACATATATTGATGACAACACTACCAGTGTACTATAACATGTTCTTTCAAGCACATTATGCACTCAAACTGTATTTGCCACCAGGTAACATGCAAGTGTGCTCGATTGAACCTCGGAAGAGCGATCAAGCAACCTGCATCCAGTGCTCGTTTTGAACAAAAAACACTTTATAATGGTCAACTAAATATACAGAATGGACGCCTATTTATTCCTTGATAAAGAATTACTCACCTGTAGAAATTTAGGCCCTGTATCCTTGCCAGTACGGTTGGTACGACCGTAATTGCAAGAAGTTGCCATGATCGCTGCGGCGACTATTGTGGGTACAGTAAGATGGCGGCCGGTTTCCTCACGCTCGCGCTCCCCATCCGCGATCCAGCCTTTTACAATCGAGATCAGTGCACCAGACGGGAGAGATGGCGATCCGATAACCGCGCGTCGTCTGCTAGCTCCAAATGCGTCGACGGGGCAGCGCTTTCCTCGGAATGCGGAGTGGAATGGAAATTGTAACCTGTTTCTTTTGGTTCCTGTTTATTGTTTTTGAAACATAAGTACACCACTGACACGGAGAGAGATTAGGCCACATTTGAGCAGTTTGTCAGGACTTTTAGTGAAAGGTGTCACAGTAACGCAAGGGACCACGGCTGCTCCGTGAAACTGGCACAAGCGACGGATTACCTCATTTTATTTACTGGTGTTATGTGAAGCAAGCAAGCCTCGCTTGCTGGCTAGGATAAAAAAAAAGAAATAATAAATTTATACGAAATGAGGAAAAGAAATGCTGTGGAGCACTGGGCCTCAATAACGCGTTGGTGTCCCGCCACTCTCAATCACCGCGCTCATTCGCCTGGGCAGCGAAGCGTAGAGGGCGGAACAACACCCTAGTAACAATCGAGAAAGTGTTGATAAGCTTATCAACACTTTCTTGATTGTTCCCCATGTGTTATTCCTGTGGTGTACTGACCATTCATCCATCCATGCATTCGCAGTCCGCATTCCGAGGAAAGCGCTGCCCCGGCGACGCATTTGGAGCTAGCAGACGACGCGCGATTATCGGATCGCCATCTCTCCCGTCTGGTGGCGCTGCGCAGCCCCGCCGCCACCAGGGGAACGGAAGTGAGGCGAAGGCGACGGTAGCACAGCAACGTGGTTCGGTAACCCGCTTTTACGGGGGCTGGAGATATCGAACAAGTATGTCGCAAGCAGTACAATCATATGTCACGGGCATTTGGTGACAGTCATTCAGTCAAAGTAGTTTGCATGAGATGCCACATATTCTCTTGGTGAGGATGAGGGGGAAGGAAGCTTTCCAGCGATAAATGTATGTCACGATGTCGCGTATTGCAACAGCATTCAGGCACTGTTTCGAGTGACAGATCCATAGATCTTAAAATCATTTGTCAAGACGCTGATGACACATTCTTAGTTACATCCGAACTTCGTTACCGTAGTATTCCCATATCCTGTATACCCTCCACTCACTGCTTTACGAGTGAGTGCGAATCAAGGCAGAGGAGAGCTGGTGTGAAATGGGAGTACCCACTCTGCGTAGTTATTGGTACAGGACATGTCGTAGAGGAAAAACCGTGGACACCTAGCATGCACCTGAGCTGGTGTAAGGGGAACAAGTTGTAACAATTGAATGTACAGTGAGGTATTACACATATGCATATTAGATGTGGATATTGGTTTGGTTCACTATTTTTGAACTCAGCCATTTAGAACATGTTGAAGACAAGTACAACACCAAATTAGAGGCATTGTGGCTTTCGTGATAAATAGAAGCATGATTGCAATGTGGATGCGGGAGTATATTTTAAATCATGTAGCATGATTCCATAGGAATGTGTTTTCCCATTCTTAAGATTTACCTGTACAGGATACGAGACTACACAACAAGAGTGCACTGATCACACCAGTGTAAAGCTGCAGTGTCGTCATGCAATTTTTAACAGTCCTGCTAACAGAAATGATGCAGAACAGCATGTATACATTTTAGCTTGAAAGAAAAGCCTTGAGCTTCAGGAGACGCAAATGAGACAGTTTTTTTTTTTTTTTTGTTTAGCGCTATATTCACACTCAACACCTGAGTACATGTATAAACTCTGTGGCCATATGATAGATATCAATAACATAAAAGAAGGAGAGCTAGTGTAACATGGGTGCATGTTTACACTGCTTTACTACTGTCCACACTGAACACATGCGCACAGAAATTAACTGTGCAGCCATACGGCAGCTCTCTATCCGTAAAAGAACGATAGCTACTGTTAACATAGGACCGTGCTCTTCCACGTTTTCGTGTGCTCAGTGTATATACAAACGGCTACACTGGCAGGACAGATATGTACCCATGCTAACAGAAGCTAACTTTCTTTTAAGTAGTTGACAACGGTCATGTGGCCATGTACAACATTTCCATGCATTCATGCTACAGTTATGGCAGAACAACATTTCCATTTTGAAGACCCCAACAGAGAATTTTTTTAGAAAGGATCTCCAGAATATCTATGCTTATAAGTGCACAAAAACTGTCAGTGATTGGTTATGGTTATGTACCTGCAATAGTTAACCTAAAAAGTAATGATGCTTCCAAAAGGTCTCCAGCCTCCTTTAGCACACAGCTGTGTAGTGTCTTTTGCAGAAGCAGCCCTACAAAAGCAGACCTACTGTTACCAGACGATAAATCAAAATAGATGTAAGCAGCTGTCTTTTTGAATGTTTTCCAATGGAGCAGTAGTAACACAATACCTGAAGAACTGCTTTTCATTGGTCTCCTCTGCTGTGGCATGCTGAAATAAGTAAAACACAGATTTCAGTTTTATCTATACTTACATGTGAATCCAGGGAAAATGGGGTCCTCGTTCCGTTTTGCTCCGGTATTGTATTTTTATAACCTGGGAACGCAGAATCTGCTAAGATTTCGTGTTCAGTGCAGTGCAACAACATGTAATATTTCCATGCCTCGGTAGTATCCATACAACAGCCGCAAGACGCTAATGCACTTTATGATCAGTCCTATTGGACGGTTAAATGCCTCTGGAGATAAGACACGCTGCAAAGAGATGATAGATACTGGGATGGTTAATAAACATGCGAGTGGATAACGCCCCTCAATATCTCCATCGGGGCTCGCAACAACCATCTAGCATGTTATTGCTCTTACTGTACAAGGACAGGGGTGCTTACAGTGTGTATCACAGGATATGACACTCATAATAAGCGTCAGCACAGACAGCACTACGCTTTGTTTTTGAAGATGCACATTGAAGTTCGGCCATACGCACTCTGTCGGTCCATTGGATTGGTACCTGGATTTCGTCCAGTGGCACATGTCGATGCCACTCTCTTTGACCACACTTCGACGGTGCTTTTCCGTTTACCGTGCAAGAGCTTGCAATAGGGCTTCTAAAAACAACTGCTGCATTTCGTGATCCCGGTCACGCGTTACGCCACTTTTCTTTACTAACCGCGCATTTAAACGGATTCTGCTTAATTTTTACCAGTTAGACTTCGAATTAGTGAAACATCACCTACCACAACCACTCTACGATAGTTTTTTCAGCACACATTCACAGTTACAACGTACTTAGGCCGACGTTAAATTTGCCCCTCCCCCAGTTTAAAACACGTCCAATTCAAGCACATGGGTCTTAAACCACCGGCTTAAAGTGACAGTCCGGTCGAAAACATAGGTCTGGGAAACACCGCCTTATGATTTCTAATACTCTTCACAACAACTGTGCAAAATATTTCAGAAGAAATCGTATCGCACGATTTATAATCGACTTTTTTCTATGCCGCAGTTGGTCCTGAGCAAAGGCCGCAGCGAGCTCTCGCGTGACGTGCATAAAAGCAATGCCGCACGTGATTTGCGCATGCCTGTTTGCGCGATAGTTGATTCTTGCGTGCTAGCATTTATCGATTATGTTGTTTTTGAGTAGCAATCACGCGTTATGTAGACTAAAATGCAGAGTAGCGTCAATGTGAACACAGGTATCACGATGCAGCCTTCTGTTCAGTACACTCATAGACAAAAACACCTCTCTGCATTCCCAGCAACGGCGCAGTCCTCCGCTCCACTTTGTCCATTGGGGACGTCATGCTCACGTGACGGCTGACGTACATAGAGGATCCTTGGGGCAAGGAGTATGCGAGGGAGAAAAACGAAACCGGACCTCTTCAGAGGAGTATTTTTTATTCGATATCTCGAAAACCACGCCATTTTTTGTGAGCTGAAAATTTCCACACAGCATGTAAGCCTCCGTGGCAGTTGGAAAAAATCAACTTCCGGTTTTTCCGGAGCTTAGGGTGGATGATCGAAATAGAATATTTGTCCCATTGCAATAAAATCCATCTCCTAGGCGCTTCTACCAACTATGTCAATCAAAACTTACCCAATATTTGATGAAAAATTCTTCGTGATCCGGGGATTAGGCCTACCGGCCACAACCGCTTCTGGCAGACTCTGGTGAAATGCGCATGCGCCGTGCAGGAAGCTCGCAATGTGCGGTGCCATCGGCTTCACAGCAGCAGGTTGTAGGGCGTGGGGTGGTGATCGAGGATTGGCGAACGAAAGTCTCACGTGGTCGATTTAAACTCGACGTCACTAAACCAATGGTTCAAGTGAGTTGGTGAATACGGGCATTGGTGTCTACGGTGTCATGAATAATAATTAACGACCTCAAGCTGTCATCCAGTAGTGGTCATGACAGTAGGCGCGTTTACATGAAGGCGAGATAAGTCGACTGGACGAGATAGGTCGATCTCCCTTCTCTATGTAAACCCGCCTACATCGACCTAAAGGGGACGTCGACGCAGCAGAAATAAGTCGGTACGTTGGGGTAGATCAGACGACTGGAGTCGTCTCGCCTTTGCCATGTAAACCGGGCATGTCTACTGTGCCGACGGTTTCCGCTACGTCACAACCGCATCTGCTGCCGTGCTCCGCCCGCAACACAGAAAATAAACATGGCGAGGGACACGGTGTGCGTTCCCGCCGGTGCAAGCGTTTCAAGCCAGCAGCATTGGGCATCGACTGGGCCGTGGGTAGAAGGCTTTAATGTTTATGGGCGCAGTAAAGGAAGTCACACACTGATAAAACAGTGTGGAATCCCAAAGTGACCACCTTAGTGCCTTGGCGGCGCTGTCATCGACTGAATCGACTGAATTGCCCGGCGGACTAAGGCGCATCGCTTCCTGCCATGTAAACCGTCCCAAGTCGATCTTTACGACCAGTCGACTGTTGCTTTCAGTCGACGTATGTGCCCATGTAAACGCGCCTAGTACCAAGTTCCTAAAGAACACGACAACGTATCCTGCGTTATTCCTTGTTCGTATTTGCATCCAATCACTCGAAACTGGCTGTCTTCCGGCCGACTGGAAAATTGGAAAAGTCATTCCCTTGTTTAAATCTGGTGACAGACTGCGCGCTACTAGCTACCGCCCCATATCAGTGAGCAGCGTTTCATGCAAAATAATGGAGCACTTTGTTTATTCACACGTAGTCAAGCACCTCAAATTTAACTAAATTTTTCATCACAACCAACACGGGTTCAGAAAACATTACTCATGTGAAACCCAGCTGGTGTCTTTCATTAACAATCTCCACAAAGGCTTGGATCGTGATTCTAACACGGATTGCATATATTCATTGATTTCTCTAAAGCATTTGACAAGGTCAGTCACATACATCTGCTTCATAAGCTACACGCGATTAATATCGATAGTAATGTTATCGCCTGGATCCAATCGTTCTTAACCAACAGTCATGAATACGTTCTAGCTAAAAACAGCATGTCAAGCCCGGTTCCTGTTCTGATGATGATGATTAGGGTTTTTATGGCGCAGCGACTACAAAGGTCATAATGCGCCAAACAATGGTAACGAACACAGATAAATTAAGTTATAATAATAAAGTGAATGAAATTCAACCTAAAAATATACTGATATAATTAAAAGGAGTGTGTGTAAAGTTCTCTTGCGGAAAGTAACTAAAAAGTTATAGGCTCCCAAGCAGGCCTACGTCCCCCAAAAAGTTCTCGACATTATCAAAAGAAATGACAGGCTCATCACCCAACAAGAGTGCTGGGTGAAGAGGCGTACAATGCTTGTAGCATTCTGTGAAGTAGCGCTGGCGATGAGGTTCGTGTTGCGGGCATGTGATGAGAATGTGAAGGATGGAGAGTTCCTCGTTACAATTGGTGCACCACGGTGGCTCCTCTCCACGAAGTAGGTGGCCGTGCGACAAATATGTGTGCCCAATTCTGAGCCTGTGTCTCAACACCTCCTGGAGACGTTGTTGAATTGCATGTACTTTATGCCCTACGTGTGGTTTTATGAGATGAAGCTTGTTCAGAGCTTGTTCATCCCAGAACTGCTGCCATTTTGTGTTAATTGCCTTCTTTAATGTACGTCTGAAGTCATGGAAAGGGATGTCGAATGGGCTAATTTCTGATGAAAGAGCTGTTGCTGCGGCTCGGTCTGCAAGTTCATTTCCTGGGATACCCACGTGACTGGGCACCCAGCAAAATGTTAAGTTATAACCTCTGTTTATTATCCTACTGGCTAAAGAACGTGCCCTATGGACTAGAAGGTTCCTAGCCCGCTGCAGACTACTCATAGCATGTAGAGAGCTAAGAGAGTCTGTGTAAATTACTCCAGATTTAACATGCGTTTGCAATATAAAATTAAGCGCCAAGATGAGTGCATATACTTCAGCAGTAAAAATGGATGCTGCTGGATTTAAACGGTGTGACCGCGTCACCGCTGCAGATACCATGGCGCAAGAAACTCTGTCAGCAGTCCGTGACCCATCTGTGTATATTTCAGTGTGGTCACCAAAGGAATGTTTTAATTGGAAGAACTCTTGCTGAAGGACTAAGGGCGATGTATCCTTTTTATTGTACTTAGTTAAGGAGTAGTTGAACTGTGGCTGTGATTGCCAAGGAGCACATTCGTCACCCTGTTCTAGGATCCAGGAGTCCCGATACAAAAATTTATAAAACTCTTGATACTGCAAGGCTCGCATGCTAAAAGGCCGTACCACTGATGGTCTGTTTACAAATAGTCGCTGAAGCCGTGTGCCTTGGATACAAGGCATGGCGGGATTCTGACAATGGCTTTTGACTTTAAGACCATAAAGAATAGTAAGGTAAGACCGTCGTCTGTCCAGAGACCACTCATTAGACTCGACGTACAAACTTTCCACTGGTGAGGTGCGGAAAGCTCCAAGTGCTAACCGGAGGCCCTGATGCTGTACTGGGTCAATTAACCTGAGGACTGACGTACGAGCAGAACCGTAAACAATACAACCATAGTCCATCTTCGACCGAATTACTGATGCATATATTTTGTGGAGGGTTGTTCTGTCTGCTCCCCAAGACTTGTGAGCGATAACTTTCATGAGACTTAAAGACTTTATGCATTTTGCTTTTAGTTGCTTGGGGTTCCTGTTCTGTCCGGGGTACCACAAGCATCGGTTCTCGGTCCATTGCTTTTTCTAATTTACATTAATGATCTTCCTGGCCTTTCTTCATGTTGTGTACGTCTGTACGCTCACGACTGTGTTTTATATCGTGAAGTAACAGAATCTTCAGATTCCATGCAGTTACAGTCAGATCTACATACTATAGTCATGGTGCTCCACGTGGCATATATAGCTAAATCTCACTAAATGTAAACACCTGAGAGTGTCTCTAGTAACAGCGAATGTCCCACATACATGATTGGTAACACCGTACTAGGACAAGTTACACTATATAAATATTTAGGAGTACACGTATCCTCCAATCTCTCATGGGGTCAGCACGTTGAATATACAGGGTGTCCCAGAAAACGTGTCATTGAATTATAATAAAAGAACTACACCACCTAGAGTCATGCGGTCAACGGCATTTGTTCTTATTAGGTTTTTGCCACCTCCGAATGTGAATGTCATGTATCGTAAGTTTAATTATGTAAATTTTTGCGACTTTAAGTCGGAAATTTCCCAAGTAAAGGTTACTTTTTACCCCACCAATGTGAAGAGCTTGTCTAATTTACTCAAATTAATGATAATTGACGGGGATATTCAAGAGCTATCCCATCGGAAAAAATAGCCGAACATCCTGCTCCACGAAGCTCCCACAGGATAGCGCGCGATCAATTTCTCAGAGCAATCTTTGCCAGTGCGACGAAAGGAGGTTGGAAACCCAGCCCACCCCCGCATCGCAAAAAGAAATAACACAGGCATGGCTTATCGCGTACGACTTTCCCTGGGACAATGCATTCCCTCTCCCAATTTTAGGAACTGTTACTTTTTCTACTATCACTCTGTGGGCTTGCTTTGGAACCTCACATCGAGCAGCTTGTCACAGCCTGCGAGAAGTGCGAAGAGACAAGGGTTGTACGTTCGGAACCCCTCATCAGCACGCCTACGCCAGACCGACCATGGCAACGGGTGGCGGCCGACTTATTTGAGCTGCAACGAAAGCGTTACGTCCTTGTTGTGGACTACTACTCCCGTTTCCCAGCTGACGTCGACCATCGCTGCATCAGTCATCAACGCCGTCAAGAGCATGTTTGCGAGACATGGAATTCCGGACGTCTTGGTGTCCGATAACGGGCTCCAATTTTCTTCAACGTTGTTCGCAGATTTTGCAAGGACCTACGCATTCCAGCATGTGACGAGCAGCCCAGGATACCCGCAGGCGAACGGCCAGGTCGAGCGCACAGTTCGCATGATCAAGGATCTCCTCCAGAAGTCAAGGGATCCGTACATGGCACTCTTGGTGCATCGCGACACTCCAGGTGTAACTGGCTACAGCCCGGCTCAACTGCTCATGGGCAAGCGCCTTCAAAGAAACGTTCCAAAAATGCAAGACGCACTACTGCCTCAATTGCCGTCAACGGTCACGTTCAAGAAGAGGGACCCGTCATGCGCAAGGATTTCGACAGAAGGCATAACGCACGGGTGCTTCGTCCGTTAGCGGAGGGAGAAAATGTATGGGTACAGGATATCCCGTGCATGGCGAAGGTCCTCAGCCCTGCAAGACGGCCGCGCTCGTACGTGGTCGAAACTCCCACCGGCGTCATCCAGCGGAATCGTAGGCACTTGGTGCCGTTCAGCAGACCGGAGGACAACGAGAACATGGATGGCACTGAGAGCGAGAGTTTGGAAATGGGAACGCCATTGGAGCAGGAGCGGACCTGCGTTTCACCAGGAGACTCAACTTATGCGGGTGGCACCGACGGTGTATCGACAGCGGAAAGGGACAGCTGCAAAGGGAACCGCCCACAGAGGCGGCATCAGAGGCGCCAGTCGTTGTGACACGGTTTGGCCGCCGCGTAAGGCCACCAAACAGACTGATGAGAAGGGGGAATGTAGTGGACATGGTTTTGGTTTCGGTTTGAGCAGCTGTTCATGCGGATGATCAGCGGCAGCAATGTATGCCACGCTGCGCGTGCCGAGGCTTGGCAGGTTTTGGTTGGATGGAATAAACTTCACTTGTGTGCTGGAGGCCACGTTGTTCGGATCTCTTCTCTTGGGCCTGACAGGGCGAACAGGGTGATCGGGTATCTAGAAAACACAGTAAGGTGCGTGGAGATATGTGCTTAGCAGTGCTCCCCACAAGACTGCAGAACGATGCGGTGTTACAAGTCCTTCTGTAGCGTCCTAGCTGTTCGGGATATCGTCAGATGGAGCAGAAAATCCAGTTGCGTCGGGCACGTGTGATCAACAGCACGGATAGCAGTCGGATGAACACGGGCGAACAGGGTGAGCGGGTATCTAGAAAACACAGTAAAGTGCGTGTGATATGTGCTTGGCAGTGCTCTCCACAAGACTGCAGAACGATGCGGTATTACAAGTCCTTCTGTAGCATCCTGGCTGTTTGGGATATCGTCAGATGGCACAGAAAATCTAGTTGCGTCGGGCACGTGTGATCAACAGCACGGATAGCAGTCGGATGAACATGGGCGGACAGGGTGAGCGAGTATCTAGAAAACACAGTAAGGTGCGTGAGATATGAGCTTAGCAGTGCTCCCCCAGTGTGTTCTAAATTCGTCATAAATAAATCACAAGTGATTCGAAGGATATTGGTAGGGGGAGAAGCAATTGGAAGAATCAACATTCAACGCAAATGTTCCTCTGTACACACACACAGAGACACATGAGTATGTGTTGCCACAGTCTTTTCAATTTGTGCAGCTTGATGCTTCCTTGTAGGCAATTCATTAAATCTTTCGCGACTGGTTTTCTGATGCATCATGTAAACCACGACTTGATTGCTTCTGCGTTGCGTTCTACTTTCTGCAAGAATATTGTCGTCATGCCAGGTAAATCAACGGAACATCAAAAGAAAGTTGATTGCGCTTGAGATTGTACATTTATTGTTGGTACATTGTGCTTCGTAAAACATGCATGCTAATCACATTATCAAATCTGAAGCACATGCACTTATATTCTTCGAAAGTGGTAGATCGGGACATAATTAACTTACTCAGTGTGCCAAGATTTCAGTTTTTCTTCTTGTTTGTGATGGAAAGAGTCGTTTGGCGGCGTCACAACTGTACGCAAGATGAGACGAGACCCAAGATGGTTCACACAAATGGTTGAAAGAAGGTTCACACAAATCACATCAAGAAATCTAAAACACACTAATATTTCTCCAAGGTGGAATGTTAGCATATAGGTTAGTTACACAGCGTTACTCACATAATGCCACGATATCTGGCATTCATGTGTGCCTGTTGTTGTGAGAAGTGAAGACACGCTGTTTGCCATGAGCACTAAAATCATTCTGCAGTACCCTTGAATTATGCCCTTCAAGAGAAGAGCCGTGCAGTATGTTCTTCCTATATAGGCCAGTTTCACGTCATTTCAGGCAAGGAGGTCCCATCCACCTCTTGGATTTTCATTATTTTTTTTTAATATTTGGAAGCTCATCGTACATGATGACCAACAGCGTAAAATGAATAGTTTCTACGGAATAGTTTTCGAGCAAAAAAAAAAAAAAAACCCAAGAAATCGGGCCCTGATAGTGTTTCAGTTTTGCCGTGTTTGCACGCGTATATCTCCCGAGTCTTACAAAATACTGCAGTGAAATTTTTTTATGCTTTAGTATGCCTACAGGCAAGCAGTCCGAGCGCAAATTTTGGTGCGCAGGAGCAACGCTTTGTGATATAAAAAGTGGCGAACATGCTCTCTCGTGCGGTTTGTTCCAACTTTGACGCGTGATTTTTCTGACTGTAGATAATCCTCATTATCTTATTTGGTATCACTTCACTCAGCTTTTAATGCTCTTTCATCTGGTATATATAGCGTGCGCATATCCCCCACAGGTATCTGCTGAAACAGGCAAATGTTAAGATACATTTCGAAAAAACAAGGATTTTGAGCGTCCACTTCTCGAAAGGGCCCCTTTTTATTTCATTTATATTTTGCAAGGACACGGCCCGATGTTGGGCCTTATATCTGACGTAAAAAATTCTGCTTCAAAAGACGTACACTGGCGATTAGCCCGTTAAAACGCGGCCCTAGTCTGCGTGCGTACTTGTCGGAGCCCGGCTGCCGGTACCGCGGGATGGCGGGCCTCCTTTCGATGCCGTACAAGAAAAAGACAGCTTTGTGTAATCAAAAGTGCTAGTTTATGTCGATATACTTACAAGACTGCGAAAAAGCAGTATTTTACATTGACAGCGACACATTATTTCACTCACTTTCTATGAAAACATCACTCTTCCGCACTCACTGTCCACTGTACTAGCTATAAATGTTTCTCGGCCTAGACTTTCCGGTGTCTTGCTTTGCCACGCATGCGAGCCCTGTATGCCACTTTGACGCCGTATAGATTTATCTATTGGTTTTTCTTTTGCATTGTAAAAGAAGCCACGCCCTCAGCCCGTACATGGAGTAAACCGACACGCGTTAGGTGTTTTGACAAGCACGTTATCATGTATTCTAACTCTATGACGTCTTGCTCGAGTGAACGCAAGTTAGGTGTCGTGGCATGGTGCTTCATTCCTGTGACACCGATCCTGTGCACTGACCCTGTCACACGCACTTTTATCGTTGCCTGTTCCTGCACAGCCATATTGCGCTCGCAAAAGTAGATTTGGAGGGCTCATAGAGCCTAAGCCGATTTTTAAAATGGCTCGCCGCTCCATCTAACACGAAACTCATTAGCTGCAAGAGGAACATTCTCGTCAAGACATTTTCCAATAGCTATGGAAGCTAACAGTGACTGTGATGAATCGTGACAGAAGTCTTCGCTCACCACACCAAAACTGTGCGTTTCCGGGTCAGCCGTTACCACACATGTGAATATGGAAATCTGTTTTTCACAGTGGCACGCTTGGATTTCTCTAGGCAATGCTACTGCCAAGCTTTGAGCGAAATCGATGTTCATTAGGTGCGTCTCCCGTATGGCTCTGCTCTGAGCGTATCTAATGTAACTATGACAAATGCGAGAACACGCCCACTTCCCTAGCTCTGAGAAGACATATACTGCTGCAAGTTCAGCACAGAACATGCATTTTGTGCTAAAAGCCCTCTGCATAACTTAAAAATATCGTAAAATGAAATAAAGCAAGCTTCGCAGGAACTTCCGGGAACCCTGGAAAAAGCAATTCCTAACTCGATATGTATTTGTACAGTAGTACAGTAGTATTTGTACCGTGTACGGAGCTTGCAAGAGTGAGGTTTTACCTTCGCTGACCATTAAGTTTGACCTAGCCTTCGAAATACGGCTTGATGGCAACGTAGGACTTCATTCTGATGCTTTGTTGGAAATCAGTAACTCCCAGAAGTGAATTATTTCTTCAGCAGGACGTCAAAAGTTTGCCGACGAATAGCTCAGGTAAGGCTAAGGACAGAGAAGCTTGCTCAAACAAAGGGATCATCGACACGAGGCCCGCCATCCCGCGTACAAGCAGCCGGGCTCCAACACGTGCACACGCAGACTAGGGCCGCGTTTTGACGCGCTAACCGCCAGAGTACGCCTTTTGAATCATTTTTTTTTACGTAAGGTGAAAGGTCTAACATCGGACTATGTCCTGGAAAAATATACAAGAAATAAAAACGGGGCTTTTTGAGAAACGGACGCTCAAAATCCTTTTTTTTTTCGAAATATACCTTAACATTTGCCTGTTTCAGCAGATACCTCTAGGGGGTATACGCACGATATATGTACCAGATGAAAGAGCATTAAAAGCTGAGTGAAGTGATACCAAATAAGGTAGTAAGGAATATCTACACTCTTAGAAATTGATCTTCTATCGTGTCTTCTACAGACACCGGAAAAACGATAATTTTGGGGTTCCTACGTAGAGACCACGCGAAAGCGCGGGGAATGACAACGCATCACGTGGTTTCCCTCGTAGAAGCCACAAAAGTGGCGTCTGTTTTATGCTTCACAGTTTCCTCCTTTCCCGATCGTTTCCCCCTCCCCGCGTGCTACTGCTACCCCTCTCCCCCAGCGCAGGCTTGGCAGGCAGGCTTGCAGTCAACAGAATTTGTTTCAAAGAGGATTGAAGACTTTATTTCGGCAAAGTTGTGAAATTGTAGCCTTGATACAGTGAATATTGACTAGACTTGCAAACTATGCAAAATAACCTGTTCACAGAGAAACGACTCAGATAAAATAAAAAATTACTAAGAACCACACATAGTCAAACTATCACATATTACACAAAACCGCGCGGCTCGACCCCGCTGCTGCGAAACTATTTGAAAGCTTGAAGCTCGCTACGAAACAAGTTTCGCTGGGATGCAGACCTGTTTGTTGCTCAGGGCATATGATCACCATATTTCAGCGGCTCTACATCTCTTTGTGGGGGCTGTTGATATAGCGGTTGTCACCCGTTGTGCAGCGTTTCCTCCATGCTTCCCATCCTGGCCTCGAATCGGAATTCTGCTTCCAGGCGTAACTGTGACAAAGTAAACGACGACAAAAACGCATTACAAAGTGGATAGGAACAACATTAAGTGTAATAAAAATCACTATCGACAACAGTGAAAGGATACGAACTATAGCTTATACTAAAACGATGATGGGTGACGCTGCGAGGAGAGAGAAATGGTACATTGGTACCACAGCAGTACCAAGTATGTAGGAGGAGAGATCAAAGAGACATCTTACTGAATGCGGTCATGGTCGACAGGTAAGTGTTAGCATTGGACGCATGTTCCGGGTAACACTTGTGTCGTGTACCGGCTAATATCTGTCAGTCTTCGGAATGAACCGCACGCACATTTCCTCCAGGCGGCACGTTGAACACCAGTGAAGTGTTCGTTGTGACGTCCATACCCACTGCGGCCAGCTGAGACAGAGAATGGTTACTCAAACCACGATCGAAACGAGCCCCCGAAAGACAAAAACATCCTGCGCCATACACAAACGTTAGCGCTCGTGAAGTCCACGTTTAGAGGCAATTCTAACGGACCTACAAACCGGATACCGCTGATATCACATTAGCGTCCCTCGAATATCTTCGCTACTCAACTTCTCAAGCATCACCACATAACTTTCGTTGACGTTCTGTCACGACCGCCATGACACTTCCATTCGCACCTGCAGCTTCCAAATGCTCGTTAGAAGCGTGGGAAAGTAAGAGGTAGCCACTACAATAGTAGTGCTGCTAGCATAGTTTTCGCAATAAAATTTATTAACCGGAGGTGTCTTACCTGTCAAAGAATCCCAGAATCAGCAAAGCGAGGAAACGCTGGCGGCAAGGCATCGAAGAAGAGGTGTGACCAGTGCCGCGCCACCAGCATGTCTGGCCCCGTCGCATAGTTCACGTGACTCCGGTCCTCGACGCCGGTCCGGTGATCACTCCGAGCGCATAGAAACCACGGCAAAAATTTAGACAACACGAAATAGACTTCACGACGTCCCGATTCCTAGTCACGTGATAAACGTGTCTTCTACACGGCGTACGCGCCAAAAAAGCAAGACAATTTTTTATGGTATTTTCTTTTCTCCCGGGTCAAGTGGGCATCTGTCGTCTAAAACTTCGGCCTTGAGCGTGAATCTAAAAGACACGGCAGCTCTTGACGGCACGATAGAAGACCTATTTCTAAGAGTGTACAGTTAGAGAAATCACGCGTCGAATTTGGAGCAAAACCGCACGAGAGAGCATGTTCGCCATTTTTTATATCACACAGCGTGGCACCTGCGCGCCAAAATTTGTGCTCGGACTGCTGGCCTGTAGGCATACTAAAGCATAAAAAATTTCACTGCAGTACTTTTTAAGACTCGGGAGATATACGCGTGCAAACACGGCAAAACTAAAACACTCGAATTCAGGGCCGCATTTTCTGGATTTTTTGGCGCGAAAACTATTCCGTACAAATTATTCATTTTACCGCTATTGGTCATCATGTACGATGAGCTTATAAACATAAAAAAAAAAAGAATGAAAATCCAAGAGGTCGATGGGACCTCTTTGCCGGAACTGACACGAAATTCAAGGAAAATTGAAGCAAATAAAAGATGCACACCAGCATGAAGTTCAGCATAACTGACATTAAAAACAGCAACTGATGGTGTAAGGATGGTCACCTAGGCAGGCGTTAAGGATAAACTTGACCACCACACCACACCAAGCTGATATTACTTTAGCAGTTTTGAAACATGTCCTGTTCTTTTGTGGTTGGAGCTTCGCACTACAGACAGATGATCTGGCAAGGGAGCAGTGGTTTACCCAGACCCCGCTACACCCCCTAACAACCCCTCAAATGTTCAGTGACACCCCCCTAACTTTTTCACCAGTATACCTCGTACAAGGGGCGTCCTTGCGACTACAGCATTAGACACACCTCGGCAATGATATGTTAAGCTGTAATGACATAACTATAATAATGACCCTCCCCCCAGTTTTTTCGAACACCCCTCCATGCTTGGGATTCTGGATAAACCACTGCAAGGGAGAGTCACTATGTGGCATGATATCAGTGAAACGGCACATGGATGCTAGCGGAAAACGACTCACCTGCATTATAAGACTGAAAAGCGGATTCCGGAATACATCGGTTCAAAATCGGTACATTCAAAATCAGGTCGTCCAATCCACTTTTTCACGGCAGACGAGGGACCGCTCCACCATCACACCTCAAACCGCACGGGTGGTTAGTCTTGCTCTTAGCGGAACATACCAAGCACAACTTTCATACTCACGATATTTGCAAATGAGAAACGTGTGCGCAGACACATAGTAATAATATTCATTCATGTTCCGGCAATGCGTATTGAAAAAAATATATTTAAAAATCACAAAAAGCTGAATCTAGCCCTCTGCCACCACAATTTCAATTCCGAAACTACACACAGATTACACCCTGCCACATCGTTTCGACTGCGCAATGCACTTCACAGTACAACGTGCAACGACCGTTGCGACAACGTAACACAACGCAGGTGCATCCGCTTCCTGTCCTAGACGGATCATCGCCGGAGAGCTTGAGCATAGCCTTTGAATGGGGAATATTCACATCCGTATGGAACTTCCCTAGGACATCTGTCCAGAATGCGGACATGGATGATCGATTTGGGAATATTACGGGACACAATGTTCTGTCTGGGGTATTAGAATGAGACTCCAGAGATGATCCTAGGGACAAGAACTTGACACAAAAATGAGATAGTCTCAGGAGCACTATAGGATCATGTTCTTCTGCATGCAGCTATAGTGAATCTTCTTTCATGTCTCTCTTTTAAAAGCAAGCGGACCTTTACAGTAGAAACCAACTCTCTTTCCTTGCAGTTTTTCAACCTCGGCCACCAGCTTCTCATTTTCCGTTTCTCCTCATGGATTGTTTTCGATGCCGGCACCGACAACACAGATATGTACGACGACTGTCCTCATGACATCAATGGCGGACGGCGGGGACGTCCTCGGGATGTTACGGACTGGTCCCATGGTGGACATGCATGGTCCCAAAAGACTCCAGATGATGTCACCAGCTGATCCTCATGGAGTCCCAAGAGACACTGCTGGTACAACCACAGGATTGGTTCAGGTTGTCCTAGCGTGCTGCTCTATTTTGCTTCCTTTAAAGGTCAGATATGCCGATTTTGAAGTGCCGCAGAACTGAGCGATACTCGCGCTGTGTGTTCATTACCGAACACTGAATATGTGTGCGAAATATCTTGCTCCAACTGTTCGTAGTTTTTTAGAAAACAGTTTTTTTAGTTCCCACGCCCGGCCGTCAGACCGTCGGCAAACCCTGCGCTCGGGCGCACCGACGTTACTGCTCTCGGTTTATATGTCTTTGGCTTGGCATGGACTCTTGGCTTGGCTGCTTGGCTTCTTTCGTTTCCTCCTCTGTGCATCGTACATAAGCGAACAGCTGTTATGTTGTTGCTAAGCCGGAAACAAAGCATGTGAATGTTTTTTTGGCACAGCGTCGTTTGGAAAGTGCACTTCCTTGTTCTGACCTTGCCTTTTATGGGCTGGAGCGATATGATTCGCGAATATGCCACGGCGAAGTTGTCGAAGATGCGACGGTGCTACGCTGTTAGAACAATTCATCGGGGCATTCAAGTGTTACCTATTATAAGCTGCCAAAAGACCAAGCAGTGCGAAGCTCTTGGCTGACAGTGGTGCCTGCTAATTTCCACTGCAAGGATTTCGTCCACGAATGTTATCATAGGTTACGCGCGACTCCAGAGGCAATTTGGAATCTCGGCACGAAATCGTCTGATGAAAATCTGAGGTGCCCGACGCATAACATTTTGAACGTGCCACGGATGATCAAGGCAAAAAACGAGAGCAAAAAAAGGTAAGTCGAGGTCCAGATATAAAAAATAGCAAGCTTAATGAATCGATTGTGCAGCTGTCCTACTGCGCTTACTCTGATATAACCACGATTAACAACACAATAGTACTATTGATACTCTAACTTCTGAATTACCACAGGTGCATGCTGAAGGCGGAAATGAAGCATGATCTGGCTTGCATCTGGTCATGAAGAAATTGCTGACACGTTAGTTGCAGTCCACCTCCACCAACAGGTATGACAATGTGATGTTATAATTTGAGTATTCATCTATGTTCAACTTTTCATGTGCACTCGCATGCAGACATCTTGAGACCACTTTTAAATCTACCCTCAAAGTTACAACCTGTGCTTTCAGGGTGGAAAACAAAGGTCGCCATTCCGATTAGCTGCTATCTCCCAGTTCAAGCACTTTTGTGTCTGGACACTGGTTCCTGTGGATGGGGTGTTACAAGCTTCACTGTCTGATATAGAAGGTACGTTACATTAGTTCAGTTAATTTGTCTTTTGCACATTTTTGTTACTGTTAGCTGGATTACTGTTGGACATACAATCCTTTGACACACCGAAGCTGATGTCGCCTCTGATAACGTTTTAGAATTTTCAGTGTCATCAACGTCCATTGAGGAAGGTGCCTTTACTATCTGTGAATCTTTAACTGAAGCATAGCCCAGAATTCATGTTAACATTGTCTACTCTTATTAACTCACTGTCTGTTTTCTGAGAGCTAAGACAAGTGGAAACTATTTATTTGTCACTACTTCACACTGGATACTGGTGTGGTACTGGCTTGACATGTAAGCTAAAATACCTGGATTCTACAATAATTGTGTTCAACTTGGTGCATTACCGTGGGCAATGCCACATTCACTACATTTTTAGTGGATCCGGTGCACAAATACTGTGTGCATACTGCATACATACATACTGTTCGATAGGCAAAAATACCTGAGCAGTGCTCTGTAGTCTTTTTACCCAAAGTCCATACTCTTACTGCAAAGTCACAGTACGTAGAACAGCAATGTGCAGGTATGCTGCGATAGAGATTCACAACAAAAAGAAGACTGTTGAGCTCTAAATTTTAATGAGACGAGACTTTCGTGCACAAGGCTGCTCTTGTTAATGTCTAACATGAAGTTACAAAATCCCAGAATATATAAAACATGTTGTAATGTAGAGAGCGAGGGGTGGTACAGACATAAAGATAATTATATAATCATATATAATAAAATAAAAAGGGGGTACAATTCCCCCCTCAACTCAACTTGACAACTCAATAACTCTACTTATTCTCTACCTTACAACATGTCATATATTCTGGAATTTTGTAACTTGATGTTAGACATCAAGAAGTACAGCCTTCTGTGCAAAAGTATTCTTTCTGTTGTGCACAATCATTATACAGTAAATGCGACTATCCATTTCTTGTCATTAAATGCTTTTCCTTTCTTTCTTTCTTTTTTTCTGCAGTGATGAGCATCCATAAGGACACATGCCAGAAAGGGAGTCTCTTTGGGATGTCAAACCCTCATCACCTCATGAGGATACAATGGTTGACGAATGGTTCTCAAGCACATCGAAACTTCCAACAAATAATTCATGAAAAAGCCAGTCAGTGCTAGCACCAGGAATTGAACGTGGACCGTCCTGCTACCAGTCAGAGATGTTACATTTCAGGCGCTCATTGACTTTTGGTGAATTACTTGTTGACTTTGTCCCAAGGTGGAGCTCGCTACAGCTCATTTGCTATCTGTTAATGTTGTGGCGTGTGTTGCGTTTTTCTCTTTGTGTGTTCCAGACTCAGAACGGTTAATTTGGATCAGGTCAGGTACGTTTCATTTAGACATGGCAAACATAAAGTGGTGTTTCTCAACACAACTTAGCAGTGGTCTTCATGCATTACTGCTACGGCCATTAAGCGTGAATAGAAACCTGCACATTATCCATGATGTAAAACCCCAAGACTAGGGAACACGAAGGGACAGACACAAACATGTCCCTTTGTGTTCCCTAGTCTCGGGGTTTTACATATGCATCATCTTCACCAGCTCACTTGCTTGCAGCCATTTTTTCTGCACATTATGTCCACTCTACTTTTATCGTGTGCTATATAATCTTGTTGAAGTTCTGTCAAACAACCTGTAATGCTATAAAAAATTCAGTACACTGTTTGTGTGGGTTGAATGGTACCGCATGAATGCAGGAAGGAAACTGTCATGTTATGGCAAGTGTTTACGTATTGTACATTTAACTACTAATTTTATTGGTTAGCTTTCGCTGGCGTATCATGTCAAGCCATGTCATATTAATTTGGAACATGTTCTTAGTAGCCAGAGCAGCTGATACACAGAGAGAACATAGCCCGTGTGTGTTTGTCTTTTCCACCGCAGCCCTTGGGTTTCCTCCCTGATGGCTACACATGTCAGGGATAGGTTTCAGAACCGGTAGTTCCCGCCAAGTGTGAACTGCTTTTCAGGGGATCATCACGCTGGCAGATGAAACATATGGTTTAAATTATTTGCAGGACAGGAATTGCGCAGCTTCACACAAATACTACTACTACGACGTAAGAGTGGCTTCAAATCTAGCTTTTTTGTGTTCCTGACATTATCGCACAAGATGTAGTATCCACTATGATCCTTTATGTGGGGGGTATGTACAGTGCAATCAACATATGCGATTTACAAATCTGTGTTTTCTGTGTTGAAATGGGGTAGTTTGTATCTGAGAGCCATAGTGAATACAGGCCCTCGAGAAACATGGCAACACATTGCAGGGACTCTGGATGCTGCCTAAATTTCCAGAACACACAGCTCAAGGCAGCGGTTAAATAACAAGTGGTTAGAGAAATCCAAGATAGTTGCATCCGTAAGCAGTCCGCTGTTGGATTTGCTTCTGTCCGAGATACGTTATCTCAAAGGGAACGCAGGGACACACTCAGAATGATACTAGGGCTGCCTGTGAAATAGAATGAGGAGAGGGGAATATATATAACCCTTTTTCTTGTCTGTTATTCTATTGGTTAAATTGTCATTTTCTTAGCAGCATACGTGTGTATATTCCAGAGTCTGCTAATAAATATATCAGTTTAGAGCTAGCAGTCGCATTGTAGATGTCTCATCCTGTCCTTGGTCGCTTGTGATTCACTATGGCCATGCTTGCTATTGCAAAAACAGAAAACAAAAAAAGACAATAGAAAAACACGGAAAGAGCGACCTAAAAAGCTGCCTGTTCTAGTGCTCACATGGAGGCAATGCAATGAGGTAACATGTTCCATTCATGAACTGTGCATAGTAGTACATATCACAACGGCAACCGATTATTCAGATTTTTATTGAAGTAGTTTTTTTAGCTTTGTTTGCACAGTCTATTATTCGAGCTTTATGTGATTCCCCTCTTCAGATACTTTAAGATTGCTGATGGTGTGCAGTTTGTTAATTTTGAAACTGTACTGTGCTGAGGTACAAAAACAGAATTGTCATATCTGCATTTGAGCACATAGGAATAATTTGTAAGTACTTTACTTGTTGACATTAATATTTGCACCAGGTCACAACATTGTTGATTTATGGAAAATGTAAATAAATATATGTATTTGCTTGCCAAACAATGCACAAATGTCTTCTTTTCTAGTGAGATATTCTCTGTTCACCAGACATAAATGTGGAAAAGTTAAAGGGGCACAATGATGGTAGAGTCTAGCGTTGCTTTTTGCCACTTCTCATATATGCACTGTTATTCGTGTGCACATGTAGGAATAGGAAGGTAGATGATGCGCATAAAAAATTTCGTATGCAACCGCACATATGGTTCAGAAGATTAATTAGATGATGTCCAAGCATACATAATTGTGCTTCATGTGCAATGCGTATGCTAACGGATTGCTTCCATGAAGGCTTTTTATTTATTTTTGATAAATTCTTTTTATAAATGTGATTTTTTATTTTATATAAATTTCATATTACATATTGTATACTTATATTTTTATAAATTTTATAAACTAAAAACTCAAGTAAACTAAAAAGCCCCTGTAAGAGTGCTCTTTGCAAATGGTTTGGTAACGTGTCTCGAACTGTAAAGGTAAGAGGCAATCGAGAATGCTGCAGACAAGGTTGCAACTTACATATTGCTTATGACGTCCTACATACAAAGTGATTTGTACAATCATTCCTGAGCACGGAATTAATCCCGAGGCTGGCCAGTGATGTTACCCAGGACGACAAGTCACATAATTGCCTTTAACACTTTTACACCCCATGGGCTGAGTTGTGAATTGAAAGAGCACTCTACAGAAGGATAAGGTGCACCGGATTTCTAGGATCTATGCTATGCCCTAACTCTTCAGACACCACATTTCTAAGTAGCAATATGTGCTCTGGTACTTCTTTTGCATCTGCATAGTGTGCAACCACATGGCTACTGGAGCTTTCGTGTGCATGTTTTTGTGCGACGGTGTTCATTACAAACAATATCCAGATGTTAGATATAAAATGCAGTAGTTTGTAGCGTGCCACACAACGCAGCGTGACATGGGAGTGTGTGATTCAAAGAAAGCTTCTGGAAAATAAACAGAATCCCACAAAAAGTTTAAAATGTGATTTGTAGTTCGTTTTACGTCTTTCGTCGTTACATACCATCGTTGACGCTGTTGCACATTGATAAATCGTACGTAAAACTTGTCCCATAGCAGTATGCGGTTTCTCAAATACATAGCACAATTTTCCTGCAGTAATAAAACGCTGTCGGCATTTTCTTGCTGACACGGCTGTCGAAACGTCAGTCTCTACAATGGGCAAGTGCTGTAAAGGGGCTAACGCAGACGCGACTTGATACAAATTGTACGGGCTCACAAAACACAAACGACGAATTCCAGTCACAACATCGCACAGAGGTTGGTTCGCGAATGAGTTCGCAGCTGCTGCACCGTTTACTTATCGCGGAACGGTGGAACGGTGGAACCCGGCTGTCCGCCATCTTCAAGCACAGATATGTGAAGTCGTGAGAAGCCGTAGCTGAAATCCACTGACAAGTACGAAGGCGCGTACACGTCACAATGCCCGTTCGGGTGCATCTACGTCATAAAAATGGCTGCGCCCATGTGTGTTTCGGAATGAATTACCTATTTTTTTGACATGGTACTGTACCGAACTGAGAGAATGAAGGTGTGTTTTGGGGAGAGCTGGATGTGGGCTTTCAGAATATAACAATCGTTTCGACTATTTGGGATATCGGCATAGCTGACCTTTAAACTGTTTCTCTTCGCCTTTAATTCACTATATACCAGCAGCGTGCCCGAGCAGGTTATGGCGTCCCGCTCGTTATTCGTAGCCAAGGCCGTCCTGAAGACTGGGAGGTGATGGGTTCGAATCCTACCACCGGCTGTGCTGTCTCACGCATTCCCTGTTTTTTCCCAAGACCTTCCAGACGAATGTCGGCACAGTTCCCTAAGATCTGCCTAGGACGCATACTAAAGTAGTAAGTACTGGACTCTCATAGTGCACAACGCTCAACTGTCCTGAACACGATTTAATTAGCTGTGGCGGCCCGTGTGTGATGACGAAGACGTCCCTCTGCTGCCACGCGCTACGGCGCTAGCACGGCAGTTCTAGCGGCACCGTCCTAGCGTGAGGCCACGACCATCTGCCCGCTGGGACATTCCATCATCGCCGGTCAGGACTCATGTAGAGGGACACCACCTCCTCTACATAGCAATTAGAGCTAATTGGGACCCCCCACATTAATCAGCATCCTCCAGGGAGCCACCACACTAATTGGGGATCGTCTAATTCGTGTCCAGACCAGCTGAGCGTTGTGCACTATGAGAGTCCATAAAAAAGAAAAAAAATAGATAGAGATAGAGTGGAGAGAAGAAGTTTAATTGAAGATCAACGACGCCATCTTGAAGAAAGCGGCTCGGAAAGGCCGCTGACCATCGCCAGGCGACTGAGCACAGAGGTAGGTTGCAAAGCATCGCAGCTATGACCACAAGTTCCGGACATCCTGTGACGTCAGCTGTGACGTCATCATGACATGTTTGGGCAGGTTAGGTCAGCTCTGGACATGCAAGGAGAAAAACACTCGTAATACAGAGGCTGGGAAAGCAAGAGTATGCAAACCATCAATAGCTAACAAGAAAATAGAATTAGTTACACAACCAATGATCCCACCACAACAGGAGCGCAGAACGATGCGACTGGTCTATCCGACAGTCAGGTAGAGAACTGACTCGTAATGGTTTTTTTCTCCTGTATAAAGCCCCGCAGCTGCACCCCCTAGCGGTTACTTTCTCAACTTATCTCACAACAAAATTATTAAGAATCACGCCAGCGCTACTGCCGTTCCCAAGGCAGAAGAAGATAGAAAATGGCGGGGATTCCTGGACAACAGCAACCAGCACCCGACGTGCACTGCACGAAAATCGCAAACAAAGCGGGAACAAAGTTGGCGAAAGCATTAGTTACACAACAAATCACCTCACCACAGCAGGGGCGCAGACCGATGCGACTGCTCTCCGCGACAGCCAGCCAGAAACTGAGCGAGCGCGCGGAGCGCACGTCTGCTTTCCGCGACAGCCAGAGAGAAACTGACTGAGGCGACGCGCCGCGGCAGCTACGCATGCGCGCTCGTAGCGCCCGCTGGGGCGACCACCTTCGAGAGGCTAAGAGAGAAGAGCATTCCTGCGCCCCCTGCTGGCCGTTCTCATTGGTCGTGACGTCATCCTATTGTCTCAGGGATACCCTGTTTTTTTTCCACTAATGCTCCTTTGGGACAACAGCAACCAGCACCCGACGTGCACTGGCACGAAAATTGCAAATAAAGTTGGCGAAAGCATTAGTTACACAACAAATCAGCTCACCACAGCAGGAGCGCAGACCGATGCGACTGCTCTCCGCGACAGCCAGCGAGAAACTGACTGGGACGCCGCTCCGCGGCCTCTACGCCTGCGCGCTCCCAGAGCCCTCTGGGGCGACTACCTCCGAGAGGCTAAGAGAGAAGAGCATTCCTGCGCCCCCTGCTGTCATCCTATTTTCTCAAGGCTACCCTGTTTTTTTTCCACTAATGCTCCTCTAGACAAGGTCAATCTGCAATGAAGCCACGGTATGACGTCATCATGCACCTGCGTGGCTCAAGGACGCGTGCGCTCTAGACAGGGGACCTATTATTTCTTGAATCACTATCCCAAGATTATTTCCTTTATTCTTCTATAGGATTGAATTGAATTGAACGATTGAATAGGAAACTATTGCAGAAGAGCACCATGCATGAAAGCTGATCGTAGGAATTCCAAAGTCTTACAAAATGAGATTTGCAAAAGAACAAAATATCCTAACACGTAACTCCATCAACGGCAATTAAGAGGACTCAACAAATCAACACAGAGTACGGGTAACCAGGAGCACAGAACTCAGGGCAGCACTATCGTCAAGACAACAATGTTCCTTGTCAAAAAAGAAAAAAATACAAAGCGTCAACAAAGGAAAGCATGCATATAGAGGCATGTCAGAACACGTCAGGACAAATTGCACGACTGCTGGGCAACAGAGGAAAACAACCACTTGAACAGAGTGAAAAAGACACTCACCATAATTTTTCACGTTCACAGCATTCCCTCATTGTAAATCCGCTCGTCACAAAATCCACCTGCATGGTCGAACACCATTCACCAGTGACGAACCAGACATCTGCACCCCATCAGGGGCAGACAGAACCCCAGCGAAGCTACGCTCTTCCACTGACGGCCAACGCAATTGCCAGGAGCAGAATTTCTGTGTCCAGACCCGTCAGTGTTCAAGAGAGAAGTGAATCCTTGCGCCCCCTGCAGGCCGTTCTCATTGGTCGTGACGTCATCCTATTGTCTCAGGGCTACACTGTTTTTTTTTTTCACTAATGCTCCTCTAGACAAGGTCAACCTGAAACAATAGTCTCGCGGTATGACGTCATCATGCAGGTGCGTGGCTCAAGGACACGTACGCTCTAGACAGGGGACCTGTTATTTATTGAATCACTATCCCTAGATTATTTCCTTCATTCTACTATAATGATTGCATAGGGAACTATGCAGAAAAACACCATAGACAAGAGGAGATTGTAGCATTTCATTCCCAAAGTCTTACTGTACAGGGGAAAAAAAAGGTTCAGCAAGACATGTCCACCCCAGCCAAGAGCCATGCACCTAACTGAATAATGACGCTTTGTTCCTCCTGAATAAAGTCACACACCTATCCCTGTCGCGGTTACTCTCTGCACTAAATGAATCGCAAAATTATTAAGAATAGCATTATTCCCATTCAAGGCAGCACTATCGTCATCGTCAAGAATATTCCTTGTACAAAAAGAAAAAACTACATGTAGAAGGAAAGCATGTCAGAACAGGCCCAGGCATGTCAGCGCATGTTTGTCAGACAACAAGGGGGAAAAAAGCGAAAAGAAACAAAGAAGAAAACCAGTATCAAACTATTTCTAAGCACACGCACTCCTCTTATTCAAAAACAGTGCTCATCATAAATCCGTCCAGGGCAATACACACCATTTTTCTATTGCTACACTTTTTTCCAGTAACGGTCAATGCATTGCTACAGACTGCGTGACGTCATCACATCCTGTCTGAAGAAGAAGACAGCGACAAAGACTCCTATTATCTATTGAATCGCAAGATTATTTCCTTTGTCCTACTCTTAATGACATTCATTCTCTCATTAAAATTCAACAAAAAAGCACCCTGCATATTAACGATTTTCACCCCAAAGGCTCATCATGGTCATTAGAATTACAGTAAACTACCACCGCTCTTTTAAAATAATAATAAGTGAAACCACTCAACATCACCTCCAGGCTTATGCAATACATGACCCTTTATATGCTCACACATTCGTTGTCTGAGGCTACACCTGCGAGCAAAAAGGCGCGAAAGCCGGGTGGGCAAGGTTCCATTCGCGCATTGCATGCAAAAAGGCGCGAAAGCCGGGAGCAAAGTTCCATTCGCGCACGCCAAAGCACAAGACACAGAACGCCTTTACGGGAACATGATGGCATCCCCACCATTTTAATGATTTTCTACTTTGCATTGCAGTTTAGAAAAACTACTACAAAACTATAATTTTAGGAGCTCATTAAAATTCTACTTTCTATGGAAACTATAATTGCCCTATTACTTGGATCGCTATTAATGAAGCGCTCCAATTTTTTCTCTCTTCCCATTTCAGCCTTGTCATGCAGTGAAGCAGACTCACATCCAAAATAATTAATTTACACTGAGGGTGCCGTGCTTCAGGAATTCCTATCCTGCGCTCAGATGCAAGCATTTCTTCACGGATACCTTTAACAGCTGACTTCCTCAACATACCGAGCTCCTAACAGCATCTAACAAACAATCAGAGAAACCCTCTCCTCAGCTGCACCATGCGACTTTCTTCTGCGTAAAATCGGTGATTTGAGGAAGAGAGCAGCGAAAAATTGCGCGCACTTGTGCTTGACTTAAAAAACCTGAAGCATATGCCAATAAACGAAGAAAAAGACACTCATGTCTGGTATCTGATAGTGCCACATACACAGACGCATTGTCGCAAAGAAAGCACAGGACAGGGATACACAAATTTCCTTAGGTGAGCAGGGAAAAGGCTTAAGACCTCAGGAATAATAGCAGCGTCACCGGACATCGCTACGCGGCTAACACAAGATAACAACAACAGGATAATAGCGGCGGGTAAAATTGCAACACTGCTAAACAAGCCCCAACATGCCATCATGACGTCGCAAACCAGGAAAAAGAAGCACGCTTGCACACACAGCAGCTCAGGAATGCACAAGGAGAGGTGCTTTGTGGGAATTTCTACTCCACGCTCAGATACCAGCATTTCTGCACAAATACCTATAACGGCTGACTTCCTCAACATATCGAGGAAAGCGAATACTGACACTCAACATATAACAAAAAACAAACAAATTCCATTCTCATGAACTCTCCTCTGCCGAGCGGCTTTCTCCTGCTCTACCTGGATGCTGACTGTTTCCCCTCATCTACATTCTGAGTAAAAGCAGTGAAAGGAGAAAAGAACCGCGAAAAATTACACGCATTTGTGCTCCAATAGCTGTAACTGCAAGAAACCGTAGCGCACGCCAATAAACTGAGAAAAAGACACCCATTTCTGCCACCAGATAAGTCTTGCATAATGCCACATACACAGCCGCATTACCCTTGCGTAAAGAAAGCACAGGACAGGGATACACAAATTTCCTTAAAGCGACAATCGCATTCTCCGAGGTCAATTTCGAAACTAATGCGAATTCTAATTCCTTGCCGACCACTTAAGTGGGCCCGAAAATACCACTTCGATCCGCGGCGTACTTCTCGCGCAATCCGATGAAAAAGAAACCGGAATGCTTGCGCCCTCGCTTCACCCGGTTAAGGGTCACCCGGTTAAGGCCAATCAGCGTGCGCCCTGGGCAAATGCGAGCCGCGCGCCTGTTTGGCGATCGCGAAGCGAAGGGAGCAAACATGGAGTCGGAAAACGAGAGTGATGTTTCTCTGTCTGGGGGAGATTCTGACGAACATGTTAGCGGTAGCGGCGACGAGTTAATGCTGGATGATGACCCATACTCTACGGACCCAATGCCTCTGGAACCCGCCGACCATCCACGAGATGTGGCTGCGGCTAACCCGCGGGATGACATTTTTAGGTGACGTATCTCTTTGCATGGTTGCCGTCGGATGTGCGAAACAGTTTCGAATGTTGAAATCGGCAGGTGTCTGTGTGGAGTCAGCGACCCACAGGAGCCCGACGAGCGCCTGTGTTGCCATTCTGTTGCCAGGGTTATAGAAATGTGCAACAGTGCCGCAGTGCAGTGCATAACAGGTGCAGTGCATTACTCAGGGACATCTGCCTCCGTAGAGAGCTTCTAGTGCTAGTGGTGTACGCGCCTCAATTCTGCCGCTATGACCAACATTTTAGGCGACTCAATCTCCAGGACCACAGGTAAGCCTGCTGCAGTGCTCTCCCGTTTGCTATATGATTACGACCGTAATGAATTTTTCGGTTTAAATGACCCCCCATCAAGATTCGGAAGGGTAAACTCGGGTGCTAGTCGGGTGTTGTTGGTTATGCAAATTGTCGCACCTAAAGTGGACAAGGGCTGTATACAAAAGGGCGACTATTCTCAGCAGCTTTTTGGCCTACACAAGTTTTTCCCCCATAGATCATAAGCGTGGACGACAGCCGTGGAACGATCCAGAGAATCCTAGTCCAACAATTCCATTAGGAAAAGTGAAGCAACACAGCCGCCTCACCTAGTCTCGACATGCTCTCAATTATGCCACTTAGCCATGGCCTGATTGGCAACACAAAACAGCTGATTGATTGATAGATATCCAGTGGGAATTTTAAACTCCGAAAACAGAAGCATTTGAGGTGCCAATGAAGGGGCGAAGCATGTTACTGAAGAATGTAAGAGTAACACATTTTGGGAGAAAATGGATTTTGCCGAAATTTGAGGGAAGCTGGTTTGGGAGGGAGTTAGCAGCTGGAATCGGGCTCATCCTGAAACGCGGACATTTTTCTGTTGTACTATGTTGCACACCTGCCAACCTTCCACATTCAAATTGCGGGAGACCCTGGAACTAAGGAAGGAATGCACAGGCTTTGAACTCCAAGGTTGGGATAGTGTCTGTTCTGGCCATTGTCTTCCCAAGACTGCGGGAGATTTGGCAGGTATGCAAATGCCCACAATATATGATGCTAAACAAAAAGAAATGTCATGTGGAGTTGTCTTTTCCAGCTGCCTGAGGTTCACGGCATACTCGTCATTCACAAGATGGGTCTGGGGATACCTTGGTCCAAGGAACAGAGGACAGGTTCCTGGATGCGTTCTCCGAGCAATCAGGAGGGAGTTCCCATCTACGTCTTATCAAGGCTGGGTGTCTTGACAAGAGAGACAAGCTGGTGCATACTGATGGCTGGAACTGGAGACTTGTAGTTGTCAAGACGAAAATTTTGCTGACATAGGCACACTATGCGTAAATGAGCCCTTGGTCATCCCCCTTGCCTCCCATCAGAGGTTTTCGAGGATACTATAGGTGTGTGGTGTACGGATAGGTTTATCCGTACACCACACACCTATAGTATCCTCGAAAACCTCTGATGGGAGGCAAGGGGGATGACCAAGGGCTCATTTACACGTAGTGTGCCTATGTCGGCAAAATTTTCGTCTTTTCGTCATTGCAGTGTGGGGGACGTTTTGTCTTGTCACTCTGTATCTCCAGTTGCAGTCAACAGACTGTCTACCTGTCTGTACAGCAAAAACTACTACACGTGGCGGTATTAGCTCTGGCATCAAATCCAGACTGTACTGCACTAAGTTACTGCCGAGGTGGGAATATTTTGAACTCTGTGCAGATTGTCAATGCGGTGTAGTGACGGGAATAAAGAATGACCCTATAATTGTATCGATGTATTGTACAGTGGCGTATGACGGAGTGGGAATAACAAAATAGCTTAGGTTTATTATGTTGTGCTGTGGTTCTAAATCAATGTGGTGTGAAGTCTGGGTGGTTACAGGTATGCTGCCACAGGAATGTTAAGAGGGTTTATGTTGTCAGATCCATATCTGGTGTACTAATACGCTATGCAAGTCTGTGTCCTTTGTTTTCCTCTTCCTTGAATCAGGGGATGACAACCCCCTTGTGAGATGCGCCGTGAAGTGGGAAGTGGGTCCCCAGCACTTGCTTCAGCCATGACCTCTGCATCTGAAATATGGCCTTGAGTGTTAACACTCAAAAGAATACGTTGAGGGCCTAGCGGGTACAACAACAAATATAAAAATGACTATGCAAATAAATCTTCCCCTTTGCAGTCCCTGTTTCACTGGCACAATTATTTGCCTGTCCACATTACGTTATAAACACTGGTAGCCGCATCACACAAGATTCCTTTCACAGAACTCGACAATTTTCAGGGCTCGTACATATCCATTATTTTGTGGGACGTGCAAAAAGAATTCCAATATTTTCGTGGCTTGACAAAACATACCAAATCCAGTTGATCCCGTCGACGTGCTTGCTGCCGCCTTAAATAGAGCCAGAAATTAGTAACAAGGCTGCAGTCGAATACTGATGCAACGTGAAGTGTCTCGGACGTAGCCAAACACAGATTGCGATGTTTTCACATCCCTGAATGCTGCCATCAGGCTTACACTATGAACTGGAGAAACATCCACTAGCTGCAATAACATTAGAATAACGCTGTCATGTGGGAGTGTTACGTTATTACTCCTGCATAATACAGGCAACCATTAGCACAGCAACAACACACCAATCTTTTTTCTCGAGAGTACGCGTACTATTGCGTCAGGATGCTGCAATCATTGTAATAATTTGTGTACCTAGCCGGTGTGACGTGACAATCGGCGGCGAGGCCAGGTGTTCGCGATTATGTTTACTGTGACAACTGATATTTTTCATCGCAGCGTAACTGTGACCACGCAGGATTGTCACTTACCTCCGTTACTGGTTCCTGCCCTTGTTCCTGATCGAATATGGTAGGCACGGCGTCAATCTTCAGCCGCTTCCGTTTCTGCCGTAGCCCGAGCCGAACTTGCAATACATCTTCATCAAAATAGGCGTCGTCGGCGAAATGACAGGAACCGACGCGTGAAACATTCAATCCTTGGGCCACACCACAGTAGTGGCTGGCGATCGCTGCCTCCCACTTTCGTTTCGTCTCGCCATTGTGAGGTCGGTGAAATGTAAGCTCGGAATTCTCGTTATAAGTCTTTGTGCACCCGGGCACGTAGCACCGATTTCCTGACTGTGACATCGCACGTCAACGGCGTGAAATCCTAGGGCACACGCTGTGGTTCAAAGTACTTCAAAGCAAACGCGACAAGACAACAAGGAAAAGGGTCAGACGCACGCTCAGACACACACCGAACTCCGGCGGAAAGGAGCGCCTCCTGATGGTTGGTTTATCCGGGTGACGTCATCCAGTGTCGGCGCCTTGCTGGGATTGCCGTGCGCGCCGCAAGCGCGAACATTTAAAAATCTGAGTCAACCAAGTGGATTTGTGCGGAGAAAATTTGCCGCCGTACATTATGAACGACAGGGAACGTGACCATAACAGTTCCGGAACACGCTTCCGGATGCGACTATCTCTTTAAGTGAGCAGGGAAAAGGCTTTAGTCGAACCGCTCAGGAATAATTGGAGAATCACCGCTTATCGCAACGAAACTCGACGGCTAGCACAACATGACACCAACAAGATACTAGCAACGGGTAAAACTGCAACAAGAAAGACACTGCTAAACAAGTCCAGACATGCCATGATGCAGTCACAAATCAGGAAAAAAGCACACGCACGCACGCACAGAGCACAACGCATTAAACACATGGAGCGCTCAGGAATAATCGTAGCGTTACCGCACATCGCTACGAAGCTCAACGGCTAACACAAGACGACAACAACAAGCTATTAGCGGAGGGTAAAAATTGTAGCAAGAAAGACGCTACTGAACAAGTCTAGACATGCGACATCGAAAACACTGGTGGTTAAACAGCAGCAGAGCTCACCATTGTAGTACCCTCGCGATAAATATTTTATTCCAGCGCCAGCAGACCCAAGCAGGGTACCCGAGCTTGCAGCCAGCGATACTGGAATGATTATTTGATTTGATTTGATTTAATTTTGAGTCATTATCGGCTCACCTATTTAGTGAAGACCTATGAACACATGTTAAGTGGTTTGGTTTAAAAATGATGAGAGCTACAGTGTGTAGCGAATGATGTTCACATTTACTCGTTCTGCTCTATAGTATTCTTGCAAAATATATGGGTGCAATGAAATAAAAGTAAAAACGAAGGTGAATTCACTCGTGTACAATGATCGCTGCGTAGAAGCACGGCACCGCTTTCTTCGGATGTATAGCGAACATGCATTCCATTCTTTTTTTGCTTTGCGACGGTCGACCGGTGATATCCTATTACATCCGGAACGAAGACCTTTGGGAGCGCATACATCTGTGAGCCGGCTTTTGAGGCTGGTTGGATAATTGTTGACCTGAGGAATAATATGGATTTATGTGGCTATGAATAGACTTTGTGTTTGTGAGTGTGAAAATGTGAGTGTGTGTGTGTGTGCGCGCGTGCGAGCTGGGACCCCACTTGACAAGTAAGTGTTTGCCTTTTCGTGTGACACGAGTGATACATTTATGTACTATTGCGTGAAATAGTGGTTTAAAAAATAAGGGTAGTCGCGTTTGCATTGCTATCTGTTGGATTGGACGAGCGTTTTTAATGGAATTGCCTCGCGAACCCTTTGAGGTCTTTGTTTTGGAGAGGGTATTTTATGAGTGCCCGACGTCGGTCCTGCTGTTGTTTGTTTGTTAGTATGTATCTGTCACGTTCGTGGCGCTGTTCAAGCTTTGTTTTCTTTGCAAAAATTCAGACTTTATGGTATTAAGCTGTCCGAGTAGAAGTGACTTTCCCTGCTCGCTTAAGGTAAATTTTGTGTCCTTTTCCTGTGCTTTCTTCACGCAGGGACAATGCAATTGAGTATTTAGCATTATGCAATAATTATCTGATAGCAAAAATGGCTGTCTTTGTCACAGTTTATTAGCGTGTGCCTCGTTATTTTATTTTATTCTCTTATCGCTATGCGAGCAAAAGTGCGTGTAATTTTTCGCTGCTCCTTTCTTATTTTCTCCACTTTTACGCAGAAGAAAGCCTCCTGGTAAAAGCTGAATAGTGTTCTATAAGTGGAAGTGGGGTTGTTTGTTTGATTGATTTTGTTCGGTGTTCGATATCTTGATCGAAGTAAGCAGTGCTTAATCTTGCAGGTGTTTGAGCGGAAATGCTGGTATCAGAGCACGGAGTAAAAATTTCTATATTTCTCTGCTCACTGGGAAAATTTGTGCGTCGTTTTCCAAGCAGACCGCGTTTAGTTTACGCGAAATAGAAAAAAATGAACTTGTGTATGCTCTATGATGATCCGCCGCGGGCTTAGGCCTTTTCCCCGATCACCAGTGTTTTCGCTTTCGATGTCGCATGTCTAGACTTGTTCAGTAGCGTCTTTCTTGCTACAATTTTTACCCTCCGCTAATATCTTGTTGTTGTCGTCTTGTGTTAGCCGTTGAGCTTCGTAGCGATGTGCGGTAACGCTACGATTATTCCTGAGCGCTCCATGTGTTTAATGCGTTGTGCTCTGTGCGTGCGTGCGTGTGTTTTTTTCCTGATTTGTGACGGCATCATGGCATGTCTGGATTTGTTTACCAGTGTCTTTCTTGTTGCAGTTTCACCCGTTGCTAGTATTTTGTGGGTGTCATGTTGTGCTAGCCGTCGAGTTTCGTTGCGATAAGTGGTGATTCTCCGATTATTCCTGAGCGGTTCGACTAAAGCCTTTTCCCTGCTCACTTAAGGAAATTTGTGTATCCCTGTCCTGTGCTTTCTTTACGCAAGGGTAATGCGGCTGTGTATGTGGCATTATGCAAGAATTATCTGGTGACAGAAATGGGTGTCTTTTTCTCAGTTTAATGGCGTGCGCTAATGTTTCTTGCAGTTACAGCTATTGCAGCACAAGTGCGTGTAATTTTTCGCGGTTCTCTTCTCCTTTCACTGCTTTTACACAGAATGTAGATGAGGGGAAACAGTCAGCATCCAGGTAGAGCAGGAGAAAGCCGCTCGGCAGAGGAGAGTTCATGAGAATGGAATTTGTTTGTTTTTTGTTATATGTTGAGTGTCAGTATTCGCTTTCCTCGATATGTTGAGGAAGTCAGCCGTTATAGGTATTTGTGCAGAAATGCTGGTATCTGAGTGTGGAGTAGAAATTCCTATAAAGCACCTCTCCTTGTGCATTCCTGAGCTGCTGTGTGTGCGCGCGTTCTTCTTTTTCCTGGTTTGCAACGTCATGATGGCATGTTGGGGCTTGTTTAGCAGTGTTGCAATTTTACCCGCCGCTATTATCTTGTTGTTGTTATCTTGTGTTAGCCGCGTAGCGATGTCCGGTGACTCTGCTATTATTCCTGAGGTCTTAAGCCTTTTCCCTGCTCACCTAAGGAAATTTGTGTATCCCTGTCCTGTGCTTTATTTGCGACAATGCGTCTGTGTATGTGGCACTACCAGATACCAGACATGAGTGTCTTTTTCTTGGTTTATTGGCATATGCTTCAGTTTTTTTAAGTCAAGCACAAGTGCGCGCAATTTTTCGCTGCTCTCTTCCTCAAATCACCGATTTTACGCAGAAGAAAGTCGCATGGTGCAGCTGAGAAGAGGGTTTCTCTGATTGTTTGTTAGATGTTGTTAGGAGCTCGGTATGTTGAGGAAGTCAGCTGTTAAAGGTATCCGTGAAGAAATGCTTGCATCTGAGCGCAGGATAGGAATTCCTGAAGCACGGCACCCTCAGTGTAAATTAATTATTTTGGATGTGAGTCTTCTTCACTGCATGACAAGGCTGAAATGGGAAGAGAGAAAAAATGGGAGCGCTTCATTAATAGCGAGCCAAGTAATAGGGCAATTATAGTTTCCATAGAAAGTAGAATTTTAATGAGCTCCTAAAATTATAGTTTTGTAGTAGTTTTTCTAAACTGCAATGCAAGTTAGAAAATCATTAAAATGGTGGGGATGCCATCATGTTCCCGTAAAGGAGTTCTGTGTCTTGTGCTTTGGCGTGCGCGAATGGAGCTTTGCTCCCGGCTTTCGCGCCTTTTTGCACGCAATGCGCGAATGGAACTTTGCCCACCCGGCTTTCGCGCCTTTTTGCTCGCAAGTGTAACCTCAGACAACGGATAAGTGAGCATATAAAGGGTCATGTATTACATAAGCCTGGAGGTGATTTTGAGTGGTTTCACTTATTATTATTTTAAAAGAGCAGTGGTAGTTTACTGTAATTCTAATGACCATGATGGGCCTTTGGGGTGAAAATCGTTAATATGCAGGGTGCTTTTTTGTTGAATTTTAATGACAGAATGAATGTCATTAAGAGTAGGACAAAGGAAATAATCTTGCAATTCAACAGATAATAGGAGTCTTTGTCGCTGTCTTCTTCTTCAGACAGGATGTGATGACGTCACGCAGTCTGTAGCAATGCATTGACCGTTACTGGAAAAAAATGTAGCAATAGAAAAATGGTGTGTATTGCCCTGGACGGATTTATGATGAGCACTGTTTTTGAATAAGAGGAGTGCGTGTGCTTAGAAATAGTTTGATACTGGTTTTCTTCTTTGTTTCTTTTCGCTTTTTCCCCCTTGTTGTCTGACAAACATGCGCTGACATGCCTGGGCCTGTTCTGACATGCTTTCCTTCTACATGTAGTTTTTTTCTTTTTGTACAAGGAATATTCTTGACGATGACGATTGTGCTGCCTTGAATGGGAATAGTGCTATTCTTAATAATTTTGCGATTCATTTAGTTCAGAGAGTAACCGCGAGGGGGATAGGTGTGTGACTTTATTCAGGAGGAACAAAGCGTCATTATTCAGTTAGGTGCATGGCTCTTGGCTGGGATGGACATGTCTTGCTGAACTTTTTTTTCCCCCTGTACAGTAAGACTTTGGGAATGAAATGCTACAATCTCCTCTTGTCTATGGTGTTTTTTTGCATAGTTCCCTATGCAATCATTCTAGTAGAATAAAGGAAATAATCTAGGGATAGTGATTCAATAAATAACAGGTCCCCTGTCTAGAGCGTACGCGTCCTTGAGCCACGCACCTGCATGATGACGTCATACCGCGAGACTATTGTTTCAGGTTGACCTTGTCTAGAGGAGCATTAGTGAAAAAAAAACAGTGTAGCCCTGAGACAATAGCATGACTGGGTAGCACATTAACTCGGTAGTACATTACCGCTGGTAAAAAATCGTATGACACATAAAACGTGCATATTAAGAACGTTTTGCTAGCATGAAAGTTCAGGATTGAAATCCGAAGTCCAAACAGAATCACGACATCTCAGGAAGGGGCGGTGAGATATTAACCGTCGTGTACACGTTCTGGTAGACGACTAGGAGTCTTCTTTCTTGCAATTCTCTCCTTTGCCTGTCGAAGTCATGCGGCTATCGCCTTTTCGGTTTCCGCTACGGTCCCTGAATTTGGGGTCTTTGTTATGGAACCTGCATGATATAAAGGCCACTATATGAACTGACGAGACAACAAGCTAGGTCCGTTCTGGCCAGAGGCTACGTCTGGACTGCTTTATTGTTTGGACAGCGGAACGGTCACGGCACGAGATGATCCGGGCAGGTGACGATGAGCTGATGACGGTAGCGGTGCCGCTACAGGGCCCCCCCCTAGCGTAGCAGTTGTAGTTAAACACCACAGGCCCCGGTTGAACGGTTGTAGAAGTGAAGGGTGCGGAGAGGAGAGGCCCAGTGGACGCGTGAGACCCGGCGGGTGTGGTGAAGAGGTTGGGCGGCGGAAACAGTAGAAACATCTTCGATGAAGGCGGGCTTCACGCGGTCCGCGGAGACCACCTGGTGGCGGCCGGCGACGTCCACGGTGAAGTGTTTGGACGAGCGGCGGATGACTCGGTATGGGCCGTCGTAAGGGTGCTGCAGGCACGAGCGAGAGCCGTCGTGGCGGACTAAAACATGGGAGGTGGTTTCCAGGTCCGGGTGTCGATAGGCATGCCGAGCAGACGGAGGTCGGGGTGGCGTCGGACGCAGGTCTTGCATGGTGGCACGCAGGCGATCTGCGTAGGATGCGAAATCGGGTGTCGCGGCAGTAGAGGACGATGAGAAGAGGTCACCAGGAAGGCGGAGTGTCGTCCCATACACCAGCTCTGCCGGTGCGCATTCGATGTCTTGCCTGACAGTAGCCCGCAGAGAAAGGGGGACGATGGGAAGTGCTTCTACCCAAGGCGTGGGAGAAACGGCCTTGAGCGCCGCCTTGAGGTCACGATGGAGCCGCTCAACCATACCATTGGCCTGCGGGTGGTAGGTGGTAGTTCGGGTCCGATGCGAGCCAAAGAGGCGAGTGAGGTGGGCGAATAGGCGGGACTCAAACTGGCGTCCCTGGTCAGTTGTGATGGTTGCCGGAACCCCGAAGCGGGCCACCCATGAATTGAGGCAGGCAGAGGCCACGGTTGAAGCGGTAATGTCGGGTATGGGAGTGGCCTCCGGCCAACGGGTAAAGCGGTCAACGACCGTCAAGAGATACCGGAAGCCTTGTACGGGAGGGAGAGGTCCGACCAAATCTATGTGAACGTGGCTGAAGCGAGAGTCCGGCAGCGGGAATCGCGACGATGGAGTGCGGGTGTGACGCAGAATTTTCGAGTTCTGGCAGGAGATGCATGACCGTACCCAGCGCTTAATGTCGGAACGCATTCGTGGCCATACGTATCGGGACGACAGCAACTTCTGGGACGCTCGTATGCCAGGGTGCGCCATGCCGTGGAGCTGGTCAAAAACGTGACGCCTAGCGGCAACTGGCAGGAAGGGACGGGGCTGGCCGGACGGGTCACCAATATGACGAGACAACAAGCTAGGTCCGTTCTGGCCAGAGGCTACGTCTGGACTGCTTTATTGTTTGGACAGCGGAACGGTCACGGCACGAGATGATCCGGGCAGGTGACGATGAGCTGATGACGGTAGCGGTGCCGCTACAGAACAATGCATGTAACTCTTGTGCACTGTAAGTTTCGCTTCGACAGCGGACGCGCGAGAGTTCAAAGGAAACCTCATAATATCCCCGTATTTAATCAGGGGAGGTACGCCTGATCGTAAATTTGATCCTGTGCGCGAGGGTTATGAGATCATGCTTCTGTCAAAGGTTCAGAAACAGTCAGTTTAATTAGGGGACATTGAAATACGAAGCGGATATTGTATTCCAAGTGATCCCAGAGCAAGGATTCCCTGAATTCCGTGATCAATGTGGTTGTTTCTGGCAGCATCACATCAAATGCAACAAATTCAAATAGCATGAAAATATCGAATAAGTACTTTGTGGTAGTCATTCGGCAGAATACAGAACTCTGACATTATATTTATTTAATCAGCAACATTGAAATGATGAATGTGATCCCTAGATATAAAATGTTCATCGAAAATTATATTTATTGTGGACGTCACTCTTTCCGTACTCTGTCTCACATCACGAAATAGGTGCAATAGTGAAAAAAATCGGTGCATGAGAGACTCCAGGGAGCTTGTCAGTTGCTCACATTGCTGAATGGAAACATTACACGTAAATTCTGAAATGACACATTGGTACATGGTATTTTATGGAAGGCGTGCATGCTTGACGCATCAGTCTCTCCCGTTTTCCAGGTGACACACTCAGCTCTTTGTCAAATGCCAGAAGACTGTCGGGATCAGTGAAGGACTCGGTGATTATATCATTTTCAAGCAGCTCCTTCGGCTTCATCAAATGCGAAATTATAGTGCCTAGCTGCTCAGAGTGTTGGAGAAGGCGCAGGGACATCATGTTCAATGTTCTGAGTGCTTTTTTTTCAAAATCTAGGGAAAGGATCATTAAACATAAACTCGCTGCAGTTGTTCACCGTATACGAGAAAAACATCAGCGTAACTTCGTCTGATTTCTCTATCACTAGCCTGCCTTGGTCCTTGGTTGATCTGACCTTGATGACACCTCCATGTCATCTTCTGTCCCTGAAATGCAATTGCAAATATAAAATTACTTCTCCAGGGCAGCCGTGCCGCTAAGTATTGAGTGAACATGTTATGAGAGAGTGTACCATCATTGCTAGAGCGATGAGATGTTTGACTGTTGCGAGGACTGCTGTAATTTTCAGCTTGCACTCCTCCTGCGCGAAAGCGCAGGGCCCATTCTGCTGCAAGATATGGGCAACTCTGCACCACTTTCTTTTCACTTCAATAGCACTACATTACATAACTTATCGGGTACCATTTCAGAGGAGTCCCTGTAAGGGTCAAAAATGGTGCTCACACAAAAATGTAATTACAAAAACTAACAAAACAAGTAAAAAATAAAATTACAAAAATGTGATTAGAGAAATGTAATCATTTCCAAAAAATGTAAGATATGTAAATTTAGCCAGAAATGCGTGTAGATTGCACGAGAAATACGCATGCAATGCAGAGCAGAACCAATCTCGATAACTGAACTTACGCGGGGCACGTTCACGTCCTTCTTGAGTGGACTCTAGGACACGGCTGTCATGGTGTACGAAGTTCCACTGAGGGCAATGCTGCCATGGCTGCAGTCTTATTGGTGATGATGATAATTGGAGGTTTTTGGCGCAAAAGCGACTGCAGTCTTATTGACTGGGTCGCTCCTTCACCTAGTACACAGAACACATATGTATGAAAACTGCAATGACAGGGAGACATGTAGGGATTCATTATATGTGCACTGGCATAGATTATTTGGGCACGACACGAAGTCAGGGAAAAGAAAGCAAGCAACACATACTGCAGTTCATACGTGCCCAGTTGTGATACCTACTGATTTCCTGCTGAGGGCCACTTCTTAGAAACATGGAGTCATCACCTGGAACTTACACAAGTCCCGATAGAATCACGCACTCTCAACTCGGTGGTGGGAGCAAGCGTGGGACATTTGTTACATTTCAACTTACTGCTCCTCTGGACAACACTGCATCTTTAGTGTCTGTGCGTTCTGGCCACATAAGGAGAAGACATATCCTCGAGTTCGGGACAGGGATCCGTGTCACATTTGCAAGTGGCTTAATCTGGTCTGGAAACGGTGAAGTGATATTTACCATTAATGCCCGTGATCTGCAGGTTGCTCGATGTACTTGTCTGTGGCCTAGTGTGCACTGAAGCTTCTGATGCAAGGACCCTCCTCTGGAACTTTTGAAATGTAAAGTATTAACATAGTATTCCCTGATGCCGTTCAAATTGCTCCAACCTGCTGCACGTGTCTATGCACTACATATTGCACCAAACCGTTCACTTACTGTCGAGAGCGGTAACTTGTGAAGAATGGGAATCATAGGCTTGGGACCTGCTTGATTGAGACTATGAGTTGCTGCTTTTCGTAGCTGCAACAAGGCAAACTAATCACTGAGGGCAGATTTACACGATGCATCTTTTTGTTCCATGAAACTCAGTTGCATACAATAGATGCCCCATGTGAAATCGGAGGACTGTGATACAGAAGTTGATTCACACGATTCGTCATGGGGGATCTATTGCAGGCAACACAGCTTTATGCAACATACGATGCATCGTGTGAGTCAGCCCACAGATGGCAGCTAATTTACGTGACAATTTGAGTCCTGGCCAAAGTAAACAGAAGTGCCTCTGATAACATCATTTCATATTTGTCTTCATTATCATGCACCGAATGGAGCTAATTAACAAAAAAGCAGTGCTCACCTCTTCTTAGTTTATGCTTGTTGTGAACGGGGTGTTGGCGATCTAGACTCTTCGCTATCTGAGTCGATCGTGGAGAACTTTTGACGCTTCCCGCGTCCCAACGGAACTTCAACGTTCAGATCAGAGGTTTCCTCGGCAAGGGGTAGCCCAGTCCGCGCCTCGTCATAGGTTCCTAGGTATAAAATGTGCTTAAAAAAGGAGGGACGTCGGTAATGTGTCCTACCATATCGTTCCAATATCTCGCACTGTAGTAACTTTCAGTTTCTTTGTGGCTCCTTTTTTCGGCGATTACGAACCGATCAGGCTTGCCTGCTGTACAAGTAGTTTATGATGAGTAGCACAGCAATGTGGGCTGCCAGAACCAGGTTGTATGAACAATGTACAACATTTCTCTTAACATCGAGTTATATACGCACAGGGTGCTCGTTTTTAGCGGCAATTAATTTTCGCAAAAAGGGGAGTTGCCTTTGGACGCTCTTACTTCTCATTGGATGACTGGACAGGGCAGCTACTAGGAAGCCGCATTTTTCTCAATTATGAGACGAGTTAACAGATATATTTCAATCACATTTTCATTTACTGGCTTAGGGAAAACATTGCAATTGCAGTATTAATGCCTAACCTCCACAGGAGCCGGTCGAGTCACTGATGAAACACAAATGGAATCTTAGTGCACACCAAAGTTCTATTTTTTGCTCTGCCGTCTGCTGCGAATGGCAAGTGCCCTCACTTAACAAGATTCATGCGTACCCTTATGGTATGGTTCACGATATTTGCTTTATTTTTCTATTTCGTGTTTATCACTCCTTTTATTCTGCTGGCCACAGCTCTTGCCCTTCACCGGTACAATCAGCACTCACTCACTCAGTGGTGACGCAAGACGAAGTTTTTTGCAACGAAAAAAAAAAATGTGAAAGATACCGCAATGTAATGTTGACTAACGCAACGTTGGCTAATGTAATAAAAAAGTCAAAGTGTCATAAGGCAACTCCCTCTTTGTGAAGATGTGTTGCAGCTAAAAAGAAGCAGTTTGTATACACAGAGAAAAAGAGACAGGAAGCAGACATCAATATGCCACTATGCAGTCCAGTGTGCACACAAAAGTTACATTTCTCTGTGCGGCAAAGGAAATATGGCATCTATTTTCCGTTACTGGAAGCCTCACACACTTCATGCGGACAGTACACAGTGGCCAGGTGTGAGGTACAGACAGCTGGTTAACAATATAGATGTCCAGAAAGAAGGAGTCACAATGCGAACTGCACAGGTCCTCAACTCTCTGAAACGTTTTGCCAACAATGCATGCCTCATTTGTTGAACTGCTTAGGGCAGCACCACTGACCACGACTATGCTTCCATTATGCAATATACATGTGCTGTCCTTTGAGTTGCACTGCAACATAAATCGTCCTGGCACAGTGACCTTAAATGCATAAATACCACTTACCATAAATACGGTTATGCAGCTGCTCTAGAGGTCTGTCAGGCTTCCTCACAAATCTCTTGAGCATCTGCATAAAATTCTCAAAAGGAAAGGCACTCCAGACATCCAGATGCCCATGAACACGAACATCACTTGCCAAGTGAGTCAGAGCATGTCCATTGTGTGAAACATAATCCTGCCCATAAAGTGTTCCAAATTTCGCAACAAAGTGCTGGAGGAACCTGTCTGCATAGTCCAAAAGTTCATCGGAGAGACATGGTCTTCACAGCACTGGCATGGCAACATGCAATTTGATGCAGTGTTTGTATAATGCATTACGAAGTGTGCCCGATAAAGTTACAGGCCCAGTGTAAAGCATAAACATGTGCAATTCTGTTGGCTTCCGCTGGGCCAACTCGGACATGCTTCTCGGCTTCCGACTGAAGTCCGCAGGAATGAAGGGCGCAAGTGCTGCGTGCTTCACAGACGCAGCTTCCCGAATCGAAGGGCTGAGACTGTATTTCTTGCGCCAGCAAACCATATGCTCAGCAGTTTCTTTTGCACCCCAGGCACACGACATGCACATAGTCCAAAGAGACTTGTTTTATGAGGTCAATTGGAAGCTGCTAAAGAATTGAGGTGCCCATGTGATGTTCCTTTTGTGAGCGGTTGTGGAAGTTTTCATCCATCCTGAGTGGTGCACCTGCTTCTGGAAAGCTCACTCTGTCGGTACCGTAGCCGCCCTCAATGAAGCATTTCGTGCAACTAAAGTACCCAGAGTGACCTTTTATCGCTAGCATATATGATTTGGCTTGCGCATCGCACACAAGTGCAGATATAGAAACCTGGATGAGGATTAACATTACAAACATGTGGCGACACAACAATTCCTCCCCCCAGGGAAATAACACTGTAGAAAAAAACAAAAACAAATCAGTCTTGTCATTATCGCAACCGTTGTGGTGGTCGTTTTTCACGGCTACCCCTGCGTAAAGGTTCTTGCCATTTTGCTTGCGGCTCCTGCGTCGAGGTTGAAGTAACAGGCTCAAGTGGAGGGTCGACGGTAGATGCTTTACGATCGGTGCTCACAGGCAACATAGATAACTGTGGAGGGTCGATCAACGACCAGTGAACTTCATCCTGATGGTGGACATTCTTGCGATACTTGTGAGACGCTTCTTCAGATACTTTGTAGAGTCTACTTGCGTTCCAGATCTTGCCATCATCCAGCAAGAAAGAACTGCTTCCTTGGCTTGCAACAATCATCCTTGGTGTGGAGAATAATCTGCCACCCTTCCTGACGTGTGTTGGCTGTTTTACGCGGACGAAGTCCCCAACTTTGAGAGTAGCTACGTGAGCGGCGCGTTTGTTGTCGACATACTTTTTGGTCGCCAACTGCTTCTTGAGTATTTTCTCCCGTAGATTCTGCAGAGCCACAACTGGATCTACATGAAAGTCTGGAATTGGCAGACCGACGACGTTCAGTCTAGTTCGTAGAGCACATCCATGTAAGAGAACTGCCGGTGAGTATCCAGTTGTAGTGTGGGGTGTTGCATGGTACACACCCAAGTAGTCAGTAAGTGCAGCTTCGAGGCTTCGCTTTTCGAGGAAGGCCACTTGGATGAAACTTTTCAGGACACGGTTAAAGCGTTCAATCAGATCATTTGATTGAGGGTGATAAATAGACGAGTAAGTGTGCTTAATACTCCGGTCGTTGAGAAACTCCTGAAAGTCCGATGAAGTAAATTGCGGCCCGTGATCAGATACAATCTCTGTGGGGTATCCTTCTCGACTGAACAGTGTGCGCAGGAAGGAGATTACTGTAGCCGACGTAACTGTACTGCAGAAGGAGAGGCAATTTACTGTAGTAGTTCATGACACTGATCATGGACTTAGATGACTGTTGCGCACGGTGTACAGGGCCGACGATGTCGATGCCTATTTTCTCCCAAGGTCCATCTGGAAAAGGAATTGGCTGAAGTGGTGGGGAATATGTCTTAGCGCTTTTATCTGCTGACTGGCAGATCAAGCAATTGCTGACGGAGCGCTCGACATCGGCATCCATCGCAGGCCACCAGTAGTATTGTCGAATCCGTTGTTTCGTGCGCACGATTCCTAGGTGCGATTCGTGAGCTAAAGCGATCACCTTGGGGCGTAGAGATGGTGGTACGACTATCCGGTCTTGCCTAAGCAGCAGACCGGCCACTTCAGACAGCTCGTCTTTGACTTGCCCGAATGCAGAGAAATTCTGGCTCATTGTATTCCTGCTTGGCCATCCTTGTTGAATGAACTTGAGGATCTGCGCTAGCAGCGGGTCGGCATAAAGCTCAGCTTGGAGTTCTTGCCTCGACGGAATGCCGGAACCAGTGCTGTCGATCCAGCAGATGATCTCTTCTTCATCTTGAAGGGACTCTTGAATGCAATGAGCAGCCAAAGGTGCAGGAAGGTGCAAAAGCACGTCTGCGATTACATTTTGTTTCCCTTTCTTGTAAACGACGTCGAACGTGTAATCCAGCAGCCTCATACACCACCGTGTTATCCGTAGTGGACGATGACCCGTACCTTGCCTGCTCAGGAGTACTTGAAGCGTTTGATGATCGGTCTGTTGTGTGAAACGGCGACCCCAGAGGTAAACGTGCCAGTACTCCACGGCCCAGACACAGGCGAGTGCTTCCCTTTCGCCAACGAAGTAGCGTCGCTCAGCGGCTGATAATGTTCTCGATGCGAAAGCTACAGTCTTCAGGTACGAGCCATGCTGCTGTTGAAGTACAGCTCGAAGGCTGTATGCAGACGCATCCGTGGAGACTGTAATAGGCAGATCGGGATGAAAAAGTGCAAGTGCGGTTGATTCCATAAGCAATGACTTCAGCCTATTGAAGGCGATTTGCCTCTCCTCGGTCCAGAGAAACGGTGCATCTCCCCGTATAGAAGCTTTTGTCGTGGTTCTACTTCATCTGCGTAATTCTTTATGAACTCGGCGTAGTAACCCATCATTGCCAGAAACGAAGAGAGTGTCTTATAGTCCGGGGTAGCAGCATCTTGTATCGCCTGAAGATTTGCAAGGTTAGGAGAAATGCCGTTCGGTCTGACTGTATGTCCAACAAAAGTCAGTTCTCGCACTCCGAAAACACATTTGTCGTTCAGTTTGAGTCCTGCATCAGAGATCAGCTGAAGGACACGATAAAGATGCTCCAAGTGGTCTTGCTCATACACTCCGAAAACGATAATGTCATCGAGATAGCATTTGACACCTGAGCAATCCTTGAAGAGGGCAAACATCATTTTTCGAAAAGTCGACGGAGCTGAAGCCAAACCGAAACAGACTCGCTTATAGCGGTACAGTCCTCTGTGGGTGATGAAGGCAGTGAGATCGCGACTCTGAGGCGCCAACAGGGCCTGGCGATAAGCTGCCGTAACGTCGAGCTTAGAAAAGACTTTGGCTCCTGCGAGTTAGTAGATCAATTCGTCGATAGTAGGCAGAGGAAAAGCGTCTACGACGACTGCTTTGTTAGGTCCTCGAAGGTCCACGCAGAGACGTATCTTCCCGTCCTTCTTCCGGGCAACGACGATTGGTGATATCCATTCGGGTGCTGTGACGGGCTCGATTACGTCCATCTTGAGCAGGCGATCCAATTCCTGGGTAACCTCCTCAAACGGTAGACTGAGTAGCTTCGCCCTCACAGGTGCGACATCATTTCTTGTCTTAACTCGATGAGTGTAATCCTTTGCAAGTCAAAGGCGAGAATGCGCGAGAATAAATGCGCAAAGGTCTCCAAAAGATCCTGTAGATTATCCTGTAAAAATCTCGTAGTTCCTGTACGATGGTTCCGAACTACAGGAGTAGTTAGGATGTAGTTCTTACAGGAAAAAAATGGGGAAAAAGCGACGAGAAACACTTGAACAAAGCAGAAAACCAGCATCAAACTATTTCTAAACACACACACACACACTCCTCTTATTCAAAAACAGTGATTATCATAAATCTGTCGAGGACAATGCACACCATCCTCCGTTTTTCTATTGCTGCACATTTTTCTAGTAACGGTGAATGCATTGCTGCAGACACCTGAAACACTGCGTGACGTCATCACATCCTGTCTGAAGAAGACACCGGGAAAGACAAAGACTCCTAGTATTTATTGAATTGATTATTTCCTTTGTCCTACTCTTAATGATATTCATTCTTACATTAAAATTCAACAAAAAAGCACCGTGCAATTAGCGATTTTCACCCCAAAGGCTCATCATGGTCATTAGAATCACAACACCAGTAAACTACCACTGCTCTTTGAAATAATAATTGTGACCACTCAAAATCATCACCAGGCTTATGTAATACATGACTCTTTCTATGCTCATACATTCGTTGTCTGAGGCTACACCTGCGAGCAAAAAGGCGCGAAAGCCTGGGGGCAAAGTTCCATTCGCGCTCGACGGAGGACTAGACACAACGCCATTACGGGAACATGATTGCTCTCCTACTATATTAATGATTATTGCATTGCAGTTTAGAAAGACTATCACAAAAAGTCCGTACTACGCTCAACTATAATTTAGGAGTCTTAAAATTCTACTTTCTATGGAAACTATAATTGCCCTGTTACCTGGATCGCCATAAATCAAGTGCTCCAATTTTTTCTCTCTTCCCATTTCAGCCTTGTCATGCAGTGAACCAGTCTCACAACCAAGATAATTAATTTACACTGAGGGTGGCGTGCTAGGAATTTCTGTCCTGCGCTGAGATGCAAGCATTTCTGCACAGATACCTATAACAGCTGACTTCCTCAACACACCGTGCTCCTAATTACATCTAACAAACAAAAAACATACAAACCCTTCTCACGAATCTGTGCCATCTCAGCTGTACCATGCAACTTTCTTCTGCGTAAAATCGGTGAAAAAGAAAAAGGGCAACAAAAAATTGTGCGCACTTGTGCTTGCATTGCAATGACTTCAAAAACCGAAGTATACGCTACTAAACTAAGAAAAAGACACCCATTGCGGCTATCAGATAATTCTTGCATAATGCTAGATACACAGCCGCATGACCCTTGCGTAAAGCAAGCACAGGACAAGGGTACACAAATTTCTTTAAGCGATCACGGGAAAGGCTTAAGACCTCAGGAATAATCGCAGTGTCACCACACATCGCTACGCGGCTAACACAAGATAACAACAACAAAGTACTAGCGGCGGGTTAAATTGTAACAAGACCCCATGATGGCGTCACAAACCAGGAAAAAAGCACACATGCACGCGCACACACAGCAGCTCAGGAATGCACAAGGAGAGGTGATCTATAGGAATTTCTCCTCCACGCCCAGATACCAGCATTTCTGCACAAATACTTATAACTGCAAACAGCTTACTCCACCAACATATCGAGCACCCAACAAAATCAATCAAGCAACCCCACTTCGATTGATAGAACACTATTCAGATTTTACCAGGAGGCTTTCTTCTGCGTAAAAGTAGAGAGAATAAGAAAAGGCCAGTGAAAAATTACACGGACTTTTGCTCGCACAGCTATAAGAGAAAAAATAAAATAACGAGGCACATGCTAATAAACTGTGACAAAGACACCCATTTCTGCTATCAGATAATTATTGCATAATGCTAAATACACAATTGCATTGTCCCTGCGTGAAGAAAGCACAGAAAACGGACACACAATTTATCTCAAGCCAACATGACACAGACATGTATGCGAACGCAAAACAATAGGTCTTCGTTCCGTATGTAATAGGATATCGTCACTCGGCCGGCGCGAACCAAAAAAGAAAGGAATGCATGTTCGCTATACATCCTAGAGAAAATGGTGCTGCGCTTTTGCGCAGCAGGTATGGTACAGAAGGTAATTCACTTCTTTTTGATTTTATTTCCTTGCACCCATATATTTTGCAAGAATACTACAGAGTGGAACGCGTAAATGTGAACATCAATTGCTACACACTGTAGCTCTCACCATTTTTAAACCAAACCACTTAACATGCGTTCATTGGCATACGAACTTTCACTAAATAGGTGAGCCGATAATGACTCAAAATAAAATGAAATAAAATAATCATTCCAGCATCGCTGACTGCAAGCTTGGGTACCCAACAGAGCAGTGCGCTCCCATCAACACGCCTTGGTCTGAACCCGAAGACTTTTCTGAATACATTCTGCTGGCGCTGGAATAAAATATTTATCGCGAGGGTACTACAATGTTCTGTTTAAGTGATAAAACAGTGCGCTCGCTTGGGGAAAGGGTAAGGGATCGCGCGCGTCGCGTGTCCAAACCGCGAGAACGGGCCCGCGTGCGGCTCCCGTGGGGCGCGGTTCGGGCACACTGTTTTATCACTTCGGTGTCGGTATCGACAACATGTTAGGGAACGTCACTAAAAACCATCCAAAGCGGTACCGGCATAGATGCTTTGCTTGCGTCCCCGCTGCTCACACCACATTTCGAAACTTTAGGGCGAGTTGCTCCGGCACCGCCGACACGGCGTCACTGGCTTGAGCGCGTAAAGGAAAATTCACAATTTCAAACCAACCGATGTGCGCTCGCATACCGGGGGAGCGGCCTCAGGCGCCAATGGGCTCGTGACGGTTGAGAACTCGCGCTTCGACGTAAAATTTCTGACGTTTCGTGGCGTTTCATGACGCGAAAAGCTCGCAGCGCCTCACTTTAGTCCGCAACGGTCAGTATTCAAACTTGTTCGATCAGTTTCTGGAGCAGACGCTCGCTACTGTAGTGTTTCGAAATTTAGTAAGTTTATTTGTTGCCCAGCGTCGTGCGTATGTTTTCTTGCAATCTGTCGGTCAACTGGACAGTTTCAGCATCCTGTCCAATGCAATGAGCGATATCGTTAAGCGTAACAACGAGCGAGGAGGCAACGTCCCTTTGTTCTGTGGACTTCAGGTTTCAGGGGTGAGCTTTCTTTCTTGCTTGTCCTTTGCTTACAGATTTGTGCCTGCTTGTGTTCACAATCGCATGCGATAGAGCTCTGGACACGGAGTAAGAAGACTAGGAGATGACACTGCCCATAGAAGCAAGCACCGGCGCGCGACCAGAGAGTGTCACGTTGGGGGAGAGAAAAAAGGCAGTTGCTGACTTTACGCGACAGATAGTACGGCGGCACTGTCTTCCATTTTGCGCTTTTACATGGAAGTCTATGGGGAAAGCAATGCTTTTCGCGAGTCGTACGGCAGCCTCTATGAACGAAGACTAACTGATGAACGTGAACGATGTTTGTCTTGGGAATAAAGGTCGCGCTTGTCAACTACATAGCGCTTCCTGTTTAGCGAAAACAACGGAAAACAATTTCATTCTCTTGCCTCTCGGTTCTATTGAGCAGACGACAGGAGCACGATGATCGAGTAAGCGTTTCATCTTCTTCTTTTCTAGCGTTTAATTCACGTGCTTTCACGTGTTTTAGTCACGCCGCCAGACATGTGACAGTATCACGTGACCGCATGCTTCGGAAATTATGCGTCCTCGTGCAACAGATGGCACTGCGGGCCGGGCCGCGTAGCGCGCGCTCCTCGTACATTCTCTGGTCGCGGGAGAGAGTGAAGTTTCATCTCCTAGTCTTCTTACTCCGTGGCTCTGGAGCACAGCAGCTGAATATCGTTTTCTTTCTCTGTAGAATGATGTTGCGAATGAGTGACGAACACAATGGAAGTGTAGGGCTGACCTTAATGTGTTAACAAGATTGTCGTTTGGTTACGTTCGATGCTGTCTGTTCAGTGTGGTTGCGACGAACAATATGGAGATGTGGGACTGACCTATGTGTGTGTTAAGATGCAATCGTTTGGATACGTTGTTGGCACGAGTGCCTCTTCGATTCACGTCTTTAATTTTTTTATAGGTGCTTGCAGGGTCATGGAATGAAGGTCACGATTACTACGCCTGGCTGTGTCGGCACTTCAGCTGAGCTAGAGCTACGATCACATTTTAGGAAAACGAAAACAGTTGCATTTTCTTGTCCCCTTGTGTTCTATGTACTCGCTAATCTGACGCTGTCTGCTCTCACTACTCTGTGCTGTTGTCACTAATCTGTGCTGACTGTGTTGCAGTGAAATATGGGTGCAGCGACCATTTTGCCAGGGGCATTTGTTTTTAAAACAGTGCGTACGTTGAGCAGTTCTTTCATTTGATATCGGGCTGTCAAAACCGCACGCATTATGTTGGCGCGGGTACCTCATGGTTTCATGTATTTTATAGGTGCTTCAAGGCTCATGGACTGGAGGTGACGAATACAACGCCTGTCCTTTGGGTCATTTGTTGGCACTTTGGCTTAGCTGCAACTACGATCCTATTTCAGGTAAACAAAAACTGTTACCTATCCAATCTGACTGAATATCGCTGGATTTCTATGAGCTCGCTAATCTGATGCTCGTGTGAGCCTCTTGTAAATACTTTGTTGCCAAAGAGCTTCAGTTCCAGTTGGAGTGTCTGAACTGCATCGGATTCATTTCGCTGATGTCATGTAAGTGCAGGCTGTCAGAATGATTATTTTTCAGATTCAGTCACACAATATACTTTTTAACGTGTGCGCATTTTGATTTGCAGAGTAGGATGTGTCACTTCACGGTCTCTTTAGTAACCTCATCTTTCGTCTTCGAATTGTCAGTCGGGAATCAAATGGGTTCTGCACGAGCAACTATGATCCGACATGTATGGATAGGATGGATAGGGAAATACTTGACACTTGCATAGTGCCTGAATAAAAAAATATGCATAAATTTCAGTTCTGCAGTAACCAAGCTGCATCCAACATTTTTGCATACAGGCATTTATAGTGATATCACACATTGTCTTTTCTATTTTCAGTGTACCTCGGAAACGTTCCTTCCTGCTACCCACAGCCGTCTACCACCCCACACGTGTGTAAAGTACTGGTTGCATTTGGAGCACTCAAGCATGAACCCAAAGACAGAGGCAATGGTTGCAGCTGCAAGTGATACAAGTGCTGCGATTTCTGTACATGTACATTATTATCTACTTTGGAAGAGTACCAAGATTTGCTGGTATGTGACTGTGCAATAAGGGGAAATGCTCACGATGTCTGCTGACTTGTCCACATGTTTGGAAGTCAATGTTTGCCCGGTATGTTCATAGAAATAAATCTTGTACCAACATCCATGCTGCCTTTGTAAGACATACTACGCATGAACCACACACACGTGCATGTGCATGTGAGTGACATTTACCTGGACAAACCAATACATGGGCCACTAGTGCCAAAATTTAGGTGTAAAATATGTATAATTTTAGATGTCATGGCTAATACATCTATACATGGTGTCCCACCGAAAAAGGGCCAGGGGCTAAAAAAAAGACGGAGTGCTGGACACAAATGGAACCAATTGTACGTGTTTAGCAGTTGTGTGGTCTATCCAAAAATATTTTTTTCATCGCCCCTTGTTAATTAATTAGCGGTAATTAATTTTCTAACTTTTCAATTATAAAAGCTACGAAGTTGTCTCAATGAGAACATCTGATCTCTTCGGTCGCCTGATACCAAAGCCGTTTTCAGAACAAAAATCCGTTCGATAGATCGTTCACAAAAAATTCGTGAAGGAACACCATTTTTTTCTTTATTTTGTTCATTGCGCATCCTCGAAGACGCGTATTTCCTTCATTCCCAATGTGAGAGAGTGAAAGAGCACAGTGCCGCATCATGCGTCGAAGATGAGTTTTAACTTGCGGAAACAAAGCAAAAAGAAATGTATGGGGTGACTCTATTGCAACTGCCCTTATCTTGGGTTGCTATTTCTGTTTTCTTTTAATCTTTTTCCAGGACGCAAGAGGCGATAGTGTGCTCTTTCGTCGTCTCGTTTTGGGGGTGAAGGAAAGACGCGCCTCTAGAGATGCGCAACGAACAAAATAAAGAAAAAATGGTGTTCCTTCACGAATTTTTTGTGAACGATCTATCGAACGGATTTTTGTTCTGAAAACGGCTTTGGTATCAGGCGACCGAAGAGATCAGATGATCTCATTGAGACAGCTTCGTAGCTTTTATAATTGAAAAGTTAGAACATTAATTACCGCTAATTAATTAACAAGGGGCGATGAAAAAAATATTTTTGGATAGACCACACAACTGCTAAACACGTACAATTGGTTCCATTTGTGTCCAGCACTCCGTCATTTTTTTAGCCCCTGGCCCTTTTTCGGTGGGACACCCTGTATGACGGCTCAGTAGATAGATAAGTACCGTCCCATTTTAGACGTTCTGTCTAAAAAAGGTCTAAATCGATGCTACAGTTATCCAGCTGTATTTTAGTGTAACGTTAGCTGGGGTAGGGGAAGGCTAGGGGACGGATACGGAGCAATAGAAGTACTTTGTGAGACGTCTAATAGATATACCCAAAGTCTACATTTACACGTCTTTTAGACATATACTAGCGCACAATGCGTTGCCTGTGTATGTATGGTGTATTCCTGTTGCTACAAGTCCTGTAAATTTTGTGTTCTAAAGAGTATTATCTAGTGATGGGCAGAGCACTTCAAAATGAACAGAGTGACCAACAAAACATTGAACTTCTTTTTACATTTCTTGCTTCGTTCCAAGAAAAGTACTTGAAATGAAAGTGCCTAAAATACAATACAGAAAACGGATTTAAAAATGTACTCGAGGATAAAGCGTTCTCTTACCAGTACGTCTGCAACAAGTTTTCTATCTTGCAGTGTGCGCGCACCTTGGTTCGTGGAACACCAGAGTTGGTTAACGCCTCGGCAATACGAGCATAAACTGCACCGTTGTGCATTTGAGCACGCAAAGTGTCCAAGTTCTCCTTCCATAATTTAATGAGTGCCCAGGTTTCTCTTTCGTGCCCTTTGTACACGCGATTGCTTCGGCGTTGGCGCAATACTCGCTCCACCACTCTCACTCACATTCACCAGCAGGATCGCACGAAACGAAAACACCACCGTCAAGGTTCACAATTATAACCGGCTTTCACATAATACAACGCACGAAGACGATGGCAATAGAGTAGACAACGCGAAAACTTGTAGAACACAACCACGCAACTTCCAACATGAACGCCGAGGACCTTCGTTCAAGACTATTCAACTTGCGAATGCAAGTGACGCTTTGACTAGTTGATATGAACTATTATTTATGCTTGCTAAACTTGTGTACGGAAAACAAAAATGTTCCATGGACGCATTTTTTTCCTTCTAAACAGCCCCAAAAGCTGGCGAGTGCGTAAGTCTTGCGTTCGAGACTACGCCTTTTGACTCACAAAGGAGATCGGCGATCTCCTCTTCCGGAATGGCCCCGTATCCAAACGGAGAATCTCAGTTGCAGTCTGTCAGGGTGCGCGAACGCAATTCTGATAGATGTCCATCTCTGGAGACGCCTTTACGATGCACGTGTGTAAGGGGCATGAAACACCTTGGACGAAAGGAAATGCACACCACCAATTTGACTTCTTCGATGTTGTATTTTGACTGTTCTCTGTTGTAGTGATGATGCCCAGGCGGCGAAACGCTTACTCTTTTTGTTCTTAATCGCTGTCTTAAGCCGGTGTTTGCAGTAAAATATTTTACATTACGAACTTAGATGATTAGTGAATAGCTTCATACCCTGGACCACTACAGTATAATGTGATGAAATGAAATAATGAGCCCTGTAAACCATTTACTTGGCAGTATATTTATTTACTTTTCATTGGTTGAAAACCCTGTTTGGCGTTACACAACGAAGGTGCGTGTAGTTATACGAGACCTATCACCAAAACCACAAGGCCTTGCTTCGTACTACATTAAAATGTGACGTGATTGTAACATAACAAACGCTGCATGGTGGCGGTATGATAAGTTCTGAGCACAAGTTTTTGCCATAGTTGCTGTTAGTTAGAAACTGCCTATCCAGTAAATAGCAGCATGATCAAATTTTAATGAGTCTAGTCTGGTCAACAAGCGAGCAAAGCAGTGTCACGGTCCCATGGTAGCTTTCTGGTCATGCAGCTCCATCAAAAACTTGGCCTTGGGGCGCGATCGGAACCCGGTAGAAGCTCGCACCCGGGCCAGTCATGGAAACGGCAGATGCAGTGTTATTTTTGCGCTTTTCCAAACATCCTACAAGAAAATTTTTGTTGGGATGACTTTCTGCAACGTTGCAGCGGCTATAATGCGAAAAATCGTTTTCTGTTCGATTTTATTTTATGGGGAAAGCTCTTGCATGTCACTTCGAGAAGCACGGATGTGTTGTCGCGAGTCTCCTATCTTCAAACCCTCAACCGGAGATTCTGGCGCCGTTTATGTGCATAGGGCACGGCGTGATCCGTACTTTATTTAGCGCGAGGACCTTCTACAGTTAATCGTAGACAGTTACTGCTCCCATGACGGCGTACTGATTGACGCGATCGGCCGATCGCAATCACACCAGTCTCTTTCACGTGGTACCAGATGAGGTGACTTACTCCGAATTGTTGCCACGAAGCTGATGAAGACAAAATGATATTTTCTAAAAGGGTCTCGACTGACTCAGGCACGGCACGAAATTTAGCCGCTGTGTCCTCGTCGTTCATCTCGTGTCGACCTCATTTCTTTTTCGAGACTGAAAGGAACTGCTATGTGTTCGACATGCTTGCGTGAATCAATCTCGAGCAGTCTTTTTATCCTGGCATGCTAAACAACTTTAATAATGCGTACTATATTTAGTACGTAGAGGATTTTTTTACAGTTAATCTTAGACAGTTGCATGACCGTATAGTATTTGACGCGATCGGTCGATCGCGATTACGCGATTATTGCACCAGTTAACATCCCTGGGAGCCAAATCAGCTCAAAAGCCCATGTTGCTCGAACAATTAAGATTAAGCTTTAAGATTATATCCATAAAAGCACTGAGTAGTGAGTGGGTTCCCATTGATTACGCAGGCGCAAGCCTCATGCTGAAGCGTCAGTGCCGAGGAAGCAACTCTCAAAGTAAGCCGACGAGGGCTTAGACACTGTGTTCGTTGCTGGCGTCGACGGCGCACCCTTTCCTTTTATGGGGCCGTTTCCCTAGGCTCGTTGCCAGACGGAACGATTTCGCTGTTTCGGCGTGCTTAGATACTACGGGCAGCCACTATTCCACGCTTGTGCAGCACTTTCTCGCCGCCGATGACGGATTCCTCGTGCCACACGACGTCGCTGTGGTCAAAGTGTTTCTCGCAGACACGTGTGTGAGGAGAGTCAAAACTGAACCGCCCACCTTCAACACGAGCAAAGGCACGTTTCCACTTCTCACGCTTGTCAGGATCCGCGGGAAACGCGAACATGGATACTTTGTCACCTCCTGGATACCCAGAGAGACATTTCGTAACACAGCATGTTTCTGGCATGCTGCTAGCACACGGTCATCACGCGACCAGAGCCAAAAACACGTGCCTGATGGAATGCTGTGAATGAATTAGACTGTGTTAGGTTTGCATGAATACCCCTTTCTAAAGCCATGCTGGAATTTAAAAAAAAATTGGTAGACTCGAGATGGTTAACAACAGTGATGTGAAGAAAGTAAAAGAATGAAGACAAAAAGGAAGACACTTCCTTGTGTGGCTGCTGTGTGGCTCAGGCAGGGAACAGGACTTTGATGTTCAACTTTCACATAGCTATCGTTATCGTTACATTTAAAGTAAGCCGCTGTGGTCATAGAAATCTTAAGGAGTATGCTAGAAGGAAACCTCCGAAACTAGGGCGTACGGGCAAGGGGAGCGCCATATTGAATCAGCTACTGTTGTCGGGGAGCATGCAAACAAAAGAATCCAGTAAGCATACAGCAAACATAACGCCAAAAATCTCTTTGGAACAGTAACACACCGCCAGAACCCATGGAGCCGTAAGATATATGAAAACACACATATACATACACGCACAAAGAAACAGACACGACACGAACGCCACATGGGGCGCCGTCTCCGCCGCTGCCTCTGCCTCGACCAGCCTTGGCTACAAACCTGGATAGGGGCGGACACTGACAAAATATGTAGCCGACGGAAGCGGAGGAGCAACCGAGCAAGTGTTGCAACAGTTTTTGGAACTGTGACTGCTTTCACGGGCTGGAAATACACGACGTTTCCTCGGCTGATTCAATATGGCTGCCTGCAAGCGCATACATTGAGAGAGGGAAGAGCCTCGTTCAAGTTCTTTGCTCTCCTCCGATCCTCCTCCCCGGCTTTCCTCCTAGCCTCTCTCCGTAAGATTTCTATGGCTGTGTTACGCTTCTGCCTTGAGCTCGTGGCAAATCATGGGCCGACGTGATGCATTTAATGCGCTTGATGGGGTAACGACAAGTTGAAGATTACGCCCCACGCGGCTTCCGGCGGTGTTACGACCTTACCTACGAAGCCAGTGAGAGTCTGGCGTGTCCTCTGCGCTACTCCATGGATGTCGCTTTCAGAGCGGTACTTAATTTTCCTGAGCAGCGCGATGGGAAATGTGCGCGCGAAAACGTTATGGATCTCTACCAGAGAAGCGTCATCATGACGTTGGTACACAGACCGAAGCCCAAAAAAATCGGAAGGGGAGGCCAGTGTTCTACGAATGGGCACTTGTTCGCTGCCTCTACGGAGTAAGAAGACTAGGGAAGCAAGCGCCGGCGCGCGACGAGAGAGTGTCACGGGGGAGGGAAAAAGGCAGACAAGACAAGGCAGACAAAAACGGCGGCAGATGACGCACCGGCGCTGTCTCCAGTTTTGTGCTTTTGCATGGAAGTTATGGGGAAATCAGTGCTTTTCGCGAGCCGCATGGCAGCCTCTGCCGATGAAGATAAAACTGATGAACGTGAACGATGCTTGTCTTGGCAATGAAGGTCACGCTTGTCAACTACATAGCGCTTCTTGTTCAGCGAAAGCAACGGGAAAGAATTTCATTCTTTCGTCTGTCGGTTCTGTTGAGCAGACGACGGGAGCACGATGACAACCGAAAGCGTTTCATCATCATCTTCTTCAAGCGACAGTATCATGTGACCGCATGCTTCGCAAATTTGGCGTCTTCGTGCAACAGATGTGCAACAGATGCACTGTGGGCTCTGGCGCGGAGCGCGCGCTCCTTGTACATTCTCTGGTCGCGGGAGAGTGAAGCTTCATCGCGTAGTCTTCTTACTCCGTGGCTAACTCCTATTGAAAGAAAAGTAGAACCGAAGGGTGCGTCCTTTTCAAACACAATCGTAACCCCCTCAAGACCGTGGCTTTAGGCTGCGACACTGTTCACCCCTGCTTTGAGCGTAGTTGAGCTCTATGAAATCGGTGGAGCTGCCGAACATTTTCACGTCATTTGTCTACAAACAGGGAGATGTATATTCATTCAGGTTTAATTAATTTGCCTAGCACGCCACGTTGTCACCTAAAGAGACGACTTGATAAAGTTCATTTACCACTTCGCGTACATAACCTACGTAACGGATACGACCCGAGATCGTGCCACTTAAATCGTCGATAAAAACGACTAAATTATTTATATAAAACGACTAATAAATTTATATTTATCGATATCGAAAGTTACGATATATTTACATCGCTACGTGAAACTCGTCGCGAAGGACAGAGACAGATCCCGATTTTACAGAGGAAAGTATTCTTCTGACGCTGGAACACACACAAACACACAGCAACACTCTAGCCTCAAGAGCCCCTATCTGCCTTTTTCCTCGACTGCCATATTTCAACTGTCTGATTTCACATCAACCGAGGCAGCCTTGTAGGCGTAACTGGCGAGTGGCGACCAGGGTTGAACTTGGTCCAGGAAGTGTTACCACAAAGGAGCTCCTATCCGTTGGTCATGGAAGGCGGGCCTTCCGTTAGCTGCTTCATTCTGCTAAACTTGGCGTGCGCGCGTTCCTAAGTTCATCATTTGTTATTGAAATTCGGCATATTATGTGCGTATGTCAAATCTATTTGTTAAACAAATAAGCAGAGCATATTTTCCAATACATCACTTGCTTCACTTGCATCATCTCTCACATGGTTCGATGGTCACTTTATTATCAACAACTGCGTGTGATTCCGGTTTTGCATATTTCCGGTTCCTGTTGGTTCGAAGAGCAGCATGAAGGTGACGGCTAACCTTGTGTATTCACCTTTGGATTACTGTTGTCCTGGAAAGTGCATGCCAATATTCCTTACGATATATTTGTCTCTCGCAAAGAATACAAACACTATTTCAATACGTCGTAGGCGGTAAACATTTATTATGATGAGAAATTATTTATTATTTATTATAATGGCGGATAATATTTATTTTGCGTGTTTGAAGCCATAACGTCGATGTTACAAAAGTTGTTTTTTGCGGCTTTACTTTTAGAAGTTTATTCTTGAAGTTTACTTTGCGAGGTGTAGATCAGAATGATCCCATAATTTCCTCGAGAGGATATTCGCACAGCGCTATGACTCCAATGCGAAAACAACATCTATGTTGGTGTTATAACTCACAAAAAGATGTAAAGAATGGGAAATACCCTTCATAGGCACTTTGAGCGATGTAATCATTTTACGCAGTTGATTTCCCCTGTATCACTAAATTTTGTTACTAATAGGGTCACATTCATTCTACGTAAGTTCCGTATAAGCATTGCAAGTCTCTCATCGTGGATCACTGCGTGTAGAGAAAGACGACGAAACCGTGCTCCCTTTGTTCTCTCGAAAACAAGACATAGCTCAGGTTCCAACGATCCAACGATGCAACTAGGTCCAGTGATGGAACGAGGTGCAGTGATGCAACCAGGTCCAGTGATGCAACCAGGTCCCGCGATGCAACCCGGTCAAGTGATGCAACCAGGTCCCGCGATGCAACCCGGTCAAATGATGCAACCCGGTCAAGTGATGCAACCCGGTCCAGCGATGCAACCAGGTCAATCAATGCAACCAGGTCCAGCGATCCAACAGCCAATGCAAGGATTACCACCACCGCTTGAAGCTGTTTACAAACCCCCGGCGAGTGCATTCGACATCAAGAGTGTGATTTCAGGGATCCTCATCTGCTGCTGGTGCCCCCTGTGTTGGTTCGGAGGTTTAAGTTTAGTCTTGTTGTGTGTACACCTGGTTCAGGTCATCACGGGCAAATTTACAACGACATCCACGGGCAGTGGCCTTCCGCCATCTGGAACCGGGAATGTGTCCCACATTTAAATGCAGAAGTGTACGGGCTTGTGAAACCGAGAATATGCACAGGCATGTATCACTCCCAGAACGCCATGGTTACGCTTGAACATTGTGCAAGTATAAGCGTAAAATATTGCTACACTTCCCAGTCTACTGTTATATTGAGTTTCTCATTTAAAAAGTCAACAGTTTTGTAATACATTCCTGCAGTGTTACTCGAGTATGCCATATCTTTGCAGTGTGGAAATTGTGAAATTAAATAAAAAACTATAACGCAGATCGAAGACGTGATCGAAAAAATTATTTCGTTGCGTTAATGAAGACCTCTTCCCTGTGCCACATTTACACTATGAGTGAATTGAATAGCGGTCGTTGTAGCGCAGCACAGTGTAGTGTGCCACTGTCATAGAAAGGAATGACGAACTAGCGGAAGAACCCATCAAACGCGGCATACGTTGGACTGAAGCTGTCGTCTGTCACGTACACTCTAAATTGTGTACCTTTTTCTGCACTACAACGACCAGCGTATTTTCACATGTCACAGAAGTTTGACCTACTCGTGAATGTTTTGCAAAGGTACTATAGACTGTAGTCTTTAGCCGTCGAGGTCTCCAATGAAAGCAGTGTGCATTCGTCATTTACGGTGTCAGAAATACAACCATGCCTTGAAGTGTCAGCTCTATCCAATTGGGGATCGCAGTTTTAAAATAGTCGCGTAAGGGTACAAGAGTGCTGCAGAATCAAAGATGTCCACGAACACACACTTGCTTGCGTTGGTGACGACTGACGACCAGCGAGAAAGTTTTATGTATTTGATATCATCAAGGAAATGCCTATTTGAAATTGAAAGTGTATAAATGTTTAAAAATATTGGGAACTATGTGTGTCGTACATGCGCACATCAAAGTGCACGGTGGCGGAGCCGTCGAGGAGGGAAGGTGTAAGAAGTAGGATGCACGCGTTGCCGCTTCTCCGCGAGGTTCGTACACCTCTTATACGTCTTCCTCTCGAACGAAGGAGTACTCTCTTCAGAAGGAGGGAAAAGGAAGTTCATCCCATGCCTCCAGTTGTCCGTCCTTGAATGAATGTTTGGATAAAGGAGTCTGTCGGTGTTGATAGACGGTGTCCGATCATCAAACTCGTCTGGGTCGTTTCCTACGTTTCCTCGTTTCCTACGAAGTTTAAAACCGACTCTACCTCTGTCATCAACGTTCGAAGCTCTTCGAATTGTAAGCAAGCTTTCCCAAGAAGTTTTCGAAGTGTATTCTTCACGGTCCGGATCAACCTCTCCCGCCATCATCTCCACCAGGGAGCTCCAGGGAGGATATATGTCCAGGTAATTTTGTGACGCGTGAAGTACCCGCATACATCTTAGTCTGTTGCCGCTTTCCATAGAATGCGAAGTTCTCTGTCTGCCTTCTTGAAACTCCGAGCATTGTCGGAATAAACGGTTGTCGGTAGTTCTCTTCTCGAAACGAATCTGCGGAGCTCAGCAGGAACGCTTCAGCGGCTGCCGCCGACGTAACCTCCAGATGAAATGCGCGAGTAGAAGCACACGTGAACAGGACTATGTAACACTTATGGTTACTTTTCTTACCCTATAGTGCGCCAGCGAAGTCGACGCCGACCACAGCCAATACTCGCTTCTATCCGATTCGCTTCTATTCGAAAACTGGGACGGGAAGCAGTAGGCACAATGACACGGCCAGCTTCACTGATGGCCGACCCCGCTGAACCCAATATTTTCCTCGGAGATCTGCGAGAGTGCTCTGAACGCCTCCATGAAGTACTCGAGCATGGGCCTTCTGTACCACCAGAGCAGTAAAATGATGATCTGCTGGCAGAATGATTGGATGCTTCACTTGTTCAGACGTTTGTAGATGTTCAAGGCGTCCTTGGCTCTAATCATATTCACGAAAAACTGAAGGTCCTTGAACGCGGGAGGCGCATGACCACCATCGTCATTGCACGAATCTTCTTGAACCGTACGAATCCAGTACAACCTGGCCTCCTGTTGCTCATTAGGAGTCAATGGACCTGTTTTCCTGTCTTGAGGGTTCAAGCAGTTCCTGGCGAACTGCTGCACATAGGCTGTTGCTTCTGATATACCGTCCAGCGAATTGTATCTGTTGATGTCGAGAAGAGCCTCCACGGGTCCCATTGTCACATGAAGAGAGCGTTGTTTCTTGTGATTGCGTCGTAGTTCGTATTCTGTTTCGTGGACTAAATCGTTGTCAAGTGGCCACTCAGCAGGATCATTGTTAAGCCATGGCGGACCATTCCACCATAGTTGTGTTTCCACCAAACGTTGTGCTGTGATGCCTCTTGTCAACAGATCCGCTGGATTATCGCTGCTGATACAGTGACTCCACGTTTCAGGACTGCTGAATGTTCGGATTTCTGCTACTCGGTTTTGCAACAAACTGGTTCCAACGAGTAGGTTCATTTTGAATCCAGCAAAGCGCAATAGACGAATCCGCCCAAAAATAGCAATCAAAGGACAGTAAAAAAGTGCGGTTCGGACGTAACTGACCAGTCGAGCCGCCAAAAGAGCTTAAATCAGTTCGAGCCTTGGAAGGGTCAGCTCTTTCAGTGGGGCAACTCTGACCTTAGCTACTGGCAACTGGGGTAGCTCATCTTCTCCCTTGACGTAGACTGTTGCGTGAATGCGGGCGTGAACGTGGCGTGGACTATGTGTAGCATAGTACACGTCACGTTTGTGCTCTTTGAGACGGGTACAGCATTTGCGACCCGTTTCCCCTAAGTATACTGCGTCGCAATCTTGGCATTGTACCTGGTAAACAACTCCGCTCTGGGAACCGGGGGAAACAGGATCTTTGGGCTTGGACAACATACCTCGAAGTTTGATGAAAGGCTTGAAGGTTGTCTTGCTATTTAGTGGAAAAAGGATACACCCTTTGATACACCCTTGATGTACGGAATGTATACAGTGCCTTGATTGAAATCGCGTGTGTTGAGCTGTCGCTTTTTCTCTTGCATTCGTTTTTTTGTGTGTGTGTGGTTAACAATAAATTGTTTGGGATAGCCGTGGCTAGCTAGTGACATGGTAATAGTTGCCTCCTCTTCTGCGCGGAGTTCAGGGGTCGAAGTGAACTTGTCGGACCTTCGAAGAAGACTTCTAACAACACTTCGTTTGTGTTTGATAGGATGGTGAGATTCAAAGTTCAAGAAATTTCCAGTGTCACGTGCTTTACGGTGAACGCTAGTTTCTGACTTGCCATTCTGACATCTTCATACGTCAACATCCAAGAAGGGCAGCTGGTTATCCTGCTCGACTTCGTATGTGGACTGAATGCCGGGCTCAACATCATTTAACGTAGAAAGAAAGTCGTTTACGTGTTCTCGACTGAGGACGACAAAGGTGTCGTCGACATATCGTCCGTAGAACTTGATCTCATGGCGTGTCCTCTGCAACGCGGTCACCTCTAGGTGCTCCATGACGAGGTTCGCCATGGTCACCGACACGGGGCTACCCATGGGGCAGCCAGCAATCTGATGGTACACTTGTCCTCGGAAGGCGAAATGGGTCTGGTTCAGACAGAAACGCAAAAGAACCACGATATCTTCAATTGACAACGAAGTGCGGGCGAAGAGCGTGTCGTCGTCTCGGAGCCGTGCCTCAGCCACTGCAATCGCCATATTTGTCGAAACGTTAGCAAAGAGAGACACAGCGTCGAAGGACACCATGACGTCACCGTGATCCATCGTCAGTTCTCGAGTAAGCTCCACGAACTCGCTGGAATTACGGGCAGTCAGTCCGCTCTTTTGAGTTACCGGTGTGATGAGTTGAACCAATAATTTTGAAAGATTATAAGTAGGCGACCCAATGAAAGAGACAATGGATCGTAGGGGGCCCTCTGGTTTATGTACCTTCGGAAGTCCGTAAGCCCTGGGAATCAAGCCGTCGGATGGGAATACACGTCGGTAGGTGGGGTCATCAGTTCGCCATTTTTTCTTAAAGGGTCCGAAAAGTGAAAAATAACCCCCATATTTTGGCCCACTATCCTGCATATTATTATTGTTTGATAACACAGAGAAAGCATTACCTCACAAATCGGAATATTTTTTACGTATAAATATTTTGAAGGTTGCCGGAACATGGACGGTGCTGCCAACAAACGGCAAAAAAGAGTAACTTGGGTTTCAGGTCCAGGGCGTCCGGGATTGGTCAACCTGTACCACGTGACAATTAGTTTCTAGAGAACAAAGTTGACACACATTATCGTTATAACTAAACGTCATTTTAAAAATGACGTTCACTTCCAGGCATTTGAAGAACATAGTTTCTATACTAATAAAACATTCAGCTACGACGCGCCGTGCCGTTTGCAAGGCCGTCTGCAAGGCCGTCTGTGTTATCGCGCTTATTGTCTATGCCGTGGGTGGTCATACCGGCAGCGCGAAGCATGAAGTGAAAGTCTGTGAAAGTAATCAAATCACTTGTCTGTCACTGTTGTGTCACGTATTTACGAATGCCTGGTGTACGTTGTGGAGTTCGGGGATGCGGAAATCGTTCATCTTCGACGACAGGCGTTTTCTACCACAAGATTCCACAGGACAACGCGCGAAAACGAAAGTTGTTCGAAGCACTCGGCAATGAGATACAGCAGTCGTGTCGTGTGTGCTCATTCCATTTTTCTGCCGATGACTACGAAGATGCCGCAGTTAGCGAAGTGCGAAAACGTCTGAAGCAAACTGCCGTTCCGTCACCTGTTATTCTGCTTCGCATTGGTGACGGGCTCAGTACAACGTCTCAGGTATGTACAGGTGTCACACATGTATAAATTATAAATTATAATATAGCGATGATGTATACCATTTAACTTGTGTTATCCTACCTACTGGGCATTGTGAACATGACCAAATTTAATTTTAGGGACATTCCGGTGTTGAAGTGGCGCCGGACTGCTTCGTAGTATGTAGAGATCTCATCATTTTGTCATCTTTTGAAAATTTCTGTTTTGAAATAGTTTTAAAACTGTTTCAGGTCGACTGCAATGATTTCATGGACTTGTGCATGGAAGTCACCGTATCGGATGACACTACTGATGCTGCCAGCACATGGTCCACGTCGACGGACACTGTTTGTGAAGTACGCAGTAAAAAGTCTTGTCCAGATCTGCACTGCAAGAATTTCTTAACTTTCCTACTTTGCAGGAAACAACTGTAGTCGAGTTCGACCATGCATACTGCAGCACTGTCTCTCCAGCCACTATGAAGTCTGCATGTAAGAAGTGTATACAAGATTAGTGCTCAATGTGATCCGCATTTCTTATTACTCTTTTTGTTTGTGTCTGTGTGTGTGATCCAGGCACTCAAGTTAACATGACAGAAATAGCTGGAAGCTGGTATGCTAAAAATTATGATCCGGATTTGCCAGGAGTGACAGCATTCCTACCTGTGGCTTCGTCTCCCCCTCTTGCTTCTACCAGTTACAGCTGTGTGATTGCTCAAGAGGTAGGATAGGGGCGAGTCTGTATCCAATTGATAATATTTTTGCAATCCTTACACGGACACAAAGACACCTGAAAGGACATCACGTGGGCCAATAATTACATCGACCCCCACTTCGCAGATTCTGCCAAGTCCACAGGTGGAACCACTAGCTTTGTTACGTGTTGCAGACTTTGTAACATTTTTGGAGTCTTTGGACAGGTGCAGAACATCAGTATGACATCAACAGTGGGAGAAGAAACTGATGAGAGCTACTACCCATCTGAGGATAGCTTCCTTGAAGGGTACAGGAACACTTTCTGTTGAAGCAAACTTATGATTAAAGATGGCCAATTAATTTTCTAGAGACACCACTACACCTGGATGTCCAGTGGAACAGCGAAAATTCATTGTCTTTGAAGCCCCACTACTGGAATTGTTCAAAGCATGTCGCAGTTGCAGTGGGTCATGCAAGGTTACCACATCAGTTCGGGGCACACTTCTCACTGTTGTGGCGGAGCCGTCGAGGAGGGAAGGTGTAAGGAGTAGGATGCACGCGTTGCCGCTTCTCCGCGAGGTTCGTACACCTCTTATACGCCTTCCTCTCGAACGAAGGAGTACTCTTTTCAGAAGGAGGGAAAAGGAAGTTCATCCCATGCCTCCAGTTGTCCGTCCTTGAATGAATGTTTGGATAAAGGAGTCTGTCGGTGTTGATAGACGGTGTCCGATCATCAAACTCGTCTGGGTCGTTTCCTACGTTTCCTCGTTTCCTACGAAGTTTAAAACCGACTCTACCTCTGTCATCAACGTTCGAAGCTCTTCGAATTGTAAGCAAGCTTTCCCAAGAAGTTTTCGAAGTGTATTCTTCACGGTCCGGATCAACCTCTCCCGCCATCATCTCCACCAGGGAGCTCCAGGGAGGATATATGTCCAGGTAATTTTGTGACGGGTGAAGTAGCCGCATACATCTTAGTCTGTTGCCGCTTTCCATAGAATGCGAAGTTGTATGTATTGTATGTATGTATATTGAACAAAATGTATCCTAACAAGGAATGAATGTTTACATACTACTACAGTTTTTTTAGATTTCGCATTGCAGTTGAAATTGAGAGGAAAAACGTGCTTTGTCAATGAGCTGCAGCTGCTTTTGTTATCCCCTGATTCCAGGAAGAGGAAACCAATGACACAGACTTGCATAGTGTAGTAGTACACCAGATATGGATCTGCCAACATGAACCCTCCTAACATCCCTGTGGCAGCGTACCTGTAACCACCCAGACTTCACACCACATTAATTTAGAACCACAGCACAACATAATAAAATAGCTTTGGTTTATTTGCCTCACATTTGCCATACATAATGGGAGGCAAATAAACCTAAGCTATTTTGTTATTCCCACTCCGTCATACTCCACTGTACAATAAATCGATACAATTATAGGGTAATCATTTATTCCCGTCACTACACCGCATTGACAACCTGCACAGAGTTCAAAATATTCTCTCCTAGGCACTAACTTAGTGCAGTACAGTCCGGATTTTATGCCAGAGCTAATACCGCTACGTGTAGTAGTTTGCGCTGTACAGACGGGTAGACAGTCTCTTGACTGCAACTGGAGATACAGAGTGACAAGACAAAATATTCCCCGACACTGCGATGACGAAAAGACAAAAATTGCTGCAAGACGAAAATTTTGTTGACATAGGCACACTTCGTGTAAGTGAGCCCTTGGTCATCTCCCTTGCCTCCCATCAGAGGTTTGAGGATACTATAGGTGTGTGGTGTACGGATAAACCTATGCGTACACGACATACTACAGTATCCTCGATTTTTCGTCTTTTCGTCTTGCCACTACATGTCTCCAGTCCCAGCCATCAGTATGCACCAGCTTGTCTCTCTTGTCAAGACACCCTTGTTTTGATGGTCCTAACGCTGATAGCCTTGATAAGACGTAGACGGGAACTCCCTCCTGATTGCTCGGACAACGCATCCTGGAACCTGTCGTCTGTTCCTTGGACCAAGGTATCCCCAGACCCATCTTGTGAATGACGAGTGTGCCGTGAACCTCAGGCAGCTGGAAAAGACAACTCCGCATGACATTTCTTTTTGTTTAGCATCATACCTTGTGGGTATTTGCATACCTGCCAAATCTCCTGCATTGTTGGGAAGACAATGGCCAGAACAGAAGAACAGACACTATTCCAACCTTGGAGTTCAAAGCCTGTGCATTCCTTCCTCTGTTCCAGGGTCTCCCGCATTTTGAGTGTGGAAGGATGGCAGGTGTGCAACATAGTACAACAGAAAAATGGTCCGCCTCTTTCAGGATGAGCCCGATTCCAACTGCTAACTCCCTCCCAAACCAGCTTCCCTCCAGTTTTGGCAAAATCCAATTTCTCCCAAAATATGTTACTCTTACATTTTTCAGTAACATGCTCCCCCCCCCCCCCCTTCATTGGCACCTCAAATGCTTCTGATTTCAGACTTGTAAGACTTTCCTTCAGAATTCCCACTGGATATCTGTCAATCAATCAGGGTTTTGTGTTGCCAATCAGGCCATGGCTAACTGGCATAATTGCGAGCATGTCGGGACTAACTGAGGCGGCAGTGTTGCTTCACTTTTTCTAATGGAATTGTTGGACCAGGATTCTCTGGATCATTCCACGGCTGTCGTCCACGCTTATGATTTATGGGGGACAAACTTGTGTAGGCCAAAAAGCTGCTGAGAATAGTCGTCCTTTTGTATACAGCCCTTGTCCACTTTAGGTGCGACAATTTGCATAACCAACAACACCCGCCTAGCACCCGAGTTTACCCTTCCGAATCGTAATGGTTGGTCATTTAAACCGAAAAATTCATTACGATCGTAATCATATAGCAAACGGGAGAGCACTGCAGCAGACTTACTTGTGGTCCTGGGGATTGAGTCGCCTAAAATGTTGATCATAGCGGCAAAATTGAGGCGCGTGCACCACTAGAAGCTCTCTACGGAGGCAGATGTCCCTGAGTAATGGGTGTTGTGTTATGCACTGCACGGCATCACTGTTGCACATTTCTACCACCCTGGCAACAGAATGGCAACACAGGCGGTCGTCGGGCTCCTGTGGGTCGCAGACTCCACACAGACACCTGCCGATTTCAACATTCTAAGCTGTTTCGCACATCCGACGGTAACCATGCAAAGAGATACGTTAGCTAAAAATGTCATCCCGCGGGTTAGCCGCAGCCACATCTCGTGGATGGTCGGCGGGTTCCAGAGGCATTGGGTCCGTAGAGTATGGGTCATCATCCAGCATTAACTCGTCGCCGCTACCGCTAACATATTCGTCAGAATCTCCCCCAGACAGAGAAACATCACTCTCGTTTTCCTACTCCATGTTTGCTCCCTTCGCTTCGCGATCGCCAAACAGGCGCGCGGCTCGCATTTGCCCAGGGCGCACGCTGATTGGCCTTATTGGTCGCTGATTGGAATTAGAATTCGCATTAGTTTCGAAATTGACCTGGGAGAATGCGACAGTCCCTTTAAGGCTAGTTGATCGACTTTGAAGAGGCCACGTCCCACAAAGTAGGAGTATTGGACGACCTTTGGAGTTGGGGATCTGCCACTGGTAGCAGCTTCAATCGATACATAGGAAACCTGTGATGTTTCAGCAAGTCCCTTACTCTAAGGAGCTTTCTTCGGCGTACTAGTTACAATGTAAACAGTCATGTGCACTTGATCCAAAATATGTTGGAGCAGACCTTTCCTGTCCGCCCAGAATTTCCCTTGTTGTCACTTCTGCGTACCTTTGCTGATGTATACCTGTGAAAGTGCACGGACACACTGCCATGGAGGATGATGATACATTAGAACATACCATGTGCACTACTACTGGTGTCTACTGCTTGCTCCTGCCCTCTTCGCACACCTGCAATGCAAGACAATACACCGTCATTACAGACAACGCGTACTTGTACCCTAAAAATTGTTCCTAATAATCGTTCAATCTTGACTGTGTGGCGAACATACCCTGGCGGGTAGTCAGGGTGGTACATGTGGGAGGCGTTGGCCGGCTTGGCAGGACGCTGACAGGTGTGTCATCGGGAGTGGAGCACTGTGACATTTTCTTGGCTCCAACTCTCTACATCAAAGTCATCATTCCGTTATGCCTTGCGCTTTTTCCGCTTTCCACGGCACAAGTCCTCCTCCTCACTGCACAAGTCGGAAGTCTGTTCTTCCGTGGCGAGCTTTGCTCTTGCTTCCTCATAAGTACCTTGAGGTAGAAAGAGTAGACACAATATGTGCAGTAACGAGGTGATGAAATTAATTCAGCTAAAAGAGCTATACCAAGTGAACCAAGTGTGATAGAGACGCAGGTCATCCATCGAGGTTCAGGCTGTGCCCCAGTTCAAGTCAGGTGCTGTAGTCGTCGTTTTTTTTTTTTTTTCATTCGGCCAAAGGCAGATCCCGTCTCTTAGTCACCTGGTATGCACTACGGCCACACTGTCGTCATCGTCAGGCGCAAGGTTCCTCACACCTAACAAGAAGGAGGTCTTTAGGCAACTATAACACTCAATACTTCAGTTTCAGTGTGGTAAGCACATGACTTCTTCACTCAGAATGAAGTAATGGCACGATAGCAAACAGATCTCCAAAATGTAGCCGCAGGCACATTTTCAGTACATCAGTAACTGGCCAGAATCGCATGGGGGAAGGTCTTCGTGCAGCTTGAATTCCTAAAAGTGACGACTTGCAAGGACTATCATAGAGGTCGCGTGTCTCAACGAACTTCCGCCCAATCACAGCGATACCGCCAGTAGCGGAGCAGTGCGCAAAGTTCGCCATTACGACGATTGAGCCACAAGCAAGAATGCAGGTATCGTCCCGTTTGTGGGTTCGCAATTGTGGGTCATGTGGATCATGTGGACCGGAATTGTGGATCATGAAGCACTGAAGCTCATTTGACTCAGGAGTTGGCTGGCTGCTGGCAATGCTACGATGCTCCATTAAACGGTTGTACAACTGCTCTAGTGGCCTCTCTGGCTTGCGCATCGCTCCCTCTATACGTTGCATGTAATTCTCGAAGGGAAATGAACTCCAAGCATCGAGCGAACCAGGCACACAGACATCATCACTAAGGTGGATCAGGTTGTGCACATTATGAGATACATTATGGGTTCCATACAGGACAATGAACCTTTCCAGAAAGCATCGAAGCAGGCTCCTTGCCTAGTCCACATAGTCATGGCAAAGGGTTGGGCTGCACAGAATGGTTGTGGCAGTGTGGAGCAGCATAAAGTTCGCAAAAAGAGGGCCTGGGACCTTGACCATGAGCACTACAGCACTAGTGTAAAGTAAAAGCAGTCTGAATTTCGTAGCCTTCAATCTGTCGAGTTTTGACAGTGTCCTAGGCTTTCGACCGAAATCTGAGCATACGTACGGCTCAATATTGATGCACGCTAGAGAGATCTGATCTTTCACACTATTTCCAAGGTGATAGGTTCTGTCACCTCTGAACCAGACTATCAGTAGCTTGTTGACTACACCTAGACATATCAAGTGCATGTAGTCAAGGGGTGCCTGTGTTATCATGTCCATTGACAATTCTAGCAAAACTGTGCTCATTATGTTGTGGTCCTCATAGACTTTCCGCCGAAAGCTGTCGTCAGTCATGAGTGGAGCATTTAGTTCGGGGAAACATACACGACCCTGGACATAATTGCCTTCGGTTGAGCACTTTGTACAGTTGTGATACGCATTGCGTCCTTTTATGCCTAACACATTTGTAGGTGCATCGCAGATGATAGCTGCGAGTTTCACTCTCACATGCATTGACGTCAAGGCCGTTACCCAAAAGTTCGTTGGTCTCGTCAATAAACTGTCGAAGAAAAGTGTTTGCACCTACATTCTTTGATTATTCATAGTACACTCTTATGGGAAATGGAGGGTGGTTCTTTTCATTCTTTATTTGACACGAGATGGGCCAGAATTGGTTCTTTGCACTCTTTGTGAGAGGCAGCCCGTCAACGTTAATGTTCAGCAAAACTTCTGGAGAGTACATCGTGCAGACCACTAAGTATGTGCATGAGACCGTTTCTTAGGCCGAAGTGGCAGTACTGTCCTTCTCCCATCTGCTGAATCCCAACAGCGTTGCGGAGAGTTCAAAGCAAGGTTCTTGCAGAGGCAGGAAGGTCCGTGAAAGAAGGCTGTGCCCGCAGCAATTTCAGGAGACTTGTCAAATCAGTGTTCGAAACAGTGGACCCCAGAGCCCATGCCCTAAGCTTTTCTTCGAACGAGACGCTATGGGTTCAGGCACAACGTTGTGCGTTTGCGGCCACTCACGAAGTCGTCTGTAACGCGTTGTGCTTGAGTCTGCTTATCATCGTCTGTAACGCGAACGTCGTCCAAAGCTTACTGCACTGATTGTGCGTAAGGGTTCACAAACAGAGTTCTGTTAGGACCTGTCACGGAACGCCCATCACCTACAGCCGCCCCACTGCTGTAACCGGAAGCAGCATATAATGAATTAATACTGCAAAAGCTTTCATCCACAGCTCGTCTCACCTGACGGTGTACCGTCTGCCGTGGTCGGTTCATAGCAGAGTTGCAAGGTACATCTACATTCGAGATGCTAAACCTACAATGCGCTGCACGACACACCCTCAAATGCACCGGCGCCACCTCCCGTGCAGTCTATAAATCACACCTAAACGAAGCTCTTAACCGCAGTTAGGTCATAATCTACATACACTTACTGGTCTCTATCATCGCTTCTGTTTCGCGTGAAGAGGGAATTCAGTGGCGTAGCCAGACCTCCAAGGTAGGGGGGGGGGGGCTCTATACGAAAACCCGCCCGACTACCCCTCCCCCTCCCCCCCGCTGATCCTGAGTGCGACAACACACAATACTTGTGCACACCGCAGCATGCAGTTGAAAAAAAAAGAAAACGAAAATAATTGATTTGGACATTCACAATACGATTATACTGTGATGTCCAATGAGGTGGTGTCACGAGATTGGAAGGATGTTGAAAAGCTCACACTTTGGAAACCATTCAAGTGTGCCGCTTAGATAGACGCCATGAACTGTAAGAGCTTTCGCGATCGTCACACTGCCCCCCCCCCCCATATATTCTTTTCTCCTCGGATTTGCACGGTTTGCGTCGGTCGGTCAGTGGCAGGTAGGGGGACTCGGCCCTCCCCCCCTAGCCCCCCCCCCCCCGTGGCTACGCCACTGAGAGTGATGTAGAGTGCAGTGATTCCACGTCGAAAGAAGGATGTTTGAAACGGCGGCAAGCGGTCGGCGGAACCGAAAATGGTCTGGCTTTGACGACATCTTCCGCACGGAGACTTCACCACACGAATGGTTACTGGATACACTCAAAAGATGCACTATATATTTGATAACATAAAGACTCCAAATCGCACTTCTTTCTTGTAGCAGGCAAAAATTGGAAGTTTGTAACGAGATGGACGCTCACCAGATGGCGCTGTTTGTCGTTGACCTGCTCTGCTCCTTCCTAACGGCCTCTCCCGTGGGGTCTCTTCTGTTCCTCCGATGTTTGCCGCTGCTGGACGTTTTCGGGATTTTGTTACGCGACGGGAAGAAGAAGAAAAGCCGATCAAGCACGAAGTCGCCACATCAAATCCCGTTGACGTCACACGACCGTCCGTTGCGGGACGACCGACATTGGGATCAGTTTGGTATATCCGACTAACGGGATCAGATTAGGATATCCTTGTGTTGTCCGGGAGCTGACACGGAAACGCACAGTTTTGGTGTGGTGAGAGAATACTTGTCACGGTTCAGCACAGTCTAGCTTCCATCGCTATTAAAAAGTGGCTTCACGAGAATGTTTCACTTGAAGCTAATGACTTACTTGTAAGATGGTGCAACGAGCCATTTTATAAATCGTCATAGGCTCTATGAGCTCTCCAAATCTACTTTTGCGAGCGCGACATGGCTGTTCACAGGAACAGGCCACGACAAAAGTGCGTGTGACAGGATCGGTGAAATAATCAAGCACCATGCCACGACACCTAAATTGCGTTCACCTGAGCAAGATGTCATCCTAGGGTCACAATATATAATAACGTGCTTGCCGAAACACCTAAAGCGCGTCCATTTACTCCATGTACGCGCTGAGGACGTGGCTGCTTTTAGAACGCAAAAAAACAGGAATGGGTAAATGTAGACCGCATCAAAGTTGCATACAAGGTCCGCATGCGTGGCAAAGCATGACATCGAAAAGTCGAGGCCGAGAAACATTCATAGCTCTTGCAGTGGACAGTGAATGCAGAAAAGTAAAGTTTTCATAAAAACGTCATTTGTCGCTGTCATTGCAAAGTACTGCTTTTTCGCAGTCTCGTAAATATATCGACATAAGCTACCACTTTTGATTACACAATGTTCTCCCTTTCTTGTACACATCTACAGGAGGCCTGCCATCCCTCGGTACCGGCAGCCGGGCTCCGTAGATTATGATTATGGGCATACCCTATCCTTATTTTGAAAACATATCGTGACTCGACTCGGCAGAAATGGACAACATGGACCAAGGTAATTTTCCTTTACTCACGTTGCATACCTGGGTGCCGCCACCCAGGAAACTACGCGCACCGGACCGGCTTTTGTCAGTCAGCGGTTGCTTCTTTACCAGATATGCGGCACTGGTTTTTTCTTGCATCACCCGTAGCTCGACATTCTCCCTCTGTCCCACATGAATAATCTAATGCTAAACAGAGTGATTAAGAATAACTACCTACAACATGCATTGCAACGTATTATGAACATATCCTACTGGAGGTCGCTGAGACGCTAAATTTCGTGCCACGTCAAACATGAGACCATAGGGTTGCCAGAGCAGCCGATACGCGGCCAGTCTCATTACTTTCTTTACAGATCTCGTATGACATCGCTAACCGTTACTATTGTTTGTTTGTTTTCCCTTTCCTGGATCTCTTGAATTGATGTTGTATTTTTACTCTCTTTTGACCCGTATTATCGATATGATTATTTTATAACCCAATTCCAACTATAGTGCTTTGCCCTGAAGGTATTAATAAATAAATATCCCCAGTGTGGCTCGATCGTTGTCACGGATTGCGACAACGCTTAGGAGATATGTCTCTGTCTGTATATAACAGAGCAGTATTGGAAAAAGAACTCTTTCTACCGATTCCAGGAAACAATGCCGTCTGCCCAAGCAGCACAATGTACTGAAAGTCGAGTGCAATGGGGGTGGGCGGGTATGTGAAAGGCTTTGAACATACCCGTGAATGTAAGGAACATTGGTAAGACACATACCATCCACCCCATTGCACTCGACTTTCAGTACATTGTGCTTGGGTGTGTTTCATTGTGGCCCTTGACAAGCATGTTTGAGAAACCGTTTTCCACCTAAAAGCAAGTAGTAAACAGAGGCAAGAAGGTTGGTTATCTGCCTGCAGATAACCATGACGCACAATGACACGGACACAAAGTCAGAGGTGTAGAAACGAAAGGAAACCGCGAATAGCTTAACTGCTTCTTCGACGTCTTTTCCGGTGTGTCACGATTGCATAAGACTCATGATTCCTTCTAAAATTACGTGGTTATCGCGTTGACGTCCGTTCGACTGCCAGTGTTTTGACGTTGTCATCGCAGAACTCAAAAACGAGTCCGAGCTTCTTAGGTTTCGCTGAAAAAAAAATGTATGTATTCCCCTATGAATGTGTACGTAGGATATAAACTTCTTTCCTCGAGATTTTGCTTTCTTGAGCATTTGAACTTGGCCCAAACATGAAAAAGTGTTGTCCGCTCCGCACGTCCTTCTGCCACATACAGACGATATTTCTGCGCTTTCTTTGTCTGGTGCTAGAGGGGAAGTGTCTATCTAGCTTCCCAAAGAGCATATGGAACGAGAATAAATCCGGTGACGTCGTATGAGCTCAAGAACGAAGCGCGTTTTGGGCCAACTTTACGATAAATTTTTGTCAAGTTACCATTTTCTGAGGAGCAATTGTGCTCAATTGTGCTCCTTCGAGTGAAAAAAAAAGCTTAAGGAGGGAGCATGCGTTGTGAGTCAACGCCGAGGGCGTACGGTTAGAGATGAAATTGCTGAACGTGGAGCACAATGAGGCATGCTCCATCCAGAGCACCAGGATGTATGGTTACTATATCTTCTGTTCAGGCATATACAACAAAAACGTCTACTTCCAGTGAAACAAAGACAGTGCAAGTACAGCTATTTTCTTCTTCCTTTTTTTACTTTATGTTTTTTAATATGTTTAAGATTTTTAATATGTTAGAGGAGATGGTCTGTTCTTGAAATGGTGTGATTGTTTCACTTCCCGGACGACTTCACGTATGTGAAAACAATCATAAATGACGACGAATCTGTTACGAAGCAGCGACTGTGGGTGTTAAGTTGGTAGAACTTGGCAGAACAGCAGAAGGCGAAATTCGTCCGAAGGGTGATAATGGTACCTTCCAGACGGGATGCAAGTGCGCTGGCGGATCTTGTTTTCTCGCGTAAGAACAAATACATGTGTAACTTTTCAAAATTTTTAAAGGATAGGTTCTCGGACGAGTGAGCTGCAGCGGAGTATGGGAAGGGGAAAAATCTTTTTTGTCGTTTAAGAAAAAATACACCTGTAGATTTTGAATATGTTACAGAAAACGATTTGTTCTGCAAATGGCACGATTTCTTTCACTTCCTAGACGACCTCAGGTATTTGAAAATACTACCTGAAAAGTGTAATTGTTTATGAATTGTGGATATTCGCGGTCGCTTTGTTAAACAATGAATATAGATCATCGTCATATTTTCATGTGAATCTAATCTCCATAGAGTAGTTTATTAGCATAAATAATCTCGGGATCCTGCGAGAATGCTAACTTACTGAAAATTAATCGCAAACTCGGCCCAAAACGCGCTCCGTTCTTAAACTCTCACCATGTCACCAGATTCGTTCTCGTTCCATAAGGACTTCTGTAAGGTAGATAGAGCCTTCTCCCCTAACACCAATCAAAGAAAGCCCGGAAATGTCGTCTGTATATGTCAGAAGGACGCGTGGAACGGACAGCACTTTTTCATGTATGGGCCAAGTTCGAGGCGCCCCCAATGCTCAAGAAAACGAAATCTTGAGAAAAAAAGTTTATATCCTACATACACACCCCTAAAGGAATACACACAATTTTTATCAGCAAAATTGAAGCGGGTCGAGCTACACCGCTCGCTGGTTTTGACTGGAATGGCCCATGGGTGCACATTAAGAAGCGATTTCAATTACGGATTATCTCTGAAATATTCGAGCTAGCAGAACTGTAGCCTGGCATTAATAATAATAATAAAAAAAACGTGACAAAGAAAGGCGCCCTCAAAAAACCGAAGCGTGGGGCGAACTCAATATCCCCGTTTTTTATCCCCGTTTTTAAGGATTGTTTTTCATTACTGAGACATTACCCAAGGTGCCGGATCTTCAAATTTTCGATATCCTGTAACACGCGCTATGTCCTCATTATCCTCATTATGTCCTCATTATGCCCTGCGACGGCCAATGCGCATGCAGCCCTGCACGCGACAATTTTGACAACAACGATAATGCTGCTGTGCGCAGTTCATGATGAGGCTTGCTTGAGGCTCTGTCATTGGCTTTTTGTATTCTATCCACCTATGCGGTCATCATAGCTTGGGACAAAAATTCTTCCAGAGGCACTGTGGCCCTTGGAGAACATTTCTCGAACATAATCCGTGAGTTCATTTATTCCAAGGATTCTGCTCAACACATGTTCCTCTAAGCAGCGGGGGAGGCTGAGAGATGTTCAATGCAAAATACCAGCGTTTCAGAAGCTTTTTCCGAAGCTGTATTGTCACAGCCCGAAAACAGCGAGCATTCAAATCGGGGTAAAACCGAAGAGGCGAAACAAGATTGCTTCTTCAGCTTGTTTAGCAGGCGTCTGGTAAAAAAATCAGGGAAACAACAAATAATAAACTGATAACCGCGCTGGCGAAAGGATAGCGGAACAATGATAAATCGTTCCGCGCGGCCTCCGGGTTACTCTCTCGTCCTACCCAACAGTTCCTCCTTGCAGCTGTTGTGACCCGTAGCATTGCTTATCTTACAGGGCATTTCTGAAGTAAGGTGAAGCCAGCGTTCAGAGGGAATGTCCCTGAATTCTCCTCATGAGCGTTGCATCTGCGCGCCAAAATTTGCGCTTGGACTGCTGGCCTGTAGGCATACTAAAGCATGAAAAATCCACTACAATATCTTTCAAAAATCTGCAGATATACGCGTGCAAACACGGCGAAACTGAGGTACTCGAATTCTGGGCCGGATTTTGTCGACTTTTTCGCACGAAACCAATTCCGAAGTAATTATTCGTTTTACCGCTCTTGATCATCATGTATGACGAGCTTCTCAAGATAAAAAAATAAGAAAATCCAGGAGGTCGATGGGACCTCCCTGCCTGAACAGACGTGAGACCGGAAAGTGATTTCTTGCCGTAGTTTGACGTACACAAGGGTGTACACCACTGCTCCTTGCGAAATGTAAAAGTAGACACTCGTTTATTTAACTCACGTAATTTTAAGAAGCTTATGTTATTATTACGAGTACATGCTCAGTGCATCATTCTTAATATGTACTTATAGAGGTTGGATATAAGAATGACACTGTAATATTTGAACAAATCTACATTACGTAAACCGAAGAACCGATGGCAGCAACCACTCCCAAGGCTCTCTTTTCCATCGCTTGCATTTCATTTATATTCCCGGTAGTTATACCCAGAACGCGGAAGCAAATTAGTTATATCTGAAAAAAAAAAAAAAGAATTAACTATCTGGAATTTTAAGTTTTTGGGTCAGAAATAACAATATCTGGTTAATATTCCACTTACGCCAGCTAGTTTCTTTGTAGTGTATTTTACGTCCATGTTGCAAGTTAAATTGTCTGAAAATATCACCCCTAAAGTTTTAAAGGAAGATACTGTCTCGAGGTTTTCATTACCATAGTTGAATGTAACATTATCACTAAAGGTGCTGTCACACTGGACCGACAGCCGACAAAATTTGTATGCCGACATCGAAAGACACGGTGTCCTTGCACCTGTCACACTGCACAGACCAAAGACGGGCGACGCGTCTGTCTGTCGGCCGCCCGCCACGGCTGGACGCTGCCGGCACCCGCCGCTGACAAACATGCCTATCACACTGAACGACAGCAACATCGCTACTGCCGCCACCACTTTGTTCGAAGATGGCGTCCTGCACAGCAGAAGCGTATGGGAATGTGCGCCGTGGCGTTTTATCTTGCGCTCGACTCGGACGACGACGATGAAACTAGTAAAAAGCCACGCTCATTGTGGAGTAGGAAGTGGCTCGTGCGACGAAAAAGCATGGGATGCTACGAGAATCTCATGCTTTGTCTCCATTGTAGATATCAACGTTTTCCCATCTTTAGTTGTGAACTCCATAGCTGAGGGGCAACACGACGCGCGCAGCGAAAGCTTTCCAAAAGACAACGGTTTTCGCGAACAGACCTCCGTCAGAGGCGCTGATTGTTTAAATAATAATCGCAACACCCACAACATGGATTTTTTAAAAACTATTATCTTTTCGCGCAGTAGATGTCGTATGTCGTTCATCGCATTTTTGAGCAACAATCAAACTGCTGTTGACATGTCGTCAGACACTGTCTGCCTGCCGATTTTGTTATCGAAATCTGTCACACTGAAGCGACATTTTGTCGACTTGCATCTGCCGCTGTCCGTCGGCGCAGTGTGACAGGTGTGCTTGGCAATACAATGTATGGTGACAACGTCTGTCTTCCGTGGGCGTCGGCGTCGTGTCAGTGTCGGTGTCGTGTCGGTCCAGTGTGACATCACCTTAACAACATTATTTTTTCGGTGGAGAAGCGTTGTTTGGGATTTGGGTGTATTGATACGTAATGAATTACAATCCGACCACGTTTTCACATTCTGCAACGCGTTGTTTACTAAAGCATCAATTTCTATTATTGATTGCCCGGAAAAAAGTAATCTTGCATCGTCCGCGTACGTAGTAATATCCAACCCGGAGGCGCCATTTGTTATTTTTAAGAATGTTGACTATGTCATTAATGTGTACATCAAAAAGTAAAGGTCCGCATATGCTGCCTTGTGGAACCCCTGATTTCACACGTGCGAGATTAGACAGGATGTTATTTGTTACAACTGCCTGCTCACGCAAGCTTAAATACTATCCTATACTACTACTATTGCCAATACTAATTTATTGGCCAATACATTGTGATTTTCATGGAATCGAATACTTTCAGGAAATATACTCGTACAAAGACACCTAGGTTTAGGCTCTTTGTTTCAAAATTTCTAATGATTATCCTGTTTTGTGTCAGTAAGGCTATTTATGTTGATTTATTTTTCCAGAAACCATATTGCTAATCCCCTATTACATTTTGTCTGTCTAGAAATATTTTCAAGCGAACATATATTATTTTCTCCAGGCCTTTACAAAACACAAGGAGGACTGATATCGCGCGGTAACTGCATAATTGATTCTTATCGCCACTTTTATGAATTATTGGAATCTCAGCCTTTTTCAACTCTCTAAGGAAAGTGCCACTCTGCAAAGACAAATTATAAATGAAGACAAGAACAGGAGATATGACGTCAGTAACGTACTTGATGGGCCTTATCTTCTTAGAGTAGAGGTAATTTTATTCAAGAAACGACAAAATTTCTCTAGTTTTTCGCTTTCACGCGTTTTTATAAAGCCATGAAACATCCGGGTTTTCTCTTTTATCATACCATGCAAATCTGGGATTATTCAAGGCTTTCTACTTTTTGTATGTTTTTCTTTTAAGGCTACAGTTCACGGTAGCCATCTTGAATTTACTTACGGGCTTCCTACGGCGGGGCGCCACCGTCACGGTTTCCGTGGATGACCCCGTTAGGGAGAAACGCGCGTGGGACACCTGCCGACTGGACTCTTTGACCTTGGGTCTCTTCTCTATGCCATTGTACCCGGTGTTTAGACGTGTGTAGAAGGAACGATTGTCTGATAAAAGTCTTCCGAAACTGTCATGCAAGACGGCGAGTTGATTTTCGTGTTTTGAGTAGCACGGGGGTAGCTGCCGCGCGCGTAGCGTGTGACGAAGACTGTGCAAAATATAATGTATTTGAGATATATAAAAATATATATCTCAAATGCAAAATGGTCAAACAACCGTCATAAAAAAATGACGCAAATACTGAATAATTGCGGTCAGCTGTGAAGAGTCTGTTCACATGCCGATCGGTAGCAGTTTTATCTCAATACAGCTTACAGAAACAGGATTACTTGAAATGAATTATGAAATTACCACTTCTATTGAAACTAGAAGTTGAACTCACAGTGCGCACACAAAATGATAAGAATCAAAGGAATGGCATAACCGAAGTAAAATAGGGAAGTCGACGATTATATGCTATGTAACCCGTCCGTATTCCGCAGTAGCGGACGTGACCAGTAGGTGAAGATAACTTTTTCTTTTTCTATTTGGCTGCGATTCGTGTTATCGCTTTCTGAGATGACGAGAGGTGTGATCTTTCGCCATGAAATGAGGTCATTTCACTAGTTTATTTCAGTCGTGTCCATCGCATTACGCGGCGCTCATTGCCCACAGTTTGCCGTGAGGCGATCGTTGTATTCGCGAGTAAACTGAGGATCCGTCTACAGACTTCAGAGTTCAATCCAACAAAAATTGCATTTGCATTGCAAGATAGTTATCGTGCGACAAAAATTCCTCGTAGCAAAATGGATGCGGCAGCACTCCTTCCCCTTGCCTACATAATAAACATTTACCGTGGCGCCCCCTCCTTCCATGCTCCCGTTCTTCGTTCAGTTCCCCCACATGTAGAAAACAAAGAAACCAGTTGGAAAGAAAAAGACACGCGTGCTCTGGGGAAGGGGACTGAATTGTATTCTTTTCTCTCTGGGCAATAGTATCCACGCCTAGCACTGACAATTGTTTTGTAACAGCCTGCTTTCCGCCCCTAACAGGCTTCGCTGTCATAGAAGTTGTCAGTGGCACTGGGAGACCTAAGTTGATTCGTCATGCGCAGCGAAGGGCGCAATTGTTATGATTCGAGCCTATTGTGGTAACTGCAGTTTCATTGTGATAAGTATTATAATAATAACGAATACAGTTGTATATGTCATTTGACAGCAGGGCTGCAACGAAACAGCTGTTGTACGAAATGCCGCAAGCGTTCATTGTACACGTACGCATTGCTTACTAGGGGCAAAAATAGGATGCTACGATTTTTAGTTCTGTCCACAACAGTTGTTTCGATCCAAAGCCAATATGTTACTCTGTGGAAACCTTGCGAGAAACATTGTCAGAAATACAAGCAAAGAGACACTCAAGAGCCAAGCTGTGAACAGCTTTGTTGCGTTCCCCTGTGATTATCTCTTACAATGAGACATGAGGCCGAAGAAATGTCAACGCGCGCGCATTCGCGTTGTTTTCCCTCGGTCGTTCGTCCTGTGGCCATGTGTCACGTTGACCCGGTTGCAGCAGCACAGTGGATGCCATCTCCCGTGAGGTGGTCTATTTCCAGGTCTCGCGTAACGGACTGTTACACTGGTTCCACACACTGGTCATTTCAGATCTACTCGCGTGGAGCACTACGTAGAAGGTAAAGAGCATGTTGGTGGGGACTCAAAGCAAGACGTCACCTTTGTCGCGAAACACGCCCCCGGGTAGCGGTAGGGAGGATTTGTGTCAAATAAACCTGGGTTGCTAGTTGAACGCCGTCCGTGTCTGTCGTGTTTGTGTTCGTCCACCACGATGCCTCGCCGAGAAGAATGTCGGCCCAGGACGCATACTAACCCCCCTGTCCCCCACTCCTTCCTGCTATCCTCTCTCCGTCTGTCCACATCTGTACGTCGCTCATAGCCACAGTTGCTTCGCGGCGTTAACACCCAATCAAAAAAAAAAAAGCCTCGCCGAGAAAGCACGAATTCAGCTGAAATCACCCGCATCGCGCTGTCGTCACTTCCGCACTTCGTTCGCAGACCATGGCGCAGACGATATCCCCAGGGTTCAACTGATTTCGGTATTATCGCTGCTGAGTAGACTATGCTTCTCTCATTTGTTTTGAGCAAGGACCGCTCGTCAAAAACGCTTAGGAAACGTTCCTGGGTGGGTTTCCGCGAATCTGCAGTTGTGAATGTAGAAAGGCGCATGTAAAAAAGGGAAAAATAGGTTTCCCCCATTTCCTGCCTTGTTTTCTTTTTTTCGCTAATAGAAAAATCGGGAACTCAGACTGGGTGAAAAGCATGGCGGCCCATGATGCGCAATGGTTCGTTGTGCTTTGTTCCAATTATGTTGTTTTACCCTTGATACACATAACCAACCAGCCAACCAAATACACTCGACACTACAGTACGGGAATACAATAGCATTTTACTGGTTATATTATTTTTCTCTTTGTAATACAGCGTACCGAGGAACATAGAACGGGGAAACGTCACACGCGAAATTGATACACCAGGGAAACGGCACAGGGAAATGTGACGGGGTTTTCATTTCGTCATTTCGACTGTGACATTTTACCCAACGCCGTTTCATTGAACGCAGATTTACCATCCCTTGCCTTTCGTCGTCCCTCGTCTGGGGATTTTACTGTCGCGCAAAGACAATTCTCCAAAGCATTGGGGTGCACAATCGGTTATGAAACGCAGAAAAGCGTGAACGCAAATACAGGAAAACGTACATCTGGTAAAAACGTCTGTGATCTTGTCAGGCTGCTGGCCGGCATGAGCCCCACGCCATCATCATGTCTTCGTGTGCGTGTGTTGTTGTAATCTTGTATTTTGTTTCGTTAGAACGGATGCGGAAATGTTTTCTTCCCCCTCCCGCAATTATACTTGAGCCACTAGACGAGGAGTTCCTCGTGGCATTCGCACTTTAGGAATTAGCTAACTCTGAAATTAGCCGCAGGAATACCGCTGGTAGCCTGAATAACGCGGTCAGTCGGGGTCATTTTGGGGGCGGGAACGGGACATTTCGGTGTGGAAGTTTCGGTGCACGGACGTTTTCTCTTTTTTTTTTCGTGGATATTGTTTCCTACAATCATTCTTCGCTGTTTGCGAAGGCAACGCCGATAGTTACTGTCATAATAATAATAATTCGAGGCTTTACGTCGCGAGACAACTGCGATCAGTTACTGACTTGAAACAGGTTCTCCGTTCATGGGCTTATCCCCTTTACTATATACTGAGCCTATACCGAGATTATGACAATAACGTGAAGGTAATGGTAAATGCTATGAGCCCGATATGTAGAAATGCAACGAAAAGCAAGTTTCTCACATACACGTAGCTGATTGACGTACTGTCAGTGTGAGGTCCCTGAGAGAGACATGCGCGACACACATGAAACGCTACTGCTATTTCCTTTTCATGTTCACTTCCAAAATCGAAAATTCGCTTTCCACACCCAAGGTCATCGAGTGTAGCTTTAGAACAGGTTTGCTAGCCAATTTTAGATAGCTTTTAATTATGACACCCAAATACTCATAACGTTGTACAGCAGTCGCCAAGTAAAGATGCTCCAGAGCAGTCGTGTGTTTTGAGCATCTAGACGAGCGAGAGGTTGTCTACACATTGAACACGCGACCATTGGGATATCCCGCGAAACGTTCGTCCTGAGTGTCAGCTGGATAGACTGCTTGGAGGGGACCTTGCCCCAGCATGATAAAGTTCCGAGGGGCAGTGGGGCAGACACTCAAGCCCCCACGTAGTTGTGTTAGTTTATATCACACAAACAAATGTCGTTGACTAACAACGCAGTATGGGGTTAGTATGACATTTTAGACGCGACGGAGCTACGGCAGACAAGGACAATATGTAAAAGGGCGGTGTGGTGCCTTTGCGTCCTTTCGGTATTGTCCTCGTCTGCCGTAGCTCCGTCGTGTCTAAACACCGTTGATCACACATATTCCGCGGCACCCTTTTTTCTTTTCTTCTTGTCTTGATGGGAAAGTTATGCATAAACTTGTACAACTTCAGGAAGGTGAATTGCGTTGTTGCATTTTTGGTGATACGATATGCCATGTAAAACAGTTGACATGGTTACAGAAATACCAAGATTTTATTTTTAGTTTACTAAGTTATTTAACTAACTACTAACTACCACGTTTTTGTGGCTTCATAAGAACTATTAGCTGGGAAGCCACATATGTAAGGACGCGTATATGTTCACTCACAAGAGTCAAGGACGTTGGAGATGGAAGGAACGTTTCACGGAAGCTTTTGGAGATCACGCAATGCGAAAGACCGGAGTACAGAAGGCTTTGGACAATTTTTAATTGCGAGAAATTTATTTATTTTTCAATTGAACTTTGAAAATTGCCAAGCTAACCTTACTTTTTTTTTACAAAAATATGATGTCCTCCACGGATAACTGCAGACCCAACAAAGACTATGCACAGTATCGCAACAGAAATAGTCGAAAAAAATTAGTAAAAGTCACGCTGTAGCCCCGCCTGGTTGATTTTCGCAGAGAACCGTACGCGAAATCTAAGGGTACATTTATGCTGCAGCATCGCTGCTCGCTGCAGCTTCAAGCACATCGCTGCTCGCATAACCGCTAGGGTGCGTTTACCCTGCAGATTGCTCAAGATGCTGCTCGCTTTCGCTATATCAGTCGCCTAGCAGCGTTCACTGTGGAAGGATGGAAACGAGGAAAAGTGGGAAGGAGGAAACCGACGTCATCACAACCAATCACAGGTCGGATTTCAAGACGCCAGTCATCAATGATACCAGGAAGACAAACATGTTTACATTCCTAGGTGCAGCGAGCAGAGCGGCAAGCAGCGGCGAGGATAAGCGAGCAGCCAGGCTGCAGGGTAAATGCACCAACAGAAAGCTCTGTGTTTGACCTGTCATCGCCAGAAGATAGGTAGTCCCCGGGCATGTTCAAACATGTTTGGCAGCATTGTTGTGGCGATGATCATGGCGTGCATCTTTGGCAAGCAGCGATGCTGCAGCATGAACGCGCCCACAGAGATACATGTGTTTGTTTCGTCATCGCCAAACAGCGATGTGCCATGTGCCAGCAGCGATGCTGCAGCATAAATGTACCCTTAGTCTAGACGAGAAAGTGTCCCAGCCTTCATTTGTTTTGGTCTTTGTGATAAAGACGGTTGTTCTCTTTGTGATAAAGACGGTTGTTCTCTTTGTGATAAGACGGTTGTCACCAGCATCACGGTCAACGCGGCGCAAAGGAAGGTAAAACTCTACGTAAAACGAAAGGCGGGAACACTTCCCCCTCTCCCCTCAAATACCGTGAGCTTTTCTTTGCAACAATCAAGCAGGCGGGGCTAAAGCAGAGTTTGTACTAATTTTTGGGGACCCTGTCGTTATCCCCTGGAGGACTTCATATTTCTGTAAAAAAGTGAGGTTCGCTTGGCAATTTTCAAAGTTTGATTGGAAAAATAAAATTCCGCAATTAAAAATTGTTCAAAGTATTTCTCAGTGGTGGCAAAATTTTCCAGGAGGTAATTGCCGGAAGTCTGACGCTCCTCCGGCGAGTACGTAGCCAGTTAGAATTTTTTATCACCTTAGGTGAAACACCCTGCATAATATAATAAAGGAATGATGTTACAAATGAGTACTATATCCTCAGCTCAGCTTTTGCTTACGTGTGCTGATGCTGAGGAATCCAATCATTTTTTACTCGTAGCAACCATGCACAGTTGGTTTCCCTATATCAACGGAAACGACTTCCACTACCTAATCTGAGCTGTTTTCTCTCTTGGTATGGGTATGCATGCCGTCTTTTAGGGTTACAGTACACAAAGGTTTCTTAGACGATCCGCAGGGCAATCACCCTGCAGACGACACAAAGAGGAATTCCCCACGATCAGAGCCGTAACGAGGCAATTTTGTGGCCAGGGCAGGGTAAATCTGAAGCGCCCCCCCCTTCTCCAACTGCTGTCAGAAGCCCTGTAAACAAAGAAATTAAAACGCTTATTTGCACTGCCGAGATCGTAAATTCAAATTTCCTTCGTTCCCGCTTTATCCTGTCTAACCAACCCAGAGGGTCGGACTCGCTCAAAAGAGCGGGAGCTGCCATCCGTTGGTCATGGAAGGTGTTACCTTCCGTTGGCTGCTTCATTCCGCTAAATTTGACGTGCTCCCTTTCTAAAATTCATCACTTACTATCTAAATTCCGCGTACTATGTGCGTATCTCATATGTATTCGTTAAGCAAATCAGCAGTGAATATTTTCCAACTACATCACTTGCTTGTGTGCTGCCGTTCGTCCACCACTTTATTATCACGAAACTCGACAGACCAGAGCATGGAATGGCGGGTGGTTTCGTTTTTGCCATTTCCGGTTCCTGTTGGTTTGCAGAGCAGCATGAAAATGGCGGTTTACTGTGTGTATTCATCTTTGGAATTCTGTTGCCTTGGGAAATGCATGCCTACATTTGTTACGATGGGTAACGATTTATTGATTTCGCTCGCAAAGCATACAAACGCCACTTCAACACGTCATAGGCGGTAAATATCTTCATCCGTGTCGGTGGAAAGCAAAGGGTTGGCGGTGTCGCAGGTAATCTCATAGATAAGATATGATTCACGTTTGATATGGCAACGTTTACCTTGTGACTCCGATAGCACTACTAAATTCTGCACGTATCCCGAAGATTCGTGCGTTCTCAATACAATTACACGGCTGGCATCGCCGCCTCGCTTCCTACGGTGGACGCCGTTGCCTCCATCGGCTCGTTCACAAGTTTGCCATCCCACGTGACTGCACAGTGTTGGCAACAAATGGGGCAGCTCTGCTGTAGTTAGGGGGCTGAAATTCGTCCACTAACACTGTCCATGACCAACGGATGGCTGCGCCCGGGCGGTCACACTCGGGGATAGGAGAATCCCATTGACGGCGCGCCAAGTACGTTCTCTAGAGTCTTCCCATATTAACTCTATGAACCAACCTGCCAGGGCCTGCCGTTCGACGCCCGCGAGGGCGGCCGAGGCGGCTAACCCTCTCGCACACCCCTCGCTACGGCTCTGCCCACGATCCCCAACCTGAGTATGACTACTCTACGTTACATTCACAAAAAATACACAGGGGCAAAAAGGGCAGGGCATGGGCATCTTATCGCGTTGTGCCATACACAATGTCAACCAGGGACCTGAAGGAAACTCCAGATTGTGTTTTCTGGGGTTCAACCACCGGTGGAATTTGTACTGTTCTTAGCATGCTTTGCTGATATGTACGAGGACGAGAGGAAAATTTAGCCTATAGGTCGAGTCCTAGTCTGTACGAAACTGATTACTGATTCTTGTATAAAATTGATTATTTATTCTAGGCACAACCTGGTTATGCTACAGAGGACACTCCTATTTGCTTTTCGTACTTGAAACCGATTTGACTGACCAGTAAAATAGAAATGAAGCAAGCGCCTTCTCAGGTACACATAAATTTTGCAACTTCGCTATTTATCTTTAATAATGAAATGTTATCTCCCTGAAATTTATTATGGCAACCATCAAAGTGGCTAGACCCACGAACGTTATCGGGTTGGTTGCATCTAGACAAACTATGCGCTGATTAACTTAGAGGGTGCGGACATCGAATAGAAACCTTTTACGAACCAGATACAAACACAAGATGGGAATAAGAACAATTGTGATTCTGAGATGAGCGAGCAACACACCCTGATTACCACTCCAAAATATAAGCCGGAAAAATGTATGCGGTAGGCAGTCTTCTTAGTGTGAACCTTTGCCGTAATCTGCCGTTAGGTATTTAATTCATCTTAATTCCAGTAAATATGCTGATAATATTGACAAGCTAATCCAACTTTTCTTTATGGAAACCAAAAGTGCACGGCAGATTTTGTGGAGAGCGAAAGGCACAATGCGCACTGTTTGCTAAGTGGATTGAGCTTAGGAACTTTCAGTTCGCGAGTTTACGTGCTTTGGTATCTAGCATTCACATTTTGTCTAAAAAAATAATAATAATACAAAACACGAGGAAGATAAATACGGTTGAAAAGAGTTCGCAGACTGACGCCTCAGTTACAGTGACTGACGGCAAGTTCCCGAGTTCAATTCAACGAAACCAATACACTACATTAAAAAAAAAAGAATGAAGAAAATGAACGGCATAATTCACGGAAAGTTCATGACGGAAAATGAAAAAAAAAAAGACAACGAAAAGTGCAGAAACAGTTGTAGCAGAAAACGTCTTCTGTCAGTATTTGCCTGCGACATCTCTCGGGGAAGGCTGGGACTTACAAATCATGGTTACCAACTTACGCGGTAAATCTCGCTTGCCACAGCCCATCAGTTTCGGTTTCGCTGGGCGGTGAGTGGGTAGATTTTAGGCATTCGGGCTTCCTTTGATACACCCCGATTACGGTGAAAATTTCAGGATTTGTTCTGTGCATAATTGTCTCCCTTCAGTGCGGAGTTTGCTTTCAAACAACCACTTGAACAATCTGAAATGACAAGTTCAAAAACCAATTTTTCAGGTTTTCTTATGAGTGTTTATAAATTACCTACGTCAAATATCAATAATACGGGGCTGTGACACACTTTGTGTATCCCAGGACACAACGCTGCAAAAAACTACATAACGCTATTTTCTTTTTTCTTCGCGTAAAACCTTGGCAAAGATGAGCAAAACATGAGAATATGGTCATGTTCCTCGCTTTATAGTAGAACAGCTGAGCGATGTATACACAAAAGGGCGCTGTAGCACATTTGTATAGACAAAATGCTTTCCTACGACATCGATACTTCCAACATCAGACAAATAGGAGCGGCGCAATCTCTTGGCAAACATGGCCGTTTTCATAAGAAGAGTGGGAACGAAGCCTTAACAAAAGAATGTTTCGCATATATCGATTAATGCCTGATTTCAGCTGGCAAGTACACGTAACACCGCCAAATACTTTTTTTTTTCATTGATGTCGTTCCTTCAGGAGACGCTCGTTTTAAAAACACGATTTCGCCGCCATGTTGTAGGTAGGTACTTTAGAGACAGTTTTCTGTTTTCCCGGCTGTCACAGGCTCTTTTGAGGACTACTAATGTCGAAAACGTTAAGACTCTATATCACATCATGCAAAATCGAATCTTTTTGCTCTTCCTGTAAGACCGCACAGAATAAGAATTCACACCCGATATGCGGCCTTGTGACGGTTAAAAAATAGTCAATGGGAATCTCTTGATTGGCACCAGGACGGACACCCAGTCCACTCTCCCTGGGTCTGCCCTTCAGGAGCACCTACTTATGCATCCATGGAATGTATGTGTATGTAGGTCACCATTTGGGAAAGATCGCCATTTTCAACTTGACAGATGGATGCCGGATGCTGACATCATGCCGTAAGGTAGTGTGTTCCTTGGGGCCTAATTTTCTGCCAAAGCGTGGGTTTGAGATCGTGTCTATGTAAGTTCCTGTACTATACATAAATCTGTACATAAAACTACTGTACTGTATATTACAATAAATACGTTGAAAACAATTGCCGCATTCTTTGTCGTCCTGATAGCTAAGTGTCGCAACTAAATTTAGCTATTAAGAAGGGTAACAATGTGCGCTTGTTAGTGCATTGAAAAAACAAAACGGCGCACAAGTACCGTACAGCCTTACGTCCTCACATTGACGCAAGTGTTAATAGCTGTAGGAAAACAGTGGACAAGATGCGGATGGAACAGAAAAGAACAAAGAACACAGGCTCCTGCGCTGTTCCTACTTCTCTTCTGTTCCGTCCGCGTCTTCTGTTCTGTTTTACTTGAGCTATTAACACTTGTGTTAAGGTGAGGACGTGAGGCTGCTACATTACTGATACATTGGAGTGTTGAGGAAATTCATACATTGCTGTAATATTGTACACGTACATTACTGAAGCGTGGTCAAATTTATGTTGCGATTACATCAGAGATGCATACGTGTATGTGATGTTAGCTATGGATGTCCCGGCAGTGTTGAAAAAGAACGCTGCAGATAATTGAATTTGCGGACATTAGCAACATCTGAGCAATGTTACAAGCTGCCATTTAGTCAACGTTGCTGCAACTTTTTGCTGTGCCTGGGACGTAACACCCACTTAACACAACTGTGTTGAACCGCGTTGAACAGACAGACAGACGCTCTGCGGCAAAATCATAACAATGGAGACTTTGCTGTAAAGATACGGTACAAATACCATGATAAAGTTCCATTACTTCAACTTTAGCGTATACGAAGACGGGAGTCAAGTCCTGTAGATCACATAAACAAAATACAGAAACCGGAGTACTTCAACCTTGTGCATTTTTCATCATTCTGAACAGGATGCGCAGTTCAGAGAGAAGCAAATACACCATAACATAACGTTATGTTATGCGTTATGTTATGTTAACATTGCGTACGCACACTAATCTGAAACCCTCCTATTGAATATGGAGCTAGAACGAAAACACAGCAACTTTTGAGCGATACCTGTCATAAAGGTTACTTTGCAGACAAACAAGAAAAAAAAAAAACGAAGGAAATGCAAACACGGAATCTGTTTAGAAGGTACAGTGTCCCTATAAAGCGTACATTTCTAATACACAGAGGTTGGATTTGGGTTCAACTGAGGAGTAACTTCTATTGTTCCTACAGTGTCAGGTTAGAAGTCATTTTTAACCTTTACATAGAGGTATCGGGCGTGTAACCTCAACGATATTTTGAAATCTACGTCTGTATAAAGGTTGTAGTTCGCTACAAGTTACAATGCACTGTACCGGGTTACGAGTGTACGAGTGTAACGAGTGGATTTCATGTTTCCTATGTTGCATAGAGATGGAGCCTGTGTTTGAGAGTATCACGACGACAGAACGCAGAAGAAGAAGAACAAGTGATGCGGGGAATGAAATAATGAGCCCCTTCACAATATGGATCGAAGTCTTATGATGTCCAGAAAGGCGAAGAGAGCTTTGAGGGCAGAGTGTTGGTGGGCTGGATGCGGCCAGGGACCAAGCAACCTTGTGAGAGAGAGAGGGCGAGAGTCCCGCTCGTTAAGGGATCCAAAGAGTACGGTTCGGGAAGGTTAATAGTGTGTAACGCAGAAGAAGACGCCGATATTTTACGAACATTTCTTGCTCGTTAATGTCTTCTTGCGCGTTACCTCATCATTATGATATTGTCATGCTTGTGGCGCTAAGTAATCAGAGACACCTACCTGACATTCTATTAAACTACAGGGCATGGTAGTTCTTCAGTGCCCAACTAGTTGCATATACGCGATGGTTGCCATTACCCATTGAAAACAGGGATGCTGTGTCGTAATTAGTTACAAACTTGATATAGCCAAAAATATACACCGTGAAGTCACCGGTGAGATGAGACCACATTTACATTTGTTGTGGCTGTATTTACTTTTAAACCGGCGACCTTACGGATTTCGCGCGGTTTACGCTTTACGTCATTTGCAACAATATTTGGCAGTGGCTACCTCCACGCGAATGCCATTTTTCGATTTAGATAATGGCTGCAACCATGGATGTCCCCCATTCTGATATATCACTTGCTCACGAAATACTAAACGTAAATTGTTAACTGATGAAATTTAGGTAATTAGTCATGGGTATACACTCCCTTCGAGACGATGTACGCATAAGCCTTATACCTCAACTTTGATAACGGCGTCTACGTTGTTCTCATAGCTTTTACATAAAAGATCTATCCAGAATTAGAAATACTCGACATAGACATTTCCAGGGACTCATATTTAGTGGTCATTTTACGTAGTTTATTCTCCTATATCACTAGACATGGTTACTCATAGGAACATATTCATTTCGCATGGTTCCGCATAGCCCTTGCAACCCCTCATCGTCGATCACGGCGTCTACTTGTGTGAGGAAGAAGAAGCAGAAGGTCGAAACACTGCTGTCTTTGTTCTCGAGGCGCTGGGATACTATCGATGGCACAGGATACAGCGATACAACAGCCGATTGAAGGATTGCCACCACCGTTTGAAGGTGTTGACAGTTCCCCACAAGGTACAGTCGACGTCAAGAGTCTGCTTTCAGGATTCCTGATCTGCTGCTGGTGCCCTCTGTGTATTTTCGGAACTGCGTTAGTTGGCATTACAATTTCTCTACTGTTTGGCCCCGACGGGAATGGGGATGCAAGTAGTCCCACGGACAGCGGTTATCCGCCATCTGTAACCGTGATTCCGCACAACTTTTCAATGCAGAACTGGACAGGCTCGTGAAACCAGGCATATACACAGACATGTTTCCTGACGACGTCGCCATGGTTTCGTCTGAACATTGTGCAAGCATAACTTCAGAGTATTGTTGCGGGACCCTACTGGACTATTAATTTTATCGATAAGATGGTCTCAGTTTCGTGATATTATTTAATATATTACTCGAGTGTGCGGTGTGGAAATGCAAATGAACTATTTAGTAGATTAGGCAAGTGGTCGAAAAGACTCTTGCGCTACGTTAGTGAAGACCGCTTCCCTTTGCCATATTTAACTGACAAGAGATTAACCTACTTGCGGATGTTCTGCAAATATATTGTTGACTGGAACACGTTGTGTGGTCGTGATTGACTTTGTCGGAAACGCAAGAATGCCTTGAAGTGTTTATCGGCTCTGTCTAATAGGAGGTAGAGGAAGGTACGTTTTGACGTGGCCTATGCAGAGTACCATCCACATACGTTGAATTTCAATGGCAGAGTCGGAGCAAGTGGCACACTCCGCAGTGGAGCGGCTTGATCTGGCCTAGAGCAAGAGATCCGAATCTGCGACTGGAACACTTGCGCCCAACTTGGAGTTTAGCCCTGGCCAATCTTCCTTGGTGGATGGCTGCCAGAGACGGAGGAAGAAGAAGAAGAAGATTGTACTCATGTTCCGATTCAACGCCATGTTTTTTAACATCAAGGTCCTCCTAATCTCCTAACGTTGCCCTGGTGATGTCTGGCTTATTGCTTTCTTCAAGAAACAAAATTGCTAACGTACATCGCGAAATACTAGTCACGGCGAAGACGCGTCGGGAAGCGTTGCCGAAGCAGAGACAGGAAATAGGAAGCACGAGCGACAAGTGACACGTCACGTGGAGTTCCGGTTGAATCTGCCTATTTTGGAGGGGAGGAGTCTGGGTTGCCCCCTGGAGCGAAATTGGCTCGAATGCCGCTCCGAAGCTCCCATTCGAAGACTCCAGAACTGTTCCCAATCTGCCTATCGAACAGACTTGCTCTCGGCGGAGCAACAAAACTTGCTCTGGAAACGCTCCGAATCTGCCATTGGAATTCAACAATAGTCTGTCGTTTTGTTGTAATGTGCATGGTGTGTGCATTGCTGTATATGTGCACACTCTAAGAAGGAAAAGTGTAATTTTCTACCTTTTCGGGTAGAAGTGTTTTGTTACAGATTCTCAACCCTTTTTGGATAGAAAGTGAGGGGTAGAAACACTTCTACCCCTTCATTTCTGCCACACTGCTGGTACAGTTTTACCCCCAGAGTGTGTAGACAATCCTACTCAGTTAGGGGCAAAATGTTGCCCCTACATGGTGATGTGTTGTCCCTCTGGGGATCTACTTTTTCTCTCCACATGGGAGGTACGTCTACTCCAAGGATGAGAAATATGTCTCCATCTCGAAGTAAATACTCTACCGTTCTCAGAAGGCAGTTCTACCGTCAGTAGAACAGTTCTCCCTTATTGGAAGGTAACTTTTTACCTGAAATGGTGAGCACCTCTACCATCATTGATACATATCATATTTATATCCGTAATGAGGGAGCGCGTAGACCTTGCAGGGAACGATTTACTCCCTCTTCCATGAAGGACTTCTGCCCTTTAGAGAACATCTTGACGTACACGTATTTGTGTGGATGAGATAGAATATAGAGACAATTGTTGCAGGTCACAAAAAGTTTATTACGACGCCACAATTGGAATGGTACACGTGCGCTTACCAATGCGAATGGTAAGTCCATATTCAAGTAGCCTGAGCACGGAGACACGAAAGAAAACACGACACAGCACAGACGACTCCATTGGTGCATCCGTCAGACTGCAGAGGAGCTGTATAGTCACTAGCACGTGCATGGACTGTCTTGGTCAAAAATTCAACATCCATTCACCACAACAACGGCATGAGAATAACTTCTGAAAGCTTCACGCTTCACACAACTATGTCACTCTCAATAGACACCAATATCCGCTCAGTGGGTAATATCTGCAGGGAGGAACATATAGCAGGACTGATAGAGTACCAATTCAACTGAAATGTAAATGACATTAATAGAGCAGTTAAAATAAGCGATAAATAATAACGACTGTATACGTGTTTCACTCCTCAGAAAGAAGCATATAAAAAGAAGAAGGCCGTCTATCCCGGCTGTGCACACAAGCCAAGCCGGAATACAACAACAACTTTATTTTTGACATTGGAGAGTGGGGAGTTTCATCGCCACAGGCGATACTCTACCCCATTGCTGGTTGGAATGAGGGGAATAAAATAACGAGCCCCTTCACAGCCAGAATAATAACACAGAGAACGTCCAAAAACCAAGACTCGAGCTATGAGTGCCTTAATTCTCCCGTGGCACACCATATGTCATGGCCGCGTTTCTTCATTTTCGAAGTGCATCCTACCCAGGCAGCACCCCAAGATTGGACCGACATTGGGCCAATATTGTCAATATAGATTGCCAATATTGGCCCAATATGGCAACTGCAACATGGCCCAGTATTGGTCCAATATTGGCAGCCAATATTGGCACGCCAGTTTTGCCAGTGTCAAGCCGGTATTCCCAACCTTGGTCCAATATTGGCGAACCAGTTTTGCCTACATTGTGCCACTATGTCCAATGTTGGTCCAATATTGGTTATCCGGTTTTGCCAGTCTTGTGCCGGTATACCAGCCCTTGACCCAATATTGGTAGCCCCATTTTTAACCTCGTTGTTGTGGTCAGAATTTGCCCCACTGTGCGGTCATACTCTCATGGAGTTCGTTTTAGCTGTTCAGTGAACAACAGACTCACACTTTTGTTAAACAAGCACACAAGTTTATTTCATTTACTCTTACATGTCTTATGAAACTCTCTACTGTGGGTCTTGATTCTCATTATGGGGGGAGACTGTGCCTATTTGTGGATGCTCTGTACCTCGCTTCTGACGGCCACCATCTCTGTCCACTGCCCTGGCGAAGAACTTCCCCAGCGCTTTCTCAGCATCAAGCTGCCCCACGTTGGCTCGCTGCATGATTGTACCTGGACAGAAATGTTAAGTGAGAGAGTTCCTAGTCAGGTACAAAAGCATGCACTTTATCGTGTTTCCACATGCCACTGCTATACCTAGAGTCTTAAGAAAGACAACTGTAAAGACTAAAGAGCATGAGGATTACCTACCAATCACAACAGTGCAGGGATTGGACCCCCTGAATGCAAACTTGCTACCTTGCTTCCCATTCACACTGAATCCAGTCTGTAGTGATGGGCACAATACCCTGCATATAACAGCCCCGACTACAGCATGGAAAGCAGCTCCTCCCAAAACCAGCAAGGTATTCTTTCTGAAACAAATGCATCACAGACCATATAGGTTTTTCTAAACCAGCATGACTTCCCTCTTGTAGTATACAGTAGTGATGTTTACTTGCTTATACGAACGTTAAAATGGCTAATTACAAAATTATATGCTACACCACAGGTTCCTGAGGGTCATTTCATGCCAAATGTTCCAGACTTTGGGAAACCAAGCTGATCTGGGGACTTATACAAAAATGTCTAATGAGAAACATGAGCATGAAGAGCACCTCAGCATACAAAAACTGAGAGTTACTGTCAGCTTATTGCATATTACATTGTTCTTCTGTGGCATTTCATTGTTCTTCTCCTTCTGTGGCATTGGCATGCAATGATACATCATGATTCATCTCCGGCGCTAGTCGAAGGGAAGTCGTCCGTAGGAAGGTTGACAGCACCCTAACTAAAATTTAAAATGAGGAAATGCGCGAATTGGTCCTACACCTGAACAACATGAAGGTCAGTCATAGTCAACCCACACTATTTGCTAAACACTGCGTGCAAGAAAATTGCACAGGTGTGTGCCATTGCGTACATTATGTGCCGCTCCCTATGTAGAAAGACCATAAGCGTGTAACAGAGGAAAAAAAACTTGTACTATGTAAGACTGAGCATTTCACTCAAAACAAATGTCAGTACAATGAAAAACCACGAGCATGAGATACTGGGAAAAGCTGCATGCGACAGACACAAAGCATTCAACACAATGCAGAAACTTGTACCATGAAAGGCTACAAGTATGGAAGGCTCTGCCAAACATTGCACTATAATATACCGTGAGGCTCAAAGACAATTCGAAAGCCGTACGGGAGAATGGTGCAGATACGCCAATGGGTTCGAACTTCGAACCGAAAAACACGATAAAGGTGCCGGAACCGTGGGTAGGCACAGGAATTCGCCGAATAACTTCGTAACCGCTCTGAACATACAACATAGACTACAACATAGATGTGGGATAGACAGTTGTCGGGGAAAACCGCAATATATAAACCTGAAAGTTCAACGCGATCGGACGAGGGGGAAGCGAGTTCCGTACCCAGACAGTGAGTAGTGAGGAGCCGCTACCAGACGGGTCCATGTCTAGTTTAGGTGCGCTAGATGTAATTATGCAAGGTGCATCGTAATCTGTAATTAATATGCGTGCTCGGTTCCACAAATTCCTCCAGAGACCCGTGATTCACGGAATGTTTCGGCAGCGGCGACCATGTCATCACCATGCGCCCATTGTTTACCTATGACAGCTTACGCACACCTCGCCCTCTTCCCAGCATGCCTTTCGCCTGTTCGTTGCTAAGACGCACAGCAACACCGCTAGCGGACGACAGTCGGCCTCCTCCTCACGCAATTGCTCCACGCCAAAATTGACACTGTCTTCTGCCAGCACCGTCTCGAACAACTGCTAGGGGGGCTAGTGCACCCCCCCCCCCCCAGTGTGTAATATGTCCTGACGTAACCTGACCTAACCTCACTACACTTCGTGTAATGACGAAAACCAAGCTCTACACTCTAAACCAGGTAACGCATATGTAACGGTTAAGTACCGCTTGGCCAAGAGGTACATTTAAAAAAAAGATGTACCTCTTAAATTTAAGAGGTGCACGTGCTTTCACATGCGGTACATGTAACGGATAGCGCGCAGCGATTTAGGCGTACCCGTCGGGGTGGTTCCCCTCGTCTACGATATATTAACAGCCTAAGGAAGCTACGCTGTACGATAAATATCACAAACAAATACCTTTATTCGAAAATTACATCCATTTCAGGGGTGATGCTTGTTCATCGCGAGCGTGCATTGTCATGATCCACAAACGCCGAACACACTGGGCACAACGTACATGGATGGACGCTGACCACTGCATCTCTCCTTCACCGTTGCAGCTGCTCTGTGGTCACGCTTCTTTATCTCTTCCACACCTTTGGATTGCTGTTCTTCGCCAACTTCCGTTTCTTCCTCAGAACGTAACACCAACCACAGAAGACTGATTGACTCACCCATTTACGACATCGCCTGGACGTAACCTAGGAGAAAATACAATGTAAAAAACTCTAACAACCGAAATAGCTTGCCTGAAAAACGTGCCTATTTGCAATGTAGGCTTCTCTAATACACGCATCAACGTTCGTGCATGAAGCGCAAAGTTCGTTGTCTCCGTTCCTCAGTCGTTGTGTCCAGCCTGCCGGTGATCAGGACCACTGGGAATCAGAACGAAGATGAACGCAAATGCGTCGTGTGGACGAATAATTACTTCATAGATATAATACGCACCTTAAGTGACTCCAATCTTGAAAACGTCGAACGAGTTTCTTCAAAGAGCGAGCAGACTCGTCCTCGCTCCCCGACGTTTCAAAACAAACTGATTTGCCAGCGGTTGCAAGAAACGCATTCTTCCCAAACGTGCGATCCCTCACGGTCACAGGTTCTAGTTATTGCCCTTCTTTGATAGAATGATAGTGCTGATCCATTACGGCACTGCTGCATAAGGGAATTTATAAACTGGTATTCGAAATCACGCGAAGTATTTTTACAGCTCATGGAGATCGTGAGAAGGCGTTCGTCTCATGCGCCGGAAACACGCGGTACACATGAGGTACAGCTGCTACAGATCGCGCTTAAAAGGTACCGAGCCGGTACGGATGGGTCTCGGAGCCCTTGTTCCGCTTGAATTTCGCAGTGGTCGCGAACTGTACCTGCTAGTTGAGGACTGTACCTCATATGTACCGCTTGGCCCACGTGCGAGTCCTCTTTCATGCGGTACATATCGGGTGCCGGATTTAGAGTGTATGGGTGAGGCGTAGGTGTACCACAAATGATGCTCGTCGAGATCTAGTGCTTTCATTGTGCATTCTTCGCAATGAGTGAGAGAGAACAGGCGAAAGGCATGCTGGGAAGAGTGCGAGGTGTGCGTAAGCTGTCATAGGTAAACAATGGGCGCAATGAGATGACATGGCCGCCGCTGCCGAAACATTTTGTGAATCACGGGTCTCTGGAGGAATTTGTGGAACCGTGCGCCGCATATTAATTACAGATAACAATGCACCTTGCATAATGACATCCAGGTATGTAAATTTCAAGGTTCAAATCGAGTGGCGGACCTAAACTAGACCTGGACCCAACACTTATCACCAGCAGAATGTTGTGTACCAACTTTTAGTTTGAGACGCGCCGCTCCGATCAGTTCAATACTTCCCGTTACCTGCATTTGGAACCGAGAACGGTTATCCTTGCAGATATCACACTACAATGACTTGTAGAGCTATAAACGACCTGATCCAATACCTAGGTAAATGTTGAAACATGCCGCAAGTACCACCACAACCGCCACAGCAGAGAGAGACAAAGGGCACATTATTGCAAGGTCTGTCACAGCAAAGCGCCAAGCGCGACGATTTGTCAGACAGGTTTGGATTTGGAAGTCCATCAGTACCTGGGGTGGTTCCAGACCCTCAGTTTGGGGACTACGGTTGCGCAGGGTGAAGTGTTTAGCTTGGCTAAAATTGCACATACCTGTCTGATTCTGGTTTAACCCGAGGAAATCATTATATCTGATTTTCCAGATTTCTAAAAATATCCAGTATTCCCTGTATATAAACCAATATTGTGAAATGCCAATATGGCCACTGATGAACCAATATTGACGGGATCTTTGGAATATAGGACCAATATGCCCAACGGCGAGCCAATATTGGTAGAACCTTGGGAATATAGGGCCTGTATGCCGAATGGTGAGCCAATATTGACAAAATCTTGGGAATATATGGCCAGTATGCCCAATGGTGAGCCAATATTGGCAGAATCTTGGGAATACTGGTCCAATATTGGACCTGTATTCCCACTGTGCAGCCAGCCACTGTGCCAAGCTACTGTGCTGCTTGGGTATAATCCCCTTGGGTAAGGTTCCGTGCCAAAGTCGTGATCGTGACCTACGTGTATTACACAAAGGTATTTCGTGATATTGCACTTTCATAAGACGCTGAAAAAGTGTCAGACGATTGCGGATCAACCGGAACACGCACTGCGCAAAACACATTCGACCACTACATATATATACATGCTCGGGAAGGAAAATGTTGAATAGCAAAATTACTCACCTGATTCTGTCGTAACTCCACCTTGCTTATGTTGATATCATTGCAGCTGTACCGATAACGCCTTCCGCACACGGAGATGCGAATTCCCGACGCTGTGTAGCCATTGCGATTTTCGTCGCACGCATGGCCTTTGGTGCAGGAATGTTCACGTGCAAACCGATGGTCTCTCAGTCTCGACTTTTGTCTCTATGCTGACTCCTTTTATTCAGTCAGCCATTGTGTGCACGCGCAGGCACACTGTGCTCGGTTGCTCTGGCTAATCTCTTGAACAGTGACCTCGAAGCTGAACGAAACGCCTTTGTGCACAGGATTAGTTAACCTCAACTACTGTCGTCACTTGAGTGATTCCATGTACACTTTTATTAGCGACCCTGCTATGAAACACACAAAAAGATAAAATATTCACTTGAATACTAGCCGTGATAAAATTGTCGGAGTGGTTTTACCGCAAGGCGGAGTGAGTTTAATAAAAGGGAAGAAACAAGGTCACCGGATCTCATCTAAAAGAACTACCGTCAAACGAAGGAAGCCGCCATTAGGCGCCCCCGAGTCGCTGGACCAGAACTGGCGGAACCTAACTGGACGCTAGTTTCGGCGGAAGAAACCTGAACGATATTGGTTTATATTTGTCTATTTTCACTGTGCGTACCGAAGAAAGACACGTGAGACGTGCCAAAAACGATTAAAACAGGGCTCGGTCATATCTTGTGGATTTTTATTGTTCCGATGTGGTTCTTTTAAACCGGCATCCCTCATAGCTTTGTAATTAGAGTTCACTTAGGTTTCGGTTTCTAATCCGCAGCCGTCAAACAGTCAAACCATAAAGCGCATCAAATGAGTTTAATTAGTGACGAGAGGATGGAGAGGTAGCAAGCGAGCTGGTGGTATGTGAGTGAGCTTATCGGCGATTTCAAGAGTTTCTTGGTTAGCGATGCCTTTAAAAGCAGCCGAAATCCGAAAGTTTCCACGTTCAGTTTCAGATGTCACAAACGTCAACATGCTAATTAAATTCATCATAGGAAACTGGAAGCAGTGCAGAGTGAGGGGATCAGGAGTACCTTTCGCCAAGGTGGTAGCTTACTTTTGCTACTTTGATCTGTGTGAAATTCTTCCAATATGTGTTCGAATGAGTAAAGTTTGCCTTTCCTTGGCTGTAAAAGTTTTGTACATCAGAGTACCAACCTTTACAAATACTCATTTCATTTTGCAATATTTACCCAGAACTTATAAATTTAAACATCGCATTTTTTAAATTTTTTACTAACAGAGCCTTGACTAAAAGGCACATGCTGTTGAGCACCCACTGCTCCCAGAGCGGCTACCGACCTTATCCCAGTTACTTATAGTTGTTCGACACAATCCATGTTTTCATATTTTTGTTCAACCATCCAAGAAAAGGTACTGAAAGAAGCAGTACAAGTTACTACGGAAAAGAGATATAAGTCGACACAGAAAAAGAAGCACCTTCTATTTTCCTCAAGATGCAGATAATACACTCAGATACTTGCACTCTGCCCATATGCCAAGAAGAAACCCATCAACAGCTCTACAGAGGAAGGCTCAGTTGTGATGAGGATGCATGCACCTGTATGCTGAAGACCCTATAGCTTTTTCCCGACACATTCTAACGTGTATTATGTAAGTGTTACATGAAGAAAACAGGACACTACATCTGTTGTTTCTGTTTCATATTAAAGGGACTGGAAAGTGAAAAATAACCCCCATGTTTTTGCCCACTATCGTGCCCAACATCATTGTTTGATAACACGCAGAAAGCATTACTTCTCAATTCGGCATATTTTCTACGCATACATATTTTGAAGATTGCCGGAACGTGGACGGTGCTGCCAACGTACGGTGAAAAAGAGCAACTTGGGTTTCGGGTCCAGGGCTCCCATGGGTTGGTCACCCCTTACCACGTGAGAGTTAATTTTGTACAGAACAAAGTTGACGCACATTATCTTACAGCTAAACGACATTTTAAAAGTGACGCTCAACAACAACAACTTTATTTTCGACCTTGCAGAGTGGGGAGTTTCATCGCCACAGGCAATACTCTACCCCATTGCTGGTGGGGATGTGGGGAATAAAATAACGAGACCCTTCACAAGAACGATCGAAGTCCGATGGTGCCCAGAAACGTCAGAAGAGCCTTGAGCGCAGAGCGTTGCTGGGCTGGATTGGGCCAGGGACCAAGCAATTTCGATAGGGAGAAAGGGCGAGAGTCCAGCTGACGAAGAGACTCGGAGAGTGTGGTTGGGGAAGGTTGGTAGTGAGGGCAATGAAGAAGAATATGCTCCAGATCCTCAAGAGCACCACAGTGACAGCAGGTGGGAGAGTCAACTTGTCTCAAGCGGTAACGCCACTGAGCTGTAAAGGCCACATCGAGGCGCATTCGGTGGATTAATGCAGCATCTTGACGAGAGGTGTTTTGTAACATGCGAAAAGCGAGCGTTGGATCAACTCTGCTCAACATAGAGGGGGGAAGAATGTCGGTTGTCCGTTGGCGGGAAGCCAGAGGTGTCACTAGGCGTCGCAGAATGGAACGGCGGTCTCCTCTCAGCAGAACAATACGGGTCCGTTTCCGATACGAGAGTGCTGCTTCTGCGGCGCTGTCGGCCTGCTCGTTCCCCACGACACCACAATAGGCTGGAGCCCACTTGAGAACTAGCCTGTGGCCTGCGACGTAGAAAGTGTGGTAAGCCATTAACATGACTTACGCTCACTTGAATGGCATGAATGACGCTCACTTCCATAGTCTCTACATTGATAAAGCGTTAATAAAGCATTCAGCTACTTCGGCGCTACGAGCTACGATCCGCCACGCCATCTTCAAGGCCGTCTGTGTGTTATCGCGTTTATTGTCCACGACGTGGGTGGTCGTGTTGATCGTGCGAAGCAGAAAATGGAAGTGAATGGCATGTCTGTGGCTGCTGTGTCACGTATTGAGAGACCTACATATGCCTGGTGTAGTTTTTGTGTTCGGGCATGCAAAAATCATCTTCGTTCATCTTCGACGACAGGCGTGTTCTAGCACAAGGTTCCTCAGGACAGTGCGCGAAAACGAATATGGTTCGAAGCACTCGGCTATGAGATACAGCAGTCGTGTCGTGTGTGCTGAGCTCATTTTGCTCCCGATGACTACCAAGATGCCGTAGAAGGCGAATTGCGAAGACGTCCGAAGCAAACTGCCGTTGAGTAATCAGTGATTTTGCTTCACCGAGGTGACGAGTTCAACACAACGTTTCAGGTGTGTACAGGTGTCACACATTTATAAATTATAATATAGCGATGACGTATTCCATTTAACTTATGTCATCCTACTTGTCCCGTGCTGAACATTGTCAACATCAACAAATTTAATTTTAGAGGCTTTCCAGTGTTGAAGTGGTGCCAGACTGCTTCGTGCGTGTGTGTGACCAGGCACTCAAGTTGACATGGCAGGAATAGCTGAAAACAGGTATGCAAAGTCCACCGATGGAAGCACTGGATCTGTTACGTGTTGCAGACTTTGTGACATTATTTGAGTCTTTGGATAGGTGCAAAACATTAGTATGACGTCAACAGTAGGAGAAGAAACCGATGAGAACTACTAGCTTCTTTGAAGGGTAGAGGAATACTTCCTGTTGAGGCAGACTAAGGAACGCAAATAAATTTTCTAGAGATGCGTCCTCTACACTTGAATTCCCGGTTAAATAGCGAAAGTTCATTGTCTTCATCATCATCCCATTTTTGTGCTTGTATGTGTGTGTCGTTGTGTTTGAAGCCCCACTTCGAGAATTTTTCAAAGTGTGTCACAGCTGCAGTGAGCCATGCAAGGTTACCACATCATATTGGTCCTAAATTACAGAGTTCACCTATCTCAGACACAGCGGTCTTTCTCTTTATTGCTCTCCCGATCCTATCTTCTCAGAGATTAATGTGGTTCTCAGTGCATTGCATTGGCACTGCCTTTTTCTACTCATCCTTTCGGTTTCTTGTTGTGTTGAATAAATCTTCAAGTGAGAGTTTGCAGCCATCACGCTGCCTACTGTGTTTGCCCCTCATCTCTATTGATGTGCTATAACGGTATAGCACATCAACATAACAACAACCTACCAACAACAACCAAACAGCCTTGCCTAGTCCCACTTTTGGATGGAAACTACATGTGGTGACATCCACATGTATAAAATTTTACTCGACGTAGATTTGCTGTTTTTGTACAACCTTCATTGTACATTTCTTTTGTCTCACTTAGTACACGTGAAGAAAAGTTCTCATCTTCATCAAGATCACAGGTCATCGTTGGATCTATCTGCAGCATTATTGTTCCTGTAATCTTTTCATCAACCGAGAATACAACAGTGCACATATGGTAAATATAATTTTCTTGTTAAATTCAACAGGGAAAGACAATGTTTAGACTTCTCTTGTTTATTTTGTTGCAGATTTTACAACTGTATCAAGCATGTCAAAACATCAGAGGGCAGGAAGTCCTGCTGTGTTTCCTAAATTCCTGGACAATAAAAAAATAAATATATAATTTGAGTTGTGACAAAATGTTGCTTCAGCTCTTACATTATATTTCAATTAAATGTTACGATGCGTTTGTCGTGTACACTGAAGCCAGTTTCAATTTGCAGGGCTATCAAATGCACTTTACAAACGTACATCTCAATTACAGTAACAGAGAACTTACACAATAAATTATCTAGCCATTTTGGAGCATTATTGCCCACACCAATGCTGCATGGTTAACTTTGAACCCAGATCAAGGGTTGCTAATAGTTTAAGTCAGCGCTGAAGTCCTTCCTTACAAATGTTAGTTGCTGATATGATAATGAGTCAGAAGTACTCCTTTTAGCGAAACAGAGTTAATTAAGTGCTAAACCCCAATCTCGGTTCAAATATTATTTGGCATTTGGAAATCTGGTCAATAAGAAGTATATTAAAAGGTTATGAACACAGTTCAGGTGAGTGACACTGATGAAAATTATCTAATTTACTCCTCATGTACATTTACAAGACATGAGTATAATCTATAAATACAGATATGCCCCCAGGTTACTTAACCCTCCAGGAACAAACTAATAATTATAATATGCTGTGGCTGCGAAGAAAAAGCAATGAGAAAAACTTGCAGCAAGCAAGAAATAAAAATTTGCTGACATCAATATACAGGGTGTATGCTATAAAAGGTCAGTCACATTTTCGCGTGTGGCGCGATACCTACTTGACGGACAGACTTCCGCTGCCGCAGAGTGAAGGAGTTACGGCAGGAAACCCTTCAAAAAAATCGTCGATATCAGGCACTGCGTAACAAAATAAATACGGCCACGCAAATTTTCGTGTTCATGCATTTCCTATGCGCTATACCGACGTAAACATGCCAGTCTGTCGATAGTTGTTTGTAGCTTCCGCAATCTACCCCACGCACGATTTTGAGATTTTCGTGTTTCTTCACACTCCTTGTTCCACCAGGGTTTAGTTCAGAAAGGCATTCATTTTCCTCTAGGAAATGGACGAGTCGAGCAATGACCATACGCTCAAACGTTTTGCCAATGCAGCTCGTGAGAGCGATTGGTCGATAACTGGCCGGGCTTGAAGGTTCCTTTCCGGGTTTTAACAGAGGAATTACAGTTGAAATTTTCCAGGCCGAGGGTAATGCACACTGGGTCCAAATTTGGTTAAAAAATTTGAGTAAAACCTGTTTAGATGCATCAGACAGATGACTCAACATAGAATACATCACCCTGTCTGGGCCTGGTGAAGTTGCTTCTGTACACTTTAAGGAACGATGAAGCTCTATTTTCGTGAAAGGTTGATTATACATAAGATTGTCTCCAGAATGCATTGGAATTTTCCTCTTCTCTGCACTACTCTTTTAATTTAATTTAATTTAATTTAATTTAATTTAATTTAATTTAATTTAATTTAATTTAATTTAATTTAATTTAATTTAATTTAATTTAATTTAATTTAATTTAATTTAATTTAATTTAATTTAATTTAATTTAATTTAATTTAATTTAATTTAATTTAATTTAAGGAACTCACTGGTGTAGTTGCAGGAAGAGGAAACGCTTTCAAAATGCTCATCGAGAACGTTGGCATGTTCCTGTAGGCTTTCACATGGCTCACCATTCACTACTAAAAGAGGGGTAGCGCGGCTCATGTGTACACCTCTGATCTTATGAAGGCGATCCCAAATAAGTTTAGAAGGAGAATTGGAAGACAGGGATGATACGAAGCTCTGCCAAGAGGACCGCTTGGCTTGCTTGCGCGTCCACCTTGCTTTGGCTCTCGCCTTTTTAAAGAGAACAAGGTTTTCACTGGTGGGGTATCTTCGAAATCTACCCCACGCACGATTTTGAGATTTTCGTGTTTCTTCACACTCCTTGTTCCACCAGGGTTTTGGTCGGTTAGGCAAGCGACCAGAAGTTTCACGAAAGCATTGTGTTGCTGCGTCAAGGATGACCTTAGGTATGACATCGTTTGCTTCGTCAGTTGTCATCCTATCAATAGGGATTGAAGACAGGTCGCATTTCTGAGAAAAAGTCTACCAGTCGGCTTGTTCCAGTTTCCATCTAGGGGGACACGTCAAGATACCTACTTGAGGCAGATACTTCAATACCACTGGAAAAGTATCACTTCCCATTGGATTTTCTTTTACTGACCACTCTAAAACTCCAAAAAGAGATGGACTACATGAAGACAGATCTAATGCCGAGAAAGATTGTGTAGCGGAATGTACGTATGTAGGTGACCCTGTATTCAAAAGACAGATGGAAGATGATAGCAACACCTTTTCTATCATCTTTCCCTGACAGTCGGTCCCTGTACTACCCCAGAGTGGGTTGTGCGCGTTAAAATCGCCTAAAAGAATGAAAGGATTTTGAAGTTGGCTGCATAGATCTTCTATGTCGTATTGCGTGATGGATGCTGTTGGGGGTAGATAAACGGAGCAGACAGTGATTATTCTGTCCAGGCACACCTGCACTGCTACAGCCTCCAACTGTGTGTTGAGGTTAACTGCCTTGGCTGGAATAGACGCTCGTGTGACGATCGCCACACCTCCAGATGAACGATTCGTGTCATTTCGATCCTTTCGGAATATGTTGTGTCTACGTAAAGGAGTTGGAGAGGTAGTATTCAAATAAGTTTCCTGTAGACAAAAGCATGCTCCGTTATAGGTATCGAAAAGATCATTTACGTCATCTAAGTTTGAAAACAAACCACGGCAATTTCGTTGGAGGAAGTGGTTCATAGTCGCGCTTATTCCAAGAAGAAAGAAAACGAAGCGCAGCACTTGGTTATGCCGACTAAGTAACACTTGTTTCATTTAGGGGGTTGGACCCTTCGCGGGGATGGCTTCTGTGGTTCACCTGTCTTTACTCTTCTTCCTCTGCCTTTTCCTCGTTTTTCTCTTTGATGCATTTCAGGGAGGCTTGATGATGACTTTTGCGACATTCTGTCGTCATCATCAACCTCCATGCTTTGAGTGCTTTTTTGGGTGGGGGTTGTCACGCCTCCGTCCCAAATCAACTGCAGACCATCGGCTTTAGAAAGAGCCGTGGCTGCTTCTTTTTGGCCAGTTGGACGGCTGACGTCCGTCGCAGCTGGAGACACCTGGGTGTCCCCAGCTTCCTGTTGGGGAGTGTGGGGTGGAGGCTCAATAATCTGCGAGCAGGTTTGCGTCTCCACGGATTTCCTCTGTGGTGCCACTCCCCTGCGCACCACTTCAGAGAAACTGCCTTTCTTTTGAAATTCGTGTTGGCGTTCTAGCCGCTTTATAGGAAATATGTTTTGATTCTGATTACTTCTTTTTCATCTTTCCAGCGCGGGCATGATCTTGTCTTGAGTACACTGGATGGTTACCTTGGCAGTTAGCACAACGGTATTCATTGCTGCCCGCGTGACGTTGCCCACATACGTGAGGCCGACAACGGCAAGCCCTTTCACCACCACCACCACCACCACCATTCATTGCTGCGAGACTCTCCTGTGTGGTCTTTGCCAGCGCACTTTGGGCATGTCAGATGTCCGCGACGTGCAAGTGATACAGATAAAATGGTTAAAATGGTTCCGTTTGTCCCTTCTGTGTTATCTGGTTTGAGACTTTGTGTTGTGTCGTCTGTTTTTCGTCTTTTTCCCAGTCTCGGGTTTTCGTCATGGATGCAAGTGAGCTGTGCCCAAAACGCTGGTATTTGAAACAGCGCCTCGGATTTGGCGCGTAGGGTCTAACATTACAACTCAGGTAACCTGCCTTTATGTTAGTGGGTATCGTGTGCAGTTTGAAGGAGAGAATAATGTGTTTGGTGGCAATTTCCTTGCCGTCCCTTCTGATCATGACTCGTTTTGCGCATATTACGCCTTGCTCACTCAAACCCTCTTGAATCTCAGCCTCTGTACATTCGATCAGCTCGTCCTCCGAGATCACGCCCTTCGTCATGTTCAATGTATGATGTGTGGTAACAGTTACAGCAACATCCTCAATGTTTTTCAATGTTTGCAATGCAGTGCTTTGTCGTTGGTTCTGAACTTCAACCTGGATGTCCCCAGTGTTCAGTTTTTTTGCCTTATATGATTTTCCTATGATTTTTTCCAGCTCTTTTGCCACGGCAAAAGGGGATATTTTTGTCAGCGATTTTCCGCCTTTATTTGACTGAATCACAAGAAACTTGAGGTACCTGGGGTATGGTCAAGAAAATTCTGCGTATGCCTTTCGGTGCGGCTCCTTTTCAGGTGCCGATCTTCTTTTTTTTTTTTGAGTTTTCGTTATCCATATATTTTGGTTTTACATTCAATGCAGTAGGTGTGTCGGCCACCACCGACCCCAACCAAGGGAACGTGCTCTGCACACGAACACATCCTTCTGCACTATACCCAAGTGCAGCATCAACGGAAATTGAAAGAACTGTCCAAAGTTGACCCTTGCAAAGAAGGTGAGTAAGGAAAATACAGGGAGGAAAAGGAGATGAAGAAAGAAAGTAAGGAAAATAGGAGATGGCGACTAGCTGAAAAGTCCTGGCCAGGCCTTCCAGGACCACCCGTCTATGGGAAGCAGGGGCCAAAGCGGTGTGTTGTTTTCCCGGAGGGGCCCCGAAGGGTCCAAACCAACCTCCGAGTCCACTCAACTGCCAGGATCCCCCTTTCCCCAGACACGGGAAAGCCACGCACAGCTATACGTGGGGGTCTCCCTCCTGCGGCGACCCAACCGTGAATGCAGGAGGGGGCTACTGTGGCTGCTGCCGTGCGATGGGGGCGCCAATTTCCCGACGCCGGTTTCCGCAAGTGAGATAAATATTACTCAGAAGAAAATGCAGTTCCCAATCAATTTTGGATAAACAATTCAAGGGTGTTTCAAGGACCTTTCAAGGCTCCACCGCCGTTCTGCCAGGGGTCTAAGTGTTATACAGTGTATTTATGACAGTGTATTATGAAGTGTATTTCACAAAAATAGTTATATGCAGAATCATCACACGACAGAATAGGTGCACGGGGAGTGCTGCATTCAAGGAAGTAGCTGGTACCACACCTTTTCAGTCCTCTTCATAATGTAATACCCCTTGCCAGGGGTCCCTAGCATAAATAGTGATCACAAACATGATTGATGATCTCTTAATGTTACAGATCATAGGAAAGAAAGGCAGCAAATTAATACAATGAAGGGTGCGATTTATTCGTCATACTTCTTGTTTCCACTACTCATTCTTATTAGAATGAGCTCATCCACAGCTGCGGAACTCTATACCATACTTTTCTTTCTGCTGCACATCGTTGATTTTAACTCACGGGAATGGGTCATGTTCACTGACTCTATATCTGCGCTGCAAGGTATTGAAAATTCTGGCATCCGAGGCTCACCCACACCGTTGGTGATGGATTTGTTAATGGCTTACAACCTTGGCTATGGACCAGGTCACAGGCTGGTTTTCCAATGGGTTCCAGCCCACTGCGGTATCGAAAGGAATGAACAGGCCGACAGTGCCGCAGAAGCAGCTCTTTCGTCTCGGCGACGGACGCGTATTGCGCTGCTGAGAGGAGATAGTCGTTCCGTACTTTGATGCCCCATGACCTCCCTGGCTTCCCGCCGATGGACCGCTGACATTCTACCCCCCAGCCATGCTTAGCAGAGTTGATCCAGTGCTCGCTTTCCGCATGCCTCAACATACCCCTCGTCAAGATGCCGCATTAGTTCATCGAATGTGCCTCGATGTTGGTTTCAGTGATGGGCAGTGCTTCAAGTACTAAGTACTAAAGTAGTACTTTAAGTACATTTCTGAGTACTTGTACTTTACTTTAAGTACATTGCAAATCGTGTACTTTGTTCTGTACTTAAATACTTAAGTACTTCCTCCCAGTACTTCCCCATCAAGTACTCAAGTACCCAAACTCGGAGTCCAGACAAAAAATCACAAAAAAGTATGAAAGATGCACACTACTAAAAGCGCTAAAATATTAACAAGAAAATGAAAACACACAGATATGTGTGTTGTCGTCTTCTTGTCATCATTTTAGCGCTTTTAGAGGGCCGCAGTACCAAGAGTTCCATTCTAACATTTTACCAAAAAACGATTTTTGTGCTTTTAAAGAGCATATTTGTTGGGGCATATCCATTGTTGAGAGGCTTGAAATGTTGAAAGAGTACCAGCACTTGTATGTTTATGTAAAATGAATAGAACGCAAATACACACACACATTATGACACTGCAACCGGCAGCACGATGACTTGGTCCGTTGTCATTTCAGTTCTCGCAATGCATGGTTGGAGTGTTTTTATATTGTTTCCTTCATTGGCAAATATAATAATCAGTTTATATCACAGTGTGTGATTGATTGATTTGATGAAGTAAAGTAACGATCTGCAAGACACACATGCTTTCAGTTTAACATTTTACGTTGCTTTAATTCGTCACATGGGTTACATTGCTGCAGATGACAGCCATGTAAAAGTGAAGGCTTACATTGTGCTTCATCTTGTTTTTATTGTCTTCATATTGTTTTTTTTTTCAAATATGTTGTATTTCACACACACACACACACACACACACACATACATTGGATGGTAATGGGGTGGGCGTATTTCACAAAGTAGCAAGGAATGCCCAGAAATGTGTAATCTCCGTTGGCTTGTGCTCTTTCCCCCCTGAAATTTCCTAGCTAATTCTCCAAATTTATTAGGATCTCTTAATTATCCTAATTTTCTTATAGAAGATTAGTACCGTAACATCACACTAGGGGCGGGTGCTGTCACGGCGGTTTTGTAGAAGATCTAGAGCACATTCTTCTCTATTGCCCACACTACCAAGCTTTCCGGACCACACTCCCCAGGTCTGTTTCAAGGACCTTTCAAGGCTCCACCGCCGTTCTGCCAGGGGTCTAAGTGTTATACAGTGTATTTATGACAGTGTATTATGAAGTGTATTTCACAAAAATAGTTATATGCAGAATCATCACACGACAGAATAGGTGCACGGGGAGTGCTGCATTCAAGGAAGTAGCTGGTACCACACCTTTTCAGTCCTCTTCATAATGTAATACCCCTTGCCAGGGGTCCCTAGCATAAATAGTGATCACAAACATGATTGATGATCTCTTAATGTTACAGATCATAGGAAAGAAAGGCAGCAAATTAATACAATGAAGGGTGCGATTTATTCGTCATACTTCTTGTTTCCACTACTCATTCTTATTAGAATGAGCTCATCCAGAGCTGCGGAACTCTATACCATACTTTTCTTTCTGCTGCACATCGTTGATTTTAACTCACGGGAATGGGTCATGTTCACTGACTCTATATCTGCGCTGCAAGGTATTGAAAATTCTGGCATCCGAGGCTCACCCACACCGTTGGTGATGGATTTGTTAATGGCTTACAACCTTGGCTATGGACCAGGTCACAGGCTGGTTTTCCAATGGGTTCCAGCCCACTGCGGTATCGAAAGGAATGAACAGGCCGACAGTGCCGCAGAAGCAGCTCTTTCGTCTCGGCGACGGACGCGTATTGCGCTGCTGAGAGGAGATAGTCGTTCCGTACTTTGATGCCCCATGACCTCCCTGGCTTCCCGCCGATGGACCGCTGACATTCTACCCCCCAGCCATGCTTAGCAGAGTTGATCCAGTGCTCGCTTTCCGCATGCCTCAACATACCCCTCGTCAAGATGCCGCATTAGTTCATCGAATGTGCCTCGATGTTGCTTTCAGTGATGGGCAGTGCTTCAAGTACTAAGTACTAAAGTAGTACTTTAAGTACATTTCTGAGTACTTGTACTTTACTTTAAGTACATTGCAAATCGTGTACTTTGTTCTGTACTTAAATACTTAAGTACTTCCTCCCAGTACTTCCCCATCAAGTACTCAAGTACCCAAACTCGGAGTCCAGACAAAAAATCACAAAAAAGTATGAAAGATGCACACTACTAAAAGCGCTAAAATATTAACAAGAAAACGAAAACACACAGATATGTGTGTTGTCGTCTTCTTGTCATCATTTTAGCGCTTTTAGAGGGCCGCAGTACCAAGAGTTCCATTCTAACATTTTACCAAAAAACGATTTTTGTGCTTTTAAAGAGCATATTTCTTGGGGCATATCCATTGTTGAGAGGCTTGAAATGTTGAAAGAGTACCAGCACTTGTATGTTTATGTAAAATGAATAGAACGCAAATACACACACACATTATGACACTGCAACCGGCAGCACGATGACTTGGTCCGTTGTCATTTCAGTTCTCGCAATGCATGGTTGTAGTGTTTTTATATTGTTTCCTTCATTGGCAAATATAATAATCAGTTTATATCAGTGTGATTGATTGATTTGATGAAGTAAAGTAACGATCTGCAAGACACACATGCTTTCAGTTTAACATTTTACGTTGCTTTAATTCGTCACATGGGTTACATTGCTGCAGATGACAGCCATGTAAAAGTGAAGGCTTACATTGTGCTTCATCTTGTTTTTATTGTCTTCATATTGTTTTTTTTTTTTCAAATATGTTGTATTTCACAAAGTAGCAAGCAATGCCCAGAAATGTGTAATCTCCGTTGGCTTGTGCTCTTTCCCCCCTGAAATTTCCTAGCTAATTCTCCAAATTTATTAGGATCTCTTAATTATCCTAATTTTCTTATAGAAGATTAGTACCGTAACATCACACTAGGGGCGGGTGCTGTCACGGCGGTTTTGTAGAAGATCTAGAGCACATTCTTCTCTATTGCCCACACTACCAAGCTTTCCGGACCACACTCTCCAGGTCTAGTCACTAGCTGAGACACTTGCCCCCCTCCCTTCCTCTCTCTCTCTCAAAATTGTTTGGTCTCCTGCCACATCCCAAGGAAGCAATGGCCGATAGCCGACGGTTGGCAAAAGGTCGGATGACAGTTAGCCAACGACTGTTTCGGCCATCCAACGTTGGCGCAACGTTGCATAGTGATAGGCAGAGCGAGGATTGGAAATCCGTCGGCCAGGGTACAGATCCGTATCAAGAAACGAGCTCTTTGGCCAAGCACATGCCAAAGCTTAGACCAATCTCGCCTGGTGGAGAGGGTAACGTAGAATGGTGTAGCGCTACATAAGTTCGACTTTCGATGGACCAAAGGAATTTCTGAAAACTAAAGTAGTAAGAAACAGAAGCGTTACCTTATTGGCGAGTTAATACGACAAGAAATCCATCATTTCAGTGTAGTTTGTGTACGCGCCAAATTAAACTTAGACACCTCACCGTTCATTTTGGCACACACCGGAACAGGACTCTCGGATTTGCGGAAGCTCGCGAGACAAGCTATGTATAGTATCTGTTTTTCCTCAGGAAACACACGCCGTTGTGCGTTTGGTCGTGTTGTGGTCTCTGGCATCTTACGAGCTTTTTTTTATACTTTTAAAAAGCTCTCTATTTTTTTGCATGTTGAAACGTCGTGCTCACTTGTCGTTGTTAGAAATACGAGCCAAACAAATAAATAATGATATATCGTTGCCTTACACCGCGAGACAATTGAGTATGACAGTGAACGACGCCGCAGGAATGCTTTGGTCTGTATCTTGGCACAAGCTTGGCACAACGTAGGCTGGCCAATGCTTGGCAATTCATTGGCCAGGGTACATATCCGTATCAAGAAACAAGCTTGTCGGCCGATGATGTACCAAGCAAGGCCAGTTAGGCCAGCCTAACTATTGCCAAGCTTGGCCCAACCTTTATTTGTTGCTTCGGATCCAGCCTAGCAACGCTCTGCCCTCAAAGCTCTCTTCACCTTTCTGGATACTATGGGACTTTGATCCTTATTGTAAAGGGGCTCATTATTTCATTCCTTGCATTACCACCAGCAATGGGGTAGAGTATCGACCTTGGCGATGAAACTCCCCATCCATCATCTCGTAATAAAGTTGATGTTGTTATTACAATGAGCGCTAATTCTTGTGTTTTCCAGCCATCGTTCACATGCTTCACATGTCGGAGATGTAGAGTTTGCACTGCAGATCCGTGGGAATAAGAAAAAGATGCAAATTCAAAGGTTTTCAAGGACTGTGGGAAAATTACAGTTTTCAAAGCGTTCGAAGAGTAATTTTCAGTGTAGTCAAGGGTTTCAAGGACTAGTGGAAACTATGGCATTGCTGTCTTCATGGTGAATTATTGATCAGGTAATTATTTTATGTGACCAGTTGACAGCAAGAGTGAAATGTTAGGGTGTACCATCACAGCACCCCCGATACAAACCAAACAACCCCATGAGCAACAACTTTATTTTAATGATGACTGGAGAGTTGGAGATACGAGTGACTAAAGTTGGAAAATAAAGTGTCTGGGTCTTGTGCTGTCTTTTAAGTGTATCCCTGCACTGGGATTTTTACCATTTTTAATGATTGGAGATTCAGTGCCAGGGGTGATGTCCTACCCCTTTGTGGTAATGTGGTGAAATTCAATAATGAATCACCTCAGAGTGAGGGCTGACGTACTACGGTGTCCAAGGAGTTTAGAAGTGCTTTTAGCACAGACCACTGTGGGCTTGATTTTGCCATGGACCAAGCAGTTCTGACAAAGTGAAACTGCATGAGTCCAGCTGACTGAGAGATGCAGATTTGCATGCAGCAGCAGCCGAACTATTCAAAAATACTGTATACTATTCAAACAAGACATACTTCCCATTTTACGTATGCCTTGAAGTCTCTATATGCTCACATATTTGTGTGTTCTGTTGCAAAGAAGACTTATGACTACTGAACGGAATTAATTACAAACTTTATTTTGTTATCTTTGTTGTCTGACAGTTATAGAAGTACCTTCCTGCTATAAAAGCATACCTTGATTAAAAGGGGAAAAGTCTGTAACAGCAGCCTTGATGTAGTCCCACGTACACCAGAACAGCTTTACTGGCTGCGGATGGCGAGTTTGGCACTGCTAAAGACAAAGGAACATGCATTAAATTGAAGACATAAGGGCTTCAAGTATTCACAACATCACGTAATGAAAACAGCTTTTTTAAAATTGATGTAACCATGTTGTAGATGGCATGTTTCAATATAGTAGGTGCAGGTGATCATAAAAGAGGTGATGGTGTTTAATGTGTGTACAGCTGTGTTTCAAGACCGTAGTTCTCTTGTTGTTGGGGACCATGTTCATTCAGTTAAGTGCACTGGGAGGAAAATTTTCACATTAGTCTGCAACTGTTACTATTTTTTTCATGTTGTGTTATACCATGGGCAGAATTGATATTCATGCTATCTAGTAGCTCCAGATTTCTCTAAAAGATGTTGAGTGTGTGCCCTAGTAGAGGGAACGTGATCTCCTGGATATTATATAAATATATGGCAAAGCTACCACTGGATGTTCATATTCACTTACACCCGAGTAGATCACAGTAACGTAAGTGCACATCAAAAAGGAACAACTTTATTTTGAGATTATGAATGGGGAGTTTCATCCACATTTTCTGACACTCTGCACAACTCTTCTCCTTCATGGCACTGAATTTGTTAACAAGAACTGAATCCCACACCCAGTGTTCATGAAAAAAAAAACACTGAAGAGCCCTAACCATACCTTGACGCTGAGGAAGCTCCAATTTATTAACAGCCATCGAAAAACACCCTAAAATGTAGAGCCTGTGAAAAATGCTCGTGCTATCTTCACTATTTATTTATTTATTTATTTAAAAAACCATGGGTCTGGGAACATTACATGGGGGTGGGAACATCAGTACATTGGAACAGCATGGCATGGTAAACTGACACGGTAAAGACACGGAGAAATAAGAAATCAAAGCAAACACCAACGGGTAAGCAAGAGAGGGGGAAAGAAAGGGAGCTACGGAAAACTGCATGGTCGTCAATAGTTGTGATTGATGATGAGAGGTTGTTCCACTCAATGGTAGTGGTGCAAAAAATTGTTTAGAGAATGCGTTAATAATACAGTGCAACCGAGTGACCTTGTTAGTGTGATCGAAGCGAGGGAAAATGACACTCAGGCGAGTGATGGGTGATTGTTGAGAAGGCAAGGAGAAAATAAAATCTATGAAAGAGGGTTCATCCGACAAAGCCACGACGATGTTCGAGGGGCTCAAGGTTGAGAATTATTTTCAACGTGGAAACGTGACAACGAAGCGGGCAACGCCATTTTGAATGGCTTTCATGGCTTCACAGAGATAGTTTTAGGGAGGGTCCCATATTGCGGATGCGTACTCGACTTGCTTCATACCAGGGTGGTGAAAATTAGAACTTTGAGATGAGCAGGGACCAACCTTAGAGTGCGCCCTACAAAGCAAAAGGAGCGAGAAGCATTGGACATGATGTGATTAATGTGTTCGTTTCAAGTTAAGTTAGAAGAGAGATGAACGCCAAGATATATGTAGGGATCTGCTGGGACGAATGCCTTATTGTTAATTGCGTAGCAGAAAGGAGGAAGACGTCGGTGAGAAAGTGACATGATGCAGCACTTAGATGTATTCAGGGGCATTTGCCACTCGTCACACCAACAATGAATTGGGGCAAGGTCGCTTTGTAAGGATAGTTGGTCAGCAGGAGAGTTCATTTCCCTGTAGACAACGCAATCATGAGCGAATAATCTGACAGTGGAGGATATGCCTGAAGGAAGGTCGTTAATATATTTAAGAAATAGGAGGGAACGAAGAACTGAGCCCTGTGGCACTCAAGAAAGGACAGGAACAGTTGAAGACATGTGATGGTTACATGAGACTGAGAACAAAAGCTTGGAAAGAAATTGAGTTATCCAATGGTTGACATACGGGTCGAGGTTCAGAAGAGAGATTTTAGTATGAGCCATCAGACGTAAGGAATACAACAAAGAAAGAAATGCATATAGAGGAAAAGAATACATATGGAATAGGCATTATGGGCATCATAGTAGGAGTTGCTGATGCTTCAAATACCCTATGTTTGGTACAAAAATTTCCTCCCCACAGCTTCCTGGCAGTGAATAACACAAAGACAGTCACCTGTTCTTTTTGGTTCACATACAAAGGGAGTATGCTTATGCACATTCGCGCACGCGCACTTCTATGCACATAACCCCTTAGTCCATTGATGGGTACATGAATCTGCATACATGTCCTCATCAGTATGCATTTAGCCTTCAAAGATCTCCTGTGGATAACTGGTGGGTGTGCCACCGATAATGCCACCGACTCTGTTACTCGTTCCGGAAAAAAGAAAAAAAGAAACAGGTTTTTGATACGGTCCCCCCCCCCCCGCAGATGTCATCAGCATTGGGTCATTGGGTGTCTTACGTTCTCACTCGCGGTGTTAATTGTATGTAGTTTACCTTTTATCTATACGTTTATGTTGCCATATTAAACTCACTCCATATACCTGTGTTGCAAAGCTACCACACGTATACACAGAGAGACACATCCAAGCATTAAATACCCATACGACCACGATGAAATTGTGTATATTCACTGCTATCTTGGCTGTCAGGTTCAGCTATAAATGCACCACCAGCAATTTTGCTTCTGGCGGTGTACAGTTACTGTAAATCACACATCCCCACGCATTCGCTTCAAATAACAAATAACACAAGAAACAACTGATGTCGATGTCTGCACTATACACCACATGCTCTACACTCAGAGGAAAGGCCGCTTCGTTTGAGCAATCTTTTTGGGCCCGGTTTAGAGGGCGCTGGTTATGAGTCCGTTTGAAGCAACGCAGCGAAGCGCACTAGTTCACCGTAGCGAAACTGATCTCGCTGCCTGATTTTCCTGAAAATAGCCACCATTCATAGATCCCTGAACGTTCTCAGGCGTTTGATGCTTTGTAGCGTCTGTAACTGAATGTATTCATGACGCCGAGCAGCCTTCACCCAGTAACTTTTCATCGAGCCCAACTAAAAGCGCAAAGAGATGTTCGGTATTGAACGTGATGGGTTGGTCAGGAAGTCTCTGCTTGACACATTGGCGGCTCCCTTCCTAATATCGTTACTGGTTTGCTGAACTTTCCTGAGCCTCTACGTATTTTCAGCTTCAGGTGCATGTCGGGAATGTCAGATGCGCGCAGGCCAGCTGGTGGAAAGCTCCTGAAGGAATAACTCTCAGCTTTGCAGCACACTCAAGAAGGGCGAACGTGCGACGGCCCAAGTGCTGACAATCAAATTTGTCAGCCCTTGAGCCCGTACGTTCCTTCTTGAGAGTGTACAAGCTCAAGCTTTCTGCATGGTTCTCCAAAGTGGGAATCTGGGGATCTTTTTATACAGCACTTGCACATGGTTCCACTTACAAAAAAAAATTCCACCTAGGTTGTCTCGGCAAATGATATGTAAAGCTGCTGCAACCATTGACCTTCCATTTTTCACCCCCTCCCGTTGCGATTTTGGATTCGCGTTGTTTTCTCTCTTCTACTGCACCACGAGCAATGGGACAGAGCATTGCCCCTGGCGATGATGCTCCCGTCCCCTCGAAATACAGCTGTTGTTGTTGTTGCTGTACTCGATCAGCAGCATAGTAATTTTCCCTGTAGACAACGCAATCATCAGCGAATAGTCTGACAGTGGATGATATGCCCGAGGGAAGATTGTTATAAGATACATATAGGAAATAGGAGGGAACCAAGAACTGAGCCCTGTGGCACTCCCGAAAGGACAGGAACTGTTGAAGATATGTGATGGTTACATGAGACTCAGAAGGAAATCTTGGAAAGAAATTGAGTTATCCAATGGTCGATATACGGGTCGAGGTTCAGGAGAGAGCCATGAAGAAGACCGAGAGACACGGATACAGAAGACGACACGCGTAGGTTCTCAGACACAGCAATAATTTATTGGTTCATCTGAACTTTAAAGCTAAAAATTTTAGCTAAATAAAGAAGCTAAAAAGCTAAAGTTGAAAATTAAAAGCTAGATTTTTAGCTTTTAAGTTGAGATGAACCAATAAATTATGAAAGATGAAAGTCACTGAAAAGGTTAGCCAGCTGTAGGACTCGAACCCACATCTTCTGGATTACTTTGTATGTGTTTGTCCTTTCTGTGTTGTTCCAGCCTCAGAAAATCAATTCAACTCATAGGTAGGGCGCATGGGTAGGACACAGTCGGCCATTTGAACGAAAAAATAAGAAAAAAACAGCAGTTTGCCTGCTTCCTCGCATAGGAGGCCATCTTTGAAATGCTCCTGCGCGAGGTTCGCCACTGACACAGCCGCAATAAAGATAAAACAGATTTATGGCATGCGTGCAGTTTAGAAATTAGCTATAGGGTCATCTGTGCAATACCTATTGTAACACTTATGGATGGAGGCAGGTTACAAGTTTACATATTATGCTTTCCTACCCAGCTGCAAGAGTATAGAGGAGGATTCGGGATACTTGAAAGGACGAATGACAGGTGTAAAAAGAAACGAAGACACGAAGTATATTAGTTCTACACACAGCTAAACGCCGTACAAGTAATCTGTGATACACGAAGAGGGAAAACATGGCAGTGTTATGTGTCAAGATCAACCGCATGAGAAATGGATACATGTGCGGAAATTCGCTATGTTTTTATTTGCTCCAACTCGCCATATTACGTTGAACAAACACAATCAGATACAACTACCACTAGTTCAAACAACTCGGAGAAAAGCGGTGCTCACGCCAGCAATCGCTCCATTCCCGTCGCCAGCACCTCTTTTCCTTGAGTTGTTTGAATTCGTTAATTTTGGGGGTTTGAGGCTTACTCGTTGTTTACGTCACAACTTCTCGCTTCGTACAGACATGATAGCCTCCGATAGCCTCGTCTCAGTTGCTTTCCGCTGAGGGACCTGCAGATCGGTGTATTCATACACGACATTTCATTTTGCCAATATTTCGATGATACCAGGTATAAACTTGAAGAAACACGATAAATGCGAGGCACAACATCGCAAAATGCCCTAATCTTTTGTTGCCACCCACATAAAACATTGCGTAGCACGGTATAGCGTACACATAAGCCTAACTATGATTTATTTTGAAAGTGTGGATTTCAAAGGGATGGATTTTTCAGAGGTTTGTTTCAGCGGATGGATTTTGGTGACTGGAATTTTAAGCGTGTGCTTTTCAATAATTTATTTTTAATGGTGTAAAACAGGGTACACCCCTCTCATATGGTGGACACAGTCGAGAAGTACTTAAGCCTGATGCATGCTGTATACATTCCGGCAGCTCGTCAAGAAAGAATGCATGTTCAGGTGATTGAGCTTAGACTTTTTCTGTCTTTTTCGTGTCAACGTGCCTCTGTACTTCTCTGTGAATTTTCTCACTCTTGTCCTGCCTGTGCTTGAGTGTAGGTCATGCAAGAGTACCCACAGCAAAGTGCATCTTAGATGCAAGCCGTTTCAAGCATTTACCACGAAGCCACAACAGAGGAAGCGCTCCACTTGGGACATTCAGTTGAAAATCTGATCCTGGAACACATTTTGTTTGAGCAGGGGTTTTCAAATTCTTTAGAACGTTCTAACAAAATGGACATGATCATTGCATAAATGTAATTTTTAAAAGTGTCTTACATGGGTGGGCAAGCAGTTTGCGTGAGGTATATTCATCCAGCGCATGTTACATAATTAAAATTTGTTTACTAACCACGAAATAGGTTTTTATGCAATAATACAAAACAAGAGAAGAATCTCCAACAAAGTGCGCAAGCACTACCACTTTCTACATCAAAGAGCCATGTGCTACGACATGTTCTGCATCTTGGCTGCTCAGTCGCTCATCTCTTTTGTATGGGGAGTGGTCGGCACTGACAGTGCAGCATTGCGTGGTGAGGACGCCTATGTAATACAGTCACAACTCGATACAGAGAAAGTCAGTCTAATGATATTTTCATTGAAACAAGATTGAATAATCTCTCGATTAATGAAATTTCAATTTACAAATTCCCTTGTTTTATTAATAGTGTCTTCTGGAACAAAACACATTCCACTCATAATTACTACATATTCAAACCTCAATCTATGAACCTGCATTGATGTGAATATTTTTCAGGTACATTGACCGTTCATAAATTGGGCATTAGCTGTGTCCGATAAAATAAAATAAATCATAATGACCATGCATTTTTACCGTAGAAGTTCACCTGTGTTGACCGAATCATATCGAACTGCCTGTACTGAGCTGGGTAGAAATCCAGCGAACCGGTAGAGATGTAGGAAGGGAGTTGCCTCAGGACAGATATTTCGAAGAGGGAATGTTCTTTTTCTGGGCACCGTCCTCATCATTGGCATGGTATTTAAAGTGTTAGGTGTGACGTGTTTAAAGGTTCATGCGAATTGTGGGTCAACAGCCCCGAGGGAAGAAAGGGTCCGTACGGGCTTCTACGGCCGAAGTGAATGGCCGCTTTGATAGAATGTGGAGGGGATTATGTGAACGTAGTGATGTAGGCTCCAGACCGGTGACAGAACCGGTCTGGAGGTCTGTGACCGGTCTGGAGCCTAGATCACTACGTTCACATAATCCCCTCCACACTCTACCAAAGCGGCCATTCACTCCGGCCGTAGAAGCCCGTACGGACCCTTTCTTCCATCGGGACTGTTGACCCACAATTCGCATGAACCTTTAAACACGTCATACCGAACCCTTTAAATACCATGCCAATGATGAGGACGGTGCCCAGAAGAAGAACAGTCTCTGTTCGAAATATCGGCGGCTTCTCTCCTGAGGCAACTCCCTTCCTGCCTGTACTGAACTCCTCTCCCACCGATTATGCATTACCCCGAATGAGTTGTGCACCGGTTTGGGTTGAACATGATTTCTGTCCGAACACCAATCACGTATCACATCCTATTTAGTGGCAATGTGCATGCATATGTGTGACGTAAAATTATTATCGCGCAAAAATAAACTATGCAAGGCACATTTTTTATTACAACATATGACATTGTAACCATAAATTGCGAGAACTGTATATTTGACCTCCTATACCTGAGCTCCATTTGCTCAGACAGAAGAGAGAAAGAAAAACATACGTAGCTGGTAACACCCAAATGCATGAAGGGAAGCTCACTGTGGCGGTCTTCCTGGACGTGATGAAGGCCTACGACAGCGTCCTCCACAGCACCATCGTCACGACGCTTCAAGAAGCGGGAGTGGGCAACCGCCCGCTCTCGTGGATACAAGATTTCCTCTGCAACCGGTCCCTGTTTATTCGTACTGCCGACGGCGACACCGCTACCTTTGCTGTGCAGCGCGGCGTTCCGCAGGGCTGTGTGCTCAGTCCCCTCTTCTTTAATGTCATCATGGCCTCCCTCCCTTCGCAAATAAGTACTGATGTCAACATTACGATCTACGCGGACGACATTTGCATTTGGACGTCATCCACCCGCCGGGACACTATCCCACGCCGCCTACAAGGTGCTCTCAACACCGTCTAGTCCTACCTCTCCGACCGTGGTCTCTCCGTGTCCCCATGCAAAACGTCGGCCATGGCCTTCTCTCGCCGTTCCTTCCAGAATTACCCCCTTCGAGTTGCGGGAGCGCAGCTCAGCTTTGTCCGAAAGTGCACATACCTAGGCATAACCATTGACGCAGGACTATCGTGGTCGCAACATGTCAGGGCCCTGTCTTCCAAAGCCAACATCCTCGCAAATGCGGTGCGCCGCATCTCCGGCGCCTCCTGGGGCCCGTCGTACGCCGACCTTCGCCATGTGCACAACTCGCTCACGCTGGGCGCTCTCCGCTACAGCCTCCCGGTCCTGCACGGTGTTGGCCGTACAGGAGAGCGGGAACTCTTAAACATCCAGGCCCGTAGCCTCCGTATCTGTCTCCGCGTCCCAAGGACGTCCGAAACCTTCTCGGTCCTTGCAGAGGCGGGAGAATCCCCGGCCCCCATCCTCCGCGGCAAGGAGACCCTCCGAACCTACGCGCGCTTCATCACACGGCACCCCCTGCATCATCTGCGAACGATACCGCAGAAGTACCCGGACTCTGCCTTCGGCGACGCCATTCGCAGACTCAACGGGCGCCTTCCGCCTGCATCGGCGGGGTCGTTTGCACCCCCTACGTGGACCTTCGACCCACCCACAACGATAACACGCATCCCCGGCCTCCCTCGCAAGCATGACACACCCACGGCGGTCGCGCGGCAGCTCGCGTTGGAGCACATTTACTCGCTTCAAGACCAGCGAGTACCCATATACACCGATGGCTCGGTGATACCAGTCGGGTCGGCAGCAGCCTTCTACGTGCCTCACGCCCACTGCAGCCGTGGGTTTAAACTCCCGTACGAGACTTGATCCACCGAAACCGAAATGATCGCCATTCATGAAGCCCTGAAGTTCATCTCGGCATCCGTTCCCGCACCATGGACCATCTTTACAGACAGCAAGGCGGCGCTAGAAGTGCTGTCATCATTCTCGATCCCCCTTGTTCAGGACATTGGCGCGCTCATCGTTCGGTGCCTCAGCCGTCTCGCCCACGCGGGCCACAGCGTTTGGCTTCAGTGGGTCCCCAGTCACACAGGCCTCCCCTGCAACACATCCGCCGACGCCGCTGCGAAGTAGGCCCACACCCCTGCACCATTGCTATCGGTCCCGTTATCACCCTTGTCATGCCGACTCCACATACGCCGTATGTGCGCCCAGCACACTCGCCTCTTCACTGAGAGCGCCGTCCCAGCCCGCACCTTCCTTCACTCCATCGATCCCAAGATGGAGCTCATCATCCCACTGAGCCTCTCTCGAAGGGAGAGCTCGCTCCTTCACCGCCTACGACTCAACGTCGCTAAGACCCCATCGCGCCAGTTCCTCATGGGCAACATAGGTTCCCCACTATGCACGAAATGTGGTGTGGTGGCGGACACTACCCACCTCCTCCTGCACTGCCGCCTTTACTCCTCATCCAAAGCCGCACTTGAACAACAGCTGACACACCTTGGCCTGCACCTCACGCTGCGTACCTTACTCGGCCCCGTGCAGCGCGCCCGACAGTGCGTAGTCACCAGACTGCTCCTCCGTTACCTCGCTGCAACCGACCTACTGGTCGCCCTGTGAACCGGACTGTGCCCGCCTGGGTACTCTCTCTCTCTGTTTTTCTTTTTTTGGAATAGCAAGCCGACACCCTGTCTGGCTGACCTTTCCCTCGTTCCTTTTCTTTATTATCATTAATCACATCCCCCCCCCCCAAATGCATCAACATCACTTAATGTCATCCTTCTTTACGGATTGGAAACTGAAAGACGGTGCCTCCCACTGACCTCTATAGTATATGCTGGATCGCGTATAGCGTGCTCGACAGCGTGGTCACCGGCCGCCATATTGGTGGGCCCAACGCGTCCTGTCGTCTGCATTTAGTTTAGGCGGGGCTGCCCGTATTTTTTAAAATTTCCTTTAAATTAAAGGGCATGCCATGCCAGTTTGTTGCAGCTTTGAGTACGCTTCACACGGACAGAGAAAGAGGAATAATTTTTCACGGGTAAGCTCTTTATTTTGAGGAGAAATCTGTTTATTCGTCTCGCATGCATCTGACAACTCGGAATTGCTTGCATTGCTACTTCGCCGGTGCCATTACGTACTAAGAAAGTACGTGTGGCTGTTCCTATCAATGTCAAAACTATGTATTTCCTATAAACAATGCGCTTGTGCTATACAGGTTCCCCTCACCGTCGCTGAGCTGTGCCGAAGAAGCGGATGCAGAACCTGCGCCAATATGCCAATTTCTTGTGATTTGTTTGTAACATGTTCTTGTAATTTGTGAGGTACGATGGAAGTAAATAAACCGCTGTGTTAACCTCGTATCTGCAGTCGTTCCTACAGCGTGTGTGATAAGTCATGCGTGTGCATGCTCTCCGTGCACAGCGCTTCGAATTTCTGTAATGAAATACGCTGACAGCTGAACAACTGCAACACACTCGTGACAGTAACGTTATTTTCAGATGAGGAATGGGAGTTTCATCGCCAGGGGCTATACTCCACCGCATAGCTGGTGGTGGTGAATAAAATAATGAGCCCCTTCACAATAAGGACCGAGGTCTTTGTAGAACACACACATATACACTCGTAGAACATTATACGATAATGGAAAAAGTCAAACGAGAACCATACAACATCAAACCACACAATAACGAACGAGAAGTGCGCGGAACACCACACGAAAACCGAACAACAAATGAAAACAAAAAAAATATATACAAACGGAAGTACCTGACAATAACAAACAGTGTGACACCTTTCCGAGCAAAAAGAATTCATTTTATATGTTGACATTCACCGAATTCACCTTCATGCGTATGCTCCCTGTGCAGACCCCTATTCGGAATACAGGCAGCGGAGAAGAAAAAGAAGGCAATCACCATTAAAAATTACAGGAACACGGCTGAACCACGTTTGGAATACATCGACAAACTGGTTCCTAAGAAAGATGCGTGCTAATCAGCAATGAGGAGCGTTCAAAGCGCAATAAATACTCCAAATCAAATTGCTTCCCGCTGTTTCCTATGGGAGCAGCCGGCGGCAGTGGGCCCTCCAACAAGGCGGCCGGTTGCCGCACCTCTCTCCCACGAGCTCCTATGCGCGATCCATACTTTGTACAGATAGATAAGTCGTGCCTCTACATCTTTCTTCTCTTATCTACGGATCATACGTAACCCAAAAAAAGTCATATAATTCGTTCGGACGCAGCCTGTGGAACAGCATCCATATGTATGTTTTGACACACCCCTTTGCAGCAGCAGCGTTCTGTCGGCTACCCCGGGAAACAGCTAAATTTTACTGCACTCTGCTCTAATGAAATTGTGACTTGCATAAATAAACACATTTTCCTTTGAACAGTATGGCAGTTGATGTTCTGATGTTAGAATACATAGAAAGGACAAATACATACAAAGCCCCAAGTGTCTAACAAGTTAGTGAAGAATCCAGGTAATCCAGAAGATGTGGGTTCGGGTCCTATTACTGGTAACCTTTTCAGTGACTTCCCTCTTCACTATTCCTTTCATCAGATTTTCTTTATTGCAAGAAAGTTGAGCGTGGCTGTCTCATTCACCTACACCCGTTTCCCTCTACTTTGTTTAGCGGAATACCTATTCTACCTGATTCCAAAGTCACGGCAGATTTCATATCAGGCATCGACCTACAGAGCTCATTGCCAAGTACCGTCAGGGTGCGCAATTCATTTCTTCCCTCTGAACTCGAGTGTGTAAAGATGCAAACATCTTGATGTGTCTGTTAATGGTTCAATTGGGTGATGCAGCTAGCACTATCATCCATCTGCTGCATACTTCACTTTGCAACTAAACACGAACGCATGTTACTGTCCACGATAGAAGCGCTAAATGACACGTAATGCCAGGGGCCACAGCACCGACAACACTCCTCCAGCAAGCGTGTGACGTAAACACGTCCTGGTGACACGGAAGTCACAAATCACACTTTCACAAAACTATGCAGCTAATCGTATATCAAGCGCTGCAAAATACGTTTCCCAATTCATAAACCGAAGATTTCGCATCTTGGCCTTCGCACTGCTTACTGTTGACGTTAGGTGCATTAGGCTTGGCCTGGACTGGTTGGATGCAGTGTTGCCAAATGTCATCCACAGGAAGTCGCTATTGGCATCCCGAAAAGTCGCTCAAAGTCGCTGAAATTGAAACTGAAAATCGCTATAAAAAAGTCGCTTCTAAGAAATGCGCCAAAAGTGGACCTTCTTTGTTCGTCGCATGTTATGAAGTAATGTGGTGATAGACGTACCGGATGTCTCAACGATGATTGTGCTAGACGGCCGAGAGAGAACATGACAGAACGAATTTGAGTGGATAAAAATGAGAGAAAGTAATGTAATGTAAAGTAAAGTAATGAAATTTGGAACCTTGAACATCTTCTCTTGAACTTTCTCTGGCTTTGTGATCGGAGGCGACACGTAATTGTGGGTTGTTTATTGCGTGCAAAAAGTTCCGATGCCTTCTCGAGTTTTTTCCGACTTGCTATGCTTCTTGTCTGACAGCTTCGGATAAATTTCGCACTACCAGTAGACGCACTGGGCCTTTGTGTCGCTGTCCTTACCTAGACCCAGCCACTTCTTGAATGTTGGAGGCATCTCCCAGCTCTTTACTTCTGGTCGTACTTGGGAGGCATTTTGGAAAACGTAGGCGTCTGTAGTCCATTCTAAAGCGATAAAACCCACAGTTCAATGAAAAAGGAAGGCACGTCTAGGCAACGCGACAGACTAGGGGCAAACTGGAAACAGCTCAAATAAACTAGCGCTACGAAAAGCAGAAACGGAACTGGACGGTGCACGGAGCACGCTGGAGCGCTGAAGCAATCCGTGACACATGTGATTGACACATCGCACAGGGGCGGATTCAGGGGAGGAAATCCGGGTGTCCTTAACCCCCTCAATTCCAGTCGTTAGTTTCAATTGACCTTGGTGGTATAATAGCATCCTGTCCAAGGCAGCAACCCCCGTTCGGAAAATCCTGGATCCGCCCCCTCCTAAGCAGCATGCTGAGCAGTCAGGGCCGGCGAAACAGATTGTTATTCGCAAGAGCTTGTTGTCCTTCCGAAATGCGACAGCAAAATCACAATTCTTCCTGACTTTATGAAGGAATATCCGTGGCGCCATAAAAGTCGCTAAACTTACCCGAGTAAAAAAAACAAAACAAAAAGAAAACGCTAATCCCAAATGCAAAATTTTGTCGCTAAACAGGCCCCGAAATTCGCGAAATTTAGTGACTCTTCCACAAATTTGGCAACACTGGTTGGATGGCTTGGATTGAATCTGTAATCCACTTGGATACAATCAGTGATCCAACTTTGAGCACAGTGTCTCCAGATACGTTATACTTTGCGGCAAGTATGGGAGAGAAGTTTCTGTGCTAATAACTCTGGGATGCTAATGGACGCCGCCTGCGCTTGACGCGCTGAATAGGTGGAAATGCATGGGAAAATGGCGACTTACGCGCACCTGGCAGAAACAGCACCGCTTCAACCTGCAGTCGGTGGAGGGAAGAAGTGGAGGGGTAGGTCGGGGAGAAGTGTTGCGCTTCTACCAGTTTAAACTTTTTTTTTTCTTAGAATGTATGCGCATGTGCGTATGATGAGCAAGTGGACGAACATATTTCTAACAGTTCCAAAGCTGCACTCGCAAGTAAAAAAAATACCACGAGAGAGTGACATAAATAAAGTGTGCGTTGCTCTATACGAAGTTTCATTTCCTACATATTCACTTTGGTTATATCTACTCGCTTCGTAAACCAGTCGCGAAAATGATGGAAGTTAGAGTGGCATGAAATCAACGACAGCGACGGAGCTGCTTCCTTCAGCTCGCCTATAGCTACGTGCGTGTTTCGCCTTGCCTACTGTGGCCCACAGCGCGTACACCGCGTACACAGCACGCGAGATGGTCAGTACTCCCTCAGTATACCCTACACACACGTGCGAAACCCTCTCCGGCTCCCCGCTGAAGGTGCGGGCGACGAAGCGCCGGCACGGGCGCAGTGCAACTCTTCACATGGCCTGGAATGTAAAACAGCAGCCAAAGCTGCCACTTTTCCACCGAGGCGTGTGATGCGAACGCCATTGGCAACATGAAGTGATCAATCTGCATCTTGCACTTCTTTTTCGTTTCTTCGCTTTATCTTGCGCCAACAGAGAGAATGTTTTTTTTTTTTTTTTTTTCATGAGGCGCAAATACACGACAGGGTGGTCAGGAAATTGAGCACGTGACAACAGGGATTGGAGCCCTTATTTTGGGGTTCGGTTCGGGTTCAACCACGTCGGTACGACAGCAGTAGTAAGTAAATAAATAAAATTAATAAAGGTAAATGTTTAGACTTATTTGAACAGGTTCAAGCCGGTTCACACAAGCTAAGTACTTTAATTACCGATAATTCCTAGACAGCTAGGCTATTTTCGGTACACACAACTTTACTTTCTCTCAGCGTCGTTTCACTGCATTCTGCAAGAACAAATTTGACAAGTGTTGTCCGGCGCACGGAGTCCGGCGTGAGAGCTGTCAGTGCGTTATAGGTAGCATGTCCATATAAGCATATAAGCTACCGGAGAACCGTGCAAATGCACACTGTAATATCTCGCTGAATGGAATATGTTTTGTTCTGTTGGAAGATAGCTCGGAAGCGGAAGTTTGTGTGTGTGAGTCGGACGCTGTTGATAAATAGATGAATAAATTCGGGAAAGAGAGTGTCGGACTAACGACATGGACTTTCAGAGAGTGGTTCTCGCTATTATGCGTGTTCGAAATTCAGAACGAATCGATCAAGCAAGTTGTTATTCATTTCTTTGTTAACATTCTCAGGAACGACATATTCTCACCAATGAGACAGTACTAAGGTTCGGAGCCCGTGATCCCGAAATCCGGCATTTCAGCATGACTTCATGTCCCGAAAACCCGGGATTTCGTGATTATAAGTGTCGGCTTTTTTTACAACATATATTCGGTGGCACGAGTGAAAGAGAAAGAACAGTGTCCAATCGACTGTTCTTTCAATCGTCCCTTCCCCGAAAAATATGATTTGCAATCCGAAACCGAATCAACATTGTCGTCCACGGCACATTACAACGACCTTAGCTGCTGACTCATGTGAACTACGCAAGCCATAGCGGAGAACAGCCCTCAAGTAGCATAAAACTCCCATGAAATCAGAAGGAGCCTTGCAATCTGATACCACAAGAAATATTGCAGAACTTCTCTCTCTCGCTCCCTGCAGCATCTCTTTTTTTGTTCTTGTAATCCTCACGAATACATATATTTGAAACGTCCAATATATATCTATATGTGTGTGTGTGTGTGTGTGTGTGTGTGTGTGTGTGTGTGTGTGTGCGTGTGTGTGTTCGTAACTGCTCGAACGTCGCCACGCCAATACTGGACAGCTGTTTCGCCCTTTTTGGGCCTCATCAGCAGTACGCTGATGAAGCAGTACACGTGATTCCTCCCGTCACGATGACGCCATCCGCTCAAACGCTGTATGCCTGCGTACTGCTGATGAGGCCCAAGAAGGCCGAAACAGCTGTCCAGCACTGCCGTGGCGATGTTTGAGCACTTACAAACAGCTCTGCTTACAAAGCACTTACAAACAGCCAAAGAGCTCTGACTATTTTTCTGGCAAACGCCCCTCATCTATTTTTTTCTTGTATACTTCACTGGCTTTGCACTGGCCTTTCAGTGGTAAGTTAGCTCACCCTGACGGGAGGAATCACATGTTACGTGACCTTCTGAAGCCATCCGCTCAAACGTTGCCTGCCTGCGTACTGCTCATGAGGCCCAAGAAGGCCGAAACAGCTGTAATGGCTTTTTCCCTCATTATAATTCACAGGCTTGCACTGTGGCATTGAGGAGTGCTCAGTCACCCTCCCAGGTGTGTATCGCTCGCTGAGTGACCCCTGGTTCACCAATTCCGAACGATGCACAGCTACCCAGAGCTGACGAGCCCCAAACACGGCGAAACACGTGTCCTCTGGTGCTGTCGCATCGTTCCGTGAGTATGTGTTTCTCTGCGTGTCGTCATAGAAGCCATTTAATTTGTAATTTTGTATTTCAAACCCGTCTAGTATCATTTACTTGTTTCTTTAATGACTTTTTTCCCCTCATTATAATTCACTGGCTTGCACTGTAGCATTCAGAAGTGCTTCGTCACCCTCACAGCCGTATATCGCTCGCTGAGCGACCCCTGGTTTGCCAATTCCGAACGATGCGCGTCTACCCAGAACTGACGGGCCGCAAACACGGCGAAACACATGTCCTCTGGTGCTGTCGCATCGTTCCATGAGTATCTGTTTCTCTGCGTGCAGCAATAGGAGCCATCTTAATCTGTAATTTTGCATTTCAAACTTGTCTAGTATCATTTACTTGTTTCTTTATTGACTTTTTCCCCTCATCATAATGCACTGGCTTGCACTGTGGCACTGAGGAGTGCTCAGTCACCCTCCGAGGCGTATCTCGCTCGCTGAGCGACCCCTGGTTGGCCAATTTCGAACGATGCGCAGCTACCCAAAGCTGACGAGCCGCAGAGACGGCGAAACACGTGTCCTCTGGTGCTGTCGCATCGTTCCATGAGTATCTGTTTCTCTGCGTGCACCCATAGAAGCCATCTTAATCTATATTTTTGAATTTCAAACGCGTCTAGTATCATTTACTTGTTTGTTTAATGGCCTTTTCTCTCATTATAATTCACTGACTTGCACTGTGGCATTGAGGAGTGCTCAGTCACCCTCCCAGGTGTGTATCGCTCGCTGAGCCACACCTGGTTTGCCAATTCCGAACGATGCCCAGCTACCCAGAACTGACGAGCCGCAAACACGGCTAAACACGTGCCCTCTGGTGCTGTCGCATCGTTCGATGAGTATCTGTTTCTCTCTGTGCAGCCATAGAAGCCATCTTAATCTGTAATTTTGAATTTCAAACCCGTCTAGTATCATTTACTTGATTCTTTAATGGCTTTCCCCCCTCATTATAATTCACTGGCTTGCACTGTGGCATCGAGGAGTGCTCAGTCACCCTCCCAGGTGTGTATCGCTCGCTGAGCGATCCCTGGTTTGCCAATTCCGAACGATGCGCATCTACCCAGAGCTGATCAGCCGCAAACACGGCGAAACACGTGTCCTCTGCTGCTGTCGCATTGTTCCATGAGTATCTGTTTCTCTGCGTGCACCCATAGAAGCCATCTTAATCTATATTTTTGAATTTCAAACACGTCTAGTATCATCTATTTGTTTCTTTAATGACTTTTTTCCCTCATTATAATTCACTGGCTTGCACTGTGGCATTGAGGAGTGCTCAGTCACCCTCACAGGTGTATATCGCTCGCTGAGCGGCCCCTGATTTGCCAATTCAGAACGATGCACAGCTACCCAGAGCTGACGAGCCGCAAACACGGCGAAACACGTGTCCTCTGCTGCTGTCGCATTGTTCCATGAGTATCTGTTTCTCTGCGTGCACCCATAGAAGCCATCGTAATCTGTAATTTTGAATTTCAAACCTGTCTAGTATTATTTACTTGTTTCATTAATGACTTTTTCCCTCATTATAATTCACTGACTTGCACTGTAGCATTCAGAAGTGCTCAGTCACCCTCCCAGGTGTATATCGCTCGCTGAGCGACCCCTGGTGTTCCAATTCCGAACGATGCGCATCTACCCAGAGCTGACGAGCCGCGAACACGGCGAACACGTGTCCTCTGGTGCTTTCGCATCGTTCCATGAGTATCTCTTTCTCTCCGTGCAGCCATAGAAGCCATCTTAATCTGTAATTTTAGTTTTCAAACACGTCCAGTATCATTTACTTGTTTCTTTAATGGCTTTCCCCCCTCATTATAATTCACTGGCTTGCACTGTGGCATCGAGGAGTGCTCAGTCGCCCTCCCAGGTGTGTACCGCTCGCTGAGTTACCCCTGGTTTGCCAATTCCGAACGATGCACAGCTACCCAGAGCTGACGAGCCGCAAACACGGCGAAACACGTGTCCTCTTGTGCTGTCGCATCGTTCCATGAGTATCTGTTTCTCTGCGTGGAGCCATAGACGCCATCTTAATTTGTAATTTTGAATTTCAAACCTGTCTAGTATCATTTACTTGTTTCAATAATGACTTTTTCCCTCATTATAATTCACTGACTTGCACTGTAGCATTCAGAAGTGCTCAGTCATCCTCCAAGGTGTATATCGCTCGCTGAGCGACCCCTGGTTTGCCAATTCCGAACGATGTACATCTACCCAGAGCTGACGAGCCGCAAACATGTGTCCTCTGGTGCTGTCGCATCGTTCCATGAGTATATGTTTCTCTGCGTGCACCCATAGAAGCCATCTTAATCTGTATTTTTGAATTTCAAACACGTCTAGTATCATTTACTTGATTGTCTAATTTCAAACCCGTCTAGTATCATTTGCTTGTTTCTTTAATGGCTTTCCTCCCTCATTATAATTCACTGGTTTGCACTGTGGCATCGAGGAGTGCTCAGTCACCCTCCCAGGTGTATATCGCTCGCTGAGCAACCCCTGGTTTGCCAATTCCGAACGATGCGCATCTACCCAGAGCTGACGAGCCGCAAACACGGCGAACACGTGTCCGCTGGTGCTGTCGCATCGTTCCATGAGTATCTGTTTCTCTCCGTGCAGCCATAGAAGCCATGTTAATCTGTAATTTTGCATTTCAAACACGTCTAGTATCATTTACTTGTTTTTCTAATGGAACAACAAACAACGTTGGGCTAGTTGGTAAGGATACAGCATGGTAGAAAAGCGCACAGAAGACACGGACAAAAGAAGACGACACCACTTGCGCTACTCACAACTCTATATTTAATCAAAAGACACAAAACACGCACATCGCAACGCCCCTTACGGCAGCAACAGCTTCAAGCAGGGTCATCCCAAACAGAGATAAGAGGCCTCCACCCGCTGCTATCAAGGAAGAAAATCTCCCTCCCCGATAATGTTACCGATGCCTGACTCACACACTTAACGCCCATCTTACTGATAGCATAGGCCTCTACTAATTCTCTAGTCAAGGCATTAGAGGACACCGCAACAACTACAGTGTCTTGAAAAATCGGGTTGCACACACATCTACTGCAATGCAACGCAAGATGACCAGAGGGTGCGCCTCCCAAGGATGAAGCATGCTCTCTGAGCCTTATATTGACGCACCGACCCGTCTGGCCTATATAACATCGACCACATGAGAGGGGGATACTGTAGATCACACCCAGCCGACAGGACACAAAAGGCTTAACATGCTTGACATCACATATAGGCTTCCGTGCCGGAGACTTGACAATCGCCGATAACTTGCTCAGCTTAAAGGGGGCTGAAAACAGCACATTAAAACCAAAACGTTCCTCAACCTTCTTTAGGTTATGAGACAGAGAGTGAACATACGGGACGACAAGGAACTTCTTGCGCCTAGACTCTCCCTCCTGGTCAGTAACAGTTTGACACTTAGACACCCTCAGTAACTTGTCACAGACACTCTGGAGCAAAGACACTGGGTATCCGTTCTGAAGAATGCGGTCACACTGCTGAGTGTACGCCTCAGCAACCTTGTGCGAACATGACTTATTAACAGCTGCAACAATACAAGACCTAACATTTTTCTAATGGCTTTTTCTCTCATTATAATTCACTGGCTTGCACTGTGGCATTGAGGAGTGCTCAATCACCCTCCCAGGTGTATATCGCTCCCTGAGCGACCCCTCGTTTGCCAATTCCGAAAGATGCGCGAGAGCTGACGAGCCGCAAACACGGCGAAACACGTGTCCTCTGGTGCTGTCGCATCGTTCCATGAGTATCTGTTTCTCTCCGTGCAGCCATAGAAGCCATCTTAATCTGTAATTTTGCATTTCAAACACGTCTAGTATCATTTACTTGTTTGTCTAATGGCTTTTTCGCTCATTATAATTCACTGGCTTGCACTGTGGCATTGAGGAGTGCTCAATCACACTCCCAGGTGTATATCGCTCGCTGAGCGACCCCTCGTTTGCCAATTCACGGCGAACACGTGTCCTCTGGTGCTGTGGCATCGTTCCATGAGTGCCTGTTTCTCTCCGTGCAGCCATAGAAGCCATCGTAATCTGTAATTTTGAATTTCAAACCCGTCTAGTATCATTTACTTGTTTCTTTAATGGCTTTCCCCCTCATTATAATTCACTGGCTTGCACTGTGGCATCGAGGAGTGTTCAGTCACCCTCCCTGGCGTGTATCGCTCGCTGAGTGACCCCTGGTTTCCAATTCCGAACGATGCGCATCTACCCACGGCTGACGAGCCGCAAACACGGCGAACACGTGTCCGCTGGTGCTGTCGCATCGTTCCATGATTATCTGTTTCTCGCCGTGCAGCCATAGAAGCCATCTTAATCTGTAATTTTGCATTTCAAACACGTCTAGTATCATTTACTTGTTTCTTTAATGATTGTTTCCCTCATTATAATTCAGTGGCTTGCACTGTGGCATTGAGGAGTGCTCAGTCACCCTCCGAGGCGTATCTTGCTCGCTGAGCTACCCCAGTTTTGCCAATTCTGAACGCTGCGCAGCTACCCAGAGCTGACGAGTCGCAAACACGGCGAAACACGTGTCCTCTGGTGCTGTGGCACCGTTCCATGAGTATCTATATATATATACATATATATATTGTAACGGCCGGTAGATGAAGCTGAAGTGTATGTCACGCGCAACCATTCTGATGCATTAAATCATTACCATCCTGACGCTGTGCCTCTCGCAACATTTGGTGGAGGTGCTGGCTCGCCCCGACCTACCTGCTGCTGCCATGGCCATCGACACCCCAGCCCCGACCTGCCGACAGAACTATGAGACCCAAGACGATCTGACCAGACCAGAAGCCCCCAGCCCCGTTGAGAACCGACGCCCGTGACAGCAGCACCCAGTGATGGCTCAGCTCCCACCCTCGGACCACCGACCTTCCAGCGAGCGGCACAGTGTCGTCATAAGCGTCACCTCAACCGCATTTTTCACCGTTCAACAACTGCCGTTCGTCCACGTCGTGGCACACGTCACAGCTGTGGTGCCCGGGCGTCACCACTTCAAGGAGAGGGAGTATTGTAACGGCCGGTAGATGAAGCTGAAGTGCATGTCACGCGCAACCATTCTCATGCATTAAATCATTACCATCCTGACGCTGTGCCTCTCGCAACAATATAAGTAAAGGGACAACAGGGCCTGCAAATGTCAAAAACAGGCTGCTGTTGCAGTGTCGGCTTGCTGCCTTAATCTTTAATAAACTCCCCTGTATTTGTATTTTGGGTTTGTAATCTCATTTCCATTCTACCTTTTTCTCCGTATATTATTTATATATGCATAAATAGATTTAAGCAGTGTTCATGCGGGAAGAGCGTACATAGGTTATGATCAACTTATCTACATGAAAAAAACGAGAGAGAAAAGAAAATGCACACATGTGATATAATGAATGCGAACTCAAGCCTCCATAGTAGGTCAAAGCGCATTTTAAAATTACTATCTACTTTACTGCCTCGGCCTCGTGATTGATGAACATGGCAGTTTGCTTCTTTCTGGTTTTATGTTGAATAAGACAACGCCAACAACTTGCCAGTTGCGATGTCCGGTGAAAGTTGCAATAATTGTGCATTAAGTATACAAGCAAGTCATTGCCTTAAAACTTGAAGTTGTTTTGAAAGTAGCATTCCATCATTGCTTCAATGATTTTTACCTTGTTTTTTAGCGTAATTTTTAGCGTGTAGCCATGTACGGCTCGTATGAGCAGAAATGTCAATTTGTAACAACAAAAACGACACGATGATATGAACTCCTTGATCCCACAAGTACCGGTACCTTACTTTACTGCATGTGTATAGTATCTGTAAACTCATATATGAGGCATCTAGAAATAACACAGCCAAATATATGACATTAGGAGTGGAGGAACATGTTTAAATATGTCAGGCATAGCTGAGTGATACTCTCATGAAGAAATTGAGTGCCATAGGACACCCAAAGACGCATTATGTGGCCGGCCACACTGTAACATGCATGGATATGCCGACATGCTGTTTATTTTGAAGGGTGAAAATTTCAAAAAGATGTTTCATACACTAGCTGTGACACAACAACAAAGGAACCGTTAGCAATAGAAAATAACTGTCAAAGACAAGTACTTATACAAAACAAATATAAAATGTAATTCAACTGTAAATTTAGCACGACATCTATACCCTGTTTAATGTACGATATAAAATGTGATCAGGCATGGGCATAAATACACTTTTCGAGTATTTAAATATAAATACAAAATACTGCATGTTTTCATGTATTTAAATACTGCCTATAAATACTTTACAGTGGAAGTAATTAAATACAAAATATAAATACATTAAGACAGTATTTAAATACTGTAACTACTTCAGTAAATACTTTGAGCTGTTCAGGCACATTATTCTTTTAGAATATATAATACATGGAACCGCCTGTGGGTGCATCTCTGCTGCACACAGTGCCGACATATTTATTTATTTTTCGCTGATGCAGTGCGATGAGTTCAGCATCTGTCATGGATCGACTTTCCATTGAACGGAAACGTCTCCTTGAGTCTCAGGAGCAGCGAGGGGGGTACTAGACAGGACGGTAACGGGACAAGAACCGACGACGACTCAAAACCAGCTAATGAAATCGTTATCGCTTCTTCCACTTTCCCTATGTTGAATAAAGTGTTAATTTGTTCATTTGCTGGCTTTGAGTCGTTGTCGGTTCATGTCCCCAGTCTGTCCTGTCCATCCCCCCCCCACGGACTGCTCCAAGGGCTCAAGGAGATGTTTCCGTTCAATCGTATACACCAGCTTGCCTGCCTCCTTCGACTTTCCATCTTCAGCAACGACAGTGAAAAACTCCGTGTCAAAAACTGCCTGGTGCGCTGCAGCCATTGTCCTGAGTTCCCAGTACATGGCTGAGTAGAACTGCCGCTAACGGTTTAGACATCAGGCTTTTCCAAGTGACGCAAGAGGGTTACGAATCACATCTTTCCCAAATTGGAGTTCTCATTTCTCTCCTCGCTTCCAAGACTGAAGACATGGGGTGGCGTTGCCCTCATTCGCACATTCTGCTGTTTTCTAGAAGGACGGAAATTCCTGAACACAAGGGATCAGTGACCTCTAGCCTCTAACCAAGATACCCTTCATTGCTGGAGGCTAACAATGTGGAACTCCAGAGAAGCCCACAAATACGGAAGGATGAGATATGTGTATTTAAGCGTAGTTTAAATATAAATACGCCTAAAATGGTATTTAAATATAAATATCACTACATTTTTCTTGCCTGTATTTTAATACGTATTTTAAATACATGTATTTATATTTTAAATACTATTATATCATATTTTAAATACTATAAATACCCATCCCTGAATGTGATGCACATTAAAGCTGACATAAGTGGCAATGTAAGTACTCCCAAAATAGAGTAAAGTGAACTGCATTGATTAAGACCAGATTACAAAGTAGCACACAACAAATTACGTTAGAACACAGTAATGTAGACAGGTCTGAGATGGAATATAAACACAGAAATTAAATAACATACTAATGACATTCATGACATTCTATCTTGACGCATTTGGAACGAACAACTTTGAATTCTGCATGCTGTGCAAAACAGATATTACTGCCAGTTTGATGCTCTATCGATATTTGGTCATGCGTCCACAGAAATCACAGAATTACGGATGTAACGTTTGGAACTTGGGGACTTCTGAAAAATGATGACTGTCCCATGTACCTCTTCTTTCTAGCATAATGCATGGCGGGGATTGATTATGTGCCTGTTTCCTCGCATCTGAACAAAAAGCGCTTCATATCCAATGTCCTGAAAATTGTCCACAACTCTGTATTCGGAAGTAAAATTGATAACATACACGTGGAAGTGCTTGTCAAACTTCACAGTCTGCAAAACTTGTGCAACTCCAAGAATCAACCGATTGACAGCATAAATGTCACAGATTTGAAAAAGATCTGAAAGGTCATCATCGGTAACCTTAGCTACAAACACACAGCGTGACGAACATACAGTGCCATTAATAGTGACAGATTTTAGCACAACACCACTCTCACAAAGAATCATCTGGTGATTAATGTACAACCTCAGCACATCTGGCAAGTGCTCAATGAGGCATGGTTTGCTGCCTGCTGTTGTGAGTTTAGTTTCACTAGAAGTCTGCGAAAACATGTACATTTGTAGGCAATGATGCCTTGTGGTCAAACTGAGGGTGATGTTCTTAAAATTGCGTGTTTTACGGGCAGTGTCTTTGAAATATTGATGCTTGGCCTCAAATCGCATAGCCCAGAGTCCTCTGAGGGGACTGTACTTCTGGATATATGATAGATAATGCACTAAAAATGCATCTTCGGTGGAACTGCTGTGGATGGGAATAGATCATGAAAATCTACCAGAGACATGGTGATGGAACGCTGAAGGTATGGTATGTGAGTCACAGTAATGCTTCCTGCCATAATAAGGTCAACGATCTCTCTTAGTAAGGTGTTCAGTCTCCAAACTGGACAGTCAGAAGGCACACGATCCCCCACATAACACCCAAAGTGGCGAAACAAACAAAACATTTGACTTGCCTTTCCCTTGATGCTGCCTTTATTGTAGGTAAAGTCAAGGGAAAGCTGCTCTGGGTTGTTTCTTCTATCATTTACAGCATAGGGAAAGTGAATGATTTCCTTGTTAAGATCATCTAGGGCAAAGAACTGGAAGGATATAAGGCTTGCAGTTACGTGCTTTAGTACAAATGGGATTACACCCTCGATAACGTCATGCATCACGTCAGGAGGCAGGTGGCATGTTGGGTCAAAACCCGAAAACGTTAAAGCACATGGCTCCTTTACACCATAGAGGGGCACATTTGATGTACCGGCTCTGAGCATACACAGGTGATCTTGGTGAGCTGTCGGTGTTCGAAGTAGAAAGTCCTGTTCCTGGTGCTTGAAACCAATTTCGTGACGAAGCGCCAAGCAGAATCTGCATATCCTACCTTGTGTGAAACCGCACTTGAATCCGCCGAGGCGGTGAAGTGACAAAGTGACAGGTGAAGTGACTGTTCCTTTCAGTGTTTGCCCCTCAACAACAATTCCTTCCGTCTCAAGGAAAGCAATGTCTTTCAATAGTGGGGCAACTTTATTGTCTAGTCCATAAGTAGTTACATGTTTGTCCTTAGCAAGGAGGACGAAGTGAATGTTTGAGATAGATGATCTTGATTGCTGTGGTATGTTTAGAAGAGTGAAGTACACGGCGACGAGTTTATGGAAACCTCTCTTACTCCCCAGTGGATCGGAGACTTCGAGCTCATCACTGTAGAGTTGTAAGCACAGTTTATATGTGTCTCCAGAAATGCAGGAGCGCTCCTGAAATGCTGTTCCCTGAAAGACAGTTGAAAGACGACCCTCCTCTATGCTTGGTTGTTGCAGAGTTTCGAATGTGCCTGGGACCTGTAGCACGCTCTTTAAAACATCACATATTGGCACATAGTGGAACACGTCAGTTTTGCCATGGTCATTCCGACCCAGTCGCACTTCTTGAGGCTCAACAAATGGCAGAAACGCCTTCCAGTAACTTTCCCGGCCGAGTCTCGTCTTCACTTGCTCAGTGCCCTGCTCCGTGAGTGACAGCAACCTTTCTTGCAAATCAGCTAAACCTTGCTGATCAGCTGCCTTGCTGTATCAGCTTGCTCAGCTAAACCTTGGATGTAGAGGATCACATTGAGTGTGCTGTCTGGAAGACGTCTGCCTTCTTTCCATTTCAGCAATAGGAGAGCTAGTTGCTTCACACTGTCTGGTCTTGCAACTGAAGGATCATGCTCCTCTACTTCTCTGGCTTCACGCATGTGGGATTCGGGAACAGACGCTGCTGCTGCACGGTCATAGTCTGCTGGAGGGTCTGTGTTGACTTCTGTTTCTGAAGCAGGGGCCATGAATTTTCGTCTAGCTGTGGTTCGTCACTAACGAGTTTGTCATTTGTGGGTTCATTACTTGCACCATTGATTGGCACATCCTCCTGTTGTTCTTTGTTCTCGATTTCGTTTACACTCTTCTTGGCGGTTTCAGGTGGTACCGCGACCTCATCCTCGAGGTCTGTGATGTCTGGGATTACGTCGAGTGCGGGCACCAGTTCCTTCGAGTAGCCCAAGGCCGCTGCGAAGGTCCTGTAGCATCTTCGCCGCCTAAAGACGACGAGCGCCCAGCTCGCTGGAGCGAGCGACGACGAGCGCTCAGCAGACCCAAGCGCGAGCGCCTGGAATAAATCACTTTCAGTTCTGACACAGAACTGGTTGTCGGCTCTTTCTTCCGTAGCAGCTTTGCCACATTTCTGGTGACCCGAGTTTGGACCTACGCGCTTCTCAGCTAATGGATCCACCCACTGGGCAGTCCCGTCTCCCATGACTGACCCATCGGCTGGGAACCGTGCCTTGCGCGCAGAGGATCCTGCGATCTCGACGGCTGCTACGCCTGGTTCCGGCAAGTGGAGGCCCAATTTCATCTGCGGCATATCCAATCGCAGCAGTCAAAATATTTTCTTTCGTTTTTAAACGTTTTTCGTATATTAAACGTTCTCAAGGCCGCCATCTTGAAGCGAATGGAGGTGTCTGAACGCGCGCGACTCCAGCAGCTGCTTAACGAGGAAGACTTGGGCGACAGGAAGCCTTCGCAAATGTTGCACCGGATGACACAACTTCTCGGAGACTCTTCAACTGAAGCGCAACAGCCCCTTTTGCGTGAGCTGTTTCTTCAGAGGCTCCCCCAGACAATGCGAATGGTTTTGCGCTGGCTCTGAGGACCTAACGTTGGACAGGCTGGCTTCGTCGGCAGATCGAATTGCCGACTACTCCGCACCTCAGCAACAGCCGCCTACCCTTGCTGCGGCTACGACGTCCCAGGCCTCGCGATTAGATCGGCTCGAACAACGACTGGAGCAACTTACGGACGCCTTGCAGTCCCTTACTACTTCCCAGCGCCCAAGGCTTCGTCGCCGTTCTGCTTCGAGATCCTCATTGCGCCGCACCCCTTCACCCGCTGCCCCAACACCTCCCGATGCCACCCAGACGGGGGCTCGTCTCTGCTGGTACCACCACCGCTTTCGCCATCGTGCCCCAATACTACGTCTCTACGGGTGAAGGGCTCGTCCTCCTCCCACTCTCCGCTTGGCATTCGTGCCCTGCGTCCCACTTCACCGTATGACGCCATCCTTGACGAATTTCCTGACATAACCAAGCCCTGCAACCTCAAGGCTCCCGTCAAACACAGCGTCACGCATCACATCGTCACAACTGGTCCCCCGGTGTCTTCCCATTACCGTCGGCTGCATGGCGACCGCCTCACCATTGCCAAGCGGGAATTTGAGCATATGCTCGAACTTGGCATAATCCGCCCGTCCTCCAGTAGCTGGGCGTCGCCATTGCATATGGTTACCAAGACCGACCCCGGCGACTGGAGGCCGTGCGGCGATTATCGGGCTCTTAACACCAAGACCGTTCCCGACAAATACCCTCTGCCCCATATACATGACTTCACCGCTGACCTTGCTGGCTGCACGGTTTTCACGACTCTCGATCTCGTTAAGGCATGCAATCAGATACCGGCGCACCCTCCCGACATCCCGAAGACAGCTGTCATCACGCCCTTTGGCTTACGCAACGCCGCGCAGAGCTTCCAGCGCTTTATCAACGACGTCTTGCGCGGTTTACCATCCGTTTACGCCTACTTAGACGATATTCTCATTGCAAGCGCCTCGCAGGAAGAGCACATTGCGCACCTTTGGCAAGTTTTCACACGCCTGCGAGATCATGGCCTTGTCATAAACGTGAAGAAATGCCGCTTTGGGCAGCCGGAAGCTAAATTCCTCGACCATCACATCGACCAACATGGTATTCGACCTCTTGAGACCAAAGTACAAGCTATCCGTGACTTCCCTCGGCCGGAAACAATCCGTCAGCTCCGACAATTCTTGGGTTTGCTGGATTTTCACCGTCGGTTTATCCACAACTGCGCCCACATCATACAGCCTCTCACCGACCTCCTTAGGGCTTGCAAGTCGGCATCGGCTCTGCTGGAGTGGTCGGAGGAAGCTGAGAGGGCCTTCTGCGCTGCTAAGGAGTCCTTGGCGAACGCCACCCTTCTTGTGCATCCCTCCCCGTCAGCACCCACTTGCTTGATGGCTGACGCCTCTACCACAGCTATTGGCGCTGTCCTGCAGCAGTTGGTTGACGACAAGTGGCAACCGCTCGGATTATTTTCCCGTCGCCTTCAACCTGCGGAAGTTCGTTACAGTACGTTTGGCCGCGAACTTCTCGCAGTGTACGCCGCAGTCAAACACTTCCACTTCTTTCTGGAAGGCCGTGAGTTCCATATTCTGACGGACCACAAGCCTTTGACATTCGCGTACACCGCCAACCGTTCCAGCTACCGCGAACGCGAAACCCGCCAACTTGCCTTCATATCTGAATTCTGCACCGACATCCGCCACATCCCCGGAATAGAGAATTCGGTCGCCGACGCCCTTTCCCGCATCAACGCTATTCCTTTCCTGCCCTCCCCGGGGAACATTGGGGAGCTCTGCGATGCCCAAGCTCAAGATCCTGAGCTGAACGACCACCTCTCCGGCACTTCCTCTTTGGCGCTGCGTCCCGTGACCCTCCCAGGCTTTACAAAGCCTCTCTTCTGCGACACGTCTACGCCTTGCGCACGCCCATTCGTCCCCGAACCCTTGCGCCGCCGGATCTTTACCCAGCACCATAATCTGGCACACCCCGGCGTGCGTGCAACCCACAAGGCCATTGTATCCCGCTATGTCTGGCCTAGCATTAACAAGGACGTTCGGGCCTGGACCCGGTCTTGCATGGCATGTCAGCGGACAAAAGTTCATCGTCATACCCGGACACCCACTAGCGCCTTCCCCGCTCCCGAAGCTCGGTTCCACCATGTGCATCTGGATTTGGTTGGGCCGCTTCCCATCTCGCAGGGTAACCGATACCTCTTCACCTGTGTTGATAGGTTTACCCGTTGTGCGGAAGTGCTACCGATCCCCGACGCCACGGCCGACACAGTTGGTCGTGCATTCCTCTTCGGTTGGGTCGCGCGCTTCGGCTGCCCTGGCATCGTCACCACAGATAGAGGTCGCCAATTTACCTCCCGTAGCTTCGGAGCCCTCCTCTCTGCCATCGGCGCAAAGCATTCGAAGACCACGGCCTACCACCCTTCAGCGAACGGCATGGTCGAACGTCTGCACAGGCAGCTGAAAGCCGCCATCTCCGCGAGAAGCGACTCGGCGAATTGGGTCGATCACCTGGGTGCTCTTAGGTCTTCGCTCTTCCCTCAAGCAGGACCTCCAGTGTAGCCCCTCGGACTTGGTATTTGGTTGCCCGCTGAGGCTTCCCGGCGACTTCCTCAGCTCCCCCTCCCCCGTGCCTCCCAGTGCTCATGACTTTGCCGCACAGCTTCGCGACCATTTCCGGGATCTTCAGCCCGTATCCCCACGCCAGCCCACTAATCGGAAGATCTTTGTCCACCTGGACCTCAAGACCTCTTCTCACGTCTTCGTTCGCGCGGACCACATTAAGCCGCCACTCACCCCAGCGTACACTGGTCCCCACCGCTTATTGGCGCAAGGTGAGAAGACGGTGACAGTCGACATCAATGGACGCCCGGAGGTACTCACGAAAGACAGAGTCAAGCCCGCCTACTTCGACGCACTACTCTCTCCCGTCCATCTTCCGGCGTCGCCTCTACCTTGCCCGGTTCCCCGATCATTACCCTCCTCAAGAAAAGTCTCCTGGCATTCTCCTCTGGTTACCTACCAGTCTAGGGGGGGGGGGGAGGCCTGTAGCGTCTTCGCCGCCTAAACACGACGAGCGCCCAGCTTGCTGGAGCGAGCGACGACGAGCGCTCAGCAGACCCGAGCGCGAGCGCCTGGAATAAATCACTTTCAGTTCTGACACAGAACTGGTTGTCGGCTCTTTCTTCCGTGGCACCTTTGCCACATTTCTTTGCCTACACTCGGCTACCGGGTGATCGCCTCGACATCGCGGACAGGGGTCAGTGCACGACGCATGGCCAAATATCCCACAACGTGTGCATTTTGGCATGTTGCAATTACTATTTAGATGTCCCTGCCGTCCGCACTTCCGGCACACTCGAGTGACTCCCTGGTACTCGCACTGGACGATGAAGCTACGGTTCCCAACATTGACCTTGAGGTAATTTGGAACGCTTTTCCCCGTTTCCATATACACGTGAAAGACGCCACTCCCCCATTGTTTATGCTTTTTGTACATGGCCTCTTGTACTTTTACAACATTTCCATATTGGGCCAACGCGCTTTCCAAGAAACTACTGTGTTCATCTACAGGGTAGTAAAACACTGATATTCTAGTGGTTCGGTATCCTAAATAGTTCAATCTATATTCTGTCCCTCTAACCACTATGATAGGATCTTTTGCCAAGTCCTGCGCGATCTTTTCATTCGTTGTTTTAATTTCATAGCGGCCGAAGCCGTAGTGAGATACTCTTTCATAGTCCTCATACCTTCTCTTGGTTACTAGTGCCTCCGCGAGGTCATGTAGTACACCTCCTCGTGGTAGGGCAATAGTAAAAATCAGCGGCCTGACCGCCCTAATATCGTTCATTTTTAGTCTAGAAAGCAACAGTTTTTTTTAAACTTTTCTGTTATTTTAGTCTAGAAAACTTTGGTCAAAGGCAAATAAAAAAAAAGGGAAAAAAAGGAACCTGCCCTGCCGGGGATCGAACCCGCGGCGGAACGGGACCGACTTTCGGCGGCGGCCGAGCTGCCTCACTTGGCCTTCGGGAGAGGAAAATGAGTTGCGCTGCGCATGCGCTAGAAGTGATGTCACGTGTCTTTCTTTGCCGCCGCCTTGCAGTCTGCTCGCTTCGCGTATGCATGCGCTAGCAGACAGCGGTTTGTTTGCTTGAGCATGGCTTGAGGATGAGATTTGTTGTAGTGGTGAAGCAGCTTTGCCAAATATTCCGTTCAAGTTCCTCGCTGGATGTCCCGCTCGTCCGTCGATTTTCAACAGGTGAGGGAACATTTCAGCAACGCCTGCGGATTTCATGCTCGCGGTTCAAAAGGTGAGGGCGTCTGTACAAAATTGTAAAATGGGTCGCTCTGTTACTACAGATGCAACAAGTGCCAGTCCACTTTTTCTCAGCTGCACCTTCTCAGTCCAGGCAGCAGCACCAGGTGAATGTAGGTACGCAACTTCCAAGTGAATTAAGACGTACGAGTGCAATTCTGAAGCCGGTAAGTACGTCTCATGCTACACACAATTCGCGTTCAACGCTCTTATTTTGCATGCGTTGTAGCAAACGATTCAGTGGCATAAACCGGCAGACTGATGCGTAATGTACACCCATAGTGCCAAGTTGGACTAATTCTGGTGACGTGTTCGTAAAATCTGTGTAATCGGACTGTCTAATTCTCACCTGTTCTATCTTAACACCGAAGTCGGTATATGAGTAAGAAAGAGCGTGGTTTCGGCAATTATCAGTAATCTTTCGTTGTGCTTAATGATTCCTATTATTTTGTATTTGTGTTTTTACTCAGAATTATCATACTGTATTCTTAACTGAAGCAACAAAATTACGAAACACATGAGGATTGTGTTGAAACGGAGGACATTCCTAATTTTTATTGATTTCAGATTTTCAGGCATGGAGAGAAGAAACGCGCAGAAGGCAGCCAAGAGTCACTAAAGGCACAGGGGTAAAAAGATTGAAAGATGGAGGTTTAAAGTGTTATTATATTTGTAACTGATCGGGTGCTTTTACAGAGAACATCATCAAAGGAAAAAGGTCCATAAAATCATAAGGTTCCGTCAGGCGTGGGGACACCTGCCTTGCTGATATGTCTGCAATGTTCCAAACTGGCAAGGTCTCGTTTGTCTTCCAAGCTTCCTATTATGCACAGGATTTTGGGGCTGTCGCACACCCCACTGACAAAAACATAGGAAAATGCAATAGAGGGGGCCCGTGCAGGCACTTGTAAAACACTATGTTGTAAGGGAATGTCCTTTTTTTGCCTTCAAGAAACTATTTGTTTATGTTAGGGAAACTACGTGACGGCATTGCACTCAGCGTACTATGCAGCTCAGTATTCGGGGTGTGCTGGATGGCACGTTTCAAATGATCCAATTCACCTCACTACAAAGCAGTGCTTGTACACCACCATGAGGAACTATAATATATGTTACGGTGAGAGGAAACACGACAGTCAAAGCAGTGTTGCCCTGTTGGTCAGTTCTATCAGAGCCCAAACAAACAGTCCAGTGCTTTCCCTCACACACAAAGGCAAGAAGGATGATTCTACTGTCTTTCAACGAGGAAATACTGACTTGTTGCAAGATGAGGACTTCTTGCTAGTTCTCATGACAGGCATGCAAAAACAGCTGTTAAGGCATTTGGGCACCAACAAAAGTGGGATGAACATATGAGGAGCAGGAAAGCTAGCTAGTGTTGACTTGATGTTAATGCCGAAGTGTACACTTTCTTTTTACCCTGTCTCCTCTTGCACTTTGTGTATTAAATCTTCATTGCTGGTTCGTGTGTCTATGTGTTCGTCTCGTCCCGTGTTCGTCCTGTGTTTTCCCTCAAACTCAAGGCAATGTTAAGATCAAAAGAAAAGTGTGCATAGATTCTACACATAGCACCACAGATGGGTCATTCAATGTGATAGTTGTGTACTGCCACTTCATACATTTTGGGTAATGGTTCAGGTGAAACACTTTACAGCAATGCATGCTCTCCTGCATTGACTTTTCGACTGAAGACAATATGCCCCATTTTGAGCTTGGTCTGGGGTATATTACAGCAGGTAAATACATTTAAGTGTGGTGACATACATACACATAACACACATAATTGGCAATTTGTATATCCTATAAAGTGCTCTGACCTGAGAAATCTTGTAGAAAAAAATGGGTTAGTATTCTGCCAATAGGAAGTGGAATAAACTTTCCACTCACTGCACTAGGCAGTTTGTTTTATTCTGTGTGTTTTTATCTCTCCAGTACTGAGTACTCTCTTGCAATATAACGAGACAACTGCCCCTGGCTGATGGTATTGTTTTCTTCAGCTGCAACAGATGCTTTTTACCACTAACATCAGTTGGCATTGCACGGATAAAGCCTTGGTGAGCTCAAAGCCGCTGTGTTTATTCTTGTGAATGATTTAGCTAAGGAAATGTACACCCTTCCAACAACCATCCGCAAACTCTTCATGACTATATATAATGCATAATTATTTAATTAGATTAAAGGAAAAATATATTGCCATCACACCAGCTCAATTGCAGTCTTTCGTTATCATCAAAAATATGGTGGCCGGGGTACATGACTCTCATCAACATTCTGATAATGTAATTCGCATACAATGCTCAGTCATTTTTAAATTTTTCATGCGCATCAGTACGCCTTGTATATTCAAGTTGGCTTCTATCTTGTCTCATGCTAGTGTTGGCTATCCGTGCGGTAGCCAGAAAATATTATGGGGGGTTCTATGGGGACCTCCCAGATGCACTACCAAAGGTACGATCTTGGGGGTTTGAACCCCCCTGGCTACGCCCCTGTTGGCTATGCTATGCTAGACCTGCTGTGACACTACTGAACAAAAATGCTAAACAACTCCGCTTTGTCTCAACAAAGATGCAAGGAGTTAAAACGGGTGCAGCTATGTGAAAGCCAACCACTGCAGAAATGCAAATAAGAACAACAGTTCTGGAACCTGATGTTCAAACAGCTACTGGGAATTCAGAAGATCATACTATATTCGTGAAAATAACTAGCACAATCACATATGTTTGTATGTTCATGTGTCCTGCCTCAGCAACTGAGTTCCAATGTATGCTTGATTGCATTTATTTAGCATTTGTTACAAGAGAGGTAAAAGTCCTCAAGATATTGCAAATCTATATTGTAAATCTACTCAGTATTGGCCAGTTAGATCACACAACTTGGTTGATTCATTTTATCAAGCCTTGTTTCACACCTCAACGAAACGTAGCTCTTCGGTAATCTCAGTGAGCGAAACATGCAGTCCAGGTTCAGTTTTGGATATTTTTACTGGTCTCGTTAGCAATACATCGTTCCAAAATACCACAAATTACAGCTGGACACCATATCAATGAGCCTGTTGCCTTGCACCTCATCGGAGGGGCTCGCTCGCTACTGGCTAGCAGGAAGATATCGAATAAGAAACTGGTAACTGGCTGTTCTGTGTACCTCTCAGTGTGTGTGGCCACTCCTGTTTGCTGCTAGGGTGTCACTCCCATGAAGAAATGCAACACCCCGGTGCTCCATAAACTTCTGTCCCAATCTGTTCGAATATTGATGCACAGATGGTGTGAAGAAAGCCATAGCAGCAGGGCAGTTTTCAGAAGCAGCTTTTCAACCAGAATCCAAGAGTGTGCCAAGCAGCAGGAAATACACCCAGCCAGAGGATTTCTGTTGAATTCATGCTTAAGGACCTTCACATCTACATCATTTACTCATGAATGCAGCACTGTCATGTGACAACACATGACAGTCCATTAATGCTTTGAACATGAATTGAGCTTTACCCTCTGGTTGGGCGTGAAACAATGATTCTTTCAACAGCTCATGACCCACAGTTTGAGAAACACTGCTCTACGCATTCGTTCCAACAATAATCTGGCATCCTTCAAAAACACCATCAAACAGGACTTTTCTGCTGATACGTAGGGTGACATGCAATTACTTTTTGATTATGTGCATTTCTCTGCTGTGCAATATCTTTGCTATTTGTTTCTTATACTTGTCATGTGTTCTTGGTATTTCTGTTCCCCTCAAATTGTGTAGACATTTGCATTGACTGTGTCTTGGACTGTTCAACAGGGCTTGCCCAGTATCAGTATCAGTGTATACTGTCATGGAATAACAATAAAAAACCTGCAAACTGAAAAAAAATCATCTGAAACACATCTGTCTGACTGATTCCTCTAACAATCTCCTCACAAATGCTCGATGAATGATAGTTCATGTAACCACTCCTCTGTCTGCATGGCACAGGATATGCACTTTGAAGATGTCGTTGTGGACAGAAACAAGCTGTAACAGACCGAGGACGTATAGATGATGTGCTGAACCTATGAGTTTGTTGTTGCCTGGAATGGGCAATCATCGCTCAGAGGTAAAACTTATTTATGTTGACTACTGCCTTCAAAGTCTAACTATAAATTTTTTGTTCTGCACTTGTCTTGGTACAGCGGAGTTCACCCAAATGACTTTCTTAAGCATTTTTGCAAGAGCAGCCTTTTGGGAAGAAATAGGCAGCAAAATCTCAAATTGGAACACTCACCTTACCGAGCAGTGTTTGTTAGTTGTCGGGGTTGTACAATGTACAGCTTGGTACAAATCTTTACGGACCACCATGGTGTGACATTTCTCCATTGGAGTGACACCCTAGCATCAAACAAGAGCGGACGCACATACTGAAAGATAGAGCCGTTTCTCATTCGATCTTTTGCTGGTAGCTGGCAGGGGACCGCTCCGATGAAGAAAAGCGCAGTGCCGTGAACGTTTGTCTCGGGCTGTACACGCTGTCGTGTTGTACTCATACAAATTCTGAACTGGATGCCACTTCTTAGAGAATCTTTGTAAATTTGAAACCATTATGCCTTAATTGTCAGCTCTGATCATGAGCGAGATGGTAGGGGGCCCCGGAGCATACATCCCGTTATGTCCTGGAACCTTGCCAGTCTGGAACGTTGCAGACGAATCATCAATGCAGGTTACCCCATGCCTGACGGAACCTTATGATTTTATGGACCTTTTTCCTTTGATGATGTTCTCTGTAAAAGCACCCGATCAGTTACAAATATAATAACACTTTAAACCTCCATCTTTCAATCCTTTTTACCCCTGTGCCTTTAGTGACTCTTGGCTGCCTTCTGCTTATTTCTTCTCTCCATGCCTGAAAATCTGAAATCAGTAAAAATAAGCAATGTCCTCAGTTTCAACACAATCCTCATGTGTTTCGTAATTTTGTTGCTCCAGTTAAGAATACAGTATGATAATTCTGAGTAAAAACACAAATACAAAATAATAGGAATCATTAAGCACAACGAAAGATTACTGATAATTGCCGAAACCACGCTCTTTCTTACTCATATACCGACTTCGGTGTTAAGATAGAACAGGTGAGAATTAGACAGTCCGATTACACAGATTTTACGAACACGTCACCAGAATTAGTCCAACTTGGCACTATGGGTGTACATTACGCATCAGTCTGCCGGTTTATGCCACTGAATCATTTGCTACAACGCATGCAAAATAAGAGCGTTGAACGCGAATTGTGTGTAGCATGAGACGTACTTACCGGCTTCAGAATTGCACTCGTACGTCTTAATTCACTTGGAAGTGCGAGCGCATGCGTACGCGGAGCGAGCAGACTGCAAGGCGGCGGCAAAGAAACACACGTGACATCACTTCTAGCGCATGCGCAGCGTAACCCATTTCCTCTCCCGAAGGCCAAGTAGCTGCCTCTGTTTACAACCCTAGTAGGCCTAACACGATTAACAAAAACTCAAGTTCTGACATTATTCTAGCAGTGCGAACGGAAATTTTGCTTACCTTATATGCCTGAAGCTTTCATAGATGTCTACACACAAAGGAAAGAACTCCACACACAAAACAAACGCCACAAACTTCGCTGGAACACGGAGCTCAGAACAACGTGACACGCCGTGACGCCGCCTCTTCTGCGGCGTCAGGTCACGTGGAACTTGATGTCCTCCCGGGAGGACATCACGTTCCACGTGACCTTCCGACGCTACTCGCTCAAACGTCGCCCACCTACGCATTGCTGATGAAGGCCCAATAAGGCCGAAACAGCTGTCCAATGCTGGTGTGGCGACGTTTGGGACTTATAAACATATGTTCAACGTGCAGCCAAAGAGCCTATGCTATTTTTCTTCACTTTATACTTTACTGGCTTCGCACTGGGCTTTCAGAGGTGAGTTTCTCACCCAGACGGGAGGACATCACGTTCCACGTGACCTTCCGACGCCACTCGCTCAAACGTCGCCCACCTACGCATTGCTGATGAAGGCCCAATAAGGCTGAAACAGCTGTCCAATGCTGGTGTGGCGACGTTTGGGACTTATAAACATATGTTCAACGTGCAGCCAAAGAGCCTATGCTATTTCTCTTCACTTTATACTTTACTGCCTTCGCACTGGGCTTTCAGAGGTGAGTTTCTCACCCAGACGGGAGGACATCACGTTCCACGTGACCTTCCGACGCCACTCGCTCAAACGTCGCCCACCTACGCATTGCTGATGAAGGCCCAATAAGGCCGAAACAGCTGTCCAATGCTGGTGTGGCGACGTTTGGGACTTATAAACATATGTTCAACGTGCAGCCAAAGAGCCTATGCTATTTTTCTTCACTTTATACTTTACTGGCTTCGCACTGGGCTTTGAGAGGTGAGTTTCTCACCCTGACGGGAGGACATCACGTTCCACGTGACCTTCCGACGCCACTCGCTCAAACGTCGCCCACCTACGCATTGCTGATGAAGGCCCAATAAGGCCGAAACAGCTGTCCAATGCTGGTGTGGCGACGTTTGGGACTTATAAACATATGTTCAACGTGCAGCCAAAGAGCCTATGCTATTTTTCTTCACTTTATACTTTACTGGCTTCGCACTGGGCTTTCAGAGGTGAGTTTCTCACCCTGACGGGAGGACATCACGTTCCACGTGACCTTACGACGCCACTCGCTCTAGCGTAGCCCACCTACGCATTGCTGATGAAGGCCCAATAAGGCCGAAACAGCTGTCCAATGCTGGTGTGGCGACTTTTGGGACTTATAAACATATGTTCAACGTGCAGCCAAAGAGCCTATGCTATTTTTCTTCACTTTATACTTTAGTGGCTTCGCACTGGGCTTTCAGAGGTGAGTTTCTCACCCTGACGGGAGGACATCACGTTCCACGTGACCTTCCGACGCCGCTCGCTCAAACGTCGCCCACCTACGAATTGCTGATGAAGGCCCAATAAGGCCGAGTACTGTTGATGAGGCCCAACAAGGTCGAAACAGCTGTCCAGTACTGGCATGGCGACGTTTGAGTTACAAACATATGCTATACGTGCAGCCAAAGAGCTCCGGCTATTTTTTTCATTTTATACTTCACTGGCTTTGCACTGAGCTTTCAGTGAGTGAGTTATCTCACCCTGATAGGAGGAATCACGTGTTACGTGACCTTCTGACGCCATCCACTCAAACGTTGCCTGCCTGCGTACTGTTGATGAGGCCCAACAAGGTCGAAACAGCTGTCTAGTACTGGCATGGCGACGTTTGAGTTACAAACATATGCTATACGTGCAGCCAAAGAGCTCCGGCTATTTTTTTATTATATATATATATATATATATATATATACCGATGGAACGATGCGACAGCACCAGAGGACACGTGTTTCGCCGTGTTTGCGGCTCGTCAGCCCTGGGTAGCTGCGCATCGTTCGGGATTGGCAAACCCGGGGTCACTCAGCGAGCGATATACACCTGGGAGGGTGACTGAGCACTCCTCAATGCCACAGTGCAAGCCAGTGAATTATAAAGAGGGGGAAAAAGACATTAAAGTAACAAGTAAATGTATACATAAATGTAAATATATGTAAAAAATGTAATATATAACTGTAAATGTATATATATATATATATATATATATATAGTATATATATACCGATAAATTTAGTCGACTATTTTCATGCGATATTGATATTTACATATATCGAAAGTTAGGATATATTTGCATCACTACATGACTGACGCCGCAGAATACACAGGCAGGTCCCAATTTTACAAAGGAAAGTATGCTACTGAGGCTGGAACACACACAAACAGACAACAACAACACAGCCTGAAGGACCCCTATCTGCCTTTTTCCTCGACTGTCATACTTCAACTGTATTTCAACTGTCCTATTTCACATCAACTGAGGCAGCCTTGTAGGAGTGCCTGTCCAGCAGGGTTGGAAGCATTACCAGGAGCTGGTTGGTTATTGGTTGGTTATGGAAGGCGTGGCCTTCTGTTAGCTGCTTCATTCCGCTAAACTTGACGTGCGCGCGTTCCTGACTTCAAGACTTGTTAGTGGAATTCGGCATATTATGTGCGTATCTCGGATGTATTTGTTAAGCAAATAAACAGAGAATATTTTCCAATACATCATTTGCTTGTGCTGTCGCTCGTACGGCACTTTATTTTCAAAAACTTGACAGACAAGAACAAGGAATCGCGGGTGATTTCGGTTTTGCATATTGGTTCCTGTTATATCCGGTCCTGTGGACCTGGCATATATCCGGTTCCTGTTGGTTGAAGACCCATTGTCAGCGGAAAGCGAAAGGCTGGCAGTGTCTTAGACTATCTCACGGATAAGATATGAATTACGTTTAATATAACAACGTTTACGCTGTACATTACTCAATTCCACCCAAATGGGTCGTACGTACGCAACGCAATTACATGGCTTTCTTAGCTTCCTACGCTGAACGTCGTTCCCTATATCGGCCCAGCTCGCCTTTTGTCATCGCACGTGACTGCACAGGACTGGTAACAAACGGAGCAGCTCCCCTGTAGTTAGAAGACAAAAATTCGTCCACTAGCACTCTCCATGACTGAGGGATGACTGCGCCCGGGCTGTCACACTCAGGGATAGGAGGATCCCATTGACAGCGCGCCAAGTGGATTATCTACAGTCCTCCTATGTTAACTATATGTTGTCGATCAATCAGAGAATATTTATTTTCACTGTTTGAAGCCAACACGTTCATACTGCAAAAGTTGGTTTTTGCGGCTTTTGTTTCATATCATATATCATATATACATATAACTTGAAATGTTGAAGTTGGTCGGACGGCTACGTAATTATAGTGAACGTTGAGATAAATGGGAGACAGAAGACGAAAGTAGGGGAAGTAACAAAAAAGGGGTTTATTAAAACTTAAAAGCTATAAAAGTTAGGGGCGATGTCTACGTTACGGCGGAAGCTCCGTCTTCTTCCGGACGAAATAGCTAAATGTGGCCACGAGGCCGATAAGGGGCTTGACAATGATATATATATATATATATATAAAGGGGGGAAAAGCCATTAAAGAAATAAGTAAATGATTCTAGACGTGTTTGAAATTCAAACTTACAGATTAAGATGGCTTCTATGGCGGCACGTAGAGAAACAGATACTCATGGAACGATGCGGATAGATATATATGCGGAAGATATATATATATATATATATATATATACATACTCATCTGTTTCTCTACGTGCAGCCATAGAAGCCATTTTAATCTGTAAGTTTGAGTTTCAAACACGTCTAGCATCATTTACTTATTTTTTTAATGGCTTTTCCCCCCCTCTCTCTCTCTATATATATATATATCTTGAAAAGTTGGAGTTGGGTCGGTATATAGATATACATATATAAGGGGGAAAATTAGCAGGAGCTCTGGCTGCACGTATAGCATATGTTTGTAAGTCAAACGTCGCCATGCCAGTACTGGACAGCTGTTTCGGCCTTCTTGGGCCCCATCAGCAGTACGCAGGCTGATGAGACATATATATACAGGGTGTCCACGCTAAGTGTGAACATATTTGTTTAAAAATATATCAATCACTTTTTCCGAGATGAAATGAATTGCAATATAGCGTATGCTGAAGGGCACTCCCTAGGGGGGCATTAACAGACTCCTAAGGTCTTAATTAACTTTCAATAATTAACTTTTTAATTGTAAAAGCTACGAAGTTGGTCCAATGAGAACATCTGATCTCTTCGGTCACCAGATACCAAAACCGTTTTCAGAACAAAAATCCGTTCAGTAGATCGTCCGCAAAAAATTCGTGAAGGATTCTTTATTTGGTTTATTGCACATCTTCAAAGAAGCGGACTCGCTGTTGGGCACGTTGGTGAATACATGAAGATCCAAAACACAGCGCGAGAAGACACGACGGAAGAAGAGAGGACAGAACAGGCGCTGACTCCAACGAACAGTTTAATGACACAAAAACCAGTACGCAGGCGCACAGCCGCCAACCCAGTCACCCCACCTTGGCCCAAAAGCGCAGACGCTCAGACAGACACAATCTCTACTGCCTCGACAACATCCTCCTCTCCCCCGATAACAAAGACACAGAAGTTTGGCTCACATACCTACCGCCTCTATGCCCGATAAAAAACGCTTCAGATAACTCCCGCGCACCCTTATCTCTGCTCCTAGCTAGCACGACAATCTGACTAAATAGCGGAGTACACTTACATTTGGTAACATGCATAGGCAAATAACGCGTGTCCGTACTAAACAATCATGACATATCTAGAGATGCGCAATGAATAAAATAAAGAAAAAAATGGCGTTCTTTCACGGATTTTTTGCAGACGATCTATCGAACGGATTTTTGTTCTGAAAACGGCTTTGGTATCTGGTGGCCGAAGAGATCAGATGTTCGCATTGGAGCAACTTCGTAGCTTTTATAATTAAAAAGTTAATTATTGAAAGTTATTTAAGACATTGCCTTAGGAGTCTGTTAATGCCCCATTAGGGAGTGCCCTTCAGCATATGCTATATTGCAATTGATTTCATCTCGGAAAAGGTAATTGATATATTTTCCAAATATACCAGCTGTGACGACACTTTTGTAACCTTTTAAAAGACCTTGTACATAGATTTTCGTCTCAGTCCCGAAGAAGGCGGAGCTTCCGCCGAAACGTAGACTTCCCCAGACCCTTAGTTTAAATGCCAGCTTAATAAATAACTTTCCCCCACTCCCTACTTCAGTCTCTGGTGTCTTTTCTCCCCTATCTACAGGGTGTCCCAGAAAACGTGTCATAGAATTATAATAAAAAAACTACGCCACCTAGAATCATGCGGTCAACGGCATTTGTTCTTATTAGGTTTTTGCCACCTTCTAAAGTTAATGTCACGCACCCTAAGTTTAATTATGTAAATATTTGCGAACTGAACTCGGAAATTTGCCAAGTAAAGGTCACTTTTTTACCCCACCAATATGAAGAGCGTGCCAAAGTCACTCAAATTCATGATAATTGACAGTGATATTCACGAGCTATCCCATAGGAAAAAATAGCCGAATATCATGCTTTTCGGAGCACCGGACCATAACGCGCGATGACTTTTTGAGCGCAATGCTCGCAGTCCGACGAAAGGAGGTTCCGAAGCCAGCCCACAGAGTGATAGTAGAAAAAGTAACAGTTCCTAAAATTGGGAGAGGGAAAGCATTATCTCAGCGAAAGTCGGACATGATAAGCCGTGCCTGTGTTATCCCTTTCTGCGATGTCGGGGTGGGCTGGGTTTCCAACCTCCTTTCGTCGGACTGACAAAGATTGCGCTGAAAAATTCATCGTGCGCTATTCTGTGCGACCTCCGTAGAGCATGATGTTCGGCTATTTTTTCCGATGGGATAGCTCCTCAATATCCCTGTCAATTATCATTAATTTGAGTAAATTAGACACGCTCTTCACGTTGGTGGGGTAAAAAAGTAACCTTTTCTAGGCAAATTTCCGACTTAAGCTCGCAAAAATTTACATAATTTAACTTACGTTACACGACATTCACATCATGAGGTGGCAAAAACGCAGCAAGAACAAATGCCATTGACCGCATGACTCTAGGTGGTGTAGTTTTTTTATTATAATTCAATGACACGTTTTCTGGGACACCCTGTATATACAACATCCTGGTCGTTCGAACCTCCGTTTTGTAGCGTATATATATATGTATATATATATATACGTGATTTTTTATGAGTTTATTCTTTGAGTCTATTTTGCGAGGTGTAGATCAGAATGATCCCATACTTTGCTCGAGAGGATATACGCATAACCCTGTAAGCCAACTGCGAAAACGGCATTATGTTGATGTCATAACTTTTTTCACAAAACAGATATAAAGAATGGGAAATGCCTTACATAGTCACTTATAGAGATGTAATGATTTTGCGTGGTGCATTTCCCCATAGCACAAAATATATTTACTCCCAGTGACATATTCATTCCACGTAATTTTGACATACCCTTGCCAATCTCTCATTGTGGACGACTACGTGTAGAGAAAAGAGGAAGACGAAACCGTACTTCGTTTGTTCTCTGGAGAACGAAACATAGCTCGGGTATCAGCGTTGCAACCAGGACCAGAGATGCAACCAGGACCAGTGATGCAATCAGGTCCAGTGATGCAGTCAGGTCCAGTGATACAACAAGGTCCAGCGATGCAACCAGTTCCAGCGATGCAACCAGTTCCAGCGATGCAACCAGTTCCAGCGATGCAACCAGGCCCAACGATGCAACAGCCGATGCAAGGATTACCACCGCCGCTTGAAGGGGCTTACAAACCCCCGAGGAGCGCATTCGACATCAAGAGTGTGATTTCAGGAATCCTCATCTGCTGCTGGTGCCCCCTGTTTGGGTTCGGAAGTTTAGGATTAGTCTTTTTGTGTGTATATGTGTTTATTGTCATCAAGGACAAATTTACAACGACGTCAACGGGTAGTGATCTTCCGCCATCTGGAACCGCGAATCCACACCAATTTTAAATTCAGAAGTGTACGGGCTTCTAAAACCAAGAATGTGCTCACTGAATTCAATAATTAAAGATATCGATTAAAATGTATCTGTTAATTGAGCGAAAAACTGGTTTGCTAGTAGCAGCTCCTTTGAGTAATCCAACGACAAAAGTAACCCTTTTATGAAACTCCCCCATTTATGAAAATTTGTGGCCGATAAAAAGAAAGACTCTGTATATATATACATATATATATATATACAAAGGGTAAATAGCCGAAGCTCTGTAGCTGCACGTTGAGCATATGTTTACAATTGGATCGTGCACTCCCAGCCAAGTACAGCTGTTTCGTCCTACTTGGGACTCGTCAGCCTGCAGTAGGGAAGTGACACGATCTTGGGTCGGCGCTAACAGTGTGTCTCGGCGAGACGTCAATGTTCCACCGTGACGGCGCCACCTGTGGAGGCCGCAGTGCAAGCTAGCAAGTACATATACAAAGGGTAAATAGCCGAAGCTCTGTAGCTGCACTTTGAGCATATGTTTACAATTTGATCGTGCACTCCCAGCCAAGTACAGTTGTTTCGTCCTACTTGGGACTCGTCAGCCTATACTGAAAGGGTGAAGAGTATAAGTATCTTGAAGTACCAAAGTATCTAAAGTACATTCAATATAAATAAATTAGCCCCCTTTTCTTACTTCGCATACTTTCGTGGTTTGTGTTTGATATTTCATTTCTGCTACATACATTCGCTGTCATTCGAACCACTTTCAACTAGTTTTTGCAGTTTGAGTTATATGGCCAGGCGAACATTCTCTCGAAGGAAAAATGTATCTATGAGTTCTAATTACCTATTAACTAATTAATCCATTAAGTAATCCTTTAATCAGGAGGTTAAGGGACCTGTTTACAAGTTTGGTAGAGAGCGAGAAGCCATATCAAACCCTCGTTCGCAGCTGTTCCTAATCTTGCGCCACTCCCACCACCAATGCAAGCGGATGAACATTAATTTGAGCGCAGCTCACTTGAGCGAAATAGCGCATTCCTGCTCTGCTGTGCACATGAAATGTGTAAACCGAAACCAGTTAATTACTTGAAAAAATCACCAACAAGTCAAAGCTATTTTTTACTGGTTTGGCACTTCCTCAAAGTGCCAGTTGCGACGGCACAGGTGCCAAAGCCCAGCAAAGTAAATCAGCCCAGTAATTAACGAGCACATGCAAATGGACAACTGAGAACCGAAAAAAAAAGTTTCACGATAAAGTTAGCCGCTTTTAAATTATTCAACCGGGGGATTTTCGTGAAACACCCTGTAAACATTCACACATGGTTGTAAACGGAAACCAAATTACCGCGTTTTTTTTCTCTCTCTCTGAATCATTTTCGTTGAAGGTCCCGACATGTGAAACAGAGGTTCCGTAAGCGTGCAAAGTAAAATTTAAAATATAGTATGTTTATTTAATTAGTGAGCGTATGAGCCGCTCACTACGCAGTTCAAAGCTGTGGTCCCATTCCCAATGATCTCTACAGAAAGGGAAGTTACGGTATTTCATGAAGCCACCTGTTTACGAATTATTCATGGGGACGAACCTTTGTTTTTGTGACCACCATACCTCTCAAAGAGAAGTTTTCATGTTGCCTTCTGTTGGCACAGGACGGTGACAGGACCTGGCTAAGGAGTACTGGAAGCTGTAGCACTCAGGGCTGGAGAATAGTAGCTCACTGTAACAAATTACAATGACATTTTGAATCCCGTTTAGACATTAATGTTACCGCAGATAATAGCAATGGAAAGCCTGGATACTTAAGAGTGGAACCTTGGCAATTACGAAAGAGGAATTTACGAAAACATGTTAGCAGGAATGGTATTCCCTGCACCATAAGTGGGCATTTTCCTGTGGCCTCACTCATCCTCACCGCACGAAGCACAGACTTCATTGGCCTCACTCGCCCTCACCAAATTTTGCTCACCAGTAACTAAACCTCAGTCTCCCTCACCCTCACATTCCATTTTAAATTTTGCCCTCGCAAACCTCACCTCAGGGCATCGGGATTCCGAAAGGCCTCACCACCCTCATCCTCACATGCCTTCACCTCATGAGGCTATTCACAACCCTTATGGCCTCACGTATCTTCACCACATGAGGGTCCTCATCCTCACGTGTCCTTACCTCATGAGGGCCCTCATGTCCTCACGGCGCCTCAAGTACTTTCGCCTAACGAGGTCCCTCATGGCCTCACGACCTCTCGTCCTCACGAGCCACCGCCTCGTGAATACCCTCATGAACTGACGTGTCTGTGTGAAGTCACTAGGAGGCACATGAGCTTCATAAGAACTTTCACATGACACGTCGGCGTTGAACTACTGTGTCGGTAGTTGCTACTAATGACGACGCGGCATTAATCTGCTTATAGGGTTTCGTACCGTGCTTGGATAAATTTGGTAACTGTTGGTACTGTCACAGTGACGTTTAACTTTAGTGTTTCACATCAGCGAAGAGGAGCCCGAACCCATCACCTCATCCATCAGGCCCCTCACAAAAGGCCTCACGACCTCATCCATGAGGACCCTTACGAAAGGCCTCACGGCCTCATTCGTGAGGTTCCTCACGAAAGGCCTCACAGCCTCATTCGTGAGGCTCCTCACAGAATACCTTGTACTCTCACGTATTGATGGCCTCACGACTACTGGCCTCATGAGGGCCCTCACGGTGGGCCTCATGAGGGACAATGCCTCATTACTGTTCTCATGAGGAACGTTCAGCGTTGTCTGGCCTCACTCACCCTCATCTCATCGTCGTGAGGTGAGGGTTAGGCGTCTTCATGCGGGTCCTAATGAGTGAGGACGCCCAGCTATGCCCTGCACCACAGCAAATAAGGAGCGTATGCAATACGTTATACTAACTTGAAGGACGCTGGTGAGCCACGTCTAACGTTCAATAGGCGGATGTAGCTTGCCCTTCTTGATTCTGGTTAGGACCTGCGAAATTATCATGTCAATTTATACCTCATCTATCAGGATCTCAAAAGAGTATTGAAAGTTTCTACATACTGGAGGTATGGGCCTGCTCGTCACAGTCATGCCACAGGGTACTTGGCTGAATTTCGTGCTGTGAAGCATAACGACCCTGGGTCCCTGGCGCCGCGCCTGTAGTGAAGCATGGCATTTGGCAGACACCAGTACAAAATGTTTTGCATCTCAGATTATTTATCAAATCTGTGACATGACTACTATTAGGGAACATACGTTGGAGATAGCATTCCCCCATGATGTAGGAATGAACTATTTCATTAATGTGCCCGTTCCAAGGTTCCATGGGTGCGCCCTTGGAGGTCGATCGGGAATGTGTGTTAGCTTAGCTCAATCGGTAGAGCCCTGGAGCGGTAATGCAGAAGATGTGGGTTCGAGTCCTACAGCTGGCTAACCTTTTCAGTAACTTCCATCTTTCATCGTCTTTGCGCGATTTATTTTTAAAATAGAGTTTATATTGGCCTATGTTTGATTTCCCATCGATTTATTTTTAGAGATACTTTCAGACATTCATTTGAATTGCGTATTTCTAGACCACCATTTTTAAAGGGATAGTCGCATCCGGAAGGTTGTTCCGGAACTGTTATGGGCATGTTCCCTGTCGTTCATAATGTACGCCGGCAAATTTTCTCCGCGCAAATCCACTGGGTTGACTCAGAAACGATTTTTAAATGTTCGCGCTTTCGGCGCGCACGGCGATCCCCGCAAGGCGCCGACACTCGATGACGTCACCCGGATAAACCAACCATCAGGAGGCGCTTCTTCCCGCCGGCGTTCGGTGTGTGTCTGAGCGTGCGTCTGACCATTTTTCTCGTTGTCTTGTCGCGTTCCCCTTTGAAGTACTTTGAACCACAGCGTGTGCCTAGGATTTCACGCCGTTGACGTGCGATGTCACAGCCAGGAAACCGGTGCTACGTTACCGGGTGCACAAAGACTTCTAACGCGAATCCCGAGCTTACATTTCACCGACCTCGCAATGGCGAGACGAAACGAAAGTGGGAGGCAGCGATCGCCACCCACTACTGTGGTGTGGCCCAAGGATTGAATGTTTCACGCGTCTGTTCCTGTCATTTCGCCGACGACGCCTATTTTGTTGTATGGTACTATGATGTTTTGAAGATGTATTGCAAGTTCGGCTCGGGCTACGGCAGAAACGGAAGCGGCTGAAGATTGACCCCGTCCTACCATATTCGATCAGGAACAAGGGCAGGAACCAGTAACGGAGGTAAGTGACAACCCTGCGTTGTCACAGCTACGCTGCGATGAAAAGTATCACTTGTCACAGTAAACATCATCGCGAACATCTGGCCTCGCCGCCGATTGTAACGTCACAGTCACACCGGCTACTAATGTACACAATTTATTACAATAATTGCAGCATCCTGACGCAATAGTACGCGTACTCTCGAGAAAAAAGATCGGTGTGTTGTTGCTGTGCTGATGGTCGCCTGTATTATGCAGGAGTAACGTAACACGCCCACATGACAGCGTTATTCTAATGTTATTGCAGCTAGTGGATGTTTCTACAGTTCATAGTGCAAGCCTGATGGCAGCATTGAGGGATGTGAAAACATCGCAATCTGTGTTTGGCTACGTCCGAGACACTTCACGTTGCATCAGTATTCTACTGCAGCCTTGTTGCTAATTTCTGGCTCTATTTCAGGCGGCAGCAACCATGTCAACGGAATCAACTGGATTTGGTATGTTTTGTCAAGTCACGAAAAACTTGCAATTCTTTTTGCACGTCCCACAAAATAATGGATATGTACGAGACCTGAAAATTGTCGAGTTGTGTGAAAGGAATCTTGTGTGATGCGGCTGCCAGTGTTTATAACGTAATGTGGACAGGAAGATAACTGTGCCACTCAAACAGAGACCGCAAAGGGGAAGATTTATTTGCATAATCATTTTTATGTTTGTTATTGTACTCGCTAGGCCCCCAACGTATTCTTTTGGGTGTTAACACTCAAGGCCATATTTCAGATGCGGAGGTCATGGCTGAAGCAAGTGCTGGGGACCCACTTCACGGCGCATCTCACAAGGGCATTATCCAGAAGGCTGTATGCGAACATCTATCACTGCAGTTCACTGTGCCGTAACAGGGATGCCACTAGGAGATTGATGCACGTCTTTTCTCCTGTCTTTGCACCAGAGAGAAACACAACATGCTTATTCCTTCTCTTTTTTTTTTTCATTGCGGCATGTGGGGGAGTAAATAGGGAAAATATGGCACAGAGAAAAATTGGTATTTTTGACAGCTGCATACATATCTTCTCCCTGTTGCCTGTGAGATCATGTTGCAATTATCTCCAACAGAATATGCGACGGCACTTACAGCAGAGTTGCTACGTCGCAAAAAAGAGAAACAGAAGAACCACCAGTAGTGGAAGCTCGCCCAGCGTGGTCAGCCTCTTATGGTGAAAGGACAACCTTGGAAGAAGCTATGGAACGTTTTCAATCAAGGTGTGTGCACGCTCCAATTTTGTCTTAAAATGTGGCATAGGATTAGACTCTGAAGCTTTCCCCTGAATCGAGGTTCGCTTGTTTAGGGTTAAACCTGGCCGCTGCGCACAAAACTCCAACTGAGTTAGGCGCCTGAAGCAAGTAACATGCTAATTTTTCACAAAATATGCTCTGACCTCAGCTCGACCTCTACGTCAAATTTCTAACACGTCGGATAAACCGTGTGGTGAATGCTGCTTCTACAATGCGGCTGAATTTCCCACTGAATTCAGTCTTACTATAATTCTTCCACCCGAGTTTGCATGAATTTTTTACATGAGGTTATTGCCTTGATTTTTACCTCCCCCCCCCCCCCGAATTTGAAAAATAAGAATAGGAGAAACCGAATAAAGAGGAGAATAATCTGAAAGAATGCAACCTGAAAACTTCAGGGCCTTCATACACCGTGTCCTAAGATAAGTTGACCAGGGGTTAAAAAAAGCCAGGGGGCCGGGCCCAGGCGAAGGAGCCCAACGTTGCGCTGTTGCCTGTTGTGTAGGATCATTCAAAAAAATTTTCGTGCCAGCCAATGAATTAGTTAAGGCTAATGAGTTCGCTATTTTTTAATTACGGGTCTTGGCTCGGAGGTGTCAATGACAGAGTTGTAGACTGTCTCGGTACAAAGGCAACTGAAGTAGTTACAGGTCACTACGCCTTCGTTTCCTTTTTTCTCCGGGTTTAAAAGTTTGTTTTAGAAGTTGCACCGACGTGCGTTGATTACAGCACACTCTGAAGGGCATGCTGTGAAAGAGGAGAAATGTCTCCTCCTCGTTCATAGAACGCATCCTTGCACAATTAGAACCTTAATTCGTCATCAGTTGGATTGAAATTTCCACCGACAGTTCAAGTAAAAGTTGAACCTCGATATGGACCCAGGAAGACCTGGAAGGCAACCCCAAGCATCATTCAGGCTGGGAAAATTTGTGTCCATGTCGAACAAACAATAAGAATATGATTAAAAAACGAGCAAAAATCTGCAGGCGCTTCACACGGGCTGTGTTTCCTCCCTGTCTCCGCTGCCTAAAACTGAATAGAGAGTAATCAGTGTGATTCAGTTATGTGTTTCAGTTATCACTCTAGAAGGACCGCTCGTCCTTTCCACGGCGATTAATAATTCGTGCACAGCACCAAGATAACCTGGGCGTCATTCATTTCTAGTACGCTTGAGGGTGCTGCATTCGTAGGGTATGGTTGTCAAATCTGAGTATCCCCTGTTGCTCAGCTTGGCTTTCGAGTCCCAACTTTTGTACCCGGGAAAAGAGGAAACCATAGCGGCCTGGAACCACTTCCATTGGCCTTTGTATCTTATAGTCAACAACTCTCTCACATCTCGAAGATAGAACCAGTAATTAGAATATAGCGAATTAATTACCCTTAATTGGGTGGAATGAAAAAAATATTTTTAAATGGTCCACACAACAGGCAACAGCGCACCATTGGTTTCATTCGCCTAGAGGCCCCCTCCCCCCGTTTTTTTTAATCCCTAGTATGCTGTATTTGGTATACCTTGGAGGAGCTTTCCACAACACTTTGAAATTTGATTTTCTTATTTCAGGTCCCGGAAGTAAATGTGGCTCCCCACTGGCTATGAAACTTGACAGCAGACCTGGATGCACCAGCCTTATCTCTAGCAACAAAAACGGCCCTTTTCAGGGCAACCCAACTTCTCCCACAAGAGGCTTAGCATTGCGTGCAGATGACCCTTACAGGGGAACATTATCGAACGATAGCCTTTTTGATTGTTTACACACCGAGAACTTGAAATATCGGTTTCTTTCCTTTCTTTCAGGAGCAGTCACCTGCAACACCAGGGGGTGTAACCACAGTGGGAGCCTACAAAATGTATCCTAACAAGGAATGAATGTTTACATACTACTACAGTTTTTTGAGATTTCGCATTGCAGTTGAAATTGAGAGGAAAAACGTGCTTTGTCAATGAGCTGCAGCTGCTTTTGTTATCCCCTGATTCCAGGAAGAGGAAACCAATGACACAGACTTTCATAGTGTAGTAGTACACCAGATATGGATCTGCCAACATGAACCCTCCTAACATCCCTGTGGCAGCGTACCTGTAACCACCCAGACTTCACACCACATTAATTTAGAACCACAGCACAACATAATAAAATAGCTTTGGTTTATTTGCCTCACATTTGCCATACATAATGGGAGGCAAATAAACCTAAGCTATTTTGTTATTCCCACTCCGTTATACTCCACTGTACAATAAATCGATACAATTATAGGGTAATCATTTATTCCCGTCACTACACCGCATTGACAATCTGCACAGAGTTCAAAATATTCCCTCCTAGGCACTAACTTAGTGCAGTACAGTCCGGATTTTACGCCAGAGCTAATACCGCTACGTGTAGTAGTTTGCGCTGTACAGACGGGTAGACAGTCTGTTGACTGCAACTGGAGATACAGAGTGACAAGACAAAATATTCCCCGACACTGCAATGACGAAAAGACAAAAATTGCTGCAAGACGAATTTTGTTGACATAGGCACACTTCGTGTAAGTGATCCCTTGGTCATCTCCCTTGCCTCCCATCAGAGGTTTGAGGATCCTATAGGTGTGTGATGTACGGATAAACCTATCCGTACACCACATACTACAGTATCCTCGATTTTTCGTCTTTTCGTCTTGCCACTACATGTCTCCAGTCCCAGCCATCAGTATGCACCAGCTTGTCTCTCTTGTCAAGACACCCTTGTTTTGATGGTCCTAACGCCGATAACCTTGATAAGACGTAGACGGGAACTCCCTCCTGATTGCTCGGACAACGCATCCTGGAACCTGTCGTCTGTTCCTTGGACCAAGGTATCCCCAGACCCATCTTGTGAATGACGAGTATGCCGTGAACCTCAGGCAGCTGGAAAAGACAACTCCACATGACATTTCTTTTTGTTTAGCATCATACCTTGTGGGTATTTGCATACCTGCCAAATCTCCTGCATTGTTGGGAAGACAATGGCCAGAACAGAAGAACAGACACTATTCCAACCTTGGAGTTCAAAACCTGTGCATTCCTTCCTCTGTTCCAGGGTCTCCCGCATTTTGAGTGTGGAAGGATGGCAGGTGTGCAACATAGTACAACAGAAAAATGGTCCGCCTCTTTCAGGATGAGCCCGATTCCAACTGCTAACTCCCTCCCAAACCAGCTTCCCTCCAGCTTTGGCAAAATCCAATTTCTCCCAAAATATGTTACTCTTACATTTTTCAGTAACGTGCCCCGCTCCCCCCCTTCATTGGCACCTCAAATGCTTCTGATTTCAGACTTGTAAGACTTTCCTTCAGAATTCCCACTGGATATCTGTCAATCAATCAGGGTTTCGTGTTGCCAATCAGGCCATGGCTAACTGGCATAATTGCGAGCATGTCGAGACTAGCTGAGGCGGCAGTGTTGCTTCACTTTTTCTAATAGAATTGTTGGACCAGGATTCTCTGGATCATTCCACGGCTGTCGTCCACGCTTATGATTTATGGGGGACAAACTTGTGAAGGCAAAAAGCTGCTGAGAATAGTCGTCCTTTTGTATACAGCCCTTGTCCACTTTAGGTGCGACAATTTGCATAACCAACAACACCCGCCTAGCACCCGAGTTTACCCTTCCGAATCGTAATGGGGGGTCATTTAAACCGAAAAATTCATTACGGTCGTAATCATATAGCAAACGGGAGAGCACTGCAGCAGACTTACTTGTGGTCCTGGGGATTGAGTCGCCTAAAATGTTGATCATATCGGCAAAATTGAGGCGCGTACACCACTAGAAGCTCTCTACGGAGGCAGATGTCCCTGAGTAATGGGTGTTGTGTTATGCACTGCACGGCGGCACTATTGCACATTTCTACCACCCTGGCAACAGAATGGCAACACAGGCGGTCGTCGGGCTCCTGTCGGTCGCAGACTCCACACAGACACCTGCCGATTTCAACATTCTAAGCTGTTTCGCACATCCGACGGTAACCATGCAAAGAGATACGTTAGCTAAAAATGTCATCCCGCGGGTTAGCCGCAGCCACATCTCGTAGATGGTCGGCGGGTTCCGGAGGCATTGGGTCCGTAGAGTATGGGTCATCATCCATCATTAACTCGTCGCCGCTACCGCTAACATATTCATCAGAATCTCCCCCAGACAGAGAAACATCACTCTCGTTTTCCTACTCCATGTTTGCTCCCTTCGCTTCGCGATCGCCAAACAGGCGCGTGGCTCGCATTTGGCCAGGGTGCGCGCTGATTGGCCTTATCCGTGTGACGTTTGCTCCCACTTTTAGAGAGCGAGAGCACAAGGATTCCGGTTTCTTTTTCACCGGATTGCGCGGAAAGTACGCCACGGATCGAAATGATATTTTCGGGCCTACTTCAGTGGTCGGCAAGGAATTAGAATTTGCATTAGTTTCGAATTGACCTGGGAGAATGCGACTGTCCCTTTAAGGCTAGTTGATCGACTTTGAAGAGGCCACGTCCTACAATGTAGGAGTATTGGACGACCTTTGGAGTTGAGGATCAGCCACTGGTAGCAGCTTCAATCGATACATAGGAAACCTGTGATGTTTCAGCAAGTCCCTTACTCTAAGGAGCTTTCTTCGGCGTACTAGTTACAATGTAAACAGTCATGTGCACTTGATCCAAAATATGTTGGAGCAGACCTTTCCTGTCCGCCCAGAATTTCCCTTGTTGTCACTTCTGCGTACCTTTGCTGATGTATACCTGTGAAAGTGCACGGACACACTGCCATGGAGGATGATGATACCTTAGAACATACCATGTGCACTACTACTGGTGTTTACTGCTTGCTCCTGCCCTTTTCGCACACCTGCAATGCAAGACAACACACCGTCATTACAGACAACGCGTACTTGTACCCTAAAAATTGTTACTAATAATCGTTCAATCTTGACTGTGTGGCGAACATACCCTGGCAGGTAGTCAGGGTGGTACATGTGGGAGGCGTTGGCGGGCTTGGCAGGACGCTGACAGGTGTGTCATCGGGAGTGCCGCACTGTGACATTGCTTGGCTCCAACTCTCTACATCAAAGTCATCATTCCGTTATGCCTTGCGCTTTTTCCGCTTTCCACGGCACAAGTCCTCCTCCTCACTGCACAAGTCGGAAGTCTGTTCTTCCGTGGCGAGCTTTGCTCTTGCTTCCTCATAAGTACCTTGCGGTAGAAAGAGTAGACAAAATATGTGCAGTAACGAGGTGATGAAATTAATTCAGCTAAAAGAGCTATACCAAGTGAACCAAGTGTGATAGAGACGCAGGTCATCCATCGAGGTTCTGGCTGTGCCCCAGTTGAAGTCAGATGCTGTAGTCGTCGTTTTTTGTTTTTTTTTTTCATTCGGCCAAAGGCAGATCCCCTCGCTTAGTCACCTGGTATGCACTACGCCCAAACTGTCGTCATCGTCAGGGAATTTCACAGGCGCAAGGTTCCTCACACCTAACAAGAAGGAGGTCTTTATGCAACTATAACACTCAATACTTCAGTTTCAATGTGGTAAGCACATGACTTCTTCACTCAGAATGAAGTAATGGCACGATAGCAAACAGGTCTCCAAAATGTAGCCGCAGGCACATTTTCAGTACATCAGTAACTGGCCAGAATCGCATGGGGAAGGTCTTCGTGCAGCTTGAATTCCTAAAGGTGACGACTTGCAAGGACTATCATAGAGGTCGCGTGTCTCAACGAACTTCCGCCCAATCACAGCGATACCGCCAGTAGCGGAGCAGTGCGCAAAGTTCGCCATTACGACGATTGAGCCACAAGCAAGAATGCAGGTATCGTCCCGTTTGTGGGTTCGCAATTGTGGGTCATGTGGATCATGTGGACCGGAACTGTGGATCATGAAGCACTGAAGCTCATTTGACTCAGGAGTTGGCTGGCTGCTGGCAATGCTACGCTGCTCCATTAAACGGTTGTACAACTGCTCTAGTGGCCTCTCTGGCTTGCGCATCGCTCCCTCTATACGTTGCATGTAATTCTCGAAGGGAAATGAACTCCAAGCATCGAGCGAACCAGGCACACAGACATCATCACTAAGGTGGATCAGGTTGTGCACATTATGAGATACATTATGGGTTTCATACAGGACAATGAACCTTTCCAGAAAGCATCGAAGCAGGCTCCTTGCCTAGTCCACGTAGTCATGGCAAAGGGTTGGGCTGCACAGAATGGTTGTGGCAGTGTGGAGCAGCATAAAGTTCGCAAAAAGAGGGCCTGGGACCTTGACCATGAGCACTACAGCACTAGCGTAAAGTAAAAGCAGTCTGAATTTCGTAGTCTTCAATCTGTCGAGTTTTGACAGTGTCCTAGGCTTTCGACCGAAATCTGAGCATACGTACGGCTCAACATTGATGCACGCTAGAGAGATCTGATCTTTCACACTGTTTCCAAGGGGATAGGTTCTGTCACCTCTGAACCAGACTATCAGTAGCTTGTTGACTACACCTAGACATATCAAGTGCATGTAGTCAGGGGGTACCTGTGTTATCATGTCCATTGGCAATTCTAGCAAAACTGTGCTCATTATGTTGTGGTCCTCATAGACTTTCCGCCGAAAGCTGTCGTCAGTCATGAGTGGAGCATTTAGTTCGGGGAAACGTACACGACCCTGGACATAATTGCCTTCGGTTGAACACTTTGTACAGCTGTGATACGCATTGTGTCCTTTTATGCCTAACACATTTGTAGGTGCATCGCAGATGATAGCTGCGAGTTTCACTCTCACATGCATTGACGTCAAGGCCGTTACCCAAATGTTCGTTGGTCTCGTCAATAAACTGTCGAAGAAAAGTGTTTGCACCTACATTCTTGATTATTCATAGTACACTCTTATGGGAAATGGAGGGTGGTTCTTTTCATTCTTTATTTGACACGAGATGGGCCAGAATTGGTTCTTTGCACTCTTTGTGAGAGGCAGCCCGTCAACGTTAATGTTCAGCAAAACTTCTGGAGAGTACATCGTGCAGACCACTAAGTATGTGCATGCGACCGTTTCTTAGGCCGAAGTGGCAGTACTGTCCTTCTCCCATCTGCTGAATCCCAACAGCGTTGCGGAGAGTTCAAAGCAAGGTTCTTGCAGAGGCAGGAAGGTCCGTGAAAGAAGGCTGTGCCCGCAGCAATTTCAGGAGACTTGTCAAATCAGTGTTCGAAACAGTGGACCCTAGAGCCCATGCCATAAGCTTTTCTTCGAACGAGACGCTATGGGTTCAGGCACAACGTTGTGCGTTTGCGGCCACTCACGAAGTCGTGCTTGACGCTGTTCCTCATCGTCTGTAACGCGTTGTGCTTGAGTCTGCTTATCATCGTCTGTAACGCGAACGTCGTCCAAAGCTTACTGCACTGATTGTGCGTAAGGGTTCACAAACAGAGTTCTGTTAGGACCTGTCACGGAACGCCCATCACCTACAGCCGCCCCACTGCCGTAACCGAAAGCAGCATATAATGAATTAATACTGCAAAAGCTTTCATCCACAGCTCGTCTCACCTGACGGTGTACCGTCTGCCGTGGTCGGTTCATAGCAGAGTTACAAGGTACATCTACATTCGAGATGCTAAACCTACAATGCGCTGCACGACACACCCTCAAATGCACCGGCGCCACCTCCCGTACAGTCTACAAATCACACCTAAACGAAGCTCTTAACCGCAGTTAGGTCATAATCTACATACACTTGCTGGTCTCTATCATCGCTTCTGTTTCGCGTGAAGAGGGAATTCTGCGGCGTAGCCAGACCTCCAAGGTAGGGGGGGGGGGGGGGGGGGGCTCTATACGAAAACCCGCCCGACTACCCCTCGCCTCCCCCCCCCCCCCGCTGATCCTGAGTGCGACAACACACAATACTTGTGCACACCGCAGCACGCAGTTGAAAAAAAAGAAAACGAAAATAATTGATTTGGACATTCACGATACGATTATACTGTGATGTCCAATGAGGTGGTGTCACGAGGTTGGAAGGATGTTGAAAAGGCTCATACTTTGGAAACCATTCAAGTGTGCCGCTTAGATAGACGCCATGAACTATAAGAACTTTCGCGATCGTCACACTGCCCCTCCCCCCATATATTATTTTCCCCTCGGATTTGCACGATATGCGTGGGTCTGTCAGTGGCAGGTAGGGGGGCCCTAGCCCCCCCCCCCCCCCCCCCCCGTGGCTACGCCAGTGAGAGGGATGCAGAGCGCAGTGATTCCACGTCGAACAAAGGATGTTTGAAATGGCGGCAAGCGGCCGGCGGAACCGAAAATGGTCTGGCTTTGACGACATCTTCCGCACGGAGACTTCACCACACGAATGGTTACTGGATACACTCAAAAGATGCACTATATATTTGATAACATAAAGACTCCAAATCGCACTTCTTTCTTGTAGCAGGCAAAAATTGGAAATTTGTAACGAGATGGACGCTCACCAGATGACGCTGTTCGTCGTTGACCTGCTCTGCTCCTTCCTAATGGCCTCTCCCGTGGGGTTTCTTCTGTTCCTCCGATGTTTGCCGCGGCTGGACGTTTTCGGGATTTTGTTACGCGACGGGAAAAAGAAGAAAAGCCGATCAAGCACGAAGCCGCCAAATCAAATCCCGTTGACGTCACACGACCGTCCGTTGCGGGACGACGGACATTGGGATCAGTTTGGTATATCCGACTAACGGGATCAGATTAGGATATCCTTGTGTTGTCCGGGAGCTGACAAGGAAACGCACAGTTTTGGTGTGGTGAGAGAATACTTGTCACGGTTCAGCACAGTCTAGCTTCCATCGCTATTAAAGAGTGGCTTCACGAGAATGTTTCACTTGAAGCTAATGATTTACTTGTAAGATGGTGCGATGAGCCATTTTATAAATCGCCATAGGCTCTATGAGCTCTCCAAATCTACTTTTGCGAGCGCGACATGGCTGTTCACAGGAACAGGCCACGACAAAAGTGCGTGTGACAGGATCGGTGAAATAATCAAGCACCACGCCACGACACCTAAATTGCGTTCACCTGAGCAAGATGTCATCCTAGGGTCACAAGATATAATAACGTGCTTGCCGAAACACCTAAAGCGCGTCCATTTACTCTATGTACGCGCTTAGGACGTGGCTGCTTTTAGAATGCAAAAGAAACAGGAATGGGTAAATGTAGACCGCATCAAAGTTGCATACAAGGTCCGCATGCGTGGCAAAGCATGACATGGAAAAGTCGACGCCGAGAAACATTCATAGCTCGTGCAGTGGACAGTGAATGCAGAAAAGTAACGTTTTCATAGAAACTTAGTGAAGTCATTTGTCGCTGTCATTGCAAAGTACTGCTTTTTCGCAGTCTCGTAAATATATCGACATCAGCTACCACTTTTGATTACACAATGTTCTCCCTTTCTTGTACACATCTACAGGAGGCCCGCCATCCCGCGGTACCGGCAGCGGGGCTCCGTAGGTTATGATTATGGGCATACCCTATCCTTATTTTGAAAACATATTGTGACTCAGCGGAAATGGACAAAATGGACCAACGTAATTTTCCTTTACTCACGTTGCATACCTGGGGGCCGCCACCCAGGAAACTACGCACGGGACCGGCTTTTGTCAGTCAGCGGTTGCTTCTTTACCAGATATGCGGCACTGGTTTTTTCTTGCATCACCCGTAGCTCGACATTCTCCCTCTGTCCCACATGAATAATCTAATGCTAAACATTGTGATTAAGAATAATTACCTACAACATGCATTGCAACGTATTATAAACATATCCTACTGGAGATCGCTGAGACGCTAAATTTCGTGCCACGTGAAACATGAGACCATAGGGTTGCCGATACGCGACCAGTCTCATTACTTTCTTTACAGATCTCGTATGACATCGCTAACCGTTACTATTGTTTGTTTGTTTTCCCTTTCCTGGATCCCTTGAATTGATGTTGTTTTTTTTACTCTCTTTTGACCCGTATTATCGATATGATTATTTTATAACCCAACTCCAACTATAGTGCTTTGCCCTGAAGGTATTAATAAATAAATATCCCCAGTGTGGCTCGATCGTGGTCACGGATTGCGACAACGCTTAGGAGATATGTCTCTGTCTGTATATAACAGAGCAGTATTGGAAAAATAACTCTTTCTACCGATTCCAGGAAACAATGCCGTCTGCCCAAGCAGCACAATGTACTGAAAGTCGAGTGCAATGGGGGTGGGCGGGTATGTGAAAGGCTTTGAACATACCCGTGAATGTAAGGAACATTGGTAAGACACATACCATCCACCCCATTGCACTCGACTTTCAGTACATTGTGCTTGGGTGTGTTTCATTGTGGCCCTTGCCAAGCATGTTTGAGAAACCGTTTTCCACCTAAAAGCAAGTAGTAAACAGAGGCAAGAAGGTTGGTTATCTGCCTGCAGATAACCATGACGCACAATGACACGGACACAAAGTCAGAGGTGTAGAAACGAAAGGAAACCGCGAATAGCTTAACTGCTTCTTCGACGTCTTTTCTGGTGTGTCACGATTGCATAAGACTCATGATCCCTTCTAAAATTACGTGGTTATCGCGTTGACGTCCGTTCGACTGCCAGTGTTTTGACGTTGTCATCGCAGAACTCAAAAACGAGTCCGAGCTTCTTAGGTTTCGCTGAAAAAAAAAATGTATGTATTCCCCTATGAATGTGTACGTAGGATATAAACTTCTTTCCTCGAGATTTTGCTTTCTTGAGCATTTGAACTTGGCCCAAACATGAAAAAGTGTTGTCCGCTCCGCACGTCCTTCTGCCACATACAGACGATATTTCTGCGCTTTCTTTGTCTGGTGCTAGAGGGGAAGTGTCTATCTAGCTTCCCAAAGAGCATATGGAACGAGAATAAATCCGGTGACGTCGTAAGAGCTCAAGAACGAAGCGCGTTTTGGGCCAACTTTACGATAAATTTTTTTCAACTTACCATTTTCTGAGGAGCAATTGTGCTCAATTGTGCTCCTTTGAGTGAAAAAAAAAAAGCTTAAGGAGGGAGCATGCGTTGTGAGTCAACGCCGAGGGCGTACGGTTAGAGATGAAATTGCTGAACGTGGAGCACAATGAGGCATGCTCCATCCAGGGCACCAGGATGTATGGTTACTATATCTTCTGTTCAGGCATATACAACAAAAACGTCTACTTCCAGTGAAACAAAGACAGTGCAAGTACAGCTATTTTCTTCTTCCTTTTTTTACTTTCTGTTGTGAAAGAAGTACGCGCGAGACCATAACAAATGGTTTCCAAATGCTGTTGCGTCGCGTTCTGACGTGCTCAGCTCGCGCAGTAAGACCCACAGCAAACAGTGGAAGAAAAATGATGATAATGGTACGTCAGAGAGATGCAAATGCGTTGACGAAATTTTTTCCCATTTAGGAATAAATCTGCCAGCAGATCTTTAATATGTTAGAGGAGATGGTCTGTTCTTGAAATGGTGTGATTGTTTCACTTCCCAGACGACTTCACGTATGTGAAAACAATCATAAATGACGACGAATCTGTTACGAAGCAGCGACTGTGGGTGTTAAGTTGGTAGAACTTGGCAGAACAGCAGAAGGCGAAATTCGTCCGAAGGGTGATAATGGTACCTCCCAGACGGGATGCAAGTGCGCTGACGGATCTTGTTTTCTCGCGTAAGAACAAATACATGTGTAAGTTTTCAAAATTTGTAAAAGATAGGTTCTCGGACGAGTGAGCTGCAGCGGAGTATGGGAAGGGGAAAAATCATTTTTGTCGTTTAAGAAAAAATACACCTGTAGATTTTGAATATGTTACAGAAAACGATTTGTTCTGCAAATGGCACGATTTGTTTCACTTCCTAGACGACCTCAGGTATTTGAAAATACTACCTGAAAAGTGTAATTGTTTACGAATTGTGGATATTCGCGGTCGCTTTGTTAAACAATGAATATAGATCAGCGTCATATTTTCATGTGAATCTAATCTCCATAGAGTAGTTTATTAGCATAAATAATCTCGGGATCCTGCGAGAATGCTAACTCGCTGAAAATTAATCGCAAACTCGGCCCAAAACGCGCTCCGTTCTTAAACTCTCACCATGTCACCAGATTCGTTCTCGTTCCATAAGGACTTCTGTAAGGTAGATCGAGCCTTCTCCCCTAACACCAATCAAAGAAAGCGCAGAAATGTCGTCTGTATATGTCAGAAGGACGCGTGGAACGGACAGCACTTTTTCATGTATGGGCCAAGTTCGAGGCGCCCCCAATGCTCAAGAAAACGAAATCTTGAAAAAAAATGTATATATACCACATACACACCCCTAAAGGAATGCACACAAATTTTTATCAGCAAAATTGAAGCGGGTCGAGCTACACCGTTCGCTGGTTTTGACTGGAATGGCCCATTGGTGCACATTAAGAAGCGATTTCAATTACGGGTGATCTCTGAAATATTCGAGCTAGCAGAACTGTAGCCTGGCATTAATAATAATAATAAAAAAACGTGACAAAGAAAGGCGCCCTCAAAAAACCGAAGCGTGGGGCGAACTCAATATCCCCGTTTTTTATCCCCGTTTTTAAGGATTGTTTTTCATTACTGAGACATTACCCAAGGTGCCGGATCTTCAAATTTTCGATATCCTGTAACACGCGCTATGTCCTCATTATGCCCTCATTATGCTCTGCGACGGCCAATGCGCATGCAGCCCTGCGCGCGACAATTTTGACAACAACGATAACGCTGCTGTGGGCAGTTCATGATGAGGCTTGCTTGAGGCTCTGTCATGGGCTTTTTGTATTCTATCCACCTATGCGGTCAACATAGCTTGGGACAAAAATTCTTCCAGAGGCACTGTGGCCCTTGGAGAACATTTCTTGAACATAATTCGTGAGTTCATTTATTCCAAGGATTCTGCTCAACACATGTTCCTCTAAGCAGCGGGGGAGGCTGAGAGATGTTCAATGCAAAATACCAGCGTTTCAGAAGCTTTTTCCGAAGCTGTACTGTCACAGCCCGAAAACAGCGAGCATTCAAATCGGGGTAAAACCGAAGAGGCGAAACAAGATTGCTTCTTCAGCTTGTTTAGCAGGCGTCTGGTCAAAAATCAGGGAAACAACAAATAATAAACTGATAACCGCGCTGGCGAAAGGATAGCGGAACAATGATAAATCGTTCCGCGCGGCCTCCGGGTTACTCTCTCGTCCTACCCAACAGTTCCTCCTTGCAGCTGTTGTGACCCGTGGCATTGCTTATCTTACAGGGCATTTCTGAAGTAAGGTGAAGCCAGCGTTCAGAGGGAATGTCCCTGAATTCTCCTCATGAGCGTTGCATCTGCGCGCCAAAATTTGCGCTTGGACTGCTGGCCTGTAGGCATACTAAAGCATAAAAAATCCACTACAATATCTTTCAAAAATCTGCAGATATACGCGTGCAAACACGGCGAAACTGAGGTACTCGAAATCTGGGCCGGATTTTGTCACCTTTTTTGCACCAAATTCCGAAAATTGAAACCAATTCCGAAGTAATTATTCATTTTACCACTCTTGATCATCATGTATGACGAGCTTCTCAAGATAAAAAAAATAAGAAAATCCAGGAGGTCGATGGGGCTTCCCTGCCTGAACAGACGTGAGACCGGAAAGTGATTTCTTGCCGTAGTTTGACGTACACAAGGGTGTACACCACTGCTCCTTGCGAAATGTAAAAGTAGACACTTGTTTATTGAACTCACATAATTTTAAGAAGCTTATGTTATTATTACGAGTACATGCTCAGTGCATCATTCTTAATATGTACTTATAGAGGTTGGATATAAGAATGACACTGTAATATTTGAACAAATCTACATTACGTAAACCGAAGAACCGATGGCAGCAACCACTCCCAAGGCTCTCTTTTCGATCGCTTGCATTTCATTTATATTCCCGGTAGTTATACCCAGAACGCGGAAGCAAATTAGTTATATCTGAAAAAAAAAAAGAATTAACTATCTGGAATTTTAAGTTTTTGGATCAGAAATAACAATATCTGGTTAATATTCCACTTACGCCAGCTAGTTTCTTTGTAGTGTATTTTACGTTCATGTTACAAGTTAAATTGTCTGAAAATATCACCCCTAAAGTTTTAAAGGAAGATACTGTCTCGAGGTTTTCATTACCATAGTAGAATGTAACATTATCACTAACAACATTATTTTTCGGTGGAGAAGCGTTGTTTGGGATTTGGGTGTATTGATACGTAATGAATTACAATCCGACCACGTTTTCACATTCTGCAACGCGTTGTTTACTAAAGCATCAATTTCTATTATTGATTGCCCGGAAAAAAGTAATCTTGCATCGTCCGCGTATGTAGTAATATCCAACCCGGAGGCGCCATTTGTTATTTTTAAGAATGTTGACTATATCATTAATGTGTACATCAAAAAGTAAAGGTCCGCATATGCTGCCTTGTGGAACCCCTGATTTCATACGTGCGAGATTAGACGGGATGTTATTTGTTACAACTGCCTGCTCACGCAAGCTTAAATACTATCCTATTACAATTAGTAGAAGACCACGAATGCCGTACTATTCTAATTTATTGGCCAATGCATTGTGATTGTCATGCAATCGCATACTTTCAGGAAATATACTCGTACAAAGACACCTAGGTTTAGGCTCTTTGTTTCAAAATTTCTAATGATTATCCTGCTTTGTGAGTCTGTTCACATGCCGATCGGTAGCAGTTTTATCTCAATACAGCTTACAGAAACAGGATTACTTGAAATGAATTATGAAATTACCACTTCTATTGAAACTAGAAGTTGAACTCACAGTGCGCACACAAAATGATAAGAATCAAAGGAATGGCATAACCGAAGTAAAATAGGGAAGTCGACGATTATATGCTGTGTAACCAGTCCGTATTCCGCAGTAGCGGACGTGACCAGTAGGTGAAGATAACTTTTTCTTTTTCTATTTGGCTGCGATTCGTGTTATCGCTTTGTGAGATGACTAGAGGTGTGATCTTTCGCCATGAAATGAGGTCATTTCACTAGTTTATTTCAGTCGTGTCCATAGCATTACGCGGCGCTCAGTACCCACAGTTTGCCGTGACGCGATCGTTGTATTTGCGAGCAAACTGAGGATCCGTCTACAGACTTCAGAGTTCAATCCAACAAAAATTGCATTTGCATTGCAAGATAGTTATTGTGCGACAAAAATTCCTCGTAGCAAAATGGATGCGGCAGCACTCCTTCCCCTTGCCTACATAATAAACATTTACCGTGGCGCCCCCTCCTTCCATGCTCCCGTTCTTCGTTCAGTTCCCCCACATGTAGAAAACAAAGAAACTAGTTGGAAAGAAAAAGGAACGAGTCAAAGACGCGCGTGCTCTGGGGAAGGGGACTGAATTATATTATTTTCTCTCTGGGCAGTAGTATCCACGCCTAGCACTGACAATTGTTTTGTAACAGCCTGCTTTCCGCCCCTAACAGGCTTCGCTGTCATAGAAGTTGTCAGTGGCACTGGGAGACCGAAGTTGATTCGTCATGCGCAGCGAAGGGCGCAATTGTTATGATTCGAGCCTATGGTGGTAACTGCAGTTTCATTGTGATAAGTATTATAATAATAACGAATACAGTTGTATATGTCATTTGACAGCAGGGCTGCAACGAAACAGCTGTTGTACGAAATGCCGCAAGCGTTCATTGTACACGTACGCATTGCTTACTAGGGGCAAAAATAGGATGCTACGATTTTTAGTTCTGTCCACAACAGTTGTTTCGATCCAAAGCCAATATGTTACTCTGTGGAAACCTTGCGAGAAACCTTGCGAGAAACCTTGTCAGAAATACAAGCAAAGAGACACTCAAGAGCCAAGCTGTGAACAGCTTTGTTGCGTTCCCCTGTGATTCTCTCTTACAATGAGACATGAGGCCGAAGAAATGTCAACGCGCGCGCATTCGCGTTGTTTTCCCTCGGTCGTTCGTCCTGTGGCCATGTGTCACGTTGACCCGGTTGCAGCAGCACAGTGGATGCCATCTCCCGTGAGGTGGTCTATTTCCAGGTCTCGCGTAACGGACTGTTACACTGGTTCCACACACTGGTCATTTCAGATCTACTCGCGTGGAGCACTACGTAGAAGGTAAAGAGCATGTTGGTGGGGACTCATCAAAGCAAGACGTCACCTTTGTCGCGAAACACGCCCCCGGGTAGCGGTAGGGAGGATTTGTGTCAAATAAACCTGGGTTGCTAGTTGAACGCCGTCCGTGTCTGCCGTGTTTGTGTTCGTCCACCACGATGCGTCGCCGAGAAAGCACGAATTCAGCTGAAATCACCCGCATCGCGCTGTCGTCACTTCCGCACTTCGTTCGCAGACCATGGCGCAGACGATATCCCCAGGGTTCAACTGATTTCGGTATTATCGCTGCTGAGTAGACTATGCTGCTCTCATTTGTTTTGAGCAAGGACCGCTCGTCAAAAACGCTTAGGAAACGTTCCTGGGTGGGTTTCCGCGAATCTGCAGTTGTGAATGTAGAAAGGCGCATGTAAAAAAGGGAAAAATAGGTTTCCCCCATTTCCTGCCTTGTTTTCTTTTTTTCGCTAATAGAAAAATCGGGAACTCAGACTGGGTGAAAAGCATGGCGGCCCATGATGCGCAATGGTTCGTTGTGCCTTGTTCCTATGATGTTGTTTTACCCTTGATACACATAACCAACCAGCCAACCAAATACACTCGACACTACAGTATTGGAATACAATAGCATTTTAGTGGTTATATTATTTTTCTCTTTGGAATACAGCGTACTGAGGAACATAGAACGGGGAAACGTCACACGCGAAATTGATACACCAGGGAAACGGCACAGCGAAATGTGACGGGGTTTTCATTTCGTCATTTCGACTGGGACATTTTACCCAACGCCGTTTCACTGAACGCAGATTTACCATCCCTTGCCTTTCGTCGTCCCTCGTCTGGGGATTTTACTGCCGCGCAAAGACAATTCTCCAAAGCATCGGGGTGGACAATCGGTTATGAAACGCAGAAAAGCGTGAACGCAAATACAGGAAAACGTACATCTGGTAAAAACGTCTGTTATCTTGTCAGGCTGCTGGCCGGCATGAGCCCCACGCCATCATCATGTCTTCGTGTGCGTGTGTTGTTGTAATCTTGTATTTTGTTTCGTTAGAACGGATGCGGAAATGTTTTGTACCCCTCCCGCAATAATTATACTTGAGCCACTAGACGAGGAGTTCCTCGTGGCATTCGCACTTTAGGAATTAGCTAACTCTGAAATTAGCCGCAGGAATACCGCTGGTAGCCTGAATAACGCGGTCAGTCGGGGACATTTTGGGGGCGGGAACGGGACATTTCGGTGTGGTAGTTTCGGTGTACGGACGTTTTTTTTTTTTTTTCGCGGATATTGTTTCCTACAATCATTCTTCGCTGTTTGCGAAGGCAACGCCGATAGTTACTGTCATAATAATAATAATTCGAGGCTTTACGTCGCGAGACAACTGCGATCAGTTACTGACTTGAAACAGGTTCTCTGTTCATGGGCTTATCCCCTTTACTATATACTGAGCCTATACCAAGATTACGACAATAACGTGAAGGTAATGGTAAATGCTATGAGCCCGATATGTAGAAATGCAACGAAAAGCAAGTTTCTCACATACACGTAGCTGATTGACGTACTGTCAGTGTGAGGTCCCTGAGAGAGACATGCGCGACACACATGAAACGCTACTGCTATTTCCTTTTCATGTTCACTTCCAAAATCGAAAATTCTCTTTCCACACCCAAGGTCATCAAGTGTAGCTTTAGAACAGGTTTGCTAGCCAATTTTAGATAGCTTTTAATTATGACACCCAAATACTCATAACGTTGTACAGCAGTCGCCAAGTAAAGATGCTCCAGAGCAGTCGTGTGTTTTGAGCATCTAGACGAGCGAGAGGTTGTCTACACATTGAACACGCGACCATTGGGATATCCCGCGAAACGTTCGTCCTGAGTGTCAGCTGGATAGACTGCTTGCCCCAGCATGATAAAGTTCCGAGGGGCAGTGGGGCAGACACTCAAGCCCCCACGTAGTTGTGTTAGTGTATATCACACAAACAAATGTCGTTGACTAACAACGCAGTATGGGGTTGGTATGACAGTTTAGACGCGACGGAGACGAGCAGACGAGGACAATATGGAAAAGGGCGGTGTGGAGCCTTTGCGTCCTTTCGGTATTGTCCTCGTCTGCCCTAGCTCCGTCGTGTCTAAATACCGTTGATCACACATTTTCCGCGGCACACTTTTTTCTTTTCTTCTTGTCTTGATGGGAAAGTTATGCATAAACTTGTACAACTTCAGGAAGGTGAATTGCGTTGTTGCATTTTTGGTGATACGATATGCCATGTAAAACAGTTGACATGGTTACAGAAATACCAAGATTTTATTTTTAGTTTACTAACTAACTACTAACTACCACGTTTTTGTGGCTTCATAAGAACTATTAGCTGGGAAGCCACATATGTGAGGACGCGTATATGTTCACTCACAAGAGTCAAGGACGTTGGAGATGGAAGGAACGTTTCACGGAAGCTTTTCGAGATCACGCAATGCGAAAGACCCGAGTACAGAAGGCTTTGGACAATTTTTAATGGCGAGAAATTTATTTATGTTTCAGTTGAACTTTGAAAATTGCCAAGCGAACCTTACTTTTTTTAAACAAAAATATGATGTCCTCCACGGATAACTGCAGACCCAACAAAGACTATGCACAGTATCGCAACAGAAATAGTCGAAAAAAATTAGTAAAAATCACGCTGTAGCTCCGCCTGGTTGATTTTCGCAGAGAACCGTACGCGGAATCTAAGTCTAGACGAGAAAGTGTCCCAGCCTTCATTTGTTTTGGTCTTTGTGATAAAGACGGTTGTTCTCTTTGTGATAAGACGGTTGTCACCAGCATCACGGTCAACGCGGCGCAAAGGAAGGTAAAACTCTACGTAAAACGAAAGGCGGTAACACTTCCCCCTCTCCCCTCAAATACCGTGAGCTTTTCTTTGTAACAATCAAGCAGGCGGGGCTAAAGCCGAGTTTGTACTAATTTTTTGGGGCCCTGTCGTTATCCCCTGGAGGACTTCATATTTCTGTAAAAAAGTGAGGTTCGCTTGGCAATTTTCAAAGTTTAATTGGAAAAATAAAATTTCCGCAATTAAAAATTGTCCAAAGTATTTCTCAATGGTGGCAAAATTTTCCAGAAGGTAATTGCCGGAAGTCTGACGCTCCTCCGGCGAGTACGTAGCCAGTTGGAATTTTTTATCACCTTAGGTGAAACACCCTGCATAATATAATAAAGGAATGATGTTACAAATGAGTACTATATCCTCAGCTCAGCTTTTGCTTACGTGTGCTGATGCTGAAGAATCCAATCATTTTTTACTCGTAGCAACCATGCACAGTTGGTTTCCGTATATAAACGGAAACGACTTCCACAACGAACGTTACCTAATCTGAGCTGTTTTCTCTCTTGGTATGGGCATGCATGCCTTCTTTTAGGGTTACAGTACACAAAGGTTTCTTAGACGATCCGCAGGGCAATCACCCTGCAAACGACACAAAGAGGAATTCCCCACGATCAGAGCCGTGGCGAGGCAATTTTGTGGCCAGGGCATGGTAAATCTGAAGCCCCCCCCCCCCCCCCTTCTCCAACTGCTGTCAGAAGCCCTGTAAACAAAGAAATTAAAACGCTTATTTGCACTGCCGAGATCATAAATTCAAATTTCCTTCGTTCCCGCTTTACCCTGTTCAACAAACCCAGGGGGTCGGACTCGCTCAAAAGAGCGGGAGCTGCCATCCGTTGGTCATGGAAGGTGTTACCTCCCGTTGGCTGCTTCATTCCGCTAAATTTGACGTGTTCCTTTTCTAAAATTCATCACTTACTATCTAAATTTCGCGTACTATGTGCGTATCTCATATGTATTCGTTAAGCACATAAGCAGTGAATATTTTCCAACTACATCACTTGCTTGTGTGCTGCCGTTCGTTCACCACTTTATTATCACGAAACTCGAGAGACCAGAACATGGAATGGCGGGTGGTTTCGTTTTTGTCATTTCCGGTTCCCGTTGGTTTGCAGAGCAGCATGAAAATGGCGGTTTACTGTGTGTATTCATCTTTGGAATTCTGTTGCCTTGGGAAATGCATGCCTACATTTGTTACGACGGGTAACGATTTATTGATTTCGCTCGCAAAGCATACAAACGCCACTTCAACACGTCATAGGCGGTAAATATCTTCATCCGTGTCGGTGGAAAGCAAAGGGTTGGCGGTGTCACAGGTAATCTCATAGATAAGATATGATTCACGTTTGATATGGCAACGTTTACCTTGTGACTCCGATAGCACTACTCAATTCTGCACGTATCCAGAAGATTCGTGCGTTCTCAATACAATTACACGGCTGGCATCGCCGCCTCGCTTCCTACGGTGGACGCCGTTGCCTCCATCGGCTCGTTCACAAGTTTGCCATCCCACGTGACTGCACAGTTTTGGCAACAAACGGGGCAGCTCTGCTGTAGTTAGGGGACTGAAATTCGTCCACTAACACTGTCCATGACCAACGGATGGCTGCGCCCGGGCGGTCACACTCGGGGATAGGAGAATCCCATTGACGGCGCGCCAAGTACGTTCTCTAGAGTCTTCCCATATTAACTCTATGAACCAACCTGCCAGGGCCTGCCGTTCGACGCCCCCGAGGGCGGCCGAGGCGGCTACCCCTCTCGCACACCCCTCGCTACGGCTCTGCCCACGATCCCCAACCTGAGTATGACTACTCTACGTTACATTCACAAAAAATACACAGGGGCAAAAAGGGCAGGGCAGGGGCATCTTATCGCGTTGTGCCATACACAAGGTCAACCAGGGACCTGAAGGAAACTCCAGATTGTGTTTTCTGGGGTTCAACCACCGGTGGAATTTGTACTGTTCTTAGCATGCTTTGCTGATATGTACGAGGACGAGAGGAAAATTTAGCCTATAGGTCGAGTCCTAGTCTGTACGAAACTGATTACTGATTCTTGTATAAAATTGATTATTTATTCTAGGCACAACCTGGTTATGCTACAGAGGACACTCCTATTTGCTTTTCGTACTAGAAACCGATGTGACTGACCAGTAAAATAGAAATGAAGCAAGCGCCTTCTCAGGTACACGTAAATTTTGCAACTTCGCTATTTATCTTTCATAATGAAATGTTATCTCCCTGAAATTTATTATGGCAACCATCAAAGTGGCTAGACCCACGAACGTTATCGGGTTGGTTGCATCTAGACAAACTATGCGCTGATTAACTTAGAGGGTGCGGACATCGAATAGAAACCTTTTACGAACCAGATACAAACACAAGATGGGAATAAGAACAATTGTGATTCTGAGATGAGCGAGCAACACGCCCTGATTACCACTCCAAAATATAAGCCGGAAAAATGTATGCGGTAGGCAGTCTTCTTAGTGTGAACCTTTGCCGTAATCTGCCGTTAGGTATTTAATTCATCTTAATTCCAGTAAATATGCTGATAATATTGACAAGCTAATCCAACTTTTCTTTATGGAAACCAAAAGTGCACGGCAGATTTTGTGGAGAGCGAAAGGCACAATGCGCACTGTTTGCTATGTGGATTGAGCTTAGGAACTTTCAGTTCGCGAGTTTACGTGCTTTGGTATCTAGCATTCACATTTTGTCTAAAAAAATAATAATAATACAAAACACGAGGAAGATAAATACGGTTGAAAAGAGTTCGCAGACTGACGCCTCAGCTACAGTGACTGACGGCAAGTTCCCGAGTTCAATTCAACGAAACCAATACACTACATTTAAAAAAAAAAGAATGAAGAAAATGAACGGCATAATTCACGGAAAGTTCATGACGGAAAATGAAAAAAAAAAGACAACGACAAGTGCAGAAACAGTTGTAGCAGAAAACGTCTTCTTTCAGTATTTGCCTGCGACATCTCTCGGGGAAGGCTTGGACTTACAAATCATGGTTACCAACTTACGCGGTAAATCTCGCTTGCCACAGCCCATCGGTTTCGGTTTCGCTGGGCGGTAAGTGGGTAGATTTTAGGCATTCGGGCTTCCTTTGATACACTCCGATTACGGTGAAAATTTCAGGATTTGTTCTGTGCATAATTGTCTCCCTTCAGTGCGGAGTTTGCTTTCAAACAACCACTAGAACAATCTGAAATGACAACTTCAAAAACCAATTTTTCAGGTTTTCTTATGAGTGTTTATAAATTACCTACGTCAAATATCAATAATACGGGGCTGTGGCACACTTTGTGTATCCCAGGACACAACGCTGCAAAAAACTACATAACGCTATTTTCTTTTTTCTTCGCGTAAAACCTTGGCAAAGATGAGCAAAACATGAGAATATGGTCATGTTCCTCGTTTTATAGTAGAACAGCTGAGCGATGTATAAACAAAAGGGTGCTGTAGCACATTTGTATAGAAAATATGCTTTCTTACGACATCAATACTTCCAACATCAGACAAATAGGAGCGGCGCAATCTCTTGGCAAACATGGCCGTTTTCATAAGAAGAGTGGGAACAAATCCTTAACAAAAGAATGTTTTGCATATATCGATTAATGCCTGATTTCAGCTGACAAGTACACGTAACACCGCCAAATACTTTTTTTTCATTGATGTCATTCCTCCAGGAGACGCTCGTTTTGAAAACACGATTTCGCCGCCATGTTGTAGGTAGGTTGTAGGTACTTTAGAGACAGTTTTCTGTTTTTACCGGCTGTCACAGGCTCTTTTGAGGACTACTAATGTCGAAAACGTTAAGACTCTATATCACATCATGCAAAATCGAGTCCTTTTGCTGTTCCTGTAAGGCCGCACAGGATAAGAATTCACACCTGATATGCGGCTTTGTGACGGTTAAAAAATGATCAATGGGAATCTCTTGCAAATATGGGGGCACCAGGACGGACACCCAGTCTGCTCTCCCTGGGCCTGCCCTTCAGGAGCACCTACTTATGCATCCATGGAATGTACGTGTATGTAGGCCACATTTGGGAAAGATCGCCATTTTCAACTTGCCAGATGGATGCCGGATGCTGACATCATGCCGTAAGGTAGAGTGTTCCTTGGGGCCTAATTTTCTGCCAAAGCGTGGGCTTGAGATCGTGTCTATGTAAGTTCCTGTACTATAAATAAATCTGTACATAAAACTACTGTACTGTATATTACAATAAATACGGTGAAAACAATTGCCGCATTCTTTGTCGTCCTGATAGCTAAGTGTCACAACTAAATTTAGCTATTAAGAAGGGTAACAATGTGCGCTTGTTAGTGCATTGAAAAAACAAAACGGCGCACAAGTACCGTACAGCCTTACGTCCTCACATTGACGCAAGTGTTAATAGCTGAAGGAAAACAGTGGATAAGATGCGGATGGAACAGAAAAGAACAAAGAACACAGGCTCCTGCGCTCTTCCTACTTCTCTTCTGTTCCGTCCGCGTCTTCTGTTCTGTTTTACTTTACTTTTGTCCGCGTCTTCTGTTCTGTCTAGCTATTAACACTTGTGTTAAGGTGAGGACGTGAGGCTGCTACATTACTGATACATTGGAATGTTGAGGAAATTCCTACATTGGTGTAATATTGTACACGTACATTACTGAAACGTTGTCAAATTTATGTTGCGATTACATCACAGATACATACGTGTATGTGATGTTAGCTATGGATGTTGCGGCAGTGTTGAAAAAGAACGCTGCAGATAATTGAATTTGCGGACATTAGCAACATCTGAGCAATGTTACAAGCTGCCATTTAGTCAACGTTGCTGCAACTTTTTGCTGTGCCTGGGACGTAACACCCACTTAACACAACTGTGTTGAACCGCGTTGAACAGACAGACAGACGCTCTGCGGCAAAATCATAACAATGGAGACTTTGTTGTAAAGATACGGTACAAATACCGTGATAAAGTTCCATTACTTGAACTTTAGCGTATACGAAGACGGGAGTCAAGTCCTTTAGATCACATAAACAAAATACAGAAACCGGAATACTTCAACCTTGTGCATTTTTCATCATTCTGAACAGGATGCGCAGTTCAGAGACAAGCAAATACACCATAACATAACGTTATGTTATGCGTTATGTTATGTTAACATTGCGTACGCACACTAATCTCAAAACCCTCCTATTGAATATGGAGCTAGAACGAAAACACAGCAACTTTTGAGCGATAGCTGTCATAAAGGTTACTTTGCAGACAAACAAGAAAAAAAAATCGAAGGAAATGCAAACACGGAATCTGTTTAGAAGTTACAGTGCCCCTAAAAAGCGTACATTTCTAATACACACAGGTTGGATTTGGGTTCAACTCAGGAGTACTTCTATTGTTCCTACAGTGTCAGGTTAGAAGTCATTTTTAACCTTTACATAGAGGTATCGGGCGTGTAACCTCAACGATATTTTGAAATCTACGTCTTTATAAAGGTTGTAGTTCGCTAAGAGTTACAATACACTGTATACGAGTGTATAGTTTCGGTTTTCCTGTTTCCTACTATGTTGCATAGAGATGGAGCCTGTGTTTGAGAGTATCACGACGACAGAACGCAGAAGAAGAAGAACAACAACAACTTTATTTCGAGATGATGGATGGGGAGTTTCATCGCCAGGGGCGATACTCTACCTCATTGCTGGTAGTGATGCGGGGAATGAAATAATGAGCCCCTTCACAATATGGATCGAAGTCTTATGATGTCCAGAAAGGCGAAGAGAGCTTTGAGGGCAGAGTGTTGGTGGGCTGGATGCGGCCAGGGACCAAGCAACCTTGTGAGAGAGAGAGGGCGAGAGTCCCGCTCGTTAAGGGATCCAAAGAGTACGGTTCGGGAAGGTTAATAGTGTGTAACGCAGAAGAAGACGCCGATATTTTACGGACATTTCTTGCTCGTTAATGTCTTCTTGCGCGTTACCTCATCATTATGATATTGTCATGCTTGTGGCGCTAAGTAATCAGAGACACCTACCTGACATTCTATTAAACTACAGGGCGTGGTAGTTCTTCAGTGCCCAACTAGTTGCATATATGCGATGGCTGCCATTACCCATTGAAAACAGAGATGCTGTGTCGTAATTAGTTACAAACTTTATATAGCCAAAGATATACACCGTGTAGTCACCGGTGAGATGAGACCACATTTACATTTGTTGTGGCTGTATTTATTTTGAAACCGGCCACCCTACGGATTTCGCGCGGTTTCCGCTTTACGTCATTTGCAACAATATTTGGCAGTGGCTATCTCCACGCGAATGCCGTTTTTCGATTTAGATAATGGCTGAAACCATGGATGTCCCCCATTCTGATATATCACTTGCTCACGAAATACTAAACGTAAATTGTTAACTGATGAAATTTAGGTAATTAGTCATTGGTATACACTCCCTTTGAGACGATGTACGCATATGCCTTATACGTCAACTTTGATAACGGCGTCTACGTTGTTCTCATAGCTTTTATATAAAAGATCTATCCAGAATTAGAAATACCCGACATAGACATTTTCAGGGACTCATATTCAGTGGTCATTTTACGTAGTTCATTCTTCTATATCACTAGACATGGTTACTGACCGGGTATCCGCACGAGCGACTTTTTCAGACGAGATATCGGCGGAGGCGCGAGGGCGACAGGAGCGGCGTCATAGTTTCTTGGGTGCACGTGAGCAACGTCACGTCTTCTCGTGCACTCGTCTACCGCCGAGAGATTCTGTGCGCGCTCCACAGAATTTCTCCGACGAGAAACTGTGTCTGCTAGCTGCGCTGCGTTCAGCACCGTCCTCCATCGCGTGTTTGAGTAACTTCTTCATCGTCACTTCAGACGTCGTTCGGATGCACTCGGCATTTCTTCCGCGATATCTCGTTGGCGCGTGCTTTCCTCCTCGCTCTCCTTTGCCGACATCTCGCAAGATAAAGTCGCTCGTGCGGATACCCGGTCATAGGAACATATTCATTTCGCGTAGTTCCGCATAGCCCTTGCAACCCCTCATCGTCGATCACGGCATCTACGTGTGTGAGGAAGAAGAAGCAGAAGGTCGAAACACTGTCTTTGTTCTCGAGGCGCTGGAATACTATCGATGGCACAGGATACAGCGATACAACAGCCGATTGAAGGATTACCACCACCGTTTGAAGGTGTTGACAGTCCCCCGCAAAGTACAGTCGACGTCAAGAGTATGCTTTCAGGATTCCTGATCTGCTGCTGGTGCCCTCTGTGTTTGTTCGGAGCTGCGTTAGTTGGCATTACAATTTCTCTACTGTTTGGCCTCGAAGGGAATGGGGATGCAAGGAGTCCCACGGACAGCGGTTATCCGCCATCTGTAACCGTGATTCCGCACAACTTTTCAATGCAGAACTGGACAGGCTCGTGAAACCAGGCATATACACAGACATGTTTCCTGACGACGTCGCCATGGTTTCGTCTGAACATTGTGCAAGCATAACGTCAGGGTATTGTTGCGGGACCCTACTGGACTATTCATTTTATCGATAAGATGGTCTCAGTTTCGTGATATTATTTAATATATTACTCGAGTATGCGGTGTGGAAATGCAAATGAACTATTTAGTAAATTAGGCAAGTGGTCGAAAAGACTCTTGCGCTACGTTAGTGAAGACCGCTTCCCTTTGCCATATTTAACTGACAAGAGATTAACCTACTTGCGGATGTTCTGCAAATATATTGTTGACTGGAACACGTTGTGTGGTCGTGATTGACTTTGTCGGAAACGCAAGAATGCCTTGAAGTGTTTATCGGCTCTGTCTAATAGGAGGTAGAGGAAGGTACCTTTTGACGTGGCCTATGCAGAGTACCATCCACATACGTTGAATTTCAATGGCAGAGTCGGAGCAAGTGGCACACTCCGCAGTGGAGCGGCTTGATCTGGCCTAGAGCAAGAGATCCGAATCTGCGACTGGAACACTTGCGCCCAACTTGGAGTTTAGCCCTGGCCAATCTTCCTTGGTGGATGGCTGCCAGAGACGGAGGAAGAAGAAGAAGAAGATTGTACTCATGTTCCGATTCAACGCCATGTTTTTTAACATCAAGGTCCTCCTAATCTCCTAACGCTGCCCTGGTGATGTCTGGTTATTGCTTTCTTCAAGAAACAAAATTGCTAACGTACATCGCGAAATACTAGTCACGGCGAAGACGCGTCGGGAAGCGGCCATGTTACCGAAGCAGAGACAGGAAATAGGAACGTCACGTGGAGTTCCGGTTGAACCTGCCTATTTTGGCGGAGCAGTCTGGGTTGCTCCCTGGAGCGAAATTGGCTCGAATGCCGCTCCGAAGCTCCCATTCGAAGACTCCAGAACTGTTTCGCAATCTGCCTATCGAACAGACTTGCTCTCGGCGGAGCAACAAAACTTGCTCTGGAAACGCTTCGAATCTACCACTGGAATTCAACAATAGTCTGTCGTTTTGTTGTAATGTGCATGGTGTGTGCATTGCTGTATATGTGCACACTCTAAGAAAGAAAAGTGTAATTTTCTACCTTTTGGGGTAGAAGTGTTTTGTTACAGATTCTCAACCCTTTTTGGATAGAAAGTGAGGGGTAGAAACACTTCTACCCCTTCATTTCTACCACACTGCTGGTACGGTTTTACCCCCAGAGTGTGTAGACAATCCTACTCAGTTAGGGGCAAAATGTTGCCCCCACATGGTGATGTGTTGTCCCTCTGGGGATCTACTTTTTCTCTCCACATGGGAGGTACGTCTACTCCAAGTATGAGAAAATATGTCTCCATCTCGAAGTAAATACTCTACCGTTCTCAGAAGGCAGTTCTACCGTCAGTAGAACAGTTCTCCCTTATTGGAAGGTAACTTTTTACCTGAAATGGTGAGCACCTCTACCATCATTGATACATATCATATTTATATCCGTAATGAGGGAGCGCGTAGACCTTGCAGGGAACGATTTACTCCGTCTTCCATGAAGGACTTCTGCCCTTTAGAGAACATCCTGACGTACACGTATTTGTGTGGATGAGATAGAATATAGAGACAATTGTTGCAGGTCACAAAAAGTTTATTACGACGCCACAATTGGAATGGTACACGTGCGCTTACCAATGCGAATGGTAAGTCCATATTCAAGTAGCCTGAGCACGGAGACACGAAACGAAACACGACACAACACAGACGACTCCATTGGTGCATCCGTCAGACTGCAGAGGAGTTGTATAGTCACTAGCACGTGCATGGACTGTCTTGGTCAAAAATTCAACATCCATTCACCACAACAACGGCATGAGAATAACTTCTGAAAGCTTCACGCTTGACACTACTATGTCACTCTCAATAGACACCAATATCCGCTCAGTGGGTAATATCTGCAGGGAGGAACACATGGCAGGACTGATGGAGTACCAATTCAACTGAAAAATAAATGACATTAATAGAGCAGTTAAAATAAGCGATAAATAATAACGACTGTATACGTGTTTCACTCCTCAGAAAGAAGCATATAACAAGAAGAAGGCAGTCTATCCCGGCTGTGCACACAAGCCAAGCCAGAATACAACAACAACCTTTATTTTTTACCTTGGAGAGTGGGGAGTTTCATCGCCACAGGCGATACTCTACCCCATTGCTGGTTGGAATGAGGGGAATAAAATAACGAGCCCCTTCACAGCAAGAATAATAACACAGAGAACGTCCAAAAACCAAGACTCGAGCTATGAGTGCCTTAATTTTCCCGTGGCACACCATATGTCATGGCCGCGTTTCTTCATTTTCGAAGTGCATCCTACCCAGGCAGCACCCCAAGATTGGACCGACATTGGGCCAATATTGGCAATATAGATTGCCAATATTGGCCCAATATGGCAACTGCAACATGGCCCAATATTGGTCCAATATTGGCAGCCAATATTGGCACGCCAGTTTTGCCAGTGTTAAGCCGGTATTCCCAACCTTGGTCCAATATTGGCGAACCAGTTTTGCCGACATTGTGCCACTATGTCCGATGTTGGTCCAATATCGGTTATCCGGTTTTGCCAGTCTTGTGCCGGTATACCAACCCTTGACCCAATATTGGTAGCCCCATTTTTAACCTCGTTGTTGTGGCCAGAATTTGCCCCACTGTGCGGTCATACTCTCATGGAGTTCGTTTTAGCTGTTCAGTGAACAACAGACTCACACTTTTGATAAACAAGCACATAAGTTTATTTCATTTACTCTTACATGTCTTATGGAACTCTCAACTGGGGGTCTTGATTCTCATTATGGGGGGGAGACTGTGCCTGTTTGTGGATGCTTTGTACCTCGCTTCTGACGGCCACCATCTCTGTCCACTGCCCTGGCGAAGAACTTCCCCAGCGCTTTCTCATCATCAAGCTGCCCCACGTTGGCTCGCTGCATGATTGTACCTGGACAGAACTAGACAGTCAGGTACAAAAGCATGCACTTTATCGTGTTTCCACATGCCACTGCTATACCTAGAGTCTTAAGAAAGATAACTGTAAAGACTAAAGAGCATGAGGATTACCTACCAATCACAACAGCGCAGGGATTGGACCCCCTGAATGCAAACTTGCTACCTTGCTTCCCATGCACACTGAATCCAGTCTGTAGTGATGGGCACAATACCCTGCATATAACAGCCCCGACTACAGCATGGAAAGCGGCTCCTCCGAAAACCAGCAAGGTATTCTTTCTGAAACAAATGCATCACAGACCATATAGGTTTTTCTAAACCAGCATGACTTCCCTCTTGTAGTATACATTAGTGATGTTTACTTGCTTATACGAACGTTAAAATGGCTAATTACAAAATTATATGCTACACCACAGGTTCCAGAGGGTCATTTCAGGCCAAATGTTCCAGACTTTAGGAAACCAAGCTGATCTGGGGACTTATACAAAAATGTCTAATGAGAAAAATGAGCATGAAGAACACCTGAGCATAAAAAAAACTGAGAGTTACTGTCAGCTTATTGCATATTACATTGTTCTTCTGTGGCATCGGCATGCAATGATATGGTCTTCATGATTCATCTCCGGGGCTAGTCGAAGGGAAGTCGTCCGTTGGAAGGTTGACAGCACCCTAACTAAAATTTAAAATGAGGAAATGCGCGAATTGGTCCTACACCTGAACAACATGAAGGTCAGTCATAGTCAACCCACACTATTTGCTAAACACAGCGTGCAAGAAAATTGCACAAGTGTGTGCCATTGCGTACATTCTGTGCCGCTCCCTATGTAGAAAGACCATAAGCGTGTAACAGAAGAAAAAAAAACTTGTACTATGTAAGACTGAGCATTTCCCTCAAAACAAATGTCAGTACAATGAAAAACCACGAGCATGAGATACTGGGAAAAGCTGCATGCGACAGACACAAAGCATTCAACACAATGCAGAAACTTGTACCATGAAAGGCTACAAGTATGGAAGGCTCTGCCAAACATTGCACTATAATAGATCGTGAGGCTCAAAGAGAATTCGAAAGCCGTAGGGAAGAATGGTGCAGATACGCCATTGGGTTCGAATCTTCGAACCGAAAAACACGATAAGGGTGCCGAAACCGTGGGTAGGCACAGGAATTCGCCGATTAACTTCGTAACCGCTCTGAACATACAACATAGACTACAACATAGACATGGGATAGAAAGTTCTCGGGGAAAAACCGCAATATACAAACCTGAATGTTCAACGCGATCGGACGAGGGGGAAGCGAGTTCCGTACCCAGACAGTGAGGAGTGAGGAGCCGCTACCAGACGGGTTCATGTCTAGTTTAGGTCCGCCACTCGATTTGAACATTGAAATTTACATTGCTCGATGTAATTATGCAAGGTGCATCGTAATCTGTAATTAATATGCGTGCTCGGTTCCACAAATTCCTCCAGAGACCCGTGATTCACGGAATGTTTCGGCAGCGGCGACCATGTGATCACCATGCGCCCATTGTTTACCTATGACAGCTTACGCACACCTCGCCCTCTTTCCAGCATGCCTTTCGCCTGTTCGTTGCTAAGACGCACAGCAACACCGCTAGCGGACGACAGTCGGCCTCCTCCTCACGCAATTGCTCCACGCCAAAATTGACACTGTCTTCTGCCAGCACCGTCTCGAACAACTGCTAGGGGGGCTAGTGCACCCCCCCCCCCAGCATGTAATACGTCCTGACGTAACCTGACCTAACCTCACTACACTTCGTGTAATGACGAAAACCAAGCTCTACACTCTAAACCAGATAACGCACATGTAACAGGTAAGTACCGCTTGGCCAAGAGGTAATTTTTTTTTTAAATGTACCTCTTAAATTTAAGAGGTGCACGTGCTCTCACATGCGGTACATGTAACGGATAGCGCGCAGCGATTTAGGCCTACCCGTCGGGGTGGTTCCCCTCGTCTACGATATATTAACAGCCTAAGGAAGCTACGCTGTACGATAAATATCACAAACAAATACCTTTATTTGAAAATTGCATCCATTTCAGGGGTGATGCTTGTCCATGGCGAGCGTGCATTGCCATGATCCACAAACGCCGAACACACTGGGCACAACGTACATGGATGGACGCTGACCACTGCATCTCTCCTTCATCGTTGCAGCTGCTCTGTGGTCACGCTTCTTTATCTCTTCCACACCTTGGTCTTTCCTGGGTCAAGCATGGAACAAGCCTGGATATATAGAACCAGGCTTGAACCATGCTAGCCAGTGCTGTTCCCATGCTGGATGTAGAACGAGTCAAATTTACACTGTGGAACCAGGCAGCTTACCCTCACAAATCATGGTGGTCCAGCTGGAAAGGTTACAGCCCAGTCCAAGCCTCCCATCCGCTCAATGTACACATGGACACGCTCGAGGTATTGTTAATGACAGGAACACGGTTGTGTTTATTGTTCACTAAAAAGTCATATGTGCTTTTCCAACATGTTTAGCAACACAGAATTTTCACATCTATTATGTGGCTAACACCACAACTATAGTTAACTTTATGTTTATAAGATGCATATAGCTGTTAACAACACGTACCGGCGAAAGCAAACATACAAGAGTAACTATGAGATACTTTAAAGTGCTGTCACCTGTCACTGCGCATCCAATGTTGTTCAGTTCAGGACTTCTGCACGTGGTAATTGGCTGTCAAACTTCAGTGTAAATACTCTGCCACACAAGAGCACAGCCTTCGTTACCAGTGTCAATAAAGTAAACATGAAAAGTAGCTACGATGTGAAAGATGGAAGTCCAGCCTCAGAACATCAGTTCTCTCATATTCAAATAACTAGTTTTCCTCATCACAATGCATTTAGTTCAGCAGTCGCTCACACAGTGAGTATTCCCAGTATATAAACTGACACACACCTGATGCAAAAGATACAGACTTCATTCACAGTAACTAAGCAGTTTCTAACAATGCTTGTAAGAAAATTATAGTAATAATCTGTAGCTTTATCTAATGAAACTGTTGACATATACGACTGGATTATACTTGCACACAAAAGCAGCAAACGCATTCATCAAAGTGTCACAGCACCTTTAATGCGTTTGCTTAACTTATTAGCAATTTTTGACAAGATACTTGTTTATTAACCATTAATATTCGAAGCAAACAAGGGTGGTTTGACAAAAGCACATATTTGAATCTAACGAACATAATGGTAAGGAAGGCACGAAATATTTAGGAACGTTCATATATACTCGGCATCTAGCACACATACTTCTTGTCTGTGAAATCAATGTACACACAAGGCGTGGCACTGCTGTCAAGGCTGTACATGCTGTACACTGGCAACAGGTCTACACTGTGGATGTGGTCTGTTGCAAAGGCACTTTCAGCAGTAAGGCGTCTCGGAGTAGTGTACACATCACGGCAACATCTGCTATCATTAAAGCGTATAATGTGCTCAACCCGCACAAGGTCCCTCTGTGTACTTAGTAGCAGTACGGTGTTATCAGTCTTTTTTGGCCTGCTCTATTGCATGCTGTGGAAGACGAATCCACCAATGCTGACACGGCTATACTCGGTGGCAGAGCTTGGAGTGTATCCCAATACACGGTTGATTAATGACAGGTGTGGTGTCATGTCGAATTCCTGTCCACTTCCTAAGAAATGAGTACCAGTGAAGAGTCTAGGCTCCCCATGTAACGATTCGGAATACTCCTTTGTGGATGAACAAGCATGCTCCAACATCTTTCTTGTCTGGTTCTGCATCATCACTCTCGATGATATTTGGAGTGGCACACCTTTTGATGACTTGATCAAGCGTAGAAGTGTACCCAAGTTAGATTCAAAACAAAAACATGAATGGGGCCACAAAGCCCTTATGAAAATGGATTTTTCCTTTCTGCAGACTTCTTGTGGACTTCTTGTTTCCTGTCTTGACAGTGTGTTGACTTTAACTTCTTGTTGATCAAGTCAACAGGAATTGCTATTGACATCATTTTTACAATCTCTTTAACTACCTTATGTGTACCTTCTGTGGACAAGGTATATAGATGTCGCTGTTGACAGTTTGTGGACTTTCTATGCGCCTATGTAGCAAGTACTTATTTCAACCGTTTATTTTTTTACATAGATGAATTCCGTATTATTAATTACTGCATTATCGGACAGTAATGTTCACAGAGGTCGACCTCAAGGGGGCACCGAGCATCCCATAGGGAGGGGGGGTATATGTATATAGAGGCATACTGCTCTATTCATTGGGAGACAAGCTGGGTAATATCAGCAATTTCTGGGTGTGTTGTAAAAAACCATGTGGGGTGTACACCACTCCTGGGAGGTGGAGAGGTCCGTGTTATCGGCTCTCTAAACAAAGCGGTATTTGAATCTGACCGTATACTTAAATGTAGCAGCTTGAACGCAACGTTGCCACCATTTAACTACATATTAAAACACTAAATACATTTTCGATGGCTTTGAAAAGACGGTTCCTCGTATTACTTTACTTCAGTTCAATACACAATATATTTCAAACTTATACGACCACATGAGGATCATGCGCACGAGACAGGTTTGCTGCACATTTTGATTCTGCGCCTCAGTGCCTCGCCCTCGCCTCATCACGAAGGAGTCATCATCATCATCATCGTCGTCGTCGTCGTCGTCGTTGCAACATGTTTCAATTGTCTCAGGCTTTCAGCGCTCGCTCGTCAATTACAGAACAAAGGAGGATATGATTTTGCGTCGTAAGAGGTGAGCTGTGTGATAGAAGTATCATGTGTCATCAAGCTTCACTTATGTTCATACGATGACTGTTGTGCTGTAGGTTTTTGCTGTTCGTTTCGAGCAGCGGCTGCGGTCTTGCGTCCCGTCAGGTAAGTGTACAAGTATCAGTTCGTGGCCGGTGTTGGTTCTGCTAATTTCATTCTCGTTTTTGCAGGCTATGAAAGAACAAAAGAGGATATCATTTTGTGTCGTAAGGGTTAAGCTGTGTGATAGAAGTGTGTGATCAAGCATCACTTGTATTCATACCATGACTGTTGTGCTGTAGGGTTTTGTATGTTTCGAGCGGCGGCAGCAGTTTTCCGTCCCGTCAGGTAAGTGTACAAGTATCAGTTCGTGGCCGGTGTTGATTGTGAACTAAATTTGTTGTTGCTAAGACCATTCTACTCGGTTTTACTCACTTGTGTTTGAACATTACTAATTTGCGATTGAACGCCCTATTCAGACACATTTCTCTCCAGCGCTTCAGAGACATCGCTTTCGCCGAAATTCAGTGAATTTTGAAGTCCACCGTTATCGTGGGTCACCAGAAGAACTCAGACCGCAACCCGTCATTGACTATATATTATGCCACGCGACACTGTGTGGCATAAAGCATGTGTACGTGTGGAATACTTCGCTACTGTGTGCGCGGGATGTTTTGTATGATTGTGTCGACACTGGATACCACTTTCAAGGTATGCATTTTCGGAATAAAATAGATACATATATAGTTTTGCAGTACTTCATTTCGTGTATTTTATGCCTGTTGCGATTGAGTGAACAATAGAACGGAGAAATTTCGCTCAAGTCACAGAAAGTTCACAAAAAATCTTCACATCATACGGGGATGGCGTTAATCTTGCTTCAGTAAATCATGTATCTTCCTCGATTAAGAAGAATATACCGAGTGCCTCACGTAACGGTCGCCAAGCCTTTTAAAAAAGAACGAAGGTAGTTTTGTGGGTGACGCCGACCCATTGATAGCTGAGTCACAACAAAGTCAACAGAGAAATTGAGATCACATATAACAAGACTTATACATGAAGGTCACACGAAATTTGTGTAAAGTATATGGAGAGTCTACAGAAAGACCTGTTACCTTCCTGTGTAATTGTCAACAAGACTTAAAGTTCCATAAGTCAACATAAAATCAATATGTCAGGTAAACACAAGGCTAATAGAAAGTCTACTGAATGTCTGTGCTCTCTGTTGACTAAGTTCTGTAGAATGGAAACAAATGGTCAACAGCCATTTTTGTAAGGGAAGAACCGAAATTGACAACACTTTTGGGTAGGTGCAAAAGCTGGTGAACATTGAAAGTCATTTGACTTTCCCCGTAGTACTTCTGTGTCTTTAAAACAAATTCCACCAGAAGTTTTGTTGCTCTGTTGATTTCACTCATGCACACAGACTGCTTCAGCAGCAGGTACACAGCACACACAAGAAATCTGAAGTGGCCCAGATACTTGCTGTTCAGCACACCTTCCACACAAGGAAGGCTGTAGTAAAGGAGCCATTTCTGGAATTCCGAGGCTTTCGAATTCCTGTAAGTGCTCAGAACGGGGAAGCCGTGAAAAATGGGAGGGAGGCTTTATGCTGCATAACTTTGCATTTATAATGGCTTGGTCTCTTGGCCTTCCAATATAATATGGCTCCCCAGGACTTTCCAGCCATAGCTGCAAGAACTGCCTTGTGACCCCTAACAGGACGCAATGCAGTGAAACCCCATACTATATTAAAGCCTTGAAGGTTGATCAGTGGGCTCGGGCACGTCACTCCATTGGTTGGTCCTCTTGTCACAGCAGCCTTCATATCTTCCACCATCGTGGCATGGGTCCTGTCGTTCACGTCAAGCAGGTCCGCCTTGTATTTCACGGCTGATGATCCTTTTTGAGAACAACAGTTACAGACTCAGACACGCTTGCTTACTGTTATTTGTAATTCGAATGTGTCCATGCATTAAAATCTTTTATGCCTACCAGTGGATTATCGACAGATTTATGCTGTTGCCACACATCAAAGCACAGGCAGAACATCTACATCTTGCATTCACGTACCCAGTAATGTCTTGCCACAGAAGGCTTCAATTACTTGCTGTTGTATTCCCTCATCTGTATTTCCCTCCATTTCTATCCCAAATTTTGAGCAAAACTTACATGGCTTGTCTGTAATAGTGGTGTCAAAACAATAAAAAAGACTGCCAGGTACACAAAAAACATGCAGGGACTGGTGTACAAACCGGGACTGGTGTACTTAAAAAGTGGGAAAAGGGAGGAAAACTATACTTGACATTTCGAGCGGATGGTCTTCATCAGAAAGAAAGGGGAAACCCCCCTCTTTTTCTGATTAAGAGCGTCCGCTCGAAATGTCAAGTATAGTTTTCCCCTTTTTAAGTACACCAGTCCCAGCTTTTACTCCTATAGTATTGGTGCTCTACAGAGTTAAAAGCTGTAACAATCCCCCCCCCCCGTTCTGGGAAATAACAGAACGCAGCAAAGTGTTTGCGTTGTTCAGTCTATTTGTTCTTCCTTGGCATCGGGGGTCTTACAGCTTCTCAATATGCACCATTGAACAGCCCAATTTTTAGCCGTTTTTTATATTAGTTGGTTTATACAAGATGAACCGCACCTTTAGAGAGAAAAAAAAACACACCACCAATTGCTTAGTGTTACCAGTCACCCGAAGTTTTTGTTTCTTGTTTAAAAACTGAGCAATTAATTAACTGAAATAGTTTTGTAACCTTTTCATTAATAGGGAAGCACCAATTGTGAAGCTGACAGCACTGCAGGGTACCCCTACCCTGGTTATGGGGTGTACGGCCCGCAGGGTTTCTCTGTGACTCAATGCGACCCGCGACCAGAGATGAGATTGACACCCGCCCTATGGCATGTCACCAAAATTGACGTGAACACAGCATAACCTATATGGTGCGACTCAATTTGTTATTTTCAACTTGAAAAAAGGCTTTATGTTTGTTAGATGTGGCAAGTTTCTCATTCGTTGTAAGTGAAAGCAAACATTTGCATGCTGAATTTGGTTCGTGCCTGCGAGGGTGAATCCTGGATGTAAGCACCAGCCACAACCGTAATGGCCGTTGAATTGCTTCATGTGTTGCATGGCAGCCCTGGCCGGCGCATCAGCACAACAGTTTACGCAGAACACCTTAGAAGTGATTTCTCTGGACACACTTGTCCATTTTATGCCTTCCTCCGAAAGTATGTTCAGTTCTTTGACGAATGCGTCTAAGAAAAGGCTCATGTTTGGGTGCTCCTTGCCGTACCACAGTGCTGCGGTCAGGACGTTGGATGTTCTCAGACTGTGAGGAAGTTCATTAATTGTCAGTTGAATAGGCCATATGGAGTAGTTTGAAGAGTTGAAGGCTGGACTCCCATCGCTGTTCATTGTCACAGTGATGTCAGCCTGGCTGCAGATCTTGTTACGTATACTGCGGTACAGTCTTCCGTCCACAATGTCATTCATCACCTCAGGTTCATCACAGCTCTGCTGCAGCCGGTTTAAGGACTCCTGCAATTTTTCTGACACTGTCCTGATTCGCAACAGAGATGTGAGCTGTTCTTTGATGGGGAAGACTACAAAAAACTGCTCCATTTGAGAGCTCCATTCCTGTATATTCCTTTTTGCACTGTCCACACTGAAGCTTCAGTTCTTTTCTTTCTTTCGGAGAGGCCCGCGATTGTCCCAGGGCAGTCACGCAGTCTTGACAGTAGAAGTGGTACACCATTTTTGATTCGGAAGTTGCACACGCTTTCTTAAACATGTGCAGCGACTCCGGGATTACAGGTTCTTGTAGCACAACATTTACCAACTTTTGCAGGTCTCCTATCCCCTTCCAGGATAACCCATGCCTTATCGAAAATTCTGTTATCAACAGCAATACATCGTTCACTGTGAGGGGCTTGTCGGGACGAAGCTTTCTCTGATTACCGTCGCTCAGTTCACTTGATTCAGCTTCTTGAGAGTGTTCTGTCATATGCTCCCCGGAGAGGACCGAGAATAAGTGTTGGGGCGCTGAAACAGTGCTGGACAAATCATCGACGTCACTGACGCGAGCAGGCTGAGCGCTTGACGAGTGTTCCTCGCCGCTGTCGAAAGCCATGTAAGCGTCTTCCGTCTGTTGTCCGGTCGGCAAGGCATACAAATACTCATGTCTGGTGGTGTCGGTGGACGGTGCCTCAAAGGAAACAGGCCGTAAAGCACACCTTGTTGACTTCGGTAAATCATCCGAACTTTGAGGGGTCAAATAACGCTTCCGACGTCGTTTCTTCACGTCACTTTGAGGCAGCGACATCCTGCCGAGTGCAATTCAACTGCCGTGACGTACCTGCCTTGGTTTTTCCGTCACTACCACGGGACACATCTACGTTTTTCTCCCTCCTTTGCTGTTGTTTGAACCCGAACTCCGAACATATAAAAGCGACGTAACCCCGAACACCGAGACCCGCTAAGGACCGCTCAGCTCGTTATCATACGAAAGCGAACAGAGCCATCACCGTACGCACTCGCTTTGCCGTCAAAGCACCACGTCACACAGTCACTGCTTAAGGAAGACTCTACTGCGTCCATGTGTTATTGATGGATGCAGTTACCATGCTGCGGTTGGATGGGCTCCATGTTGGATGACGATGACGTGATGCAGATTCCAGTGATAATGCCATACATAATACGGATCACGAAAATCAGGAAAAACATGCACAGAAGCATCAAGCACGTATTTTTTTGTAACTTTAGCTAAGTTGTGTAGCAAGAATAAAACGCAGCTACTTAAAAGTCACTTTTTTTAAACAAAAGCAAGCGAGAAACGGGGCGCTTTGACCTGGCATCTACCAGTGGCATCTACATTTTGCTTTCTTGTCTGGCAACCATACTCTGTAGCCGTTGGCGGGCATGGCGGGTTGCAAGGTGCTGTCGTATGTCGTATGACGCGTCGTGTGCGAGTTTGTGAAACGTGAGGTATTCATTTCGATATTTTGTGGTACCTTTACTGGTTAGACTTGAGTTGTGGTGAAGGATTGCGCAAATGAATTGTCCATTTCCGTCGTACAGGTAGTGTTATCAACTGACTTGGTCCTGCGCCTTTTGTGTTTTGCAGGAAGGCTTCAAGCGAAAGCCGAACTACGCCATATCCATGTATGCGCTCGTTCGTTATATAGACGATATAGTTAGTCGGTTCTACACGATTCCTGTTGCACACATCAAGGACTTTGAGCCTACCAACACGTCGGACTTCGACAAAAAGAAGGTGTATTCTGCCTTTTGGGAAGACGAGGAGTCTGCCGGGTACTACAAGGCGCAGTATATATGCTGGGAGGCAGGAGCTTTTTGCCTTATAATGTTGGTGGGTAGGCGTTCATCTGCCTTAAAGTTGAACAGGCATAAAGCAGGTGTGAGTATTCTTTATTCTAGTCTTCGACTGTAAAGGGCAAGGTTCTCAACGACGAAGTTAGGGGTTTCATTCGCTCCGTTAAAAAAATAAACTGTTGTGTTCCACGGCGTCGGAAGAAGCGCTTCTCGCCTAATCCTTCCGACGTTCCACGTTCATTGGCTACTCCAAGCTGTACCACGTGAATGGGCTTCTTCCAGTCTTTTCCGATTGAATAATACAGCGGATGAAGAGAATCCTGGATTTATGCAGAAAATCCGAAAACTAACCACGTCCATCACAACCGATTGACTTCTACGTCGGCCCGCTCTGCTCAAGTGTTTATGCAGGGAAGACACCAAACTAAGTCAGTCACGACAGATGAGTCAATGAACAGCCCACGTCCGCTCATGCGTCAGTTTTGGGCTCTCTGTGCATAAGCGCTTAAGCACAATGGACCGAAGGGTGGCACTGAGTCATGTGATAGACGTTGCAGTGAACGTCGAGTGTCGGAGGAATAAGGCGAGGAGCACTTTTTCTGACGAATGGCCACAATGAAGAAAACAACACTGCACGACAAATGTTGAAAGCTTACACACCTATCGCACACCAAAAAAAAATTGTCAGTGAATTTTGCCTCACAAATCCCTGTAGTTAAATTATGAAAAAAAAAAAACGTGCCATACATCAGCGCCCAGTTTCGCTATGTTCTGGGCTTTCACCTTATACCTTTGGTGCACTGGAATTAACGATAAAGGGCGTACAATACAAGCACGTGTTGTGCTTCGAAATGACTAAAAATTGCAAATACTGAAACAGTAAAGCAAAACAGCACAAGATGACAGTGTACTGCCGATTAGTCTAAAGAGGCAGTGTCAGAAGGGCGGCAGTATTTCATTTTTTGCAATGCATTGACAAATATAATTGAACGTAACGCTGATACCGAAACGAAACTTAATACATAGTTCGTCTTTCAACCCATATAGTGTATAGTATAGAGTCATCAGTATTTGTTTCACCATCATTACGAACCGCACCTTACTGCATGTTAGTTGACTCCACATAACTGTACATTAATGCACTGAGTATATGGCTAGCAAAAAGTGAACGTGGATACAATGCAGCAGACACGACTGTCATGGGTATTTTCAGAAACTGAGAGGGAAATAGTGGAAAAACGGCAGAAGAAACGTATGGCTAAGCCACAACTTGATGACGAATATGAAATTGGGGACCCACCCATTGCAAAGAAGCAAAAAAAAATGTGTATACTGCCTGTTTCTCTCCTATATAAGTCAAGTCCAATGGCCTTGCACGTACTTACTGTAGTCTATGTTTTGCCCAATGTTCACTTAGGATGGCCAGCGTGTGCGGAAAAACAGGGCTGCTGCTCAGCAGGACACGTGGCAGGACATTGGCGGGAACATGTGTCGGAGTCAAAGAAAAGAAAGGCTCGGATACATGAAGTGAGTTTACAAAGTTCGCAAGTGCAATGATGAAGAGAATAATTTCTCCTTAGTCCGATATAGACTCGGTGAGCAGCAGTGACTGTTTGGTAGCAGCTGACGAAGTCAAGAAAGCGGAAGCTGAAGCAACATTTTGGCGACGTCGCTATGAAGCAGCAGAAAAGAGGTCCCAGCTCTTGGAAACTAAAGTCAGCAACCTTGAAGAATGCCTGCATTCAAAGATGCTATTAAGTGTGCTTTAAAGTTCCCAAACCATTAACACCTACGGCGGGATGCCATCCATGCAATGGTAAAAGATGCCAAATATGCAAATCAATGCAAAGCACGGCAGCGGTCAAGAGTACAAACTCCGACTTCTCCCTTAAAATCAATGGCGACTTTGACTGTAACTCCAGTAACATTATTTATATCATTCAATGTACAACATGCTCCGCGCAATATGTAGGTCAAAGTAAAAATTCATTCAGGATTCGATTCAATAACCACCGATCAGATGTTTCGAAAAAAGGTAGCCTCCCGGTTTCTCGCCATTTTAGTCGACCCGGTCATTCCATTAATAACGTCGCACTTTTTATTTTAGAGTCAAATTTCACATCCGATCGCTGCAGAGAGCAACGCGAATCGTACTTGATCTACAAATTCCAATCTCTAATAAATGAGGATAAAGGAGTGCTATCAACTGTAAGAAGCATATCCGGATAACTTTTTTTCTGTATGTCCTCGGAGTGCCCGCTGCCTCTTTTCTTCTTTTCTTTACAGTTGGACACAATGACTCTAAGAACACCCCGGACAACAGGTTTTCAACGAGCGCGACCCAAGACTCTGACACGTAATCTCCCCGGCCGATGACCCAGGAACCTTCCTGAATCTTCCAGAACATGACTCACTGACGACTGCCTCGCAGTGGAATTGTACCAACTGTGACGACACTTTTGTAACCTTTTAAAAGACCTTGTACATAGATTTTCGTCTCAGTCCCGAAGAAGGCGGAGCTTCCGCCGATACGTAGACTTCCCCAGACCCTTAGTTTAAATGCCAGCTTAATAAATAACTTCCCCTACTCCCTACTTCAGTCTCTGGTGTCTTTTCTCCCCTATCTATATATATATATTATAATAAGCAGGAAAAATCAGAAGACGACAAAGAGCTTACAGGAAAACACAAAGGGGAGTTTATTAACACATATAGGGATAGGGGTCGACGTTTCGGCAGTCAGCGCTGCCTTCGACGGGACTGGGGTTTGGTGACAAGAACAAGCTTTATATATGGGAGAGGGTTATGTACAAGGGAAAGAGAGCAGCGCATGCGCTTTTGTCATGACTAACATAGGTTGGGGACTAAGTGAAAGGGGAATGACCGGGTCTGTGCAGCAGGACCTTGAGGAAATACCCGTGAGCCTGAAAAAGAGACAAAAGAGTGTATGTATTGTGCTGGATTAGGAATGCAGGTTGCGAATAGTAGAAAGGATTCCTGGATCTTCGTTTATCTGACACTGGAATTTATGAATGAGATAAGACTCGCGCTGTTCCCTGAGCCGCTGGGAAAGAAAGCCTGACTGCAGGATGAAAATAGATATATTGGTGATTGAGTGTCCTGGTTTACTGAAATGGCGCGACACTGGCAGATTAGGTTTCTTCGCGACGTCAGATTTGTGGTTATTGAATCGCATTCTAAATGAAGTAGCTGTCTGTCCGATATATTGGGCGTTGCATTCATTACATTGAAGAAGATAGACAACATTGGAAGAATTACAGTTAAAGTCGCCATTAATGTTGACCCGATAATTAGAATTGGTACTATCTGCAGAGTTAGCGGCTTGCATTGATTTACAAATTTGGCATCTAGTTGCATTACAAGGGTGGCAACCAATGTTATTTTCTGGAAGTTTGTTAATTTTGGCATTTACTAGTCTGTCTTGGATGTTCCGCGCCCGGCGATAACTTACGCGCGGTGGCTGTGAGAATATTTCCTTCATCCGATCAGATTGTGAAAGAATTGTGTAGTGGCGGTTGAGTATCCGGCTAATGTTAGGAACGCTGCCATTGAATGTGACAGTGAGATTTACTGCAGAATTTCCATTGGCTCGAGGAGATCTTTGGAGCAATTGTTGGCGATCTGTGGATCTTGCTCTGGCTATAGCGTCTTTAACAAGTTTGTCCGGGTATTCACGATCAATGAAGGTTTGTTCTAGTCGTTGGAGATGGTTGTCTAGTTCGGCATCGTTAGTGCATATTCTGCGGTAGCGCAATGCCTGACTATAAGGTATGGCTAACTTAGTATGCCTTGGATGGCAACTGCGGAACGATAAGTATTGCTGAGCATCTGTAGGCTTCCGGTATAAGTTGGTTGAGATGCCGCCGTTTTGTAACTTGACTTCCACATCCAAGAAGGTAACAGTGGAGGCGGAGTAGTGGGAGGTAAATTGAATGTTAGGGTGAATTTGGTTGAACCGGTTGATGAACGTGAGAAGGTCACTTTCAGAATGAGGCCATATGATAAAAATATCATCTAAAAATCTCTTGTACACAAGTGGTTTCAACACGGAACATTCGAGAAATGTTTCCTCCAGGGATGCCATGAAGATATTTGCATAGTTGGGGGCCATTCTCGTGCCCATAGCTGTCCCGTTAACTTGCAGATAGTGCTTGTTATCAAATTCAAAGTTATTGGAGGTCAAAATCAGTGTTAGCAGTTCGGTGAGGACAGCAGGATCATACGGCTGGTCAGGTTGATTTTTGTATGCTGAAACGGCCGCTGCTATACCATCTGCGTGGGGAATATTAGTGTAAAGGGACGTGACGTCTAACGTTGCCAAGAGACAGCTTGAGGGAACGGTTACTTGCGATACAGTTTGAAGGAAATGGTTGGTATCTTTGACGTAGGAAGGTAATTTAGGGGGGATAGATTTGAGAACGTGATCGACGAAGGACGATATATTTTCTGTAGCGGTACCGTTACTGGACACAATTGGTCTTCCGGGATTGCCTGGTTTATGTATCTTAGGGAGCATGTAAAATCGGCCTGGTTTAGGGTCTTTAGGAAGTAAGTATTCATAGAGCGCATCGCCAATTTTCTTAGTGGTCTTTAACCGTTTTAGTGTTTTACATATATCTGCGGCAATTTCATTAGTGGGGTCGGATTCGAGAGGTTTGTAAAAGTCTGCACAATTAAGTTGACGGAGTCCTTCCGCCACGTAAGCTTGCTTATCCATTACGACTATGGCACCTCCTTTATCAGCCTGTTTGATGATGATACCTTCGTTGCTTTCTAGCGCGGACAAGCTTTGCTGTTCTGCTTTCGTAAGATTGTGCCGGAATTTCCGATTGTTTGAGCTTGCATAAGTACTGAGAATATCTTTCTGAACAGCTTAACTGTAATTCTTCCAATGTTGTCTATCTTCTTCAATGTAATGAATGCAACGCCCAATATATCGGACAGACAGCTACTTCATTTAGAACGCGATTCAATAACCACAAATCTGACGTCGCGAAGAAACCTAATCTGCCAGTGTCGCGCCATTTCAGTAAACCAGGACACTCAATCACCAATATATCTATTTTCATCCTGCAGTCAGGCTTTCTTTCCCAGCGGCTCAGGGAACAGCGCGAGTCTTATCTCATTCATAAATTCCAGTGTCAGATAAACGAAGATCCAGGAATCCTTTCTACTATTCGCAACCTGCATTCCTAATCCAGCACAATACATACACTCTTTTGTCTCTTTTTCAGGCTCACGGGTATTTCCTCACGGTCCTGCTGCACAGACCCGGTCATTCCCCTTTCACTTAGTCACCAACCTATGTTAGTCATGACAAAAGCGCATGCGCTGCTCTCTTTCCCTTGTACATAACCCTCTCCCATATATAAAGCTTGTTCTTGTCACCAAACCCCAGTCCCGTCGAAGGCAGCGCTGACTGCCGAAACGTCGACCCCTATCCCTATATGTGTTAATAAACTCCCCTTTGTGTTTTCCTGTAAGCTCTTTGTCGTCTTCTGATTTTTCCTGCTTATTTCATTCTCGTGGTCAACCGCCCTCCTAAGCTTCTAATCTATTTCTACGATGACCACCGACAGAGGAGGACCGAAGATGCCCATCAGGAAGTACCCTTTTTATGCTCCTGTTATAGCTGTACTTGGTGACTCACAAACTAAATATCTCCGTTTTCACTTCGACCCCAGATCCCGTACTGCCCCGACAATGTTCGTGTCCAAGAGCGGAGGCCGAATCGCAGACTTCAAAGAAGAGGTGGACCAGCTGCCCGCAAGTGTTCGTGTCGTGGTGTTGCACTGTGGGACGAATGACATGCCGGACACCGATCCCGACATGGCCATCCGTCGCTATGTGCAACTCATCGACCACATTCGCTCTCGGGGAAACATCGAACTTGTGGTATGTACCCTCATCTTACCCAGATCCTACAACCGCCGTCGTCCTTATCTTGACAGGCGACGCGAATTCCAGTGCAATCCCCGGGCATTTGCGTTCAACCAACGACTGATGACCCTGTGCCGAGGTGCCCGTGACCTGTATTTCCTGGACCATGGTTTCCACCGACAGCCCCCAACCAGAGTCCTTGCAGCTGACGGCCTCCACCCCAGTTTCGAAGGAGTCACCCAGATCGCCCACCGACTGCGGTCCCTGGTACCCCGGCTGCTCCGTCGCCTACCCACACGTACAGCAAGCACTGGAACGCCGGACCCCGTATGGCCGACACTCCAGGAGGCTGCAGCATGGACACAAAGAACCACACGTGCCGAGAAATCGTCACGAGCCAAGCAGCAGGATTGACTAGCCGGTGAGTCAGTACCAATTCACTCTCCACAAATTGTCAGCAGTAGCACTGAGACGTTCTTTAAACTCAGAAAAATCGCGGATAAAGTTGCACGCTACACCTCCCATCGTGATACTTTGGCTACTTATCATGAAAATGACAGTATTCCGCGTGGGCTAGAAATCCACAAAACATCAACCTTCCCCTTGAACCATGAACGCAATGTGCAATGGCTGTCCATTCTTAACAAAGCATCTTTAGACCTAACTAAAATTCTAATTTCTCACTGCCAAGATACTATCCAGTCTCTATCCGAAGACGCCGATGCCATTAACAGCACTACCCCGTTGTCACATTCTCATAGATCAGAGTTAGACAAATTCCTCCAAAAGAAAAACATCCACCTGAAGCTCCAAAAGCAAAAGAAATTATTTAGAGACAAAATCGATTGCCCTCCAACTCATAATACTTCCACAGATTCGGCACCCCCTAATTCCGAAGCCCGTAGCAATACTTCACAACTACGTCCAGATACCCCGTTAGACAGCAACAGCCAGTTTGCTCCCGACATCCCCACACTAACCAAATGTAGCGTAGTTAACCTTTCTTCCCGTGACCTTACACCCGCGGAAATCTCTCTACTGGAGAAGGGATTATCGTTTTGTCCCAATAACAGTAAAATCGATGAATATCAGCTACATCTGGATCTTGACAACTTTGCGCGGCGACTACGCCTTACGGAATACTTCTACGACAAACCGCAATCAAACCTAAATCCTTTCCGTATAAAATCCGATTTTACTCCCAACCCGAACCGAGATAAAAGTCTTGATATGTATATCAAAGCTGTTCAGAAAGATATTCTCAGTACTTATGCAAGCTCAAACAATCGGAAATTCCGGCACAATCTTACGAAAGCAGAACAGCAAAGCTTGTCCGCGCTAGAAAGCAACGAAGGTATCATCATCAAACAGGCTGATAAAGGAGGTGCCATAGTCGTAATGGATAAGCAAGCTTACGTGGCGGAAGGACTCCGTCAACTTAATTGTGCAGACTTTTACAAACCTCTCGAATCCGACCCCACTAATGAAATTGCCGCAGATATATGTAAAACACTAAAACGGTTAAAGACCACTAAGAAAATTGGCGATGCGCTCTATGAATACTTACTTCCTAAAGACCCTAAACCAGGCCGATTTTACATGCTCCCTAAGATACATAAACCAGGCAATCCCGGAAGACCAATTGTGTCCAGTAACGGTACCGCTACAGAAAATATATCGTCCTTCGTCGATCACGTTCTCAAATCTATCCCCCCTAAATTACCTTCCTACGTCAAAGATACCAACCATTTCCTTCAAACTGTATCGCAAGTAACCGTTCCCTCAAGCTGTCTCTTGGCAACGTTAGACGTCACGTCCCTTTACACTAATATTCCCCACGCAGATGGTATAGCAGCGGCCGTTTCAGCATACAAAAATCAACCTGACCAGCCGTATGATCCTGCTGTCCTCACCGAACTGCTAACACTGATTTTGACCTCCAATAACTTTGAATTTGATAACAAGCACTATCTGCAAGTTAACGGGACAGCTATGGGCACGAGAATGGCCCCCAACTATGCAAATATCTTCATGGCATCCCTGGAGGAAACATTTCTCGAATGTTCCGTGTTGAAACCACTTGTGTACAAGAGATTTTTAGATGATATTTTTATCATATGGCCTCATTCTGAAAGTGACCTTCTCACGTTCATCAACCGGTTCAACCAAATTCACCCTAACATTCAATTTACCTCCCACTACTCCGCCTCCACTGTTACCTTCTTGGATGTGGAAGTCAAGTTACAAAACGGCGGCATCTCAACCAACTTATACCGGAAGCCTACAGATGCTCAGCAATACTTATCGTTCCGCAGTTGCCATCCAAGGCATACTAAGTTAGCCATACCTTATAGTCAGGCATTGCGCTACCGCAGAATATGCACTAACGATGCCGAACTAGACAACCATCTCCAACGACTAGAACAAACCTTCATTGATCGTGAATACCCGGACAAACTTGTTAAAGACGCTATAGCCAGAGCAAGATCCACAGATCGCCAACAATTGCTCCAAAGATCTCCTCGAGCCAATGGAAATTCTGCAGTAAATCTCACTGTCACATTCAATGGCAGCGTTCCTAACATTAGCCGGATACTCAACCGCCACTACACAATTCTTTCACAATCTGATCGGATGAAGGAAATATTCTCACAGCCACCGCGCGTAAGTTATCGCCGGGCGCGGAACATCCAAGACAGACTAGTAAATGCCAAAATTAACAAACTTCCAGAAAATAACATTGGTTGCCACCCTTGTAATGCAACTAGATGCCAAATTTGTAAATCAATGCAAGCCGCTAACTCTGCAGATAGTACCAATTCTAATTATCGGGTCAACATTAATGGCGACTTTAACTGTAATTCTTCCAATGTTGTCTATCTTCTTCAATGTAATGAATGCAACGCCCAATATATCGGACAGACAGCTACTTCATTTAGAACGCGATTCAATAACCACAAATCTGACGTCGCGAAGAAACCTAATCTGCCAGTGTCGCGCCATTTCAGTAAACCAGGACACTCAATCACCAATATATCTATTTTCATCCTGCAGTCAGGCTTTCTTTCCCAGCGGCTCAGGGAACAGCGCGAGTCTTATCTCATTCATAAATTCCAGTGTCAGATAAACGAAGATCCAGGAATCCTTTCTACTATTCGCAACCTGCATTCCTAATCCAGCACAATACATACACTCTTTTGTCTCTTTTTCAGGCTCACGGGTATTTCCTCAAGGTCCTGCTGCACAGACCCGGTCATTCCCCTTTCACTTAGTCCCCAACCTATGTTAGTCATGACAAAAGCGCATGCGCTGCTCTCTTTCCCTTGTACATAACCCTCTCCCATATATAAAGCTTGTTCTTGTCACCAAACCCCAGTCCCGTCGAAGGCAGCGCTGACTGCCGAAACGTCGACCCCTATCCCTATATGTGTTAATAAACTCCCCTTTGTGTTTTCCTGTAAGCTCTTTGTCGTCTTCTGATTTTTCCTGCTTATTTCATTCTCGTGGTCAACCGCCCTCCTAAGCTTCTAATCTATATATATTATAATATATTATAAATGAGTTACTTTAAAGTTCCTTATGCTGTAATATGTACCCTTCAGTTGACATTTTTATGATGAGATAACATCTTGATGAAACCGGACAGATTGTGTAATTAAATTTTTGATTTTGTCCATTGTCATTCATGGCACTATTTTGGCTATGTGGTGAGCTATAGTAAGTATATCTTTTTTTTTTCAGCATCATCATCTTCAATGGCCTTGGACATTGCGGATGATGGTCCTACTCCTACCCACACGTCTTCTGTATCAGAGGCGTCCCTCTCGCAGGCCAGCAGCCCATGTTATGGTATGTTTGAGAGCTGCCTAGCACTTGCGCAGCAGTTGTTTGCAGCTAATGTTTCCTAATTAGTTTGAGGCATGAGTCTCGGACAGGCCACATGTGGCCAATGTTATGTTTTCATGCGGCCTGCAGTACTTTGAAGCTTAGGAATTACCAAGATAAGTGACCAACACTCATTCTTGTACACATATGTTACTATTTTGCAAGTATATCACTGTTTCTGTCTCCAGTTAAGTCTTTTACACAGCAGGTTGTGACCCCATCCCCTTTGTACTGTACCACATTGTCATGTACTTCACTTGCGAGGTTGCCTATCACTGAAATTACCCGAACAATCCATTAAAACCTCATACACCACTCAACAAAGTGGTTCCGATAATTTTTGCACAGTAACGGCAGCACACTGAATGGCGTCCGACAGCCTAAGCAGAGAGCATTCGGACAAAAAAAAAAAAAAAAAAGAGAAACAGCGCATTGAACTTTTTGTGTTGTGTTTGCTCGTCCCGTATTCTTTCTTTTATGGGAATTTGTTGGCACTCGTGTGCCTGCTTTTTCAGCCACCCTCTCAGAGCTCGGATCTCCTTTCACTTTTTTATTAGTATGTTGCTGTAGTTCAGGCTTACATCGTCATGGGTGCAGAGCTTGTTTCGAGCATGTGTCATGTTAAAGTACACATACAATGCTGCAGAAGACTTTGAACAGGCTTTAAAAGACTTATTTCTTTCAGTTTCAAATGCACCATTGCCAGCTACGGGACCTAGCAAGCTTCCACCACCTTTCACACAAGTGGGTGACCAGGTACACAGTTTTGAGCTGCTGATGTTGTAATCCCTGTTGGCTATGCATTCCATTAAGTTCGCACAGTTCTAACATCTTAATCAGCCTGGTCACTAACCAGTTGAGGATTATACAGTGGCTTTGAAACGTGTGTTTGACTGAACTTTGTTCAGTCATGTATTCGTACTAGTGTATATTGCACATCTTCTTTTGCTGTAGGGAGACTCAGCAAACGAACAGCAATGAATAGAAATAGTTTTCATACTATGAAGTGTGAAGTAACCTGAATCTTTGTGGAGAAAAATCGTTTGTCCATGTTAAACGCGAAAGTTACTTCTAATTTATCATGCATAAACTTCTCTTGCTTTGAAGGTCCACTTGACTTCGGGCGTATTGGTAACGTCAGAGCAAGCAAGAAAGACCTTCGGGAACAAAGAAGCCACCATTGTGGTCAAAGATGCTGCGGAGGTAATTTGGGGCACGCTGTCTTTGGCACTCCGTACACCCACAGGGAAGAGCACCTATGGAGACAAGATGAAGCTGACTCCTCAAAAAGTTGACGTTGTCAGAGGTAGGTACACCCTAAATTATTGTATGGGTTGTAGACAGCATTTTATGTTTTACATTGCTTATTGTTTTTGTGAATTTCTATGGGGCACTTAGCTTGATGAAATATTTTAGCAATCTCAAGTAGTAATTTTTGTTTACTTTTGCACAAGCTCATAAATGTTTCCTCCAGTAGCTCTTATGCTTACACAGGCATTTTAGATGTACATAGAGGATTGCCTACCATTTACATAATTAAAGGTAAAATTGCCACATGCAGTGCATGCCTCCGAAGAATTAAAAAAGGTAATGATGGCTGTGTCACAGCTTTTTGTCACATTTCGCTTTGTGTGTGTTGTTTGTCCCCAGAGGGAAAATCCACATCATTGTATGGCACGAAAGGTTTTTAGAAAGACATACAGACTCTGTGTGATCTTGGATCCCACTATATTGAAGATCTCGTTTGCAGTAGTTTCTTTGCTGTACATTACAGGGCCCACATGTAGCTTCTGGTGTAGCTACGTATCTGCCGTGGCCCCCTTGGCCCTCCAAGTGCACTGCGAGGTCAGTGTGGACAGCGACTCTATTTGAGTTGAGGCTGTTATGTAGAACGAGCTTGTTTCACCACTTGACAAAAATGTACTGCTTGATATATGACCCATATGCAGCGCAGTCTTTTTTGGAACCCGCATATGATGCAAAGCTTAGGGCCTCACGTTTTTGGATAGTGTCCGATAAGGCCCAAAATTTGCACACCAAATGAAATCTGCGAAGCTCTGGTCTTGCCCCATATTTCTTGAAACCATCATACATCAATGTTCTGCAAGTCAGCTTCACCTCATACGACCTAAGCATTAGGTGAGGGATGCTTTTCCATGCTGGTAGTGATAACAGGAGTGCCCTCACACACTGTACTTTAACCCGAAAGACGTGGATTTTGAGAGAGGTATATCCAGTTTTGCCAGGGGTAAGACCCAGAAAAATGTGGCCATGCAAGTGCTGCATAATTTTGTTGCACATTTGAACTGTTTTGAGTGCATACTTGAATGCTTGTTTGGGAGTTTTTTTTTTAATGGATGTTTCTCATGGTCCAGTTATAACCTCAGAGCCTTTACATATTATTGCGTGCTGTTTGTTAAATTTTGAATTGCTAGTAGTTGAGAAGGCTGCGGATTTTAAGCACTTCATATTTTTTTTTTCAGCAACACTCCATGAATGGGGAAAAAGACGCAGCGTTTGCATCACAGACATTGAAGACAAGCTAAACGCGGTGTTGTCATCGAAGTGCCAGGACGCTGCTCGCAAGGGAAAGAATTAAGTACAAGTTGACGTACCTCCTTTAGCCAAGCAAAATGTCTTCATCACTCATGGACATACTGTAACCTACCTTTTATTGACTGTGATAGCTGCGCAGTTTTGTTTCTTTTTGAAAACTTGTTATTGTTGTGCACAGGTGCACACATTGCTCACCCTTAGTACCATCTCGCTATTGTGAAGTACTGTTCATTGTTTTGTCTTCTTCTGTTCAGGTCAGGTCATCTAAAGCTGCCGTACCATTGAGCCGCGCTGTGCTCTTTTTTTTTCTTTTTTGTCTTAAATTGGTGTTTGCAGGCAGTGTCAGTGCTGGCTGACATCAACTCACTGCTTACACTTCGATTTTTGTAGCAACGATTTCTCTGGTTGCTATCTGATCTGCAGGCATATAAAATAGAAAACCGAAGGAACCCAATACCGGTACACACAAAAAAGCGAAATCAGCATCAGGTGACATTATCAGTAGCATCGTACTTAAGGCCTAAAGAATAGCTGTAGCACAATCAGGAACAGACAAACCGTGCAATGGAGCCTTCTGGCTTATGTTCAGCCATATACCAGAACAAAGTCATCCACAAAAATAAGATGTCCACCATCATGTGTGGTCAGCCACAAACCTGAAGACTACCTGCAAATGCCTTTCCATTGAAAAGAGGAGGGATTGCTCTCTCTGAATCTCACTATAATGCCAGCATGCATCCTGATATGTAGGAAGGTGTTTTTCTTGAGAAGGTCATTATCACATATTCATAAAAACATCGGGAATGCTATACTCATTTGGCATTTGGCACATAAAGCTTCTTTAACGTTTTATTATTTCGTTTTTATCAGATAGTGTGTGCTATCGCGTCACATAGTATTTCACATTAGCCTGGTGTACAGAGCGACATATCTGTGATAACCTACCCCATATTAGTGTTTCATACGTCATTTTCAGTCAGAGTGCAAATGTATGCATATTAACTGTCAATGAGTGAAGTTGCCTAATTGAGCCAGTGTGTTATATACTCAAGAGAAAGAAAAAAAGTGTCTAATAATATATGTTTCAAGACTAAGTTTTTGTAAGTCTATATAGGTCGAACACATTCATCTGAAATCTCCAGCCCCTCGAAGAAAGCAGTTGTGTCAGCTCCGTCATGCATGCTAAGATGATACCACGTCACCTCTGAGTGAGGGTCACTGTTGGTAGTGTAAATGCATATAACGTTCTGTAAAGTGTACAGTACCCTACGTAGTCACAGAACACCGTGTAAGTACTGCGTACCTGGTGTTCTCCTGAAAACAATAATGGTACCACTCTGTGATGTCCCATACCACCAGTATGATGCTGTGTGGCCAGGGGCTGTAGAATTCCGACAGTTATGTCTATCGCACTACGTTTTTGTTGCAAGTAACAATGTTAACTGAATTCGGTAAATCTGTATCATCAATGTCAATCCGAAACACCTTCTTTCCGTCCGGGTACAAGCTTGTTTTCATCGGTGCACAAGCCTGTTTACAGGACAGGTCCATTTGACTTTCAAGGCAGGAAGCGGTCCGATAATCCAGCCTGGACATTCCAGCTGGAATTTTTTCTAGGGACCCCTAGTAAAAAAACAGCCTGGATCCACTGTGGAACCAGCCTGGAAAAGCCATCCCAGGCTGGGGCTAGGCTGGCCAAGGCTGTTTCCATGCTGGGTCTAGTGCTGTTTGAAGCTCCATTCTGAAACCATCCAACTTCCACTCGGAAACCAGGATGGTTCCCTGCTGGAGCCGAGCTGGAAATGGGATATTCCAGCGACTACGCTGGAATGTGCGAGATTGTTCACTGTGAACACTGTGAAGATAATGTTGGCTTATATACGGGGTAAAAAAAGCCGAAATTAATGTGTGCAAATAATTTATGCCCAAATATAATAAAATAAATAAATAAAATAATAAAATAAATACCCAAAGCTGTGCAATGTTATGCACAGAACTCCACGTACATAAGTAGATTGCAAAAAAAAATATTGTTGATTGGCTTCACGCTGCGAAACGTGAGCTTTCCCGGTTTGTCAAACCGAAACTTTAGCCATAATGCTCTCATCGTAAAATGCGACCAACCGTCATCGGCATCAGGGATGGGCAGTAATACCCATATTTTGTATTATAATACTAATACATAATACTTCCTAGAAATTGGTATTATAATACTAATACGTAATACTTTGATTCTGAGGTATTATAATACATAATACTAATACTTCTGTGTATTACACGAGTAATACTAGTAATACATTGATACGTAACTTGGGGAGAAAGAAAGGAAAAGAAAATCAGAAATCTATATAATTTTCGCATTACTTATCGAGCCAGTGATTCTCCAATGACGTGTTATTTCAGATGCTTACATGTTTAGCATATTCTCAAAGGGTAGCCCTCTATAGGACATGCCTTTTCCGAATATGATGAGATAGCGCTGGTCAATTCGATCACAGTGAACAGCTTGCTCTCAGTGTGGAAGAGTCTTCATTTCGTCCACCCTGGACGATAAAATGTGAGCCGTTCAAAAGTGTGTAACTGCCCATAGTGCAACCCCGTACAGGGGCGCCCGGACTGGACGCACTCTTTCATACCACAGAGGGCTTGCAATGCGATAATTCATCTTTACGGACGCTGGAATGGACGGAATGCGAGGAAGCCTCCAGTAACCTCTGGCACTGAGGTCACTCCCTTTGGGATAGTTTGAAGCAAAGGAATAATAGGGACCTTGTTGGTGTCCAGATGTTTGTGGGACACGAAAAATTGCTCATAAAGTGCACCGGTGACACCTAGGAGGTCTTACATATGACCTCTGGGAAGGTATTACACCTTCAAAAGTATTATAATAGATGTAATACTTCGATTTTGTGTATTATAATACAGATACAAATACATTTCAAAAATGAGTATTATAATACATAATACAAATACTCAAAAGTATTACAGTAATAGTATTATAATACAAAGTATTACTATTACTGCCCAGCCCTGATCGGCATTAACTCAGAATCTGCTTTGAACTGGGAAACGTCGGTTGTTGTGTTGGCGTCTAAGGCGCAGTCTGGTAATTTAGGTGTTTCCTCCTGCATTTCACCTTCGCCGACCATATAAAAGTGTGAACGTCTTTGCATTTGTGTAGTCGTGTGCTCTGTTTTGCATTTTGTTCTTGAATCCGTGCACGAGCTCTATTACGACAAAGGGTAAGCGGCGTGTGTAGTACGGTTGATCCCCAAGTCCTAAATCTGAACCAAGATGTGCAGTAGTGACCCGATACTTATCTGATACTTATCTGAACTTCATTCATGATGTGTCATTGGTCCGCTTGCACGGGACGGACTTTGTCGGACAGTTAAATGAAAACGAGCGACTGAGAAGTGACCTTTGTGATTTCGCACGTGCCAAACTTTGCATCAAACTGTCACATTATCGTCTCATAGTGTTGCCACTGTTGCTGCATGTACACTATGTGTAGTATGTCTATTATCATACCTGTTATGGGGTGTTAGTTATTGTTGTTAAAATAAATATTTGAATTTATTCCTGATTGTCACTTTATTCATTTGTTATAGTGTGTTTCCAGTTTCTGCTTTGTGCAGCAATTTGTCTTGTATAAGTTGCTGTTTGGTAAGATGCCAGGAGAAGAGAAAAGCAGCCAGTACTGTTCGATAGAGAACTAACGGTTTTAATGAACCAGCCAGCGCGGGTCGCTCAAGGCGCGCGGTGGCTGGCCAAACAGACAAAAGAAGAAAGAAAACCAAAACTAACTGTCCAACAAACTTCAGGCGGACACGTTGTCCGAATATACTTGACACCCCTCCTCAACGTGTCGTCAAAGTGCCCGTGATGTCACGAAGCCCTAGAGACCCACGGTGCTGTCGGGTTTTCTTGCCGTCCAGCGCCTTTGTCAGTATGTCAGCGTGGTTGTCCGACGTCTTGACGTACTCGAGCCTTAGTTTGCCCTCTTCCATCTTTTCTCGCAGAAAAAAGTGTCGGAGCTCGATGTGTTTGCTGCGCTCCGATGTCACTTGGTTCGTCCGTGTTGTTGTCGACATGCATTGTGTGTGGTGCATCGATGAACTCGCTCGCTCCCAACCCTTGCATGAAATATTACACCCACAAGACCTCCTTCGTTGCATGGCACATGGCAAGATATTCTGCCTCCACGGTCGACAAAGCGGTTGACCTCTGTTTCTTGCTACTCCAAGAGATAGCTGCGCCAGCTAAGGTGAAAACGTAGCCACTGAACGACCGCCTGTCCACCTTATCGCTCGCCCAGTCAGCGTCGCAAAAGGTCTTCACTTTCCTCCCCAGCTTCTCGAACGTCAACGCATGATGCTTAGTTTGCTTGACATAGCGTAAAATATGTTTGATGCCGCTCCAGTGCTGCTCCGTAGGGTTCTGGTTGAATTGGCTCATGTAAGCCGCTGTGAATGCCAAGTCTGGCCTTGTGCCGCTGGCAAGATAAAGTAGGCCTCCGACTGCTTGGCGATAGTTGTGAGAGAGCACATTCCAGGCTTGATGTCCCTTGGAAGCTGGTAGGAACTTCGTTCCAGGATCAAGTGGTGAAGAGGCTCCTCTCGTATCGTTCATGCTGAACAGGTCCACAATTCCTTCGGCATACATCGTCTGGTCCAAGGTGAGCTTTCCGTTCTTCTGGCGTTGAATCCTTAACCATAAGACGTGGCTTGCCTCCCCAAAGTCCTTCATTTCAAAAACGTGTCCCATGTTTTTCTTGAAACTCTCAGGCTTCTTTTCAGTCTGAGCCAGGATCAGAATGTCGTCTACGTTCACTCCAACTACGATACCTTCTGCAAGGTTGAAATACACACAGGGATTCGCCTTAGACCTTGTTAGTCCCTCGCTTTTCAGAAAATCGTCCAGCCGTATGTTCCATTGCCTTCCGGACTGACGAAGCCCGTACAGACTTTTCTTCAAGAGACAAACGTCCTCCTTGCTCTTTTCGTGGAATGGAATCGGTTGTTCCATGTATATAGTCTCGTTCAGGGTTCCGTTCAAATAGGCTGCGGTTATGTCAGCTTGGTGGATAATCCATCCTCTCTCGAGTGCGACCGCAAGTAGTATGCGAATGGATTTCAGCTTAATCACAGGGCCGCAGGTCTCATTGTAGTCCACTCCTTGAACTTGAGAATAACCGCAAGCGACCAGCTTACCTTTCCAGCTGACCAGCCTCGTTATACTCCTTCCGGAATACCCATTTGCATTTCACGACTTGACGGTCTTTGGGCCTTGGGACAATTTCCCACGTGCCGTTTCTCCTCAGATTTCCCAACTCTTCCTCTATGGCGTTCAGCCAGTCTTCTGCGTCAGGCATGAGCAATGCCTCCTCCACAGTTGCGGGGTCCGGGACGGCACCACTTCCTTTGGCCATACAGCAGTAATTCGGCCGGGGCTTGGCTGCCAGCCGCTCGGACCAAAGAGAAGTTCTGTTTGGCACTTAGATAGCGGTGCTACGGGCCACATGACGTCGGAGAGAGCGAAGTTTGATAGGTTTTCGCCATGCACGTCAGCCGTAGAAGCGGCAAATAAGGAGATCATGCAAGTTCTCGGAAAAGGAGATATCAACTTCCAACTTTCGGAAGAGCACGGCGGAACTTTAATCAAGCTCAAAGATGTGCAATATGTGCCTGAGTTGGATGGTAACCTTCTATCCGTCGGAAGAATTGAACAGTTAGGATTTAAAGTCACTTTCGATGATGGAAAAGCGGAAATGAGAGGAAAAGACAACGAATTGGTCCTGTTGACCAGGCGTACGGGGAGGCTATATATTGTGGACGAAGATTTCCTTCCTTCAACGAGACTGTCCAAAGAAACGCGTGCGACAAATGGTCTATGGCATCGGCGTCTAGGACACCTCCACCAGAGCGCTGTGCATCAGCTACGTCCGGAGGGAACTGACATTGAGGAGGAGAGGTGCTCAACGTGCATGCAAGGCAAGCTCAAGAGGAAGAGCTTTCCAGCTGCTGATGCCTCGACGCGAGCCACAGGACCGTTGGAGCTGATCCATTCAGATGTCGGGAGCATCACACCCCCATTGAAAGGAGGATCACACTATTTCGTCACATTCACCGACGACTACTCGAGGTACACCGTTGTGTACCCGATGAAAACAAAGCGGGAGGTGCTTAAGAAGTTTGATGAATACAGGCGGATGGTTAAAAATCTCAACAATGCAACCATTCAGATCCTTAGAAGTGACAATGGAGGAGAGTACACAGGAAAGGAGTTCCGGCAGTATTTGGTCCAGTATGGGATTCGACGACAGCTAACGGTACCTGGGACGCCACAACAAAACGGAGTAGCGGAACGGATGAACCAAACACTACTCGACATGACGCGATGTTTCCTGATCGAGCCGGGACTCCCCAAAGCACTCTGGGCGGACGCGATCGTCACAGCTGCCTACGTTCGTAACAAGTGCCCATCAAAAGCAATCGGCTCTCTTGTTGGCAGTTGCTTGACAGTTGATTCTGCTTGAGCGGAACCTCCTGCCTTGGAACATAAGTTCCAGCAGAAGGTACAGGCTGAAGTGGAAGCACTCCTACATCGGGACCCGATAATCCGGCTAGAGACACGCTGCATGTCCAGCCTTGTTCCAGCCTGCGTCCACTGTGGAACCAGTTCTAGACCAGTCTTTCTCCGGCTGGATGCAGCCTGTTTCTAGCCAGGTACAAGCCCGTTTACAGGCTAGATCCAGTCAAATTCCAGGCCGGAACCAGTCCAATAATCCAGCTGTAATTGCCACTGCATTTCCAGCTGGAATTTTTACTAGGATACGCACCTTACGTGACTCCAATCTTGAAAACGTCGAACGAGTTTCTTCAAAGAGCGTGCAGACTCGTCCTCGCTCCCCGACGTTTCAAAACAAATTAACTCCGAAATTACCTGATTTGCCAGCGGTTGCAAAAAACGCTTTCTTCCCAAAAGTGCGATCCCTCACGGTCACGGGTTCTAGTTATTGCACTTCTTTGATAGAATGATAGTGCTGACCCATTACGGCACTGCTGCATAAGGGAATTAATAAACTGGCATTCGAAATCACGCGAAGTATTTTTGCAGTGCATGGAGACCGTGAGAAGGCGTTCGTACTCGTGCGCCGGAAACACGCGGTACCCATGAGGTACGGCTGCTACAGATCGCGCTTAAAAGGTACCGAGCCGGTACGGATAGGTCTCGGAGCCCTTGTTCCGTTTGAATTTCGCAGTGGTCGCGAACTGTACCTGCTGGTTGAGGGCTGTACCTCATATGTACCGCTTGGCCCACGCGCGAGTCCTCTTTCATGCGGTACATATCGGGTGCCGGATTTAGAGTGTATGGGTGAGGCGTAGGTGTACCACAAATGATACCCGTCGAGATCTAGTGCGTTCATTGTGCATTCTTGGCAACGAGTGAGAGAGAACAGGCGAAAGGCATGCTGGGAAGAGTGCGAGGTATGCGTAAGCTGTCATAGGTAAACAATGGGCGCATGGAGATGACATGGCCGCCGGTGCCGAAACATTTTGTGAATCACGTGTCTCTGGAGGAATTTGTGGAACCAAGCGCCGCATATTAATTACAGATAACGATGCACCTTGCATAATTACATCCAGGTATGTATATTTCAAGGTTCAAATCGAGTGGCGGACCTAAACTAGACCTGGACCCAATACTTACCACCAGCAGAATGTTGTGTATGAACTTTTAGTTTGAGACGCGCCGCTCCGATCAGTTCAATACTTCCCGTTACCTGCATTTGGAACCGAGAACGGTTATCCTTGCAGATATCACTCTACAATGACTTGTAGAGCTACAAACGACCTGATCCAATACCTAGGTAAATGCTGAAACATGCCGCAAGTACCACCACAACCGCCACATTCACAACCGCCACGGCAGAGAGAGACAAAGGGCCAGGCTTGTCATTTATTATTGCCTGCCTGTCACAGCGAAGCGCCAAGCGCGACGATTTCTCAGACAGGTTTGGATTTGGAAGTCCATTAGAACCTGGGGTGGTTCCAGACCCTCAGTTTGGGGACTACGGTTGCGCAGGGTGAAGTGTTTAGCTTTGCTAAAATTGCACATACCTGTCTGATTCCGGTTTAACCCGAGGAAATCATTATATCTGACTTTCCAGATTTCTAAAAATATCCAACATTCCCTGTATATAAACCAATATTGAGAAATGCCAATATGGCCACTGATGAACCAAGATTGGCGGGATCTTTGGAATATAGGACCAATATGCCCAACGGCGAGCCAATATTGGTAGAACCTTGGGAATACTGGTCCAATATTGGACATGTATTCCCACTGTGCAGCCAATATTGGGCCAAGCTTCTGTGCTGCTTGGGTATAATCACCTCCAGCGGACGCTGGTAAGGTTCCGTGCCAAAGCCGTGATCGTGACCTGCGTGTATTACACAAAGGTATTTCGTGATATTGCATTTTCATAAGACGCTGAAAAAGTGTCAGACGATTGCGGATCAACCGGAATACGCACTGCGCAAAACACAGTGCATATATTCGCATCTCCAAGAAGTTACGTTGAGTTCATCATCCGTGTAAGAGCGATGTCTGTCGCCGAGAGTTTGCCGAGTTATGTGAGTAGAAAACTGTGTCTGAATTCTAGGTATGTGGAATGCAGTGAAGATGGCATCCCACAAACTCATGCACACTCCTACAAACGCATACGGATCATGTATTCTACTTATGTATTACTTCTATATGCCAGAATGTGCTACAGACCTGTTGTTGGCAGTAACAACAGACCAATACAGTGTGAAGGTTACGGCATAATTAGTGTAGAAAAGTTTGATTACAAAATAGAGTTGAGAAAAATTACAACGGGACTCTTTAAACATGATGGCAATTGGTGTTCTGAGGCTGGAACACATAGAAAGGACAGATACATACAAAGCCTTATCACCCTTTCATCATGAATCTCCAAACACCCCATAAAACGTCTCAAATTGCATATACCATGACACAGTTTGTTTTAACAAACTTATGCATGTACAATGTAGAGGGTGTAGGATTTCACCTGAGTCATTGATTTGGAGTAACCCATCTGCTTGTCACGTTGTACTTTGTACGCCTCTGAAGAAACCATTTAGCTGAGCAATGTTATGAGCTCAATAATGAGGCTTTCTATTTTGCAGACTGATTTGTTGTAACATACAAGGGCTGTGCACAGTGCATAAAAGTACAGACCTACTTTCCACATGTTTTTCCGCAAGTGATGATGATGATGATTCATGTTTTCTTGGCGCATAAGCAACGAAGGCCATAATGCGCCAAACAATGATAAGGAAAGTACTAGTTAAAGGTATAGTGATTCAGCTAAAATAAAAATGTACAGTTAGAGAATAAAAGGACATAAAGCTAAAACTACAATGCGTTTAAAACACCAACATCTTCAAAGAAACTAAACACCCGTCCAAATGGTAGAACAGCCTCATCCTCCAGCAAAAGGGATGGATGTAGAGGTGTGTGGTATGTAGAGCTCGTGGAAATGGTGAAGTCGGTGTGTTTTATGAGATGGACATGTAATAAGCATGTCGAGGACAGACTTCATCTCGTCGCATCGAGTGCAATGTGAAGCCTCTTCGTTGCAGAGGAGGTGACTGTGGGTCAAATGAGTGTACCCAATTCTCAACCTGGCAGAAACAACTTCATGAAGACGACTGTTAAAAATCGGTGTCGGCTTTACAATGGTGGGCTTAACCAGGTGAAGTTTGTTGGTGTGTAATGTATCCCAGTGCTGCTGCCATCTGCTATTTATGGCCCTCATAAGTGTCGGTCGCAGGTCTTGGGACGGTACATCAAAAGGATTCACCTCAGATGAAAGAGCAGCTGTAGCAGCTGCATCCACGAGTTCATTCCCGGGTATACCCACATGACTGGGTACCCAGCAGAATGTTAAAGAGAGACCTTTTTTAATTACCTTACCAGCACGGAACTGTGCCTTCTGCACAAGGAGGTTTTTGGACATCACTATGTTGCCTATTGCTTGAAAAGAGCTCAGAGAATCTGTGTAAATGACTGACGACTTGGTGTGGCTTTCGAAGATGTAGTTCAGTGCGAGGATTATTTCGTATACTTCGGCATTAAGAACTGAGTGCATGTGCGGTAGACGATATGACTGTGTGAGTCTATCGGTTACCATTGCGCATGAGACTGAGGTGCGTGTTCTGGAACCGTCAGTGGAAAAAGCTCTGTGTTGCCCAATACTTTCCTTAAGGGATTCAAACTCCTGCTGGAGCACAGCAGGTGGTATGTTCTGTTTCTTAAACATAGTCAGGGAGCTATTGAAACGTGGATGTGATTGCCACGGCGGGACACGAGGACTAGCCTCTACTATGGTGAAATCATTATGTGGGAAACTGTAATCCTCACATCCCTGAAGAACATGCATGCTCAATGGGGGAACAATGCTGGGCTTATTAAGAAACAGCTGCTTGAAGCGCGTGCCTCCAACGCAAGTAATAACTGGGTTATTGGGATAACCTCTTACCCTCAAAGAGTACGAAACAGATAAGTAAAATCTCCTTCTTTCGAGTGACCATTCGTTGCTCTCAACATAGAGGCTTTCCACTGGCGACGTGCGGAAAGCACCAGTTATCAAACGCAGTCCCTGGTGGTGTACTGGGTCTAAAATCTTCAGGACAGATTTCCCAGCAACACATCCATAGGAAAACAACACATCCATAGTCCATTCTAGACAGCACTGTGGACACATAGACCCTGTGCAGGGTGTCACGATCTGCTCCCCAAGATTTGTGGGACAGCACCTTCAATAGGTTAAGTGACTTAATGCATTTTGTTTTAAGGCTCTTGATGTGCGGTAAGAAAGTGAGCTTGCTATCAAAGATGACCCCAATGAATTTGTTTTCACCCCTAACAGCAAGGTCCTGTTCGTTCAGCTTAAGAGTAGGTGAAGGAAACAGCCCTCTGACCCTCGAGAAGTGAACTCATACGGAAGAAGAGAACGCATACGGTTTTGTCATGTGAGAACTTGAACCCATTCTCGACGAACGGGGACCATTTGGTAAGTTTATTTAAAGCTAGCTGCACCTGTCGCTCACATGTTGCTAGATTCGTGGAAGAGGAGGAAATCTGAATGTCATCCACGTACAATGAAGAAGACATCGAAGGTGGGATTATGCTAGCTACTGAATTGATTTTCACGAGAAACAGAGTGGCGCTAAGGACAGATGCCTGCGGCACCGCGTTTTCTTGGATGAAAAGACGGGATAGTATCATTCCAAGCCGTACTCGGAATGTCCTGCTTTGAAGGAAGTTTGTAATACACCTAAGAAGGCGCCCCCTGATTCCGAAGGAGTATAGATCTTGTAGAATGCCATACCGCCAAGCGGTGTCATATGCCCTTTCAAGATAAAAAAATACTGACAGGCAGTGTTGTCTTTGGACGAACGCTCCACGAATCGCTGTTTCCACTCGAACGAGGTGGTCTGTTGTGGAACGTCCAACGCGAAAACCACATTGTAGTTCAGAAAGGCATTTATTTTCCTCTAGGAAATGGACGAGTCGAGCAATGACCATACGCTCAAACGTTTTTGCCAATGCAGCTCGTGAGAGCGATTGGTCGATAACTGGCCGGGCTTGAAGGTTCCTTTCCGGGTTTTAACAGAGGAATTACAGTTGAAATTTTCCAGGCCGAGGGTAATGCACACTGGGTCCAAATTTGGTTAAAAAATTTGAGTAAAACCTGTTTAGATGCATCAGACAGATGACTCAACATAGAATACATCACCCTGTCTGGGCCTGGTGAAGTTGCTTCTGTACACTTTAAGGAACGATGAAGCTCTATTTTCGTGAAAGGTTGATTATACATAAGATTGTCTCCAGAATGCATTGGAATTTTCCTCTTCTCTGCACTACTCTTTAATTTAAGGAACTCACTGGTGTAGTTGCAGGAAGAGGAAACGCTTTCAAAATGCTCATCAAGAACGTTGGCATGTTCCTGTAGGCTTTCACATGGCTGACCATTCACTACTAAAAGAGGGGTAGCGCGGCTCATGTGTACACCTCTGATCTTATGAAGGCGATCCCAAATAAGTTTAGAAGGAGAATTGGAAGACAGGGATGATACGAAGCTCTGCCAAGAGGACCGCTTGGCTTGCTTGCGCGTCCACCTTGCTTTGGCTCTCGCCTTTTTAAAGAGAACAAGGTTTTCACTGGTGGGGTATCTTCGAAATCTACCCCACGCACGATTTTGAGATTTTCGTGTTTCTTCACACTCCTTGTTCCACCAGGGTTTTGGTCGGTTAGGCAAGCGACCAGAAGTTTCAGGAAAGCATTGTGTTGTTGCGTCAAGCATGACATTAGGTATGACATCGTTTGCTTCGTCAGTTGTCATCCTATCAATAGGGATTAAAGACAAGTCGCATTTCTGACAAAAAGTCTACCAGTCGGCTTGTTCCAGTTTCCATCTAGGGGGACACGTCAAGATACCTACTTGAGGCAGATACTTCAATACCACTGGAAAATGATCACTTCCCATTGGATTTTCTTTTACTGACCACTCTAAAACTCCAAAAAGAGATGGACTACATGAAGACAGATCTAATGGCGAGAAAGATTGTGTAGCGGAATGTACGTACGTAGGTGACCCTGTATTCAAAAGACAGATGGAAGATGATAGCAACACCTTTTCTGTCATTTTTCCCCGACAGTCGGTCCTTGTACTACCCCAGAGTGGGTTGTGCGCGTTAAAATCGCCTAAAAGAATGAAAGGATTTTGAAGTTGGCTGCATAGATCTTCTATGTCGTTTTGCGTGATGGATGCTGTAGGGGTAGATAAACGGAGCAGACAGTTATTACTCTGTCCAGGCACACCTGCACTGCTACAGCCTCCAACTGTGTGTTGAGGTTAACTACCTTGGCTGGAATAGACGCTCGTGTGACAATCGCCACACCTCCAGATGAACGATTCGTGTCATTTCGATCCTTTCGGAATATGTTGTGTCTACGTAAAGGAGTTGGAGAGGTAGTATTCAAATAAATTTCCTGTAGACAAAAGCATGCTCTGTTATAGGTATCGAAAAGATCATTTACGTCATCTAAGTTTGAAAACAAACCACAGCAATTCCATTGGAGGGAGTGGTTCATAGTCGCGCTTATTCCAAGAAGAAAGAAAACGAAGCGCAGCACTTGGTTATGCCGACTAAGTAACACTTGTTTCATTTAGGGGGTTGGACCCTTCGCGGGGGTGGCTTCTGTGGTTCACCTGTCTTTTGCTCCTCTTCTTCTGCCTTTTTCTGCTTTTTCTCTTGGATGCATTTCAGGGAGGCTTGATGATGACTTTTGCGACATTCTGTCGTCATCATCAACCTCCATGCTTTGAGTGCTTTTTTGGGTGGGGGTTGTCACGCCTCCGTCCCAAATGGACTGCAGACCATCGGCTTTACAAAGAGCCGTGGCTGCTTCTTTTTGGCCAGTTGGACGGCTGACGTCCGTCGCAGCTGGGGACACCTGAGTGTCCCCAGCTTCCTGTTGGGGAGTGTGGGGTGAAGGCTCAATAACCTGCGAGCAGGTTTGAGTCTCCACGGATTTCCTCTGTGGTGCCACTCCCCTGCGCACCACTTCGGAGAAACTGCCTTTCTTTTGAAATTCGTGTTGCGTTCTAGCCGCTTTATAGGAAATATTCTGCTCTGTTTTGATTCCGATTACTTCTTTTTCATCTTTCCAGCGCGGGCATGATCTTGAGTACACTGGGTGGTTACCTTGGCAGTTAGCACAACGGTATTCATTGCTGCAAGACTCTCCTGTGTGGTCTTTGCCAGCGGACTTTGGGCATGTCAGATGTCCGCGACATGCAAGTGAGCTGTGCCCAAAACCCCCATTTGAAACAACGCCTCGGATTTGGCACGTAGGGTCTAACATTACAACTCAGGTAACCTGCCTTTATGTTAGTGGGTATCGTGTGCAGTTTGAACGACAGAATAATGTGTTTGGTGGCAATTTCCTTGCCGTCCCTTCTGATCATGATTCGTTTTGCGCATATTACGCCTTGCTCACTCAAACCCTCTTGAATCTGAGCCTCTGTACATTCGATCAGCTAGTCCTCCGAGATCACGCCCTTCGTCATGTTCAATGTACGATGTGTGGTAACAGTTACAGCAACATCCCCAATGTTTGTCAATGCTTGCAATGAAGTGCTTTGTCGTTGGTTCTGAACTTCAACCTGGATGTCCCCAGTGTTCAGTTTTTTTGCCTTATATGATTTTCCTATGATTTTTTCCGGCTCCTTTGCCACGGCAAAAGGGGAGATTTTTGTCAGTGATTTTCCGCCTTCGTTTGACTGATTCAAAATTCTGCGTAAGCCTTTCGGTGCGGCTGCTTTTCAGGTGCCGATCTTTTTTTTTGAGTTTTCGTTATCCATATATTTTGGTTTTGCATTCAGTGCAGTAGGTGTGTCGGCCACCACCGACCCCAACCAAGGGAACGAGCTCTGCACACTAACACATCCTTCTGCACTATACCCAAGTGCAGCGTCAACGGAGATTGAAAGAACTGCCCAAGGTTGACCCTTGCAAAGAAGGTGAGTAAGGAAAATACAGGAAGGAAGAGGAGATGAAGGGAGAAAGTAAGGAAAATAGGAGATGGCGACTAGCTGAATAGTTCTGGCCGGGCCTTCCATGACCACCCGTCTATGGGAAGCAGGGGCCAAAGCAGTGTGTTGTTTTCCCGGAGGGGCCCCGAAGGGTCCAAACCAACCTCCGAGTCCACTCAACTGCCAGGATCCCCCTTTCCCCAGACACGGGAAAGCCACGCACAGTTATACGTGGGGGTCTCCCTCCTGCGGCGACCCAACCGTGAATGCAGGAGGGGGCTACTGTGGCTGCTGCCGTGCGATGGGGGCGCCAATTTCCCGACGCCGGTTTCCGCAAGTGAGATAAATATTACTCAGAAGAAAATGCAGTTCCCAATCAATTTTGGATAAACAATTCAAGGGTGTTTCAAGGACCTTTCAAGGCTCCACCGCCGTTCTGCCAGGGGTCTAAGTGTTATGACCATCCGTATTTCACAAAAATGGTTATATGCAGAGTCATCACACGACAGAATAGGTGCATGGGGAGTGCTGCATTCAATGAAGTAGCTAGTACCACACGTTTTCAGTCCTCTTCATAATGTAATACCCCTTGCCAGGGGTCCCTAGCATAAATAGTGATCACAAACATGATTGAGGATCTCTTAATATTACAGCCCATAGGAAAGAAAGGCAGCAAATTAATACAATGAAGGGTGCCGTTTATTCGTCATACTTGTTGTTTCCACTACTCATTCTTATTAGAATGAGCTCATCCACAGCTGCGGAACTCTATACCATACTTTTCTTTCTGCTGCACATCGTTGATTTTACCTCACGGGAATGGGTCATGTTCACTGACTCTATATCTGCGCTGCAAGCTATTGAAAATTTTGTCATCCGAGGCTCACCTACACCGTTGGTGATGGATTTGTTAATGGCTTAAAACATTGGCTATGGACCAGGTCACAGGCTAGTTTTCCAATGGGTTCCAGCCCACAGCGGTATCGAAGGGAATGAACAGGCCGACAGTGCCGCAGAAGCAGCTCTCTCGTCTCGGAGACGGACGCGTATTGCGCTGCTGAGAGGAGATTGTCGTTCCGTACTTTGATGCCTCATGACCTCCCTGGCTTCCCGCCGATGGACCGCTGACATTCTTCCCCCCAGCCATGCTTAGCAGAGTTGATCCAGTGCTCGCTTTCCGCATGCCTCAACATACCCCTCGTCAAGATGCCGCATTAGTTCATCGAATGTGCCTCGATGTTGCTTTCAGTGATGGGCAGTACTTCAAGTACTAAGTACTCAAGTAGTACTTTAAGTACATTTCCGAGTACTTGTACTTTACTTTAAGTACATTGCAAATCGTGTACTTTGTTCTGTACTTAAAGTACTTCCTCCCAGTGCTTCCCCATCAAGTACTCAAGTACCCAAACTTGGAGTCCAGACAAAAAATTACAAAAAAGTATGAAAGATGCACCCTGTTAAAAGCGCTAAAATAATAACAAGAAAACGAAAACACACAGATATGTGTGTTGTCGTCTTCTTGTCATCATTTTAGCGCTTTTAGAGGGCCGCAATACGAAGAGTTCCATTCTAACATTTTACCAAAAACGATTTTTGTGTTTTTAAAGAGCATATTTGGTGGGGCATATCCATTGTTGAGAGGCTTGAAATGTTGAAAAAGTACCAGCACTTGTATGTTTATGTAAAATGAATAGAACGCAAATACACACACACATTATGACACTGCAACCGGCAGCACGATGACTTCGTCCGTTGTCATTTCAGTTCTCGCAGTGCATGGTTGTAGTGTTTTTATATTGTTTCCTTCATTGGCAAATATAATAATCAGTTTATATCACAGTGTGTGATTGACTGATTTTATGATTGATGAAGTAAAGTAACGATCTGCAAGACACACATGCTTTCAGTTTAACGTTTTACGTTGCTTTAATTCGTCACATGGGTTACATTGCTGCAGATCACAGCCATATAAAAGTGAAGGCTTGCATTGTGCTTCATCTTTTTTTTTTCTTCATATTGTTTTTTCAAATATTTTGTATTTCAGAAAGTAGCAAGGAATGCCCAGAAATGTGTAATCTCTGTTGGCTTGACCAGCTCCGGTGGCGCAGCGGTAACGCGTGCTCTTGGAGACTGGGAGGTCCGCGGTTCGAATCCGCGGGCCGGCTGTGCCGTCTGAGGTTTTTCCTGGGTTTCCCTCAGATGTGTAATAGGCGTATGCCGGCACAGTTCCCCTGAAGTCGGCCCATGGACGCAGCTATCCTCCCCCCGAGCGGATTCCGCTCGGTCTTCCACTTCACCCTTTCCTCTCCTCCTCTCCACCACCTTTCCCTTCCCGAGAAACATGCCGCCTAATCAGGCAGGCAGACCTCTCGGGTTCCTCCCAACGACACTCCTCCTCCTCCTCCCTCCTCTGTTGGCTTGTGCTCTTTCCCCCCTGAAAGTTCCTAGCCTGTTATAGAAGATTAGTACCGGAACATCACACTAGGGGCGGGTGATCTTGGATCAGTCAGGCAGGTAATAGTATTTTGCATCATCACAGCCCAGCTGATTGATTGCCTCTCTACACGTAGCTGCAAATTGTCACCGGATTAAGTTCATATTCACGGCTTAGAACTTGACCTAAGACTTTATGGCTTCATACCATTTGTCAAGAATGCTGACTAAGGCTTTCGCTAAAAAAGCAAGACACATCTACTAAACAGTGAAATGCAAAGTGATACAAATTAAATTAGCACTGTACTTCATGAGTACTTGAAGTACTTTGCCTAGTACTTTGTACTTTACTTGAAGTACATTTGGAATTGGGTACTTTGTACTGTACTTGAAGTACTAATGATGCCAGGTACTTGGTACTTTACTTTAAGTACAATATTGAGCTACTTTACCCATCACTGGTTGCTTTTACAGCGCAGTGGTGTTACCGCTTGAGACAAGTTGACTCTCCCCAATGCTGTCACTGCGGTCTTGTAGAAGATCTAGAGCACATTCTTCTCCATTGCCCACGCTGCCAAGCTTCCTGAACCACACTGTCCAGGTCTAGTCACTAGCTGGACACTTGCGCCCCCTCCCCCCCCCTCTCTCTCTCTCTCAAAATTGTTTGGTCTCCTGCCACATCCCAAGCAAGCAATGGCCGATGGCCAACGGTTGGCAAAAGGTCGGATGACAGTTGGCCAACGACTGCTTCGGCCATCCAACGTTGGCGCAACTTTGTGATAGGCAGAGCCAGGATTGGAAATCCGTCGGCCAGGGTACAGATCCGTATCAAGAAACGAGCTCTTTGGCCAAGCACATGCCAAAGCTTAGCTCAATCTCGCCTGGTGGAGAGGGTAACGTAAATGGTGTAGCACTACATAAGTTCGACTTTCGATGGACCAAAGGAATTTCTGAAAACTAAAGTAGTAAGAAACAGAAGCGGTACCTTATTGGCGAGTTAATACGACAAGAAATCCATCATTGCAGTGTAGCTTGTGTACGCGCCAAATTAAACTTAGACACCTCACCCTTCATTTTAACACACACGGGAACAGGACTCTCGGATTTGCGGAAGCTCGCGAGACAAGCTATATATAGTATCTGTTTTTCCTTAGGAAACACACGCCGTTGTGCGTTTGGTTGTGTTGTGATCTCTGGCATCTTACGAGCTTTTTTTTATACTTTTAAAAAGCTCTCTATTTTGTTTGGCATTTTGAAACGTCGTGCTCGCTTGTCGTTGTTGGAAATACGAGCCAAACAAACAAATAATGATATATCGTTGCCTTACACCGCGAGACAATTGAGTGTGACAATGAACGACGCCGCAGGAATGCTTTGGTCTGTATCTTGGCACAAGCTTGGCACAACGTAGGCTGGCCAATGCTTGGCAAATCATTGGCCAGGTACATATCCGTATCAAGAAACAAGCTTGTCGGCCGATGATGTACGAAGCAAGGCCAGTTAGGCCAGCCTAACTATTGCCAAGCTTGGCCCAACCTTCATTTGTTGCTTAGGGTCCAGCCTAGCAACGCTCTGCCCTCAAAGCTCTTTTCACCTTTCTGGATACTATGGGACTTCGATCCTTATTGTAAAGGGGCTCATTATTTCATTCCCTGCATTACCACCAGCAATTGGGTAGAGTATCGCCCTTGGCGATGAAACTCCCCATCCATCATCTCGTAATAAAGTTGTTGTTATTACAATGAGCGCTAATTCTTGTGTTTTCGAGCCATCGTTCACATGCTTCACATGTCGGAGATGTAGAGTTTGCACTGCAGATCCGTGGGAATAAGAAAAAGATGCAAATTCAAAGGTTTTCAAGAACTGTGGGAAAATTAGAGTTTTCATAGCGTTCGAAGGGTAATTTTCAGTGTAGTCAAGGGTTTCAAGGACTAGTGGAAACTATGGCATTGCTGTCTTCATGGTGAAGTATTGATCAGGTAATTATTTTATGTGACCACTTGACAGCAAGAGTGAAATGTCAGGGTACAAACCAAACAACCCCATGAGCAACAACTTTATTTTAATGATGACTGGAGAGTTTGAGATACGAGTGACTAAGTTGGAAAATAAAGTGTCTGGGTCTTGTGCTGTCTTTTAAGTGTATCCCTGCACTGGGATTTTTACTATTTTTAATGATTGGAGACCCAATAAACCATAAAAAGCCCATGGACGTCCTCATCTGGTCCAGACGTCACAAAGGCTGTCAATTGCATGACATCCTGAGGATTGTATTTTGACGTTCTGCTCTGGACGTAATGTGGGGTGAGTGTCACTTCAGTGGAATTAGATATGCATGATACCAGGCACGTGCCCGATACAATATTTTTCAGTTTAAATTGACAAAAATTATTGTGTACAGTTTCCTATTTTTGCTTCTTGGGCCGCGATGGCTGCATTGGCTGCATGCCAGCACGAACTCCCGCGTCCTTGCCTGTTCACCATGTCACCAGCCGCCGGCTCTAAAGCGGAAACGCACCGCCTCGAAAATATTGTCGCTACCGGCATGCGAGCTCGGAAGATCTCTGAGTGGCTGCGCATTATATGTATAAATATTTGGATGCTCATTGGTCTCCAAGAACTGGCGTCAGTTTCCTTGGCGCTGATTGGGCGAGAGTCATTTGACTGAGGAGCGAGCATCCGAACGCGCGAACCTCTCAAAGGAAGGACTCCGACGCCGACTGTGTGTAATAGTTGCGAGTTGCGATTTACATTTTGGAAACTTAGCACGCTAAGCTAAGCACTGCTACATTGCTTAGCACTTAGCTACCGTGAAGACAGAATGACAGATTCAACTAGTCATAACGACAACAGAACGAGGAAGAAGAACATCTCAGGACGTCCTTGCACGGCCAAAGGATGTACAAATCGCACGCTTGGAAGCCGATATTCATTTTTCCGATTTCCCATCGATGAACGGTAAGACAATAATAATAATAATAATAATTGGGTGTTTACGTCGCGAGACAACTGAGATCATGAGCGACGCCACAGCGGTCGGTCTGTGGATTGTTTTTGCCCACCTGAGGGTTCTTTAACGTGCGATGAAAGCTCATCACACGGCACCCCGTATTTAACGTCCCTCGCGGAAGACGGCGTGTCTAAGCAACTTGTACCCTGCCACCAAGTTGCTGGCGTCCTCGGCCGGGTTCGAACCCGCGATCTCGGGATCAGAAGGCGAACACGCTACCGACTGAGCCACCGAGGCGAACGGTAAGACAAGTTTTGTTACTTTCCATTGAAGGACAAAATGCAGGTCTACCGTGTGAAGTCTACTACGATTCATCCATTGGCGTTTGAGGCGTTTCATAATGAGAGTTGCGCTCGGACGCCGATGTAAGATTATGTGTTCTCGTTATATTCCATGTGTCACTCTCACATGCATAGCTGTTATTCATTTAGCGTGATACACGAATATTTGTGACGCGTGTGTTGTGGTGTTCAATAATGGCAAAAGGGCAAGGGTGCAGGCCAGCTGGTACATGTGTGGCGTTCAAATAGGAAATCTGCGTGGATCGCCTACGCACAACGCCCTGAGCTGAACCTGAACGATTTGGCAGACTCAGCTCTAAATTGTAGGCTTTTGTGTGGCGAGCACTTCTCACCGGACTGCTTCATCTCTCGTGCCAAAGTACGGTTGAAGAAAACAGCTTGTCCGATAGTTTCGCAGCAGGGTGAGGTTTTTCACTTCAGTTGTGCATGTATGTTTTAGTTATACCCTAATTAGACCAATCTGTAGGCAGTGGTTGTGGAATTGGACGAGGTACATATGTGGGGACGGTGAGAACCACTCGTCCATTAAAGTCATTCTGTAGACGTTCGAAGGTTGCATGTGGGCAGGTTTGATTATGCGTCTTTTTTTTTTTTTTTTCCTTTTAGGACAAGCCAGTACTTCCCTGCAGAGACAATGGCCTGAGCTACTTGCAATTGATTATGGTAATTTCATTCATTTTGTGCATCCCGTTCCATGCATAATCAGTGGTTTAACATGAAATTCGTCCTTGAGGGGGGGAGTTTTGACAAAATAATGCACAATCTCACAAAATTGTAGTGGGATCTCCTCCAATTCTCTTTTTTTTTTGGGGGGGGGGTGTAGGGGTTTTTCGAGAGATCACTTTTAGTTCCTAGTAAAGTCAATGATGTGCCCTGTTGCTCCTTTTTTTTGCACTTTTCCTCTGCATAACAGGTTTATATATCTTTTCATACACACTTTCACTATATTGACAGCAGTAACACAAATATTGTGATTGACAGTGTCACAGTGGGACAGGTTGCTAACTATGCCTCTGTGGTCATTCTCCTTTAGATATGCCTCCTCAATCACAAGAGCAAACACAGGAGCCCCATGGTGCATCAGATATGCCAGTAGAAGGTTAGTTGCTCTCACATCTCTCTACTGTTACACATACGTAATTTTATTTTTCTAAATGCTTTCCCACTCCTTCCTGCTGTCCTCTTTCCATCTGTCGACGTCTATACGCTGGTCACAGCCACAACTGCTTCGCGGCGCTAACACGGAATTAAAAATAAATAAATCTAAATGCTTTTTTTTCGGTTTCACCACCTTCACCTGTTTCATGTTTTAATCATTATGTGCGTGGTACTCCATTTGATGGGTTGTGTCACTGCCTAAAACAACGGTGGTCCTTTGTTGAGCACTTGCATGTTCTAGGACATTTACACTAAAGTAATAATCACAATAATGACAGTAATAATGCATATTGTGTTAGAAATGAGAGATAAATATGCCGCTGTGTCAATTCTTCTTTAGATGTGTCTCTTCAGTCACGAGAACAACCACAGGAACCCTGCGTTCTTTCGGAGCCACCTGGCACACCTGAGACACTAGTTTCCCCACCTTCACCTGTTCCAAGACCATCTCATGTTCCTATACCATCTACCAATACCTCAACAGGCGTTTTTTTTTTTTTGCCACAGCATTTTCATGGAATTCCTGCTCGCTTTTGTATTATTATTTTTTTTAGATCCTTGCAGCAGTGTGGTTGATACACCAACCACTGCAAACCTGGACCGGCTATCACCACCCAGTGAGTGTCCTTACTCAACATTTCTCTTGGTTTATTTTAAGTGTTTTTTTTTTCCTTTACAGCACTTGGAGGTGCCGACCTTTCTGTGCTAATAACAGTGAGATGCTAATGGCCGCCGCCTGCGCTCGACGCGCTGAATAGATGGAAATGCATGGGAAAATGGCGACTTACCCACACCTGGCAGAAACAGCACCCCTTCAACCTGCAGTCGGTGGAGGGAACATAAGTCGGGGAGAACTGTTGCGCTTCTACCCTTTTCAACTTTTTTCTTAGAATGTATGTGCATGTGCGTATGGTGAGCAAGTGGACGAACATATTTCTAACAGTTCCAAAGTTGCACTCGCAAGTAAAAAAAAAAAAAAAATAGGACGAGAGTGTGACATAAATAAAGTGTGCGCTGCTCTATACGAAGTTTCATTCCCTACATATTCACTTCGGTTATATCTACTCGCTTCGTAAAAAAGTCGCGAGTATATGATGGAAGTTAGAGTGGCATGAAATCAACGACAGCGACGGAGCTGCTTACTTCAGCTACATGTATGTTTCGCCCTGCCTACTGTGGCCCACAGCAAGATCATCGGTGCGTACATCACGTACACTGCACGCGAGACGGTCAGTACTCCCTCAGTATACCCTACACACACACGTGCGAAACCCTCTCGGGCTCCCCACTGAAGGTGCGGGCGACGAAACGCAGGCACGGGCGCAGTGCCACTCGCAGCAACCAAGGCTGCCACTTTTCCACCGAGGCGTGTGATGCGAACGCCATTGGCAACATGAAGTGATCAATCTGCATCTTGCACTTCTTTTTCGTTTCTTCGCTTCATCTTGCGCCAACAGAGTTTTTTTTTTTTTCGATGCGACGCACGTACACGACAGGGTTGTCAGGAAATTGAGCACGTGACAACAGGGATTGGAACCCTTATTTTGGGGTTCGGTTCAGGTTCAACCACGTCGGTACGATAGCAGTAGTAAATAAATAAATAAAATTAATAACTGGTTCAAGCCGGTTCACTCAAGCTAAATATTTTAACTACCGATAATTCATACATAGTTAGGCCATTTTCACTCACCCAACTTTACTTTCTCTCAGCGTCGTTTCACTGCATTCTGCAATACCAAATTTGACCAGTGTTGTCCGGCGCACGGAGACCGGCGTGAGAGCTATTAGTGCGTTATAGGTAGCATGGCCAAAAATGCACACTGTATGCACACAAAAATGCACACTGTAATATCTCGCGCAATGGAATATGTTGTGTTCTGTTGGAAGAGAGCTCGGAAGCCAAGTTTGCCATTACACGAAACACTGCATTTACGACAACGTGAGGGTGCCTGTTGACAAATACATGAATAAATGCGGGAAAGAGAGTGTCGGACTAACGACAGGGACTTTCAGGGAGTGGTTCTCGATATTATGCGTGTTCGAAATTCAGAATGAATCGATCAAGCAAGTTGTTATTCATTTCTTTGTTAACATTCTCAGGAACGACACACTGTCACCAATGAGACAGAACTAGGGTTCGGAGCTCGGAATCCCGAAATCCGGCATTTCAGCATAATTTCATGTCCCCAAATCCGGGGATTTCGCAAGGGCAAATCTCGGGATTTCGAGATTATAAGTTTCGGCTTTTTTTTACAACAAATATTCGGTGGTACAGTGGTGGAAAAAGAAAGGTGTCCAATCGACTTTTTGTTTCAATCGTGCCTCCTCCGAAAAATATCATTTGGAATCCGAAACCGAACCAACCTTGTGGTCCGCGACACATTACAACGACGTTAGCTGCTGACTCATGTGAGCTACGCAAGCCATAGCGAAGAAAACAGCTCTCAAGTAGCATAAAACACGCATGAAATCAGAAGGAGCCTTCCAATTCTTGTGGGAAAAAACACCGTCCCGGCCTTGGCCGGCCGACAGTCCCACCCTCGGGGCTTCCCCGAGTCAGTCGCCCTCCAGAAGAAATACACAAAACTATTAAGCAGCAAAGAAGGTTTATTGGTGACCTCACCATTGTGCCCGCGGCCAGCTCCTCCTCAACGTCGCACAGCAACCTCACCGGAACTGTTCCGGCCGTGGCTCCCGAGGCGATTCCCCCCAAAACACACCCGTGTGGGCCTTTTTATCCTCTTGTCCTCCGCGCCCTCTCGCGAGTGCACGTGTGTAAACCGGAATGTTCGAGCAACCTCGGCCGCGACAACCTCCGGAATCTTGATAGCGCGGTTATCAAGTTCTTGCGCTGCACTGCGATGCGGCCTCAAAGGCTTTGTTAAGTCCCTACACTTCCCCTCCCCAAAACAATACGCGCCGTGCGGGCACAGGTGAACCGAAGTTCAGGACAAATGAAAAAAAAAAAAAAAAAACACTGAAGAAAGAAAAACACACGCACCACAGTCCAGTCTTAGCCTCCCTCTAGAGGAGATCGTCCTCGGGTATGTCGATGAGAATGTCCTCCGGTGGTGCTGGGCGTGGCTCGCCGCCACGAAGCAGCTCGGGCCTAAGGCGCTGAACAATGGCCAGGGCCGCTACGACGTCTGCCTCTCGTACCCTCTCGACTCGTGCTGCCTCCGTTCTGGCTCGGTGAAGATCACCGCGGCGGTGGGTCGAGCGATGGATTTCTGGGATGCCGCAGACGGAACACAGTATCCGTTCTTCTTCTGCTGATACTGGTATAGGGGGTCTGCCGGGTGTCTGTCGTCCAAAGTCAGCCCACGAATAGGAGGAGGTACCGATCGAGGAAGAGTCCATTCCTCTCAGTGGCCGTGGCTGAGAAGACCACCTCGAGCGAGATACCCAAGGAACAGGGAGGTTACGATGAACAACAGTCCAGGTCGCCACCGACCGTTGACTGCCGTGCGCTCGGACAGCTGGCGGGCTCCTACGGTGGGGGCTAGAACGCACCGGACCAGGGCGCCGGCCTCTTTGGCGTAGCGGGTTACCTCGTACCCTCTCCTCCTGCGACGTCTAAAAGAACGAAAAAGGGAAAGAGGTCAGAAGGTGTCTCCTGGCTGAGGGGCGAGTACCGTGTAAACGATAGTCGCTCCGATAAATCGAATGCCAGACTGAATCGAGAGCACTAGGTTCTAGTGACCAACGCATCGGCAGCTACCTACGCGGCCTGCAAGGACGCACACTGTAAGCAGCACAATAACACTCACTTAGTGCGGCGGCACGTCAGTACTATAGCGAGATTACTCTCCGTCGAACTCGTACAACGCGGTTCTAACGCCTGTTCCGGCGTAAACGGGGGCGGTATTCGAGCTTAGGGGGTCGCCTTGTATAGTACGAACCTCCCGCACCATCACTTACTTACTGAGGAAGTGACGGGCCCGAAATTAGGGCAGAAAGCATTGGTCGTACTGACGGATAGCCCGCGCCACCTTCCGCGCTCCGGTCGCAGAGGAACCAACCCTATTGTACAACCGAAGTGAAGCCCGAACGAATTCTGCATAGCTCTCGTTAGTTGAGTACGCTTATGCAGCCCCTTTGGGAACGGCTTTCGTAATCCAGGTAGGGAAGTTCGTTCGTTAACGCTGCTGGCAGTCATGCGATAACTCAACATCAGCTACAGCCGAAGCCAACAGCGGATCTCCGTGCAGGCGGCGCAGCATCAGGTGGCGATAGCGCGTGCACTGCGGATGTCGACCTGAGCGGAGGTGTGGTATAGAGACGGCGTCGACACTTCGTCGAGTTGTCGTCGGACTGTCGCGTGAGCCCTGCAGGCACTGGTGCGACCAGGCAAGGCGTCCCTGAAGAGCAGGACTGGGGAACTGCAGGTACCTCGTCATGCTCCGTAGGTTGCAGCTGCGTCGCGGCCTACAACCAATCGGGAGAGGGGAGCTGACCACGGAAAAATAAAAAGAACATAAGCTGCTTCGAAGCGTCGAACAGACCTCACCGGTCCTACCGTCCGACCTGCACACCCAAAAGCCATAAGTAAAACTTGGTCTTCCAAACACACTGACTCGGGCCCCACGTTCGGGCGCCAATTATGGGAAAAACAAAGTCCCGGCCTTGGCCGGCCGACAGTCCCACCCTCGGAGTTTCCCCGAGTCAGTTGCCCTCCGGAAGAACTACACAAGAACTATTAAGCAGCAAAGAAGGTTTATTGGTGACCTCACCATTGTGCCCGCGGTCAGCTCCTCCTCAATTTCGCACAGCAACCTCACCGGAACCGTTCCGGCCGCGTGGCTCCCGAGGGGATTCCCCCCCAAACACACCCGTGTGGGCCGTTTTATCCTCTGGTCCTCCGCCTCCGCGCCCTCTCGCGAGCGCACGTGTGTAAACCGGAATGTTCGAGCAACCTCGGCCGCGACAACCTCCGGAATCTTGATAGCGCGGTTATCAAGTTCTTCCGCTGCACTGCGCTGCCCCAAGCAGCACAATGTACTGAAAGTCGAGTGCAATAGGGGTGGACGGATAGGTGGAAGACCTTGAACAGACTCTGGAAGCTAAGGAACATTGATAAGACACATACCGTCCACCCCTATTGCACTCGACTTTCAGTGCATTGTGCTGCTTGGGGCGGCCTCAAAGGCTTTGATAAGTCCCTACATCCTATTCAGGAAATATTGCAGAATGTCTCTCTCTCTCTCCCTGCAGAATCTCTCTTTTTGTTCTTTTAATCCTCACGAATACGTATATTTGAAACGTCCAATATATATATGTGTGTGTGTGTGTGTTCGTAAGTGCTGAAACGTCGCCACGCCAATACTGGACAGCTGTTTCGGCCTTCTTGGCCGTCAGTGTCATTTACTTGTTTCTTTAATGGCTTTTTTTCCCTCATTATAATTCACTGGCTTGCACTCTGGCATTGAGGAGTGCTCAGTCACCCTCCCAGGTGTATATCGCTCGCTGAGCGACCCCTGCTTTGCCAATTCCGAACGATACGCAGCTACACAGAGCTGACGACCCGCAAACACCGCGAAACACGTGTCCTCTGGTGCTGTCGCATCGTTCCATGAGTATCTCTCTCTCTCTATATATATATATATATATATATATATGTTTACAATTTGATCGTGCACTCCCAGCCAAGTACAGCTGTTTCGCTCTACTTGGAGCTCGTCAGCCTGGCTGGCCTCGTTGCTGGCTTGCACTGCGGCCTCCACAGGTGGCGTCGTCACCGTGGAACATTGACGTCTCGCCGAGACGCACTGTTGTGCCGACCCAAGATCGTGTCACTTCCCTACGCCAGGCTGACGAGCTCCAAGTAGAGCGAAACAGCTGTACTTGGCTGGGAGTGCACGATCAAATTGTAAACATATGTTCGACGTGCAGCTACAGAGCTTCGGCTATTTTTTAATTTTTATATGTACTTGCTGGCTTGCACTGCGGCCTCCACAGGTGGCGTCGTCACCGTGGAACATTGACGTCTCGCCGAGACGCACTGTTGTGCCGACCCAAGATCGTGTCACTTCCCTACGCCAGGCTGACTAGCTCCAAGTAGAGCGAAACAGCTGTACTTGGCTGGGAGTGCACGATCAAATTGTAAACATATGTTCAACGTGCAGCTACAGAGCTTCGGCTATTTTTTTAATGTTTATATGTACTTGCTGGCTTGCACTGCGGCCGCCACAGGTGGCGTCGTCACCGTGGAACATTGACGTCTCGCCGAGACGCACTGTTGTGCCGACCCAAGATCGTGTCACTTCCCTACGCCAGGCTGACGAGCTCCAAGTAGAGCGAAACAGCTGTACTTGGCTGGGAGTGCACGATCAAATTGTAAACATATGTTCGACGTGCAGCTACAGAGCTTCGGCTATTTTTTTAATTTTTATATGTACTTGCTGGCTTGCACTGCGGCCTCCACAGGTGGCGTCGTCACCGTGGAACATTGACGTCTCGCCGAGACGCACTGTTGTGCCGACCCAAGATCGTGTCACTTCCCTACGCCAGGCTGACGAGCTCCAAGTAGAGCGAAACAGCTGTACTTGGCTGGGAGTGCACGATCAAATTGTAAACATATGTTCAACGTGCAGCTACAGAGCTTCGGCTATTTTTTTAATTTTTATATGTACTTGCTGGCTTGCACTGCGGCCTCCACAGGTGGCGTCGTCACCGTGGAACATTGACGTCTCGCCGAGACGCACTGTTGTGCCGACCCAAGATCGTGTCACTTCCCTACGCCAGGCTGACGAGCTCCAAGTAGAGCGAAACAGCTGTACTTGGCTGGGAGTGCACGATCAAATTGTAAACATATGTTCAACGTGCAGCTACAGAGCTTCGGCTATTTTTTTAATTTTTATATGTACTTGCTGGCTTGCACTGCGGCCTCCACAGGTGGCGTCGTCACCGTGGAACATTGACGTCTCGCCGAGACGCACTGTTGTGCCGACCCAATATCGTGTCACTTCCCTACGCCAGGCTGACGAGCTCCAAGTAGAGCGAAACAGCTGTACTTGGCTGGGAGTGCACGATCAAATTGTAAACATATGTTCAACGTGCAGCTACAGAGCTTCGGCTATTTTTTTAATTTTTATATGTACTTGCTGGCTTGCACTGCGGCCTCCACAGGTGGCGTCGTCACCGTGGAACATTGACGTCTCGCCGAGACGCACTGTTGTGCCGACCCAATATCGTGTCACTTCCCTACGCCAGGCTGACGAGCTCCAAGTAGAGCGAAACAGCTGTACTTGGCTGGGAGTGCACGATCAAATTGTAAACATATGTTCAACGTGCAGCTACAGAGCTTCGGCTATTTTTTTAATTTTTATATGTACTTGCTGGCTTGCACTGCGGCCTCCACAGGTGGCGTCGTCACCGTGGAACATTGACGTCTCGCCGAGACGCACTGTTGTGCCGACCCAAGATCGTGTCACTTCCCTACGCCAGGCTGACGAGCTCCAAGTAGAGCGAAACAGCTGTACTTGGCTGGGAGTGCACGATCAAATTGTAAACATATGTTCAAGGTGCAGCTACAGAGCTTCGGCTATTTTTTTAATTTTTATATGTACTTGCTGGCTTGCACTGCGGCCTCCACAGGTGGCGTCGTCACCGTGGAACATTGACATCTCGCCGAGACGCACTGTTGTGCCGACCCAATATCGTGTCACTTCCCTACGCCAGGCTGACGAGCTCTAAGTAGAGCGAAACAGCTGTACTTGGCTGGGAGTGCACGATCAAATTGTAAACATATGTTCAACGTGCAGCTACAGAGCTTCGGCTATTTTTTTAATTTTTATATGTACTTGCTGGCTTGCACTGCGGCCTCCACAGGTGGCGTCGTCACCGTGGAACATTGACGTCTCGCCGAGACGCACTGTTGTGCCGACCCAAGATCGTGTCACTTCCCTACGCCAGGCTGACGAGCTCCAAGTAGAGCGAAACAGCTGTACTTGGCTGGGAGTGCACGATCAAATTGTAAACATATGTTCAACGTGCAGCTACAGAGCTTCGGCTATTTTTTAATTTTTATATGTACTTGCTGGCTTGCACTGCGGCCGCCACAGGTGGCGTCGTCACCGTGGAACATTGACGTCTCGCCGAGACGCACTGTTGTGCCGACCCAAGATCGTGTCACTTCCCTACGCCAGGCTGACGAGCTCCAAGTAGAGCGAAACAGCTGTACTTGGCTGGGAGTGCACGATCAAATTGTAAACATATGTTCAACGTGCAGCTACAGAGCTTCGGCTATTTTTTTAATTTTTATATGTACTTGCTGGCTTGCACTGCGGCCTCCACAGGTGGCGTCGTCACCGTGGAACATTGACGTCTCGCCGAGACGCACTGTTGTGCCGACCCAAGATCGTGTCACTTCCCTACGCCAGGCTGACGAGCTCGAAGTAGAGCGAAACAGCTGTACTTGGCTGGGAGTGCACGATCAAATTGTACCATTTTACATCATACATCAAAAACATACAAAAAAACAAAAAAAACACCCAAGGGCAAGCTTTTGTTTGTCCCATCCTACAGTTGGCAATACAAAACGATCAAATTGTAAACATATGTTGTAATTGTAAACATACGCAGCTACAGAGCTTCGGCTATTTTTTTAATTTATATATATATATATATATTTATATTTATATAAAGAGGGGGGAAAAGCCATTAAAAAATAAGTAAATGATGCTAGACGTGTTTGAAATTCAAACTTACAGATTAAAATGGCTTCTATGGCTGCACGTAGAGAAACAGATACTCATTGAACGATGCGACAGCACCAGATGACACGTGTTTCGCCGTGTTTGCGGCTCGTCGGCCCTGGGTAGCTGCGCATCTACCCAGCTATGCGCAGCTACCCAGGGCCGACGAGCCGCAAACACGGCGAAACACGTGTCCTCTGGTGCTGTCGCATCGTTCAATGAGTATCTGTTTATATTTACGAATAAACGAATATGAAATATGATGAAATGAATGAACGAATGAAATAAACGAATGCGGTTGACCACGAAAAATAAAGGTATTCAATAAAGATCCGTCACCATAGTATCCCATTCTTGTTGAAGACAGCGCTGCTGTCGAAACGTCGTATATATCGAAACGTATATCGAAACGTCGAAACGTATATATATATATATATATTTACGCTACAAAAGTTAGGTTCGAACGACCAGGATGTTGAATATAGATAGGGGAGAAAAGACACCAGAGACTGAAGTAGGGAGTAGGGGAAGTTATTTATTAAGCTGGCATTTAAACTAAGGGTCTGGGGAAGTCTACGTTTCGGCGGAAGCTCCGCCTTCTTCGGGACTGAGCGCGACCCAAGGCTCTGACACGTAATCTCCCCGGCCGATGACCCAGGAACCTTCCGGAATCTTCCAGAACATGACTCACTGACGACTGCCTCGCAGTGGAATTGTACCAACTGTGACGACACTTTTGTAACCTTTTAAAAGACCTTGTACATAGATTTTCGTCTCAGTCCCGAAGAAGGCGGAGCTTCCGCCGAAACGTAGACTTCCCCAGACCCTTAGTTTAAATGCCAGCTTAATAAATAACTTCCCCTACTCCCTACTTCAGTCTCTGGTGTCTTTTCTCCCCTATCTATCTATCTATATATATATATATATATAGGAAAAAAATAGCCGAAGCTCTTTGGCTGCACGTGTAGCATATGTCTGTAACTCAAACATCGCCATGCCAGCACTGGACAGCTGGTTTCGGCCTTCTTGGACCTCATCAGCAGTACGCAGGCAGGCAACGTTTGAGTGGATGGCGTCAGAGAGGAGGAGGAGGAGTGTCGTTGGGAGGAACCCGAGAGGTCTGCCTGCCTGATTAGGCGGCATGTTTCTCGGGAAGGGAAAGGTGGTGGAGAGGAGGAGAGGAAAGGGTGAAGTGGAAGACCGAGCGGAATCCGCTCGGGGGGAGGATAGCTGCGTCCATGGGCCGACTTCAGGGGAACTGTGCCGGCATACGCCTATTACACATCTGAGGGAAACCCAGGAAAAACCCCAGACGGCACAGCCGGCCCGCGGATTCGAACCGCGGACCTCCCAGTCTCCAAGCGCACGCGTTACCGCTGCGCCACCGGAGCTGGTCGTGCAAAGTCGGAAGGGAGAAAATTCTTCATAGCAACACCCTCTTTGTGTCAGTAAAAAGAAGGCCACGACCAGGGTCCTCGACATCCCTTGACTAGATGTGGGCCAAGTGTCCTTCCTGGACAATGACCGGAAAACTGAAGCCGATTGTTGGGTATAGCCACTTCTGTTCCCTGGAATTCTACTCCGAGTCCAAAAGCTGAAGTTCGGATAAACGAGGACGAAATACATGGGGAGAAATCTGTCCCCACGTTTTTTTGTCCAGATAGCGCAGGATCCGAATAAACGAAGTCCGGATAAACGCGAATCGACTGTACATCGTTATAGGAAGTCCCCTCACGAAGAAATTATGAGTTGACCTTTCATATCATCTACACTTCACCCACCTTCGTTATCTTATATTCGGTTCTGCTCCATCTTTGTGCTATATTTTTGTTTTAGGAATAGCAAGCCGACCTTCGGTCAGGCTGACCTTTCCGAAATAAACGTATGTCCACCCCCACCCCCACCCCCTCTGCAGAATGCCAAGGTGTTAACATTTCAGACCAACAGCAGACAGAGCACCTTTAACCGCCATCGTTACAACAGCAAGGCGCGTGGGGTCGAAGTTCTTGTTTCTCTTTTTAAATTGTATTTGTTCGCCCTTAACAATGTGCTCTCGTGCGCACTCACAAGGCTTCCCATGCATTTCAATCAAACTGTCATGTGAAGTCATGTTTTTTCGGGTTTTATGATTTTTCGAATTCGGGGGAGGGGTGGGGGGAATCGGATGCTATTTACACACCAGAATTCGGGGAGAAATCGGGCTCTACGATCTCTGCTTAATAGGTAATCGGGGACGTTTCGGGTGAAACAAAAGGCATGTGAAACAAGCCACTGCTGTGACACTGGGACAAGAAACAAGAACCTTTATATTTCCGCTCGGAACTAGGGCAGTTAATGACAGCGGTATTCAATACTTGCCCGAGCTCCACAAAAGCTCGTCTTTGACCCCTGCAGGAGGGGATTATAAAAGGAGGACAAGTAGGTTGTCACAAATAGATTTTGCTGATAGATTCACTTGGCTGATATTATGATCCACTTTTTGGACGATTTACCTAGAACGACAAGTTGAAGGACCCCAAGGATTTCGGGTAGATATCGGGTTTTACCCGAATACTGGGAAACTTGTTCGGGGGGAACTATCGTGAAAAATCGGGTTTAACCCGAAAACGAAGAACCCTAATTGAGCATTACAGTGCTTCCGACGGGTGAGAAAACTTATACTTGATGAAAGAGAGAAAGGCCTTGTATGTGATTGTCCCTTCTATGTTGTTCGAGCCTCAGAACATCAGTTCTCTCTTATACTTGAATCCGCGTTTTTCCTTACCGCTTCTCGCATATTATAAAGTGTCTTCATATGGGACTGCGATAACTGTCATTGCTTGCTAGTTGAAGTCTATTATTTGAGGTTATCAATAGCAAGCGCATAAAAGCAGTTTTAGCAGGCCGTTTGTAAGGTTATCATGCTTGTCGGTGCCAATTTGCAGTTATGTAAGACTCAGAATCTTATTCACTGGCCACGTTCAGGCAAGCCACGTTATGAACGGTTTGCTAAAAGTTTCTACCATGTTCACCCCATTCCACAATAAAGCGAATAGGACGCCCACAAAAATTCCAGAAGAATGGCGATTATCAGCAGGAAACATCACGGACGTTTGCGCGACTCTATTCTTGGTGCGGTGAAAGGAAACTTTGATATGGCGTCCGTTGCTCCCTACCATCTTATCGCAACAGTTTGCGATTGCACTTTTCTTCCTTTTCCTCGGTTTCTCGTACTTATTTGAGCACAGTTTTTGAGCAGAGTTAACCCAACACCTCCAAGATAAGGAGAAGGACCGCGCCCTACGTCACACAAGAAGGCCCGCTGTTACTATTGTGGGTGCAGGATGCTGCTATGAAGTAAATGAAAGAGCGAACGAGAAGAAAGCTGGAAGAAGATCACAAAGTATAAGAAAGGCCTCCATAGGTGACGTAAGCGCGCAGCCCGACGCTATATAGGAGCTGTTGGTTTACCAATCACTTTTTGTTTCGAACGTGACTCTGCTGCCACCTATCTAGATGTTCTGAAAATAAGCACTCTTCCGCTTGTTTGTTTGTTTATTTTAATTTTTTTAGGGGAGGGCGTTGGTAGCCGACAAGCCTTCTTCATGGTGTCGGGAAGAGACTGTAACACGCAAAATTTGGAATTAAGCATTGAAAGATCCTCATGATAAGGCCGAGAACAAACTGAAGTGTACGATGCAGTGGTAACGGAGTAACAAGGTACAAAACAAAGTGAAGTGCAGTTACTGAATTCGTCTTAGTAGCCCATGGAGTATTTTTTTTTTCATCATAATGTAGGGTAATTTTTTGAGGTTTTCCTCCGACGCTGTCACACATACATCGGCACAGTCCCCTTAGAAGTCGCCCGAGGACGCACATTTCTCATCGTCGACGGCATCCCCATTTCCCACAGAGAGAACAAAAATGTATATTGACCAGCCTTAGGAGTGCCGGTCATCCCGTTCCACATGCTACGAGTAGCAGCCCAGAATTATGAGCAGCCAGTACACTCTAAAAAATAAAACTCCCTTTTGGGTCTAATTGAACGATACCCTGACTCCCTTTTTGGTGTAAGTCTACACCCCCATGCGCAATAACACCCTTTAGTAAGGGTGTTATGTGGAGGTCAGGAACAAGACAAGTGACAAAATAACAGGCATATTATTTATTCACATGACTAGAGCTGCACACACTGCAATAAAAAAATTAGTCACTGTAAAATAAGCAAATACCAGAGACTACCTGACTTGAAATAAAATGGACTGAATACACTGACAATACCTCCAATAAAATGTCTACACACTGCATGGTAAGCATGACGACCCTGTGATTAACATATAAAACAAAATTATATTAAAACATAGGGACTAGAAATATTTAAACTGCAGTTGCTCCAAGTGCCATAGAATGTATGCGAAGTGAGCGTGAAGTATCAGCTGCCAATCTTACTCACTCAAATGAGATAACTTCTGCATGGCAACATCTGCAGTCCAAGAGCAATGTTTTGCTGGACTGGGACAACTGAGTATATAACCAGAGGCCGCAAGACGAAATGAAAGGAACAGAATACAGATAACACTTTCAACATGTCTACACACTGCAGGGTAAGGCATAATTGGCGACCCTGTGAGTAACATAAAACAATATCATATCAAGAAATGGCGACTGGAGATATTTGAATGACAATTGCTGCAGGTTCCATAAAATATATGCAAAGTGAGCATGAAATATATTTGTCATCAGTCTTACTCACTGAAATGAAAGAAAAACTTGTGCATCGTAACATCTGCAGCCCCATATTAATGTTTTGCGCGACTAGCACAACTGATCATAGTATGTACCAGCGAACAGTGAACAATTTTTGTAAACATGTATATATATATATATATATATATTCCCTGGGATTAAATCAATTGCAATATAGGATATGCTGAAGGGAACTCCTTATGAGCGCACCAGTAAGCTCCTAAGGCAATGTCTCCATTAACTTTCAACAATGAACTTTTTAATAGAAGAGCTATGAGGCTTTTTTTCTGCTTATTGTGCATCTTCAAACATGTTTTCCCTTGGTCCCCAATGTGAGGGGACGAAGAAGCACAGTGTTGCCTCATGTGTCGTAGAGACAAAAAAAGAAAAAGGTGTGTTGAGTGACACTATCAGAACTGTGAACTGCCCTTATCATGGATTACTTTCGTTTAGTCCTTTTCAGTTAGTCAAGGCAAGAGTGTGGTCCTTCACCCTCTCATATGGAAGGTCAAGATAAGACATTTCTGAAGATGCACAATGCACAAAATAAAGGGAAAAAAAGAGATATCTTCACAAATGATTTGCGGATGACCCATCAAGTGGATTTTTCTTCAGATACTGGGAATGGTATTGGGTGTTGGAAGGGATCAGAGTTCTCACGGGGACAACCTTGTAGCTTTTATAATTCAGAAGTTCATTGTCAAAAGCTAATTAAGATACTGACTCAGGATTTTGCTGGTGCCTTCCTAAAGAGTGCCCTTCAGAACATCCCATATTACAATTGATTGCATCCCGGAAAAAGATATATATCAATTCTTTAAACATTTGTTGACAGTTGACTTGGACACACCGTATAATGCACAATGTCACACCTAAACTAAACTCAATGTAAATGGCATGGAATGCATGTACAGGGTTCGCCAAGATAAACTTCGGGGTTTGTAACGAAGATAAAACAAATTAGAACAGTGTCGGAAAGCCAAAGTAGATGTTAGAAGACGTATTATGCCCCAAAATTTTATGTCGACAATGCCGCTTTGTCCGTTTCTCAGTGGATAAATCGTGAAAACTAAAAAATCGCCGCTTCCTAAACGGCTATACCCGTGTTTCAGCTTCTTTCCGTCAGATGGCGAAACGGTCGAACGCGGCGTTGCAGAGTACGATTCTGCATTCTGTTCCACTTGTTCAGATTTCGATGTCGTCTGCAATGCCGCGTTCAACCGTTTCGCCATCTGACGGAAAGGAGCTGAAACACAGGTATAGCCGACTAGGAAGCGGCGGTTTTCTAATTTTCACGATTTATCCGCCGAGGAAAGGACCAAATGGCAGTATCGACATAAAATTTTGGGGCATAATATATCCTCTAACACCTACTTTAGCTTTCCGACACTGTTCTTATTTGTTTTATCTCCGTTACAAACCCCGAAGTTTATCTTGGCGAAGCCTGTATATAAAGCATGGCAGATCGCTCTGCCTTGATTCTTCAGAGGACAACGAATGAGCAGCATCATAGCAACCTGCACATATTAAAATGAAAAAAGAACTAAAAAATCTCGCAAGGCACTAGCAAGGAGGGCATGGTATAATGGGCACACTACAAAGCGCCTACTATTTTTTTCACAAGTTTTATGACAACTGCTCTAGGCTTTGTCGTATGAAGTTTGTACCAATGACGTTCGATGAAGGTCATCGTGTTGAAGATCTTGTTACAATACCTTGCTTGAAACAGCCAGTAGGCTGAGAATACCGCAGCCATACCTTCCTCAGCGTCGATCACCCTGAAGATTCTAAGCCCTTCAACGTGGAGGTATAAATGTTGTGCTGTCTCGAGCGTTTCCCCAGAGTACTGGACACACGGCGTCAAAGGCATCGATGCGACCTGTCATATACAAAATAGTACGCATCAGTATCGCCTTGCTTTCCTTGTTTATGAATCAGAATGGATCTTTGAAGACATTTTTTGCAAGACATGTTAGCTAGTTTGCTTTGACATCTCCAGTGCACGAGAAACAATGGTAAGCACGGCAGCACAACTGGGCAAAATGCACTATGCCGAGTACCCAACAGCAGGATAACTCAGGTACACATGACAGACAAGTCAACAAATAAAAAATATAACAAGCAATCATTAAAAAAGGAATAATCCAGTCAGCGTTCTGCCTAGGCTGCCACAACTGGAACAATCAAGGAAGGGCATGTGAGCACTCAAAAACTGCTTCTCTTTCTGGAAGGAAATACACAAGGAAAAAGGGAGCGCCTGCTGTAGAGAGATATTACCCCTAAAGCACCTTAACACACTTTAAATATAGACTGTCATGGAACATGTTATAAAGTATGAGCAGGAGCAGCATTTCAGTCTGGAATGACTGATTCATGTTGGGGAAAACTCACATTTTCGCTCACGAAGAGATGTGACATCCCATTCGCTTCATGAAGAGATCGGCTGAGAATATGAAGAGCAGTAACAGCGAAGAGATCTGTAACAAGTAGAATGCAGGTGCATCAGTAACCATAACTAACCGTAACTATAAAGTCATTTCAGTTCAAACGTCCCAGTGGTGTTGCTTGACCAACGTCAATTTCCGAGAGCAAAATACATGGTGTTGGGACATACATAAACAGGCAAAAAAAAAAAAAAATCCCAACGCAATGTAGAACGGCCGTTAGGCGGGATAGTATGTCGGCCTTGGGCGAAAAACCAGGGCGTGCTTTGGCGCTTGTGGAAGAAATAGGGCTGTAAATAAATAAACAATTCGAGTTAGGTAGTTTTAAGGAAGGATACTGTCACCTTTGACAGCTTCCGAACCTCAAGCGATTAGCGCATTAAAACGTACTGGACATGTGAAGTCAGCGCACATTGTGCCAAGTTCAGAATTTTTTCCCTCAATAACGGTTGGTTAAAATCAGTTGTATTAAAGTTTGCAAGTGTTGCTCAAAAGACCAACTTTGCAATTTTTAGAAAATAAACCATATGTCATATGACCTAAAATATTTTTCTGTGCAACGTATTGGTACTTCTGAGAAAATTATAATCAGCTAATTTTAGCCAACTGCTAAGGGAAAAAATTCCGAACTTGGGACAATGTGCGCTGACTTTGCTTGTCCAGTATGTTTTAATGCGTTGAGCGCTTGAGGTACGGAACCTGTCAGAGATTACACTATTTTTCCTTAAAACAACCGAATTCGAATTTTTTATTTATTTCTAGTCGTATTCCCTCAAGAGGACCAGGCGTGCTCAGATTTTTCGCCCGGAGCCGACGTTCAATCCCGCCCTGCAGCAGTTCTAAACGGCGTTGGAAAAACTTTTCTTATCTGGTGCACGCTTATGTATGTCCCAACACCATATATTTTTCTTGGAAATCGACATTGGTCGAGCAACAGCACAGGGAGGTTTAAGCTGGAATGACTCTACACGCAACATGTAGCCCCACTCTACCCATTATATAGTGATTAGCCTGTCAACTCAAGTAAATTACTACATACGCATGCAACATAAATCTGTAGCATACGTTTCTTTCGTCTGGGGCAGGTATCTTTTTTATGTGGAATCTCTTGTAAAGTTTCCAGCGAATCAGTTGTGGTACGGATTGTGCATTTCAGGGTGAGGTTGACTAGCTCCTGCACTCCATGTTCTATGGCCTGCACAGCATCTTTGCCCGTCAAGCTTGGAAAGTCGTTTAAGAACTGAAAGCAAGGATGGCAATGGAGATCATTCAAACCATGAAAGTGCTACACTGCAATCTTACCCGATCTGAAACCCTGATGTAAGGGTACTTCTCAATAGCAGCCGGTACAGGCATTGTTGCCAGGTCTGCACACCTTACTTTGTGGGTTGCAGCCATCCTAACTTTTATTAGTTCTTCGTCAGGAGCATTTCTGTTTTCTGCTTCGTCAGAAGCATTTCACTCTTAAGCCATTCTTCATGGTTTTGTAAGCTTGTGCAGTCTTCATGGTCAGCAATACTTGGCAGACCTTCATGCTGGAAACGTAACCGGTAAATTACAACACTGAATCACTTTGCAAAATCGACAAAGTTGATACCACCATTACTTATACCAAACAAAGGAAACAACAAATTGGTCCAGATACATCGACTTTGAGCTGTACTGGCGAGTACCATGAAATACGTAAAAGAATACATATACGAAAGAGAAATCTGAACTGAGAGCGCAAGATACACAGACAAAGAACAGAGAAACAGACAGGACGGGCGCTAACTCTCCGTTCTTTGTCCGTGTATCTTGCGCTCTCAGTTCAGATGTCTCATTACCAACTAGCCCAATCCTCAACCCTTCTCACGAAATAGAAATTTCCAAACAGCAAATACGAACAAGTGCTCAATACACTGTTGTCACTGGACTCAGATTCAAGTATACCAAGCTAAAACATGATGTGTGGGAAAGTATCAGGTATCTAGCAACAAAGAGAAATGATGGCATACCAATGGTACAAGGCACAAGTGGAGGAGCAAAGAGGAGCTCACTAGAACAGAAATCATACCTGACGCTTCACCCTTTGGAACTCAGCTTGTGATGCATGTTCCGTATCGCTTTGACGTTTCCTGGTCCCAAATCTGATTCTATTTTCTATGACCTGTTCATTGTGCTGCATTTTTCTTCTCTCATTCTTCAATTTGTTGCGGAGGGAGAAAATCCAAGAACTCTGGAAAAGGAGTTGGTCATCCCAGCTGCTGACATGTAAGGCAGTCTCATCTTTTTGTCGTAGCCTGGCCATTCTATGGCAAGTGGTCCAGATGTGCCACCCTCCCCTCTCCCCCAGAACGCATTGTGGATTTTTGGTGGTTCATTACATCTCGGAAAGCAACAAAACGTCAGTCTCTGATAACGAAATTTAACTTGATGGGATGATGAGCCCCTCAAAAATGCAGTGCTTAGGGAGCACCTACCTCGTTTTGAGCAGACGTTAGGGCCCACGTAAGGCACGGAGCATGTTAGAGTCTTATTTGATAGGACAGAGTTCATTTTAACATATTTCAGCAAGCCATTTTTGCTGTCGCAGTTGACGGGCTCGACGCTTGTTACATGCAGGAGATTTGCGAAGTCTGCGGAAGTTTACACATTTTTTCCAACAGAAAAATCTAAAATTTCGTCCTCAAGTTTTTTCTGGAGAATAGTCCCCATGTTGTACTTTAAGAACAAAAAACCCAGTGCTACTGGTACACGGTAAGCCACAGTAAAAAAAATCAGTGTGAGAAGGTCAGGATAGTAGAGTGATCAAGGTATTATTCGATGCATCATCTACTTAGCAAGATATAGAAAAAAAATATCGGAGGTACTTTTTCATTAAACTCAAATAACAATTAACTGGAGGTACTTGTGCAACATGTATGTGCGCTGCAGCCCATCGTAGCGAATTAACAGCTGGCCGGGTAACTAGATGGAAAGAAAACACCAAGCAGTTGCATTATTGAACAGCAAATAATGATTACAAACACGTGTTTACCTCGTTCAAGACTCAACAGTTGTGCATTGCGCATTCACCAGTCTGGTCATCATGTGCCAGCTCCAGGTGGTGGTAAGTGAAGGATAAGGAAGGACATACGAATAGGGCTTTATGGTACCATATGGTTGCTTTTGTCCGTAGTGGCATCCCGTCAGTTGAGCACAGGATGGCCTGATCGATGAGAGCTCAATGCACAACTGCCAGGCTTCTCAGGAGACAAACAAGTGCTCGCAATCGCTATTTCATGCTCAATAATGTGACTGGTTAGTGTTTTCTTTCCATTTATTGTGCTTTGTGAGTTACCCACCCAGTTGTTCATTCGCTACATGTGCCATAGCGCGTATACACGTTTGCAAAATTACCTTGAGTTAACAGTCTCTTATTTTAGTTTAACAAGAAGTACCTCCAAGATTAACTTTCGACGTCTTACTACGAAGACGGTGCATGGAATGATACCTTGATCACTTCTATCCTGACCTCCTCAAACCGAATTTCTTGGTCAAAAATGTGCATTTTGTCGAACTTTCACAACTTCCCAATTTTTCACTGCGGCTTACAGTGCACCTCTGGCACTGAATTATTTTGTGTTCAGAGTACCATGCGGCGGCCAAAATAAACTGTTCCCTATTAAACAAGACGCTTTTCAACATGCTCTGTGCCTTACATGGCACTGCATCTTCGAGGGGCTGTGCACCCCAACCAGTTCATTTTCACGATCAGAGAGCAATGTTTTGTCGCTTTCCAAGTCGAAGGAACCACCGAAAAAGTTGACATGTAATTCTGGAGGGAGGGGGGTGCGTTGAGTGGCACTTCTGGATCACTTTGCGTGGAATGGTCTCCACTCTTGAAGTTGAATACTGGTGTGGGTTAGAAGCTGCTTTCACAAGGCTTTACTCTACAGGATAAATATGTCCTGGTCATAGGAGTGCACACATTTCAGTGTTTTGCTGTTGACGTCTTCAACTGCAGTGTATAAGTGTTATCATGATGATCACAATTGATTGCGCACCTAGGTGCAGCACGTTTTTTGGGGCAATGACGAGAGCTGAACCAAGCGGGAAAGAAAAGCACAAACAGAAGCTCAAAGTTACACTTACAAACCCATCCCCGATTGTGTCCGCCAGGTGTGGGTATTTCTCAAGAAACATACTCGCAACCTTATGGTAAAAAGTACGAGATGGATAACTGCAACCAAGACAAGAAAGGCATGTAACGATATCATAAAGTTATTATAAAGTTCTCATATTCAAATTTAAAAGTGCAATAGGGGATGCTTACAGTGTCATCCTGACAATAGACTGGTACAGGAGCTCAACTATTTTTATTTCAAGAGAAGATCTCAGGGGCTCCCCATCAGAGACTGCCATCACAGCTGCATGGAGTCCGTCAAGATCAGGCAGTTTCTATCCCTTACCATCCCGGTCTTCACTGCTATCCCTGGAATATCAATAAGTTAGGGGCAATGCAATTGGCATCCGTTAAGGCTATAAAGGTACTGTGAGTGTCTTTAAGTAAGGGGTGCCTGTACGGTGAGTACAAGGAAACATGGACACAGAATGCAACAAGCCTGTTGATGGACAGCACAGACACCGTTTATGTGATGGTGAAATAGTAAATAAAATAAATATATAAAACCCGTGTGCTTACGTGTGTCCTGTGTAAATAACTACAGGCTTTTTAACACATTATAAGGTACTCGTATATCATTCTTACGTGTGCACCATAATATTGCTGCTAGGGCCTGGCTTTGGTTCAACCAAATCTGGAGTTGCTTCATTTTGTACAACAACTAAGTCCTGGAAGGAGTTAAATGGGATGAGTATGATAAGGATTTAGTGCATGAATTTCTTCAGTGCACCTTTTGAGAAGTCGAAGACTGCAATGCGCAGTTTCTGCAAAGTCGTACGGTTGACAGATGAGGTATCATGTCGTCGTCAACTAGGGTGACAAAGCAGTCAAAGTCGGTGTCGTACATCTGCAGGATGTCCAAATCATTAACACATTCATACTCAGCACTACTTGCCAAATAAGACAACATACTAGACGCGCTGCGACTAAAGTATTTTATACGTACGACTCACAAAAAGCGAACGCTATTTGAAGCACGACCTACTAGATTATAACGACCATGTCACAATCAGAAAACTCTATGAGGAGCCTGTCCACACGATCCGCCAGCGGTGCTACTGATCGGCACAACACGATTGGACGATGGAAATTTGAATTCTGAACGCGCAGAAGCGTGTGTACGACTACCGTAGCAGACGACAGCGATAGCCCCTATGGAAACGCGTAGAATGATGATGATAATCAACCTCAGAATGAAATATCTGTGGAACGTCCACCGCTTGTACAGAAATACTAAGGTAAGCTGAAGTAGAAGTTGAGGAAGCAATAACTGGGACGATCAGAAGCGCCACTGCTACCTTCCAAAAATGCGGCGCATAGAAGGGGTGCGCCTGACATGGTCGTTATAATCTAGTAGGTCGTGATTTGAAGTGACACTGATGGTAAGGCGAGCTGTGTTCACCATCGTAAAGAGTTTTATATTGTGCTACGATTGTTTTTCTTTCCGTTTTTAAGTGAAACGCTTCACTTCCGTGCGTCTCCACGTATTTTCATGGACACTAAACGCTGCGTTTACCAAACTGACATCAGCACACAAAAGGAACGCTACGCCCGACACCCTAATTAGTGCAGTCCGCGAACAGGAACAAACGTCAATAACAGCCATTTATAAAACAACCTACCTTGTACACGGCGTCCGTGCATGCCAGGGCACCGCTCAACAGGTTGCACTCCTTAACAGCAACTTTCAATTTCCGAAGCGTCGTTGAACCGCCACCGTCGTTGAATGAGAACTTGCGTTTTAAGTCAGTTCCCTCAACTTCAACCAGACACGCCACAGTAGCCATTAAATGCGTCGTTCATCCAGTTAATCGGCACTACAGAACACGACACTGATTCACCGGCTCAAACAACCCACGAACAACAAACAATAAAAATTGACGTTCGTTCACAGCGTTGCGTTATGTGCCGCCAATGCACTTCGCGGTTAAGGAGCGCGACTTGGATTGGATTGGACATGCGACTGGAATGAAATTCTCGTAGCGTTGCGTTGCGCCCCCTAGCGTTCAAGAAATTAAACCTGAACCTGAAACCGCTCTGGGTGTTTTCCGAACTGATTCTGTAGCCGAATTTCCATATTCGGCTTGTTCCGCTTTTCGTTTCGTCTTCGAACACCCAAGGCTCTTTACAAGCGAAGGATGTTCGTGTGAAAATTAAGCTACACTGTCGTTCCTACGTACATGGCGTTTGCTGTTACAAAAGTGTCAGCCGCCACCCGGTTCTCCCGTGCTCATCTACCATGGATCGACGTCTCGCTACCGTTTCATATCACTTCTTTTAGCAGTTTGCTGCGGTGACAGTGATGACAGCGTGTTCTTAGAACACAGACAGTAACGGCAGCAACAGCGGAGACGACAGCGTTGAACGACGGTAAGCATGTGTTTTGTTGCATGAAAAGTGACACAGCCTCTCAACGCGAACAATCGTTTCGGTTTCTTCCCACGCTTAGAGCGTGACTGATTTTCGCTCGCCTACTGTTGACATATTAAATGGCGCCGGTTATGCGCGTAGTGATTTGAATATTTCAGCTACACGTAAGAGCGCTTTTGAAAAGGTGTCGCGTAGAAGCTCTCTGGAAGCGTAGTACTGACAAAGGGAAACGCACGCACATGTATCCCATCTAGAATAAATAAATAACACGCACACATACACAGCTGAACGGACATAAAATAGTAGAAATCGCATGCGGTAACGTCACTCTTTCAGGCCTTCAACTTGTTCGATGACAATAATAAGAAGCTTTCTCATTATCTGTTCACAGATGCCGAATCTGCGGTACTTTTCCTGTCCGCGTTGCACATGGAGGCCCTTCACCCTGAGGTGCCTCTTTCGCCATATGCGCTCATCACATAGCCACGAGAGAAACTGGGTATGTGGCCTGCAGGGGTGCATGATGACTTACGGCTCCTACTTCTCATACCGGAGACACGCCTCAAAGAAGCATAGTGCTCTACTTGAAGGCCCTAATCAGCGAGCATCCACCTCCAGATCATCAAGCGATGTTCAAACCGAAGCAGATGCTGAAGAGGAAGTTGCAGCATGTTTTAGAGAGGACGGGAATGACAGCGAAACGTCACAGCAGTCAGTCACCAATGTGCAAGAATCAGCGGCTGCAGACATGACAGATCGTTTAAGCTTAATGCTTCTAAAGTGGAAAGAGGGAATGAAGCTACCTGAGACAGCAGTAAATGAAATTGCAAACGACCTCATCTCATACCTACAAGAGTTTGCCCAAGAAGCATCAGACACGCCTGATGGACAATCACCTGTAGATATCATCAAAAAGCTTCCCGCGTTGCAAACAAAACACAGTCGTGAGGAGTACTGGAAGACAACATTAGCATTCGTTAAACCTACTGCAATTTGTTTAGGAAAGAAACCAAATTTGAAACACAGTAACTTTCCAGTACATCAGTGTGCTAAAGGTTCTTTAGAGGAGATTTAAGCAAGCTATGCATCCAACTCTACACGGATGAATTTGAGGTTTGTGACCCACTTGGTGCGAAAAGGGGCAAGCACAAGTTGTTAGTGGTGTATTATACTCTCATCAACGTGCCTTCGGAATACCGGTCTCTGCTTGAACACATACACCTTGCCCTGATAGTGAAAGAAAAGGTTGCTCAGGAGTATGGGCTACATCGCATATTCGAGCCACTTGTGAGTGACATTGCAGTGCTGGAAACTGAAAGAGTACTTGTAAATAACACCAGGTACACCGGGTCGGTGCTCTGCATGGTCGGAGACAACCTGTCCAGTCATCACGCAGGGGGATTTTCGACAAACTTTAGCCATGGCAGAGTGCGCCGCTTTTGCATGGCTTTGAATCATGAACTCAGTTTGAAGCATTGTGAGAAAGACTTTGTCATGCGCTCCCCGGAAGGACACAAGTATCACCTTAGCATGCTGAAAAGCGGTCTTCCGGCCCAGTCATTGTATGGTGTAAAGGGACCGTGTGCATTGACGTTGGAGAACTTGGAGCCAACGGAACATCTACCTCCTGACGTCATGCACGATGTTCACGAAGGTGTGATACCTTTCCTCCTCAAGCATGTGCTTGCAAACCTGATTTCAGAGGGATACTTTTCTTTAGACATGTTGAATAACTGTATTGAAAACTTTCCATATGACCCATGTGACACAAAGAACAAACCAGAGGCAATAGCTCGGAGTGCCCTTTTTGGCAAGAGTGCTCTCAAAGGGAGTGCGTCACAAAAGTTTTGTCTTTTTCGACATATTGCATTGTATGTTGGGGAACATGTGCCCCCTGAAAACAGAGTGTGGACGTTGTACATACTCTTCAGAGAAATTGTCAACCTCATAATGTGCAATGACATTCCAGCAAGTCATGTTCCATACCTTTATCGCCGCATCACATTTTTCAGGGAAGAATTTGAGTCGTTATTTCCACACATCAAGATTCCATGCAAAATGCATTACATCCTGCACTACCCGACTTTCATCTACAAGTATGGACCCCTTGTTTCATTGTGGTGCATGAGGTATGAAGGCAAACACCAATATTTTAAGAACATTGCTAGGAAGTTGAAGAACTTTAGGAATATTGCTTTTTCACTAGCACATCGGCACCAGCTTTTTCAGATGTTCACATGGACACAACAGTCTTCTGCTGAGACAACACACACACAGTGTTGCAAAACAGTGCTCCCCGAAAAGGCACCTGAGCTGCTTACATTGTACCTTTCCAACAATGACATGGAGGGACAACCCATTACTGCAATGAAAAGTGTGAGAGTAAGTGGCAAGACATACGCAACTAATTGTGTTGTGGTTTCGAGTGTGCCAGAAGATGACTTGCCAGTGTTTCACGAAGTGTGCGGTATATATTCTGTAAACCGTCGCATTCTTCTTTTGATAAGAAAGCTTGTAACTGTAGAGTTTGAAAGCCTTCTGCATGTCTACGTTGTCAGGCGCAGCCCAGAATCATTTATAACTGACAAGTTCTGCCATTACCAGTCAGATTTGCTAAGAGTACATAGGAAGGGAGAGGTAGATGTGATCAACCCTCGACATTCTCTTTTATGATACTTTGATGTCAATTGCAGTCCAGAGCTCTGTGCCCCTCCTTCTAATATAGTCCTATTATGTAAACCAGTCCTTTGTTTATCGAATCTGATACACACGAACACCCTGGCATGGAAGCCGGCGTGTAACTGCTCTAAGCAGAGGGGAGGCGATTCCAGGAACCACAAAAGCGTGAACCTGTTGTACGGTCCCTTTCGAACCAAGGAAAAAGGGAGAAAGAGGGATGCTTCGCCCGAGCGGAGAAACTTAGTGCGGCTGTAAAAACGACACCGATGTTGCATGTTTCCCGCGTTGTTTTTCGTAAACCAAATACGTATGCCATCTTTTGTAGATTCTTTGCAGAACATATCATTGTAATGGCGTCGCCAACCTGTTTGAAGCTCATGGGAGCAGAAAGTATCGCAACAACTCCTGTTTGCAATTTTATCTATTATTTCTGTCCTCTAACAAAAATTAAGCGCGTTTATGCTATAAAACTCGTGTTCATTGTGTTTTAAGATGATTCATCAGGTAAAAATCTGTAGTGTATTTTTCACACGAGTACTATGATTTCTGTTTGCATATTATCAAAACCCCCGAGACTAGATAGCTGAACAGACATTCGCGGAAGTATTCGTCTCTTTTCGTAGTCCCGTATATAGTCTCGGGTTCTCACAATATGGATTATAATCAACAGCTCACTTGCTTTTTAGCAATTCTTTCATTGCGATTTTTGTATAACATCCGTATTGGGGTGCAACTTGTTTGCGTTTACGGAGCTAGCAGAGCTTTAATTTTTAATCGGATATAAATGAATGTATGCCTTCCTATGTGGATGACCTGAAATTTCATGTAACGTTTTGGCATTACGGTTTGGTGTAGGGTTAGTTAACGTTATCAATTTAATGAAGTTCACATGATTAACTTAAGTCACCAAACTAAATTGTACTCCAAAAGCCTTGCGAACCACTCCAACGAAAAGGGTTCATGAGAAATGCCCACCGACATTCTCAAAGCTGTAGTGTGTATCAAGGTGTCAGGCCCTATGTTGATACTAATAAAGATGCGCTGAGGTAACCCCAGGAGAGCTACGGTCGTGTCTGAGGTCTTGAGGCGGAGCCTTAAAAGAACCACAGCCAGCTCTGAGGTTCTGAAATTGAACCTCAGAATTGCTTGAGGTTGCCTCAAAGGACCGAAAACGAGGTCTGAGGTCCTGAGGCAGAACCTCAGTATTTCTTGGGGTAACCTTAGAGGACCCGCAGCCGGGTTTGATGTCCTGAGGTAGGGCCTCAAGATTCTTTGAGGTAACCTCAGGCAGGGGAACCTCTGAGGTAACCTCAGTATTTCTGGAGTAACCCCAAGACGTTTTTTCCAATAGGGGAAGTAAATAAACTGCTGTGTTAACCTCGTATGTGCAGTCGCTCCTACAGCGTGTTGATAAGTCACGCGTGTGCATGCTCTTCGTGCACAGCGCTTCCAATTTCTGTAATGAAATACGCTGACAGCTGAACAACTGCAACGCATTCGTGACAATAACGTTATTTTCAGATGAGGAATGGGGAGTTTCATCGCCAGGGGCTATACTCCACCGCATAGCTGGTGGTGGTGAATAAAATACTGAGCCCCTTCACAATAAGGATAGGTCTTATTGTAGAACACACACAGATACACTCGAAAATCATAATACGATAATGGAAAAAGTCAAACTAGAACCATACAACACCAACCACACAACACGAACGAGAACCGCACGAAAACTGAACAACAAACGAAAACAAACAAAAAATATACAAACGAAAGTACCTTACAATAACAAACAGTGTGAAACCTTTCTGAGCAAAAATAATTTTTATAAGCTGACATTCACCGAATTCACCTTCATGCGTATGCTCCCTGTGCAGACCCCCTATTAGGAATACAGACAGCAGAGAAGAAAAAGAATGCAATTACCATTAAAAATTACAGGAACACGACTGAAGCACGTTTGGAATACATCAGCAAACTGACTCCTAAGAAAGATGCGCACTAATCAGCAATGAGGAGCGTTCAAAGCGCAATAAATACTCCAAATCAAATTGTTTCGTATGGGCACAGCAAACCATAAACATCCAGAGGATGACTTCAAGATAACACTCGAGGGACATTAAGGACATCCTGTGGATGTCCATTATGATCCAGGTGATGTCAATATGGACTGCATGTGGATGTTCAGACAAGCATCCATTTCCTGTCAGAGAGACATCCACATGGATTTTTTTTTTCCTTTCTGGGAGATTTTACGTACAGGTATTACAGCCCCAGTAATGACAGTACAGTGTACCTTAGCTTTATTTTAGCTTTATTATAGATTATTTAATGGGTATAAACAGCATACATTTCACAATATATGTAAACGTAGAGTCTGACAAGGTTATGTAGCACAGTGAGTATTGACGGGAAAGTATATAAAAGTATCAAAAACTCAATCACAACATATCCTGAGGCTTGGATACATATCACAGCGTAACAATGACTGCACTTGACAGTCGGTATCACAGTAACGTCCCTTGAAAATTGGTGCTGACTAGGATTAATAGTACTACAGTAAGTTTCACAATTCCTCAGACGAGGTCACCTGTATATATGTCTATATATGTCTCTATATAAGAATATCATGTAAGCTCCTCGAGGTTAGGTTAGGCATGGGAGTGTGACATAGGTCGCCTTGACCGACACACTAGACTAGTATATATATATATATATATATATATATATATATATATATATATATATATATATATATATAGATACTCATTGAACGATGCGACAGCACCAGAGGACACGTGTTTCGCCGTGTTTGCGGCTCGTCGGCCCTGGGTAGCTGCGCATCGTTCGGGATTGGCTATATATATTGGCTATATCGGGATATATATATATATATATATATATAGTGATATGAGTCCTCTCACAGTTCGCTTAGACTAGCACACTCAGATATGCATGACAGTATTTCAAAGTCCCCTTGGACTGAAGTATGCAATAACAGTACAACAGGGAAGCCGCCCTAGCAGTTCCTTAAGACCTCAGCACACATGACAGTGTGCCAAAAATACTTTTTTTTGCCTGAAACAGACTTTTTGCAGAAACAAATACGCTATCAAGTTGTCGAGGATAGCTTGAGTACCAGAGGTATATGCGTGCAGAAGCAGCACAGGCAGAAACACCAGGTTAATAGTTCAGTGTTTTAAAATGTTACCTGGACTTTTTAAATCAGTCGCTGTTGCTGGGGCTGTTTTAGTACTTTCATACACTGTCTGTGTCTTTTCTTTGTGTGCACTCCTATACAGTGAGAAAGCTGCATTGTTTATGGTACGTCGTAACTACCAGATCCCTAATTAGATGAAATTACCACCCCACTGAGGACCTGTGACTTTCCAACATGGCAGCACAAGTTGGAAGCAAGCGTCTTTACAGGAAATCTCGAATGGGGTATACCGGATGTTTCAGTTAAATCCCCGGGCTAAATAATTTGTGAACGGTTGCGCCAATCGAAGAACTTTCTTTTTTACAAGTATCTGTTTGATACCGCCTACAAGCTGCGCACCGTGTGAATGAGTGTTTTGGTTGCTCATTATCTAAAGAAAAATTCAAATGAGTTTCGTAAAAAGAGTAACTTCTAAAGGAGGGCGCTGCCGTTATTAAAATGGGTACCATGGCTTTTGGGCCCTTCAGTGCACAACGTTTAGCGGAAAATCTCCAAATGAAGCGGCCATTTGTTGCAGTAATTAATTGGTTTCGGTTTACACAATTTTGTTGTGGGTGGTCGCGCTCAAGCGCAAAAGGGCGCTTTTCCACTTACTTACCCACCAATTTAACTTCACTTTATTTATTTTTGTTTAGGTGCCTCAAAACAACCCACTACGGTTTTCTTTCAATGTATTACACCAATGAATTACGCCCTTTTGCGCTTCGCTGAGACGGAAAATATGTAAGTCGAAACCAATTACCTATTGCAACAAATGACCCACTTTGTTTGCAGATGTTTGTCTAAAAGGTGGTCACTGAAGGTCCCTATAGGGGTGGTACCCATTTTAATGCCTAGACCGTGCTGCTTTAGAAGTTACGTTTTTTAACGAAACTTTGAATTTTTAATTAAAGAATGAGCGCTTCCCACTCATTCACACAGAGTGCAGCTTGTGGGTGGTATTGGACAGAAAATAAAAAAGAAAGTTATTCGTTTGGTGTACCCATTAGCGAAGTATTTAGCCCGGGGATCTAAGTGAGACACCCGGTATAGTTTGAATTATCGTTCACCCAATTTCATTCTGACATTTTATTCTATACAAGTGTACTATTGTACTCTTTCATCTCAATTTTAATATTTCCCTCATTAATATTCTTCGCATTCCACATTTCTTTGCAAATTTCGTATTTCAAATGAACTGCCTCGAATACAGTTATCATACAGTTATCACACCTTTCTTTGAAAGCCCCAATGAAAAAGTTAACACATTTTATCTAAATAGCCATCAGTGGTCATAGTAGCGAAGCTGTAGCAGACGCATGCAGCGCTGAGAACTATACTTACTGAGACAATTATTTAAAACAAAAAAGCTCCCTGTGCATAAGCTGTGCTCATTCTACGGTTACTCTCGCCAGCTTTTTTTCTCGGTCTTTAGCATGTCGCAACCATGCCTTGATATGCGTCCCCACTTCCACCTTGTTTGCTGTGGACTTTTTGTGTTTGCTCGTACAGCCCCTGAAATGAACGATAACCTGGTTCACCAGTTGGCACGTGGCACATTCTAGTTAAGTACAAATAGCTATCTAGTTAAGTACAAATGCTTAAGAAGAATGCACCATTTTTAATATGTGGCGGCACGGTTTCCATTTTCATGTGTTTCTACAAGTGCCCTGCATTTACTTGCTTTTTTGTATTCATCGTTTCAAGCATGGTTATTACTGCTTCTTTTTGCACAAATTTTTGGATGCGCATTTGATGAATGCAATGTGATCCAGGAAACAGGCCTTGTCATTCCACGCCAGACCAATGAGCTACGCACTACTGTTTTGCGCTTCTCGAGCTTAGTGCAGCCATCCTGCATTAAAGCTGCCTGTTATTGTTCCTGGGTCATGTCCGTACATTTTTTATGCCACAACCCGGGAACCGTAGTCTAACTCATTGGTGAGAATGGGAAATCCAAGAACGAAAAAATGGTAGCACCGCCAGCATGGTACCGGTATGAAAGTTCCGCCTATTTTAAGCCAGAACGACAGCCACGCATGTCCTGTGCGTTCTGAGGAAAAAGTTCCACAAGCACACTTGCAACTATAGTACATACAGTACAACCAGCACTTGATGTTCTCTAGCAAAAATGTCCTTCCTTTTAGTTCAAAGATGTACAGTTCTCACTGATGCAGTAAAGACTCGTACGTTGCACTGTGATGGAGACGGCATTTGAAGGTATGGTATCCGTACTGAAAATGATGCTGGGGAAGTTGAGCACTGCGAATTTTCGTTTGCCTTTCTGCCCGATCCAGCTCTATACTGTTCCGCCAAGGAGTCGGTCAATATGTAGCACAGGATGTTCCGTATTGCGTGGCCAACATCATAACCCCCAAGGCGACAGAGTTCATCAATCTACATTTGGGTAGAGCAACAAAGGTATTAGACGAGTATCAATGAACTACCTCAATGATAGCGTAATGCGCACCAGCTTTATCAACCGCATAGGTACACCAAATGGAATGCTTGCTGTGGGATACAATCTTGCATAAAAATTTGCTTATCCATTTCGTACTGGAATAATGTTAAGACTTATAATATGCACTATACTTTAGCATTATTTAATTTCCTTAAGTTTTCTGCACAATATACATAGTTCTACTATGCATCCTCTACGTTGAAATTCCATATTGACATGAAAGCAGGTAGCTTATTAACATTGACTGTGAATATACTTCAGTAATGCTAGGAAGATTGCTCACCAGTTGAGCTGTCTTGCTCTCGTTCAGGGTGCTGTCAAATGCCTCCAGGTCTTTAGTGGTAGTGAAAGGTGCTCAAGAACGCGAGCGTGTCGAGAACACAGCTCCTCGATTACATGTTCCAGCTGGACTAGGCGCATCATATGCAGCAGCCTCATGGCCTGTCGTTAAAACTCTGTATGACAAGGCACAGCACCATTATATTTGTAACGAACTGAGACAGTGCAACATTGCGATCACCCCAAGACGTGATGTTTTTAGATGAAACCTGCGAACTACTGCGAACATGCGAACTACTCGTCGACGCTGTTGGGTTAGCCTAGTCACCGAAAACGGCGATGAAGCCCTCACTCTGTCGGTGTGCTGCACTATAAGCGTAACGTTTCTCCTTCACTTTCGGCATTTTAGTCCCACTTGCAACCGCCAAGGCACCAAAACACACTACTAAAGCTTTAGTATAGCACCAACACTGCAGCGAAACGCCGAGCAGCGAGACGCGACAAGCCCTATTACAAGTCCTATATTACGAAGGAAACAGAAAGGAAAACATGGAAATGCATGAGAATTACCTTCTACAGAGCTCCCCACCGCACGTCGTGCAAAAGAAGCGACGCGGCAAAACGTGCAAATCCAACGAGGCGGCGAGTGATGATTGTGGGGATGATGATGACAATCGTGTCGATGGCGGTGCCGCTAACTTGATAGCACGAGCACTAGTTTCGCTGGAACTTGGAGATGTGCGGAGGACCCAGGGGGATCGGAAAGAGATCGGCTTCGGGGTGGGTAACGTTGTGAAAACGGGTTTTGACTGCATAAAAATGCTTTGTTAATAAGAGGATACAATTCCTCTAGGATTCAATGCATACATGTTCCGGATACTCATTTAACACTCGCTTTCGAATAACGACAATTTTATGCTTTCGTATGTTGGATGCACCTCGTAGAAGGGAAATAAATGATGTTTAAATGGATTACGACTGATCTATATTAAGTCTCATGAATCAAATTTACCTTAAGGAGATGTCTAAGACACGTCAAAAAAGGGACGCCTTTTCCCCGGCCACGTGCGTATGTCTAAGAGACGTCAGCTCATGGAGGTTATTTTTGCGATGACATGCGGACATCTCATAGACATTCAAGATGGACGAGGATATTTGGATCAGTTTTGGACGTCCATGGGACGTTTATGGTTTATTGGGGGGAGCAGCCGGCGCCCTCCAACATGGCGGCCGGTTGCACACCTCTCTCCCACGAGCCCCTCTCTTATGCGCTATCCAGCCTTTATACATAGAGATCAGTGGTCTTGACCAAGTTTTAAAAGCTTTACGTTTACAGTTAGTTAAGGGAAATTTTATTGTGTTATTTCTGTGACCTACTAGAGGATGGAAGATTGGATCAGAAATGTGGAGCGCGTTCAAAACGTGCCCAGCGTAGCCGTGTCTGCATGACTATTTGGGATGGCATGCATATCCCCGGTTCCGAAATTCATTATCTCAAAATTCACGACCTCGCAACAAAAGAAATCCTCGATTCCTTCGGAAGATGATATTGCGTGTTGAAAAAGCCGATATCCCTGATTAACCTCTTAGCTTCACGAATAGTCGACTGTCGAAGTCGTTTTAGCGAATGGACGACACCTTTTAGCGACTTGTTATGCTTAGTAAGGCAAATGCGCTGTCACAAGTTTATTATCAAGTCAAGTTTGGTGTGTGTCTGTGTTTTTCCTCTGTTTTTCTTCTTTTTTCTTTTTTTTAGTGTTAGAAGCTCCTTGTTGGCAATTTCCCCCTGCGCGACTGTGCATTTTAAACGGCTTATTTTAACCAGGGGCACCACCGAAATGCTTTTTTTTTTCTTCTTCTTGTTCTGAACGTGGTCTTATGGTGTATGCTTTTACGTGAAAGATCAACAAATAACGAAGGAGACTCAACAGGAATGAGCGTCATACGTTGTGTGAAACACAGAACAAAAACTTTTACCACTGATTGCTTCACAATGATCCGCCATGTTTGCTGAGGAAGCAAACGCAATTCAGCGCACAGTCTGCTGCCAGCACCGCCTCGAGACCACCCCGACACTTCCCGCCCAAGCCTGCTTTGACCTAACGTCGACTAACCTAACCGATACGCTAACCTAGCCTAGCGGTGATGGTGTTATTCAGATACATATTATTTTTTTTATTTATATACGTTAAGTGCCATAGCTATGGCATTACATAAGGGGGGGGGGGGACAATAGGAAAAGGATACATATCAAAAGCACGACAATCACAAGAAAACACAACCATACAGCAATTACCTACTCTCTCTAGTACAATCTCTCACGGGCCCTAGTAAAGGTATCAATATTATTATTCATGACAACTTCTTCAGGCAAAGAATTCCAATCACGGATGCCTGTCTGAAGGGGGAAATTATAAAAATAGTCTGTCATGCCAAATGTCGTCTTAAGCTTGTGATGGTGGTCAAGACGGGCCGATAAGTGGTTGGCTGGTTGAATATACGAAGAGCCATTTAGGAAAAGCCGAAAAATGCTCACCAGCCTTTTAACCTTCCTTCTGTTAGCAAGAAGTGGGATGCAATTTGATTGCTTGAATTCAGTAATGCTGGTCCAGTCATATTTTTTAAAGATAAAAGGGACCGCCTTATTTTGAACGGCCTCGATTTGTTCAATTAAATACTTCTGGAAGGGATTCCAAATAATGGACGCATATTCCAATTTACTGCGGACCAAAGTGTTGTAGGCCATTAATCTAACATCTGTAGATGCCAAGCGCAATACACGTCGTAGAAACCCCAGAGTATGAGCTGCTTTGTGAGAGATTTCATTAATGTGATGTGACCACGACAAGTTATGGGCCAGATGAACCCCCAAGTACTTATATATCATGACATTCTCTAGATTACTATCACAAAATACGTAGGTATTACAGTATTGCGTCTTCGCCCTGGAGAAGGTCATACATTTACTTTTTTTCTACATTAACCTCCATCTGCCATACAGTACACCAGTTTTTAATGTTCGTTAAATCAGACTGCAAAACTAACTAAATCGAATTATCTCTAATTGGACGGTAAAGGACGATATCATCAGCATAAAACCTAATGCTGGATTGTATTGAATTTGGCAGGTATATAGAAAAGGCTCAGTACCACACAATGGTATAACTGTTATACTTTTAGTTCTGTATATGACGCGCTTTCTCTCGTATACGCAATATTGACCTTTCAAACGCTTTCAGTTACACCTTCACGTTATACCAAATTGGACACCCCCTGACTATAATTCTCCAGGAATGCAGGCTTAACCACCAGGTGCATGCAACATTTACTGAGGACGGCTTGTTACACAGCAAGTAAAGAACGCACGATAGCTAACAGAATAGAAAAAAAAAAGAAAACGGACTAATAATACTAGCATATACGTGAATTAGAGTAGCAAGGGGTGTCCAGTAGTTAAACCACGGCAGGGTAGCTAAAAAGAACAGAAAATTAAGTGGCGATTTAGCGGTAAATGCCAGAGTTCGAGGTAACTCGTTACTGTAACTAAGTTCCTTTTTTTGGTAACTTGTAACTTAACTCGGTACTTTTGCGCCGTGGTAACTTTCAGAAAAACTTTCGTTGCTTTTTCAGGTAACTTTGGCAAAGTAAGTTAAGTTACGTTCCAAGTTACTTTTAATTCGCTTTTCACTCACGTGCACATATTTTCTTGCTTTCTCTCCGGTTCCTTCTTGGCATTTTTGCTATAAAACGTGATATTCAATCAATGACAGTATTTTATTCAGGAAGTAAGAACCGCTGTCATTGAAATGAATCTGAACCATTGTGCGCTCACAGAGAGTAAGATGCAAAGCGTTCGAATAGACCTCTGTAAAAGAAACGTCATCATGACGTTAGTAGACACACTAACACAGAAACAAATCGGAAGGAGAGGGCTGGGTTCCACAAACGGGCACTTGTTAGCAGCCTCCTATAGACCTCTCCCAGTTTGTAAGCAAATGACGTCATAGTGTTCGACTGCGCCACCAATTTGGTAGAGCTGAGCTACGCTGGAAGCTAGGGGCGAACAAGGTCCGCACGAAAGCCACGGTCTTGAAGGGATTACGATGGTCCCTGAAAGGGACGCCACTTTCGGCCCTACTTTTCTTTCAATAGGAGGCAGCGAGCAAGTGCCCATTTGTGGAACCCAGCCCATCCCTTCCGATTTGTTTCGGTTTCAGTCTGTCTACGAACGTCATGATGACGTTCCTCGGGTAAAGGTCTATTGAAAGAAAAATAGGAATGAAGGTCGCGTCCCTTTCAGGGACCATCGTAACCCCCTCGAGACCATGGCTTTCGGGCGCGACCTTGTTCACCTCTAGCTTCGAGCGTAGTTAAACTTTACCAAATTTGTGGCGCTGTCGAACACTATGACATCATTTGTTTACAAATAGGGAGAGGTCCATTGTTGGATATAAACGATGACGATCTAAGCGTGTTGCATTCCTCCGCAGGTAACTCAAGGTCTAGCTCAACTACTCACGCGCGCTACACCTGCGTAATGCCGTTTCGTGTCGGAAGTAACTTGGAAGTAACTCGTTCTTTTTTTAAATAACTCAGTAACTGCGTGTTACATTTCAGGCTAAAGAACTTCGTTTTTAAGTTAGTTACATTTTTCACACGGTAACTTAACTCTTCACGAGTTCTTTTTGACGGGTAACTTGACTAACTTCTCAATATGGTAAATGCAATAGAAATGCGTCAGCATAAGTGCATACATGACTCACGGACATCGACTTACGGTTGTTGACTTCCGGTCTAAACCCAACTTCCCGTCTAACCTGACTTCCTGCTGTCCACCTCCGATCTGTACTTGAGTTCTGGTTCGGCACATTTGATTACTTTTGTAAATCCATTTAATTAACCTTTATTGGCCTCAATTACTTTGAATCACCCTGTAATTGCCCCTTAATAACCGAAGGTAACCGCAGGATACCAGAGGTAATCTTGGATTTCATTTAATCCCTGTTAATTAGGTTCGCTGTAATTACTCTAAATTCGGCTTTAATTGACGTTAATTACTTGAATTACATTTAATTACAGTACATAAGTTACATGACGGTGACTTGTGATTACCTTCAGTAATCTTTAATTTAATTTCATCTTTCTCTTAATTACATATACTTGCATTCATTACCTTTAAACTCAACCTTCTTGCTTTATTTACCTTTAATTTTCTCTAATCACTTTCAGTTACTCCTACTGTTATTTTGCCTCCGAATACTTCAATTTCAAATAATTTGCCACCATTTACATGTACTGTCTTATATCCCCTTTACATGTCTACTTATACCGCTGCCTCGGTGAGGCTTCACCACACACGGACAAACAACAACTTTATTAGAAGATGATGACTGGGGAGTTTCATCCCTAGGGGCGATACTCTACCCCATTGCTGGTGGTTACGCGGGGAATGAAATAATGAGCCCCTTCACAATAAGGATCGAAGTCCTATGGTCTAGAGAAAGGTGAAGAGAGCTTTAAGGGTAGAGCGTTGGTGAGCTCGATGTGGACAGGGACCAAGCAATTTTGTGAGAATGATAGGGCGAGTGTCTAGCTCGTTAAGGGATCCGAAGAGTACGGTTCGGGATTGTTGGTTGTGTGAGCAATGGAGAATGTGCTCTAGATCCTCCACATCACCGCGGTGACCACAGTGGGGAGAGTCAACTTGCCTCTAGCGGTAATGCCACTTTTCTGTGAAGGCCACTACGAGGCGTATTCGATGAACGAATGCGGCATCTCGAGGAGAGACGTGTCGACGCTTGCGGAAACCGAGAGCTGGATCAACTCTGCTCAGCATGGCTGGGAGGAGGACGTCGGTCCATTGGTGGGTAGCCAGAGGAGTCACGAGGCGTCGAAGTACCGACTGACGATCTCCTCGCAGCAGCGCAATACGCGTCCGTCTCCGAGACGAGAGACCAGCTTCGGTGGCGCTGTCGGCCTGTCTGCATTGCCTTCGACACCGCAATGGGCTGGAACCCATTGGAAAACCAAGATAACACAAACACACACATGCAGCTTTTTCCATTTTGACGCTCCTAATGCTAACGTATTAAAAGGATATAGAAACTACTTGCAAAAATGGTAGTTACAAGCATTAGTCTAACTTATTTTTGTAGTTAAGTAGTAGTTAGGTTATAGCGAACTATAACTACTTCGCATCTTTTTACTTAGCCTTCCGTGTGTTCACGACCTTCTTTCTTTGTGCCTAATAGCGACAACTCTGAGATTTTTTTTTTCATCTTGGTAATCACGCGCATGCACAAATAATCAGTACTGTGCATATTCAGCAGTGTCATTCAGGAAGGAAATTTCGTAACAAACTGCAATGCTCAATGCAGGTGCACAGCGACGCATGCTTTGCCTAGCACAAGACCGCCAAGCGCGTGGGGCGAGAAGGGACTGTTTCGATGGGAAGCCAGGACAGTCAACACGAACCTCAGCTGCTAGAGCATCTGTCAAACTGGTTGAGTAAGACCGGTTGGACGCGCAATGGAGACATTTGTTGTGAAACAGAAATGCTACGGCGCACGACCAGAAAGATTTATGTTAATCAGGGTACACACAGCACATCCAAAAAGCGTGCGCCTCCTCCGTCACCAGATTCGAGGCCATGACTACATCAACACTACATCAGTATTGAATGCAGGGGTGCGTGCTCAGTTTGCGCGTGCGTGATTGTTCCGAGGGTGGGAGCTCACTGTCTTCTCGTGCCCCATTACCCACGCGCTATTTATACGCCTACGCGATCATAGATATATAACGACGTGCATAAAATATATATAGAATATAGTTATATCAATGCAGTTAAACAACTACATCCTAGTACTTGAGAAGTAGTTTTAACTAGTACGGTTGTGACGTAGTTACACTACAGTAAAGTCGAGTTGAATAAGCAAACCCGGCAACAGCAAGGCGGTTGCAGTGGGAATGATCCGAAAGAAGAGAGAGGGAAAGAAACAGGAAGGGGCGGGTGACCGTTTTCCTTCCGCACTATCGTGCATTATCTTCCCGCAGACCAGAGGTCGGATTCACAAAAAGCTCGTGCGACGGAATCTTTCGTAACTCCGTCGTACGGGAAAGTTACGACAAAGTGTAGATTCACGAAGGGCGCGCGTCGCAAAATCTTCGCAGCTTATGGCGGAATCCTGCGTGAGCTCCCGAGCAGTCTTAGGCGGCAACCGCATGGAGCACTCTTGCCGACTGAATGGCAGCAGAACCTGAAAGGAACGGTGACTTACTAAGCGAACAATAGACGTCGGACCGATGAGCCGGTTTCTGCCAAGGATAGATATTTAGTCTGGGGAGAGGAAGTGACACCACCCGACGGAACCATGTGCGCCAATGAAAACACGCTGCACAGGAAATGCCACAAACACGTGACAAAGTCACCTGTGACATGATTGTCACCGCTTTTTTTTTTTTTTTTCGGGTTTTGCCCTCTTCGCCCTGCCTCCTAGAAGGACACGCAGATGGCCCATCGCGCGGACTTTGACGTCGATATATTAATATCAGAAGTTTCAAGGAGGCCACCCCTTTGGAGGGTCAAACTTGTTCAGTATTAGGACATCAAGTTAAAATATCCTTTGGCTTTAGGTGGCAAGGTGTGTGCAAGGAGAAGATGACCAAATGAAACATTAAAATATTATTTGTGGCACATGGCAAATCGGAAATGTGAGGAGATAACGGTAATAAAAATGCAGTCTGATATGTCTTTAGTGAGCATTGCTAGAAACACTCATAAGCCTTCTCTTCTCTCTCTCTCTCTTCTCTTCGTATCTCAAAATTTCTTGTAAACACCTGATTTCTAGATGTTATTAGCACTGTACCTTTTCAACCGCTAAAATATGATTTGTTACTAAACAATGCGTACAGCAGTTTACTACAATAAGCATTGCCACATCGCGTGCAACAAGCGGTGGTAAACGCTAGGCCGACGCTTCATCATGACAACCTCAACGTGGACATTTTGCACCATGCGGTTGCATAGCTTCGATACCGTTCCGTTCATGCTGAGTTGGCGCTCCGTTGGCCCGATTCAGTTGGCAAAAGTTGCTCCATGCGGTTGCCGCCTTACGAGGAAAGGTGGCGGCGTATATGGCAGCGGTGGATTTGAAGACGGCAAACAAAGACTCCGTAATACGCGTCCACGCATTGCACTTTGCCACCGAACCTTCGAGACCATCCCCGAAGCGTCAATGACGCACTTTTTTGCTTGATAACCTTCGACAAATGCTTCAATTTTTTGCTTCGTAAAATCAGATCGCAGGGATTTTTTAAGCATCCCCTACACCCCGCTAAGACACCTCCAAAAATCGTGTAACATCCCTTCAAATTGTCTGCAAGAAAGGCTAAAAAAGACATAAAAGCTGCAAATATGGGTGCCGCACACCCCCTACAAAACACCCGCCCCCCCGAGACGAACATACTGGGAATATCCCCGCTGGGTCGTCAAACGCGTTTCGCCTGTGATTGCATGGCATCCATTATGGCTACAAAATGATCGAGAGCACGTGTGGTAACAGCACAATTGGGGACGGACGACTTCTTCTTCTAAAGGGTTGAGTGTTATTGGTACGATTGCAGATTTTCGTCACCGTTACCATAGTGAAAACATAGTCTCGCACCCGTTGCCTGTTTCTCTCCTGGCAACTTCCTCTGCCTCATCAAAGGGGTACCCCCTCCCCTACGATAGCTTTGTGAATGGTGCTTACGACGCCGTCATACGCGCGTCGTAAGCTGCGACGTCTTAGCGCATCTTAGCGTTACTTCTGATCGCGTTTATGAACCCTACCGCAGAGCTCAACAGCCAAGTTGCGCTCTTCGAAAGGACGGCTTTCCGAATGTTTTCCCCGCTATTACCTTTGTAGCAGTGCCCTGCATGCGCTTTCTGTTTCTGTCCAGACAACGTGAGGTGCACTGGGCAAATTTCGGAGTTCAATTGGGTAAATTAAATTTCTGGAGAATTAAATTTGATAAAACGGCTCTGAACTAATGGTAAATTTTCTTCTGAAATAAGGAAGGTTGGTCCCGTAATGCTAAGACAAGCCGATTTTTAATAATAATTTTAATGATAAGTTAGGTTAAACACCCTGTAGACTTTCTTGCGAGTTTCCACGCAAAATATGGCGGTCCATGGGCCCCAATCTACAATAAACTTTCACATGGCAACCGTTGTAGTTATCTTTAAAGTTGGTGCACTCCAAACGTCACGTGGCAAGGTGGCGTACATGGAGGCCAGCTGGTGGATGAACTCCATAATGTAAAATCCTGAGTCTGTGCATAATGAGGGGCGACACGAACACACGACTCAAACCAGCTATGTTAACTAATCCAGGAACATACACTCACACATGGTCACATACTCAGGGTTGAAAAAAATCCGGATATTTTTAAAAAGATCCTCTCCAGTGGGTTTTTGGTAGTAAAAAACGGATGTTTCTGAATATATTTGGAGAATATATACAAGGCTAGAAACGTGAAATAGAGTAAAACCAATGTGCATTGCTGTTCTTGATTTCGGGTGGCCTCTCATAATTTCTGTTCACGGAACTGTCTGTCCTATCATTGTATCAGTTTCTATTGTTTTCTGAAAAGTGGAGTTCCATGCACGCGTGATTGAATGGTGTGGATCATACACGCCTGGATTAGCCGTCGTGTTTCAGTTACAGTGCCTCCAGGAAGCGGAAGAAAGTCCCTCCTTGAATGGGCAGAAGTAGAAGAAAGCGGGAAAAAGTTTAATCTATAAAGATATAAGTGAAAAAACTTAGTTAAAAAGTTACAAAATTAAAACAGTTAAAAGCTAATGTTGCGTGTCTTCGGCTTTTGCAAACAGCCAACAGTACAAGAAAATAAACCGGGAGTCTTCCGTGTGACGTTGAATTCAGATTGTCATTCACATCAGATCTGGAGAAAATCTCTAAAAAATCCGGATAAAACTGTGTATTAAGTCCAAAAAATCCAATGGATAAAATCCATGTGGATTAAATCGAAGCAACCCTGGTAGAAGATCACATACTCGAGTACCTGACCTTCTTGTTGCCTTCTTTTCCCTCTTTTCCCGTGCTATGCCACTATATGTACCATGGTGTTCTTGTGATTAGTACACTTTGCTGGTTTCACTGTTGTGTTCATGTCGTCCCTCTGTGTGCCCAGATTCAGGCTTTTACATTATGGAGCAGTACGTGGACACCGTATTGATAGGCCGGTGGTCCAAATCGGTTCAAGCAACGCGTTAATTTCTGGGCGTCTGAGGCTTACGTGTCTGTGTTGCCCATAAATAGTAGACCACCTGCCGCGGCACGTCACATGGAGATATCATGATATTGGGGAAGGATTGATCGTTGGCAAAACATGCGCACGTGGATGTTGCGGTAGTGTAAATTCTTGGTTTTCGCGCTGTGTGAGGTGAGGTCAGAGCAGTATCTGCAAGGCATATGAAGTTTTCCTTCGTATTTCCTTCGCGCAATGGCATCTATGATCGGAAAGAACGAACAAAACAACTCATGTGATCGGCGGCTGCCAAGCCATGTGGCTTTATTTTGTCAACAATGGGTCGCGTCACCTGGCATTGTGACGTAGACTGTTTGTAAACAGGATGTGGTCTATTGTGGTCTGCCTTGGTCATTTCTCGTTTTTTAGGTCGTTTTCAAATGAATGTTGCAATTGTCCCTCAAATTCCCTCAAATGACTAGCATAGAAATTAATTACAATAGTGTTTTGAAGAGCATCGAAAAATGCAAGCTTTCGTCCGTGTGTGGCTTTGATTACATCAATTCAAAACTTCTTAAAAACACTAAGAATGTCGCAGCTGAATTTCTAGCTTTAAACTTATCACAGTCCCTCTCGCGCGGCGAAATCCCATCTGACTGGTTAATCGTGAAGGTCATTCCAGTATTTAAATCTGGCAACAAGGAGGACCTATACAATTACAGACCAATTTCCCTCACTAGCTTACCCTGCAAGTTTCTGGAACATCTATACTCATCTCCCATCTCACTGTTTTCCTTGAGGATAATATTTTTTCTTTCCTTATCAACATGGTTTCAGGCGCGACTATTCATGTGAGACACAGCTGGCAGGCCTAACTAACGACATCCTCTCTACCTTAGACAAAGGATTCCAGGTGGATGCCATATTCATTGACTTCGCGAAAGCTTTCGACCGTGTTCCCCATGACCACCTATTAATGAAACCAGGAAGGCTAAACATGGATCCGTTGGTTCTGCAATGGATACGAAATTTCCTGTCAAATAGATAGCAATTAGTCGTTTTTAATAACACGTCATCTCACATCACTGAAGCAACATCCGGCATTCCTCAAGGTTCTGTTATCGGCCCTCTACTTTTCTTAATATAGATTAACGACCTTCCGATTGGCTTACCTTCTACTGTTCGCCTCTTCGCAGACGACTGCGTTATCTACCGGATAATAACATCAGTCTCATACCATGACCATATCCAAAGCGACCTTGATAGAGTACAAGCCTGGGGCTCGAACTGGTTTTTACCTGTTAACTCAAACAAATGCAAAATTATGTCGTTCACACGTCGGATACCAACCATTGTACCTTATCATCTTGGTTCCTGTGACCTTGTGCGCGTCTCCTCATTTAAGTATCTCGGTGTAATCTTAACTAACCTCTCTTGGTCAAACCATAACGCTTACACCATATCTAACGCTAATCGCTCGGTAGGATTCTTACAACGCAGTCTAAAGCTAGCATTACCATCAGGTAAGAAACTAGCCTACACTACCCTGGTAAGACCTAAACTGGGGTATGCTGCCTCCGTCTGGGATCCTTAAGACGCAACGCTGATAAATTCCATCGAGAGCGTTCAGAATCACACCGTACGCTTTATTCTCAACGACTACAGCACTAACTCCAGCGTCACGGCAATGAATTAATCCCTTTCCCTACCCCCGCTAAGCCTACGTCGTTCTTTATCCGGACTCTCCCTTTTCCATAAAATATTTCATAACACATCTTTACACTCTTTAATGTTAAACCCTCCATCGTACGTCTCTGAACGTCTCGATCATCCATTCAAAGTCGCAGTTCATTCCCCGAGGACTAATTACAATTACGAATCCTTCATCCCTCGCATATCTCGACTCTGGAATGATCTCCCCTGTGACTGTGTTACCCTGATTGACCCAATTCATTTTAAGCAATCTGTAGCTGTCCTACTAGGTATTTTGTTGTGCTAACTTGTATTGTGTATCCTTGTGTAGCTTGTATATTTTATTGTGTGTTATACAGGGTGTTTCAAAAAACGTGTCATTCGGGCTTTATAAAAAAACGGGGCGACCGAAAAATACGGGGAAAACGGCATTTGTGTGGCAACTGAGTTCGCCATCTTGCACAAATGTTTTCATTTGATTTTAATTAAAACAAATTGAATTTCTTTAATTGAACTCCAAAATTTCCCAAGTCAACCTAACGTTCTTTTTTACAGAATTTGAGAGCCCGTAGCGAACTTAGTCAGATACACCAAGAAATCCGCTCGATATTGCAAATGGAACTGCCCAAAAAAATTCCCGAAATTGAGGCTTCAAAGCTTCGGGTATTCAACGGCGCACCAAATCAGTCGCAAAGATGCGCGACTGTCATGTCAAGTCTATCGATCACGTGGGCCCAATTAACACTGCGGACGTGAACAAATATTTTATTTCAGCAGCCGATGTGACCACCCGCTTCATCATTACCAAAGCGGTATATGATAAGTCATCTCTTCACATTATTGAATTCTTGGAAAACGATGTCATTAACAAGTTTGGCTGCCCACGTACACTAATCAGTGACAACGACAGAAGTTTTACGTTATTGGACAAGCAATTGTCCAATTGGACAAGCAATTAAGCATTGGAAAAGTACCCTGAGGCACATCACATCAAACATACACTGACCGTAACGTATGCTGCACAAACTAATGGACTTGTAGAACGTGCCAACGGTAGGATGTTTCGACCACTTAGTAAGAACATAAATGGAGATGCTGATCACTGAAGTTCCTACTTACAGAAGTCTACATTCCAGGTTAACACCCACACTCTTAAAAATGAACTTCACCACATAGCACGCTCCTAGCCAACCATCACCCCGAATGACAACGTTCTCGCCTTAGATTTGTTGAAAACGGGAGGAGGAGCCTATTTTGTGCCGTGCATAATGGCACAAAATAGGCTCCTCCTCCCGTTTTCAGCAAATCAGGGGCGAGAACGTATGTTCAACTATGTTCCCCGTCTTCCCATCGACAATGAAATGGAAATTCGCATCAATGGACTAGAGAACACGCAGACTGCTCGCAGAGAAGGCCTTGCAAACCTTACGGAGTATCTTTCCAATATGAAGTCGACGTTTGATGTACACCACCTACACTCTTAAAAATGAACTTCACTGCATAGCACGCTCCTAGCCAACTATCATCTCGAATGATATTGTTATCAGCCCTGATTTGTTGAAAACGGGAGGCGTACGCCTTTTTTGTGACACTTATGCTGTTCATAATTGTCACAGAAAAGGCGTACGCCTCCCGTTTTCAACAAATCAGGGCAGATAACGATATCATTCGGGATGATGGTTGGCTAGGAGCGTGCTATGTGGCGAAGTTCATTTTTAAGAGTGTACTACCAACGTTTGAAGTCGGCGACGCAGTGTGGTACGATAACGGTATTCGCAACAGCAAATTTGTAGCCGTTTACAAGGGACCATTCATCATTACTGACATAAACAAGTGCACATACAAAATACAGCGCACTCGCAACGGAAGTCAGGAATCTCGGTTTGCCACTGCGAAGCAACTGAAGCAAGTCATCAAACGAACATCAAATTCACTAGCTGAACAAGCTACGAATGAACCGCCCCAACCTGAGACTGTGCTCCAAGACAACCCGCCACAGGACTACAACAGCTGCAAGAGGCCACAACGTCGTACAACACTACGTCGGTGGATGGAAGACAACGTCGTGGAATGCCCCAGCTGCGAGCACGCAACTGATTAAAGGGACGATCTCGTACAGCCGGGGCGATTCTGAAACTTAGACAAAACTAGCTTCACGAGTAGTGTGCACATACAGCCGTCAAAGTTTCATTCGGAATAACCAAGTCGTTTTCGAGGAATTCGTCGAAACGTTCCGTAATAGCAGACAACGAAACGTGCGCTTCTCTCATGCATACGTCACGTATGACGTCGGCCTGCGGGTACGTCGACATTGTCATGGTAATTTTAACTTGCAGAAGCACATTGGGTTGAGTCATCCCCTTTGCTCTCGAAATGGGGACACTCAGGCATATACCTCCGCGAGCGGGGAATGTAGTCCGAGCATTGACAGTGGGGTCTCCCATAATGTGGCGCATAATCGGATACGTGGAAGCTAAGTCACGTGTTTTCTTTCCGCGAGTATTTAATGCGGTTTTTAGATAAACACTTTATTTCGAAGCATGATCAGTGCGCAACGGGGAGTGTAATGGAAGCGCGCGTAATATATTTTTGGTAAGAGCTGTAATGCGACCGCGCGCGCCGATGGCCGGCGACTTCGGATTTGTGATTCTGGGTGGGGTTGTCCTGTGACTTTTAACTTGTCTCTGACGATTTACATAGTTGTTTTAAACCACCATGCTTGCCACATCCCAGAATTTGCATTTTTCAGCTGAGAACTCAAAGAAAATGTACGAGAGTTGCCGCGGTGCCCAGTAACTTGTGAAAGTCGTCTGCTCACGCCGATGCATTAGCGCGCGCAAAAGCAGACGATTTCTGTGTCCTATCACCATGGAGTTAAGAAACAAAGAGATGCCCTAAGCGCCTCGCCCAATGCAAGCGGGCGTGCTGTGACCCGCGCATGGCATTGTGGTTAGTTGCCCGCACACGTGACCCATAAGCGTCACGGCAAGACGTCATAAAACATGGCGTCCTCCATGTCCGCGGCGTATCTTACCTGAATACAGAGACGAGCTGCGGCCGAATAACTTGTTTCCGCTTTCATAACATCTTTGGAGAACTTATCACACCCGTTGAAACACAAGATAGATCAACTCAGTGTGGAATCAATGGATCACTAAATCGCTAGAAGACGTACGTACGTCATCGTGACATTGCCTGGCTTCTCTTCTGTTTTGCTCAACTTTTAATTGCTGTGATTTATCACGCGGCAAATGTTGAAACACCCCATCAGCTTCAAAGTATTGTGCGAATGGACTCCTTGAAGATAAGAGGTTTGCTGAAGATGAGGTTTGCTAACCTTCCAAGCCTCCGCGCAGACCGCCATAACGCCGAAACATGTGGGGATCACGTGACCGGGCAACTACAGGTTTTCCCGTCCATTTTAGTCCAAGTGCGATCTGAATTAGTCCAGGTGCAAACTGAAATAATCCGGGCGCCATCTGAAAAAAATCCAGATGCCCTTTAATTTAACCCGGGTGCCATTTGAATTAATCTATGGTGTTTTTAGGCACTATAACCGTGTACTCACACAAGGGAGATCCCCGCAGAATATTCTACAGACGTGTAGTGGAAGGAGAAGTAAAAAGCTGCTGACAGGACTTAGATTCTGCTGCGGCTTATGTTGAGCATTCGCACGGCGCCGAGATATCGAGTTTTAAAGCAGAAGCATAGCAGACGACACCATTGGTCATGTCGTCTGCTACAGAATATCTTCTCAGTGAGCTGCAGGATATTCCACACGGTTAGAAGAGCACTAGACGGCATGACTCCCATGGCAGACGACACCACTGGTACCGTCGTCTGCTACGGAATATCTTCTGACCAGAACTGCTGGATATTTCGCGGAGTTGCAATAGCGCGAAAAGGCATGGCTCACATAGCAGACGACACCACTGGTGCTGTCGTCTGCTACAGAACGTCTTCTCACTGAGCTGCAAGATATTCCACGCGGTTAAGCCCGAATCCCATAAGAGGCGACACGCGGCAGATACACACGAGAAGTGACAAAGTCGACGTCACTGCCGCCACACGAGCGTCAAAAAAGCTTTGTCGCGGCTGAATATTTCTGCATCTACTCCCGGTAGATATTTGTAGCATGTCGCTGAGTTCGTTGCCTGTTGTTTGACAAAACCAGCTAGATTTGGCGGCGTTAAGCAAAAACTGAACGCGTGGGCAAAGGAAAGGGTGGAGAGGGCAACCAACAAAAGTAGCAGACGAAGAAGTGGGCGGGGCGTTGGGAACTTCAACCGCAGCGCCACTGCGTTACGGCGAATATTACATAGCACCTTCATTCCAAGTTCTCATCGTTTCGATGAATGAAATACTACTTTTGGTATATTTGTGGCAATTTACAACTTAGCTCGAATGAAATAAGCATTGCTTCTCCGAAAACATCATTTCTCGGCGACGAAATGCCGCTGCTCAAATGGACCAGGAAGTCGCGTCATGACCAGACGCGACAGCGACAAAATTCTGCAGCGCGTCGCGTGTCGCTTGTTATGGGGTCCGCGCTTTAGAAGAGCACAAAATGCATGACTCACATAGCTGACGACACCGTTGGTCCTGTCGTCTGCTACGGTATATCTTGTGACTAAGCTGCGGTATGTGCGGGGCGTCTTTCCGCGCCCTTCAAACCGCAGAGAATATTCTACGGCAGAGTCACAAGATATTCCTTCGCAGACGACAGGAACACTGATGTCGTCTGCTATGAGCATCATGCCTTTTCGCGTTCTGCTAACCGCGCGGAATATCCCTGCAGTTCAGTCAGAAGATATTCTGTAGCAGATGACAGCACCAGTGGTGTCGTCTGCAGTGTGAGTGGTGGCTTCTCGTGTTTTAACCGCGTGTATATCCTGCAGTTCAGTCAGAAGATCTTCTGTAGCAGACGATAACACCAGTGGTGTCATCTGCTATGAGTGGTGGCTTTTCGTGTTCTTCTAACCGCGTGGAATATCCTGCAATTCAGTCAGAAGATATCCTGTAGCAGACGACAGCACCAGTTGTGTCGTCTGCTATGCGAGTGATGCCTTTTCACGCTCTTCTAACTGCGCGGAATATCCAACTGTTCAGTCAGATGACATTGTGTAGCAGACGACAGCACCAGTGCCGTCGTTTGCTATACTTTCGCTCCAACTCCCAATATCTCAGCGTCGTGCGAATGTTCCACATAAGACACGGCACACCTTCAGTTCCATCAGCAGTCTCTTTTTTACTTTTTCTTCCACTAAAATACTCTACAAAGATGTCCCCGTGTGAACACACGGTTATAGTGCTTAAAAACGCTATGGATTAATTCATATTGCACTCTGATTAAATTGAATAGCATCCGGATTTTTTCAGATGGCGCACGGATTAAATTGAATGGCGCTTGGATTATTTCAGATGGCACCTGGACTAATTCAGATGGCACTTGGACTAAAATGGACGGGAAAACCCGTAGATGGGGCGTGGTATTGCCAGGAGCGACCGCTAGAGGGGCCCCACGGCCCTCCGAACTTATAGCCCTCTCCTTAGTTTCTTACCTCCATGCCTATCACGGACTTTCCCGCAGGGCGACGTGGCTGTTCTTATTGTTGCCAACACAGATCGCGGCATGCTCTGCAATCTTTATCAATTTAATTCGGTTATTTAATTACGGTGGTGTGTTTTGTCGGGTAACAGTATTCTATTTCCAACGAAGGGCAATCGAATGGTACACTTTATCACAGGGGCAGGGGGTACGAGACCGTCCCTTTAAAGGCCGGCGGTGTCAGCAGCTAGTCCCAGCACAGGCGCGGAAACTTCTGGAAACACTGAGGAGGGAGGAGCTAGGTCTCCTGGCTTCTGGTCTATCTTCAACTGGAAATGATAAAAAGAAGCGCAGAGAGATTCATTCTGCAGAAAATATTCAGCAACCATTGTGAGTAAAAAAATGAATTTAGAAATTTTAAAGATGAGGATTACGAACGTGATGTACCATGATGTACACACGAACATTTCACACGTTGCTTGGCTGCCTAGGTGCGCCACGCACCAGTTACTACCGACATATTACATGACACCTTCACCAGCGTATAGATAACTCTGAACATTAATTTATGGCCATGAAAGATGAAAGTCACTGAAAAGATTAGCCAGCTGTATGACTCGAACCTACATCTTCTGGATTTGTATGTATCTGTCCTTTCTATGTTGTTCCTGCCTCAGAACATCAGTTCTCTCATTATTGATTTATTTGTTGTGCGGGCAATAAAAAATTGGCCAAGGCTCACGGAGGACACGATAATTATTTCGGACAAAAGCGAATTTAAATGCCAACTTCAAACGTAATTCTTATCCTATAACCTTAAAACAGAATTTCTCCACATCAGACACCAATCGCCATCTCGAATGATACCGTCCCGTGTCATCCTGCATCGTTAGATGAAAACGGGAAACGTACGCCTTTTCGTGAGACTTATGTAGTTATGTGAATTGTCACAAAAACGCCTACGCTTCACGCTTCCAATAAATCAGGGGGGGGGGATATGTTTAGTGAGAAAAAAAATGGGATTCATAACAGGGCCAGCGAGAGGGTGGCAGCCGGGGTTATAGCGTCCCGTGGCCATTTCACGGGCCTGCGGGACTCATGGCGTGCCGCAATCATGTAAAGCACAAAACCTGCTGTGATATACAGACATGAGGAGGTGGTCCGTACATGACCCATATCCTCAGGGCCCGTAATTTCTCTCGCTTGCCCTGCTCATGGCGGTATGATTCTGTGCAATTGTGGGCCTCCACCGGGCTGTGTTGTGAAGTGAAGTCCTGTTCTAAGAGGGCAAGTCCAGCTGTGTACCGCGATGTTTTTCAATGTATTCGTTCAGGTATTTTCCGATTATACTTTCTGGAGGTTGACACCTGGAGTGCCACATTTGTTTTGCATTGTGTTTTGTACTCGGCATAACTTGTCTTTACATGCGTTATTTGGCCCCGGCAAGAATTTGGCATTAATTGTACTTTTTCCTGTAATACCCTGCAAACCAAGCTGATGGCAGTGCGCGCGGTATAAATAAGTAATTAAAAAACTGACGAAATAACTGCTACGCTACATGAAACAACCATTCATACGAATCCACGTAAACGTTACTCCCACTGAAAAGCGTTTAGCGCTTTTCAAAGGATCCAGCAAAAATTGCTGGATCCTTTTCTGCTGAGAGTACTGCGAGGTGTTATTTGTTCTGCGCTTCTTCAAAAATAATGCTGGTTTAGCACTTTCTTATTCTTTTGGGAGCAATGTTTGTAGAGAGAGTTGGTTACGCTATCAGAATTTCTAACGGCAGCCGTGTGGGGAAAGGCTAAAAAGAAGAAAATAACGTGCATATTTGTGATTCAATTATGAGTGTTGTTACCGAAATGTTCTGCAAGAGGTCTTCGCGTCGAAAAAGGACTACGCGGCTCTTAGCACATAGTTGACAATGTTTACTGCATTTCACTGGGATGAGACCGCTGTGCCAATAACCGACAATGCTTGACACCAATGGTGACTACGAGGATACTAACCCCACGTGACCGCGCAGGGCGAAAAGCCGCTTCCTGACGAGGCAAAGCAGATCGATGCGATCAATAATTGGGCGGAGCATCCACCAGAGAACGCAAGCTGCACCGTATTGAAGCAGTGCACGAACGCGCGCAGCACCCTCTGTTAGACAGCGAGTGAGATTGTAAAAGACGATCGATAGGTGTTGCTAGCGTGGAAGTGGGTGCATATCCACTTGAACGCACATGCACAGCCACCCCTTGGTGTATTCAACACACCAATGCACGACTGAAAAGTACGCACATGCAGCGAATACGATGTAACCTCTGGACACGTGATGAGAACGGCTTGTTACGTGTATCGGGGAAAAATAAGATAGCACAGAAGGCGTGACGGCCTTCCCTTCGGCTTCACCTAGCTACAGCCAATCCAATCCATGCCAGGGGTGCGGTGGTTGCTTCACGTGAAGTGGTGTGTACGGGATGCAAGGCTCAACTCTCTTAGGGTCACGAGCACGACATGACGTCGTGACATGTTCTTGGACATAGAAGAGCAATTTAGCGCCGACAGCCGTCCAGTCACCGCATTTACTCATCAACCCTCGCAGATGATCATCGCATGGGATCGTGTGTTTCGCGGTCCTAGTGCCTTGCACCATTCAGGCAAGCATCATGCTTAGATGAAGTACAAGTAAGGTGTGGTGCGCTGTGTGCCCGGTAGTTTAGTCTGCAGGCAGAAATGGAGTTTTCGTGCAGCGCCTTACTATCGCTTAGCGAGTTCGGCGCTGGTGGAAGGATCAATACTACAGCGCGAAGAAAGAGTGAGTGAGTCATGCATCTTCATTTCGAAAGATCGTTGTCGTCTCGTGCCGACTGCTCGGTGCTGTCGCTGACATGGATGGGGAAAGTTCCCGACGAACTTCCCGAAGAAGATGGATGGAGACTGAACCGAGTTAACTATTATCAAGATGGGTGGCTCGCATCGGGTAACGATCGGGGCATCGTCGGTGTCACGTTTACTACTTGTCACTGCAGGAAGGCTACGGAGAGACCCGTGCGAACAAACTACAACTTACGCGGACATCGATCTGAGGTAAGCTCACACAACGACACAATATAACGTAGTAGTACTAGCTTCAACTGCTCTTATTTATGATAAGGTCTAATAGAACGTACCGTGCGGATCAAATAGCAGTTACGTTGTTGCTGTCTCTCGTCCGGTGTTTGGGTGCTTGTGCTTCAGAGTGTGTGCCAGACACCACTACCCCATTCCGGCGCTGTGGATCAAAAAGAATCTGCGTTCGCATATGAAAAAATTTCGTTGCTCACTTCGCGAGAGAATCGCAGCATAAATGAGCTTTGTTAAGTGTGATTTGACGAATCTCATTCAATTATCAAGTTGCACGAATACCGTTAACGCATTAAAATGTCGCGGTATAAAGCTACGAATTATCCAGGGTGTTCATTTGTATACCTTTTGTTATTTTTTTTTTTATAAACACGCTGTGAGAGCAGCACAGATGTCGTTTTTGCAGTTGAGTTTTCCGGCCAAGCCGACATGCTCTGGAAGAGAGTATACAACTGCAAGATGAGTAATTACCTAAAATCCATTAACTAACTCTTTAACTGGGGAGTTTCGGGCAAAAGCCAGAGAGCAGAACTGGAGACAATCCTCGTTGGAAGCCATTCTACCTTTTAAAGATCCAAAGATCGCGTACCGTGAAATATCCATAGTTGACTTTGGCATGCAAATGAGTCGAATCCCAAAAAGCGCACCTGCTGAGCGCATCACCCACGCCGACGGAGGCTTATCTGAGCTGAAAAGCGGATTATCTGCCCAGCATATCGGCACCTACCCCAATTATCTCCATGGCTCCAAATCACGCGGTACTGTGACATGGAATCAGCGCTGTGCTCTCTGCGTTCCCAGTCGCCGCGGTTTCGGTTTCGGCTCATTTGTATATGAAAATTCCGGGATTGATATTTTAACTAACGTGCGTGTTCCAGAATTTGTTAGACGTGGGATGGCTTTCTACGATGATATTCTCTCGTTCTGCTATCTCGCTTTTGCCCGAAATCCTTTCATTAAAGCGTTAATAACTGAATTTCGGGTAATTAGTAGTTGCATACTTTCTTCGAGAGGATGTCAGCCCAGCTGCATAACTCAATAGCGAAAACGACATATGTGTTGTTGTGATTCCTTCTTAATAAAAATCCCGTAATGGATAAAAATAAACACCCCATATACAGGGTGTCCCAGAAAACGTGTCATTGAATTCTAATAAAAAAACTACGCCACCTAGAATCATGCGGTCAACGGCATTTGTTCTTATTAGGTTTTTGCCACGTTGTAAGGTTAATGTCATGTACCCCAAGTTTAATTATGTAAATATTTGCGAACTGAGCTCAGAAATTTGCCAAGGGAAGGTCACTTTTTTACCCCACCAATATGAAGAGCGTGCCGAATTCACTCAAATTAATGGTAATTGACAGTGATATTCACGAGCTATTCCATCGGGAAAAATAGCCGAATATCATGCTTTTCAGAGCACCGGACCATAACGCGCGATGTCTTTATGAGCGCAATCGTTCGCAGTCAGACGAAAGGAGGTTCCGGAGCCCCACAGGGTGATAGTAGAAAAAGTAATAGTTCCTAAAATTGGGAGAGGGAAAGCGTTATCCCAGCGAAAGTAGGACATGATAAGCCATGCCTGCGTTATCTCTTTCTGCGATGCCGTGGTGGGCTGGGTTTCCAACCTCCTTTCGTCGGACTGACAAAGATTGCGCTGAAAAATTCACCGTGCGCTATTCTGTGCGACCTCCCTATAGCATGATGTTCGGCTATTTTTTCCGATGGAATAGCTCCTGAATATCCCTGTCAATTATCATTAATTTGAGTATATTAGACACGCTCTTCACATTGGTGGGGTAAAAAAGTGACATTTACTAGTCAAATTTCCGACTTAAGCTCGCAAAAATTTACATAATTAAACTTACGTTACACGACATTCACATGAGGAGGTGGCAAAAACCCAGTAAGAACAAATGCCATTGACCGCATGACTCTGGGTGGTGTAGTTGTTTTATTATAATTCAATGACACGTTTTCTGGGACACCCTGTATACAGGGTGCTTCAAAAAACGTGTCATTCGGACTTTATAAAAAAACGGGGTAAACGGCATTTGTATGGCAACTGAATTTGCCACCTTGTAAAAATATTTTCATTTAATTTTAATTAAAAGGAATTGAATTTCTTTAATTGAACTCCAAAATTTCCCAAGTCAACCTCAGGGTTTTTTTACAGAATTAGAGAGCCCGTAGCGAACTTAGTCGGATCCACCAAGAAATCCGCTCGATATTGCAAATGGAACTGCCTAAAAAAATTCCCGAAACTGAGGCTTCAAAGTTTCGGGTATTCAACGGCGCACCAAATCAGTCGCAAAAATGCGCTGAGAGCAGCACATGCTCCTGCCCCGTGAAAGATAGAAGGTCGAGAAAAAAGAGGGCGGGAAAACAGAGGCGGAATCGTTTTTCTTTGCCACTTATCAACGTATGATGCAATGTCAACCGCCTTGTTATCGGCACGTCTTGTGCTGCACGCCGGTTCGGCGATAAATTGTACTAGCTTCGTGGGGGCAGGAGCATGTCAGGCTCTCCGCGCGTCTTTGCAACTGATTTTGTGCACCGTTGAATACCCGAAACTCTGAAGCCTCAGTTTCAGGACTTTTTTGGGGCAGTTCCATTTGCAATATCGAGCGGATTTCTTGGTGGATCTGACTAAGTTCGCTACGGGCTCTCTAATTCTGTAAAAAAAAGAACCTTAGGTTGACTTGGGAAATTTTGGAGTTCAATTAAAGAAATTCAATTTCTTTTAATTAAAATCAAATGAAAATATTTTTGAAAGATGGCAAATTCAGTTGCCACACAAATGCCGTTTACCCCGTATTTTTCCGTCGCCCCGTTTTTTTATAAAGTCCGAATGACACGTTTTTTGAAACACCCTGTATATACGAGGGGCGTTCAAGTCAAACCGAGGCTTTTCATTGTTCGCAAAAGTAAAATGAACTTACAGGCGAGAAATTAGTTTTATTTTTCAACGTAATCGCCGGCTGCACTAATGCATTTGTACCGGCGAGGAGACCTGTCGCCTGTGAAAATGACGAAACAGAAGTAGCGCGAGCGATTTGTACACCCAGGAGACAGAAAGTCCCGGTTTGACTATATATATATAGCTTTTTTCCTGCCTTATATATATATATACGTATAATTGTGAATAAATAAGAAAAACTGCTCTACTTTAACTCTAAAGTAAGCTTTTTTTCTTCTTTTTTTAGAGTTAAAGTAGAGTCTCTTTTTTTTCTCTCTCTCTCTCTTCTATTTATTGGCAATTTGCAATACCGAGTCTATCAAGTACAGATTGGAAGAACAGAATTGAACCTGAAAGCAGGATAAAATAGATTATGTGCATTCCATATGAAAAGGAGGAGGAAAATGCCGGTGGGAACTCGCTCTAAAAACAGGACTTCACCGCATAGCACGCTGGGCGCAAAAACTTTCCAATACTTATCGGGTTAACACTCCAGATTAAAAGAGTGAGGGGGGACGTAGGCCCTTTTGTGTCAATTTGGATGTATAATAATTGACATAGAAAGGCGTGCGCAACCTCTCTCATCGAATGAGAAGCGACATCCCTATCATACACTTGTGGCAAGGCTTTGTGGATAGCGTGCTATCCGGTGAAGTTCAGTTTTTAGAGTGTATATGCTCATATAAACTCTTTAGAAAACTGTAGAACTGCAACAGCATTAAAAAAGAAGAAGAAGAAGAACTTCGCGCTTATTGATCGGCATACGTCATGCGTTCGAAACAAACAGAAATGACGAAGACACGCTTGCCCAGTTCCGGAGCACATTCAGTTAGGTTGACTGAGAAACACATAAGGGAAACACACGCGCATATTACGAGCGTAACGTGGGCACGTTAGGTTCGTGCTAACAGCAAAGATGAAAAATCCTAATTGCTAGCGTCTGCTCAAGTCTGTAACGGCAAAACATTATCCGCGACTGATGAGGCTTGGACGCAGATAAGCACACAACAGCCTAATCAAACTAATTGATGCTGGAAGCTTTAGGTCACTATTGAAGACGGCTTTTGTTTTCCTGGAGCAGGCGCTTTCTTTCTCCGTGATCGTCCTTGTGCTAAGCGTGTTCGAGACTTGTGCCTGTTTCCTTTTTTTTCCCTTTCTTTTTCAGATTTCACAGGCTCCACTTGGGTTCACGTAGGTCATACACAATAGAGTATTTCGTCCCGGGCGGCGTGTTCGCGACGGTAAATATCCCTCACGCACGCTACGTTGTAAGCATTTTCACGGAACGAACTCGTCTTTAAATAGGCCTGTGCCCTTTCAAGCTAAAGAGTTTCACCTCCGTATAATATCGAAAATTGTACCGTGTAGAAAACGGACCAGCATTACTCTAGGCTGCTATTCACACTGCCCGAACACATGTGGCCGCTCCGTAAAAATTACTGCATGTCTGTTTCTTGAGAGTGCTTCTCGGCACCACACCCCCTTTGGATGCATCTTTTGTCGCTCCCGCTCGTCAGCGACATCATGGCGTTGGAATTTTGTTACGTCTGTGTTTCGAGTACATATTGCCGTTGCTGCGTTAGCTCTTTAAAAAAATCGCAAAATTGCGTGTTCAAAACCCCGTGCAAAAACCCGTAACATTGTTGAGCCGCCCTGAAATTTCTGAACATGCTGTGACATCGAAACCGGCTCAGAACAGTAGTCCAATGTCCTACTCATCATAACAAAACTTTTCTCAGAGGTGTTTTTCGTTTAAGGAGCGCAACGATTTTTTAAAGTTACCCTGGTGTCGCAGGCGCCCTGCAAGGGCCGACCTTGTCTCAGCCGTAGTACGCGGGGAGAGAGCGAGCGAGTTTTCCTACGTTTGCTCAAACAAAACGCGAACAGAAACCACAGACCGGCAACAACCACAGGTTTTCCCATTGTATTTAATCCTTATACCGCGGAAATTCATCCTTATACCGTGGAATTTAATCCTCATGCCTCCACTTTTAATCCTTGTTTCGCTGGAATTAATCCTTATGCCGCGACTTTTAATCCTTATACCGTGGGATTTAATCCTTCTTCTGTTGAATTTAATCCTTGTGCTACCAAGTTTAATCCTTATGCCGTGGAATTTAATCCTAAATTCTCGGGTTAGCTTTGCATTACTCTTTTGACTACAATGCGACAGTGTGCGACTACCTGTATCATTTATGACCTGTTTTGATTATTTCCATGTTTACAGCCATACACTGAGCTTTTTGTGACTATGACCGCTCAATGCACTACTATGTGACAGAGTGAGACTACCTACATAATTTATGACCTGTTATGACTATTTCCTTGTTTAGGGTTATAAATTGATTTTTTATGACTATGCCTAATCTAGGTAGTACTATGGGACTACTTGCATAATTTATTACCTATTATAACTATTTCCTTGTTTATGGCTATAACTTGACTTTTTGTGACTATGCCTACTCATGCACTACAGTGCGACTGTGTGGGACTACCACTATGATTTATGACCTGTTTTGACTATTTCCTCGCTTACAGCCATAGACTGACTTTTTTGTGACTATGACTGCTCAATGCACTACTATGTGATAGCATGGGACTACCTGCATAATTTATGACCTCTTATGGGTATTTTCCGTTTAGAGCCATAAATTTTAAGACTTTTTCGTGACTATATCTGCTATGTGCACTACCATGAGATAGTATGGGACTGCCTGCATGATTTATAACCTGATATGACTATATCCTTGTTTATGGCTATAAGTTGACTTTTTGTGACTATGTCTACTCTATGCACTACTATGGGATGGTATGGGACTACCTGCATGATTTATGACCTATTATGACTATTTCCTTGTTTACGGGTATAAATTGACTTTTTCTGACTATGCCTACTCTATGCACTACTGTGGAATGGCATTGGGATACCTGCACGATTTATCACTTGTTTTCACTATTTCCACGTTTGCAGCCATAAATTGACCTTTTGCAACTATGCCTACTCTATTCACTACCGTGGGATAGTGTGGGACTGTCTGCGTGATTTATGAACTGATTTGCCTTTTTCCTTGCTTATGGCTATAAAATGACTTTTTGTGGCTATGCCTACTCTATTCACTACCGTGGGATAGTGTGGGACTGGCTGCGTGATTTATGAACTGATTTGCCTTTTTCCTTGCTTATGGCTATAAAATGACTTTTTGTGGCTATGCCTACTCTATGCACTACTATGGGGTAGTATGGGACTACCTGCATGGTTTACGGCCTGATATGACTATTTCCTTGTTTACGGGTATCAATCGACTTTTTTTATGACTATGCCTACTCTATGCACTACTATGGGATGGTATGGGACTACCGACACAATTTATAGCCTGTTATGGGTATTTTCCTCTTTAGGCCTATCAATTGACTGTTTATGAGTATGACTACTCTATGCACATAATGGGATGGTATGGGACTACGTGTGTGCTTTACGAGCTGCTACGACTATTTCGTTGTTGTTGAGTTAATTTATTATGAACGTAATATGCAAGCTGTACTCAACCGGTGTTTGCAACAATAAATTGATTTTTATGACTATGAGTACTATTTGAACTACTGTGGGATAATTTAAGATACCTGAATGGTTTATGACCTGTTATGACTATTTCCTCGTTTGTAGCTACAAACTAATTTTGATGCATACGACTATCTTTGCACAACAAAGTGATGTTATAAGACAACCTACATAATCTATGACCTGTTATTGCAATTCCCTGCTTTACAGCTACAAATGAGCTTGACTACGACTACAGTGTGCACTACAATGAAATATAACACCAATAACTTTATTTTAAGATGATGAATGGGGAGTTTCATGGCCAGAAGCGATATTCTACCCCATTGCTGGTGGTGATGTGGGAAATGAAATAATGAGTCCCTTCACAATAAAAATCAAAGTCCAATTGTGTCGAGAAAGGCCAAAAGAGCTTTGAGCGCGGAGTGTTGGTGGGCTGGATCCGGCCAGGAATAGTATGACATGTTATGACTGTTTCTTGTTTGCAGCTTCAAACGAACTTTTCCTTGCACTCCAATTGGATAATATAAGACTGCCTGATTTATGACATGTTATGACACTTTCCTGGTTTTCAGGTATACGAATGAATTTTTTATAATTAGGACTACTCCTCAGACCGCAATAGACCAGCTCCCGTGGCATAGTGGTTAGGGTGGCCGCTTTCCACGCAGAGACTGGGAGGTGACATGGGTTCGATTCCTGTCACCAGCTGTGCTGTCTAAGGTTTTTCCTGGCAGGCAGTACCATACCATCCCATAGAAGTGCATGTAGTTGTCATAATCTTAAAAAAGTCCATTTATAGGTGTAAACAAGGAAATAGTCATATCATGGCATATACGATGCAGGTAGTCCCAAATCGTCCCACAGTAGTGGATAGAGTAGTAGTCCATTGTAGTGCGTAGAGCAGTAAATGTCACAAAAAGTCAATTTATAGTTATAAACGAGGAAATAGTCATAACAGGTCATACATCATGCACATAGTCCCATGGCAGTGCACAGAGTGGACATAGTCACAAAAAAGTCACTTTATGGCCGTAAACGAGGAAATAGTCAAAACAGGTCATTAATTATGCAGGTAGTCCCATACCATCCAATAGTAGTGCTTAGAGTAGCCATAGTCATAAACAGTAAATTTATAGCTATAAGTGAGGTAATAGTCAAAACAGGTCATAAATCCCACAGGTAGTCCCGTACCATCCCATAGCAGTGCATACAGGCATAATCACAAAAAGCAATCTAAGTCTATAAATGAGAAAATAGTCAAAAAGGGTCATAAATCATCCCGTTAGTCCTGCACCATCCCATAGTACTGCAAAGAGTAGGTGTAGTCATAAAAAGTCAATTTATAACCGTAAACAAGGAAATACTTGTATCAGGTCATAAATAATGCAGGTAGTCCCATATTATCACATAGTAGTGCATTGAGCAGGGATAGTCACAAAAAAGTCAGTGTATGCCTGTAAACGAGGGAATAGTCAAAATAGGTCATAAATCATACAGGTAGTCCCATACTGTCGCATTGTAGTAAAAAGAGTAGTGAAAATGTAACCCGAGATTTGGCATTAAATTCCACGGCATAAAGATTAAAAGAGGTAGCATGAGGATTAAACTTTACAGAAGAAGAATTAAAGCCCACGGTATAAGGATTAACAACAACAACCGCGGCATTAAATGTGGCGGCATAATGATTAAATCCAGCAAAACAAGGATTACAAGTGGCGGCATGAGGATTAAATTCCACGGTATAAGGATTAATTTCCGCGTATAAGGATTAAATACGGCGGGAAAACCTGTAGTTGCCTTGATCTTTATTTTGGTCTATTTACAGTTACGCAGGCGCGGGAGAACGCAAATACTAGCGTAAGCACTAACGCTGTCACCTATTGAACACAGAGCTCTCGGTAGACGTTGACGTCACTGATGCCAGGACGTGCGTGTTAGAAACAGGCTCGAAGTAGTGACACTTCCCAGTGCCGGGACAGGAACGGCATTTGCGAAACGAGATGCGACGGCCCCTCCTTCTGCACTACGTCTGCGCAGACCCACAGTGGCGTGATGTCCCTTAACCCTTTTTGTGCCCACAAAAATAATTGATGTGGTGACAGAATTTGCTCACCATGAGGCCTCTGCAAACTTGCCTTAGCTGCGAGCCTTTCTAGTGCTCCGCCAACTCCGTCACACGGTCCCTTGCCGTGAGACGTGGCGAAAAAGTTCCACGCTGCACTGATTTCGAAGTCTTTGCTGTGGAAGCACAAATTCAGAAAGTTCTTCTTATTTTTCTACTGCGAAGCAGCGCCGTCACTAAAGTAGTGTACTTTTTCAATCTTCTCCACAATAGGAAGGAAGGCCTGTAGGAACACCTTGATGTACGTGTGGACGGCAGCGATATCATGCGTCATGCATTCAGAAATTATGGCGTACGACTTATGCAACAGGCTCCCGTCGATATCGGAGACATAGTACGAGGATGCCACAATTGGGTGAATGGAATGACTCTGGGCTGTCCTGTGCGATGAAGCTATAGTTCTCTGCAAAGTCTAGCACAATTGCTTCCATTGCTGGCAGCTTACTCTTCAGCGATCACAAATAGCGGGATTGCTCCTTGGTGACGAAGTGGTGGCACCACTTCGTCACGGTTTTGCTTTCGTCGAGGTCTTTCGTCCGACAGTAGGCAACAGCTGCTCATGGAGGTCCATCCACACGGGGGTGTCCCTCACGGAATTTTGTTATGATTATTGGGATATTGGACTACTGTTCTGAGCCGGTTTTGATGTCAAAGCATGTTCAGAAATTTCTGGGCGGCTCAACAAAGTTACGGGTTTTTGCTTGAACGCCCAACTTTGCGATTTTTTCAAAGAAACCCCGTGCGATATTCAAGCTTCAAACTTTTTCTGTGCATTACTTGGACAGGTCTGAACTTGTAAAAAATTAGTTGTTGGAAGTTTCATCGATAGATAGTCCGGAAAAAAATCGCAAAAGCAGTGGATTTAGATGATATTTCACCGAACGCTTCCATGCGAATGATCCGCGGCGGGCGGGTGTCGATCGGTGCAGTGCTCGTACCAGGCTTTGTGAAGACAGTCCCGTTTCAATTTTTTACCAATGTGAAGCCGCACTCGCCCGCTGCGAGGTCGCGCGCGCCCTGGTTTACTGCTTTGTGCGGGAGTTCAAAGCCCCCTAGCGGCCATTCAACCCGCTTCCGCGAAAAAATAGTGTGTGTGGTAAAAAAAACAAAAAATGTTCCCATCAATCGGAACATTATATTTTTTTTTCCTCGGAAATCCGCGATGGTCGAGCCACGAGACTGAGACGATTGAGCTGGAATGACTCATTTATTCTCACTGTGTGTACTCGGAAGCAACGTTTGGTTTGCACTTAGATAATTTGTAAATATCAGCAAAGATATTTGTTTTGAAGCAAGTTCGATGTTTTGCTGTGCGCGCACACTTTTGACATGGAGTGCAGTGGTTCGAGGGTATCACTACAAATTGACGAGATATAAAATGAGATGCAAAGTGTAAATATTCACCACAAAAAGTCAAGGGGTTGAGCTTGAAAAAAGTTCGCAGAACATTACGGCTCATAAAAACATTATATTTCGAATTGAAGGAAATCTGCGCCATCTTGTTCATGGCGTTTGGTAACGAGACTTCGACAGTTTCGGCGGAAAGCCGTAAACTGTCTTGCGAGAGCACCGTTGCCCTTACACCGCAGTTTTGTCGCAAAGGCCGTATGACTGACCGTCTGGCAAGAATTTAATGACGGTACTCACTTAAGACCGTAATCGTTAAGGCTATAAGTGCGCCCGTCTGTCAGGGGTGTTACAAAACGCATATTGAAACAACTGTGTCAGCTTGCTTGCTTTCGTATGGTAGTATGATGGGCCATCCCCTCTGACTATTGGAAAGCTGTTTCCGCGGTACTCTGTCCCAGTTTCGTTTCGCAGTTCCCTGAAAAAGAGGAGATGCGGCTGGAGTGACATCACTACTGGATCTTACCTTATCCCTGCCGAACTTGGAAAGGTCAGTTGACTCTGAGGTCAGGTGATTTCATCTCAATTCACGCAAGCCCGTCCGTCGAGGTCCTTCGATTTTGTTACATATTTTTGGTGTGAAAGCCACATCTTTGTGATGAACATTGGCACAAATTTTGGACTTCAAATCGGAGCGGATGCCAAGAAAAAAAATTGAAGCGCGCACAACGGTGCCTCATCTGCGAACACTCGGGCTGTAGTTTGAGACAACCCTATGCGCCCTACGTACAAGTGACGGGGACGACATTTTTTCTACCCGTTCTCTACATAATGGACTGTAGCTCTGTGGTATAGCCCTATACCTACTGCTGCCCGTTCGCTTGAGAAAAAATCGCAAAAACGCCGTAGAGCGCGTTTTTGCATGAACTTTGTAGCCCTCCTGTCGGGGAAGTTGACATTAGACCAAGGTGCTTTTCACACTGAAACATACTCCATTAAGTGCTCTTTCTAACGGTATGCTGTTAAGGATTGTGAATGATAAAGATAAAGAGGTATGAAGGAGCAAACCGGTATCACTCTCGAAAAATACGCCCACTTCACGGATCGATTTCTCGAAAACCCCACGCTTTATTTTCTCAGAAAAAAAAAAATTATTTCATCATTCTATTGCCTTTCAAGCGGTATAAATTTTGTAGGGACTAAAACATTTGACAACCATAGCGAAGCGAAAAGGCGACACATGGTACGCAGTGACATCTCACTGGCGTACGGCTGGATTAATACCCCCAGGCGTGCGCTAACGTCTGTATACCCACGGTACCATTTATTTCCTATTAGGTTGAGTCGACCAGCCAGTGAACTGTAGTACACTGGCTGGTCGACTCAACCTAGTTTTGAAATGCACGTAGTGTCGCCATCGAGTAACTGAGCTCGGTTTTGAAGTGCCGCTTCCAGTAGTTTTGCGGTTAAGATAAGCCGCTTACGGCGGAGGTCATGTGCTTCTGAGGCGCAGTGTTTCGGTTTTGGCTGATTTGCATAGCGAAATTCGGCGATGTGTATTTCAACGCACGTTATCATTTCAAGGTTTTCAAACCATAGAATGACTTTAAACGGGTATGATCTCCCATTCCGCAGTCTCAGTTTTGAATTTTTGTTAGTTAGTCGTATAGGAGGTACATACTTTCTTCGCGGGGATCCTCCCGATCCCTGACGGCACCGCTCAACTGCGAAACCGGCATGTATGGTGCTCTCATAGGCTATTTTTAAAACAAAATAATCGTTATAAAAAAAAAAGTATAATGCGTTGGCGAACACGCCATTCCTGGGGTCGTTACCTCGTCAAAGTCATTACCTTGCTCACACACACACGCTTTGCTCATCAAGCTGCCTCGGTGGGAGCATTGTCTTGATATGATGATCAACCATTACGACGCAGATGATAGTGACGAAATGGAAATGCATGTGCAGGGAAGAGTTCACAGCGAGCGTTTTCCTTTATAGCGGCAAGTATGACGATGCATGAAAAAGAATGCGTTCTGGTACATGACGTGCAAAATGCAAAGAAAGAACAATGTCAGAATTAACGAAATAAATAGAAGAAAAAGATAATATAAATAGATAAAATGGCGGTGTCCCGCTCGTTGGTGGTAACCAAGGTCGTGCTGAAGACATGGGTGGGTTAGAATCCTACCACCGGCAGTGCTCTCTGAAGTGTTCTCTTGATTTTCCGAAGACTTTCCAGACGAGTCTCGGCACAGCTTCCCCTGAAGTCGGCTCCCATTCATTCCTTCCCGCTGCCCTCTCTCCATCTGTTCACATCTGTACGCCACTCATAGCTACCGTTGCTTCGCGGCGCTAACACGGAACAAAAAAAATAGCAGCGCCGAGTATACCCTGAATTAGGACGGCTGGATTTGTGGGCTGACAGCACCGCCCTTGCCTTGGGATCAGTGGAGTGGGGTCAATGTTGAGCGCGGCCATGGTTAACAATTAATGTGTTTCTCGCAAATGTGTGCTATAGGACAGATAAGGAAGTTACACTCTGAGTTGCTGGTAGCCATCGCACTGCATAGGGGGAAAATATTTGTTGTATGGGCACGAATTAAAACTGATATCTGGCTTCAAGAACAGACAGAAAGTAGTTGGTAGCGTACGTAGGTTAGGGAGGCACTTTCCAAAAAATAGTTTCGAACGGTTACGTTTAGAGCTGCGTCAAAAAAAAAGAAAAAACTATGTTGCAGAAGCTAACCATAGCGAGCCCGAGCCGATCACAAAATTTTCGTTGCACAAATGAGCTGCAACCGAAACAGCTGCGTCTCGAGTGCGCTGGAACGACAACGCGCATTCCACGTCGGAGAGCCACGTGCTTTGGGGCGATGGAGCTGATTGGAGTAGACGATTCTATGCAGGAAGGGCGCGCTTTCTTATTCAACTCTGGTAGCTGCTAGTTACTCTAAGCCGACTAAAAATAGGCCACGATCGCGGAAATGAGGACATAACTCTGCGGCGAAAAATAGCCAGAGTTAACCATGGTAACACCTATTCTCGACTCCTATGACCTATGACGTAGTGTCACGTGACCCTGGAGTTGCCACCCTTCGCCGCCGGGAATTTTCGAACGGTCGGAGTCATTCTGCGCTCAAGATGGTGACGTTGAAGTTTCGATTTGCGCCAAATTGTAATGGGTATTCGGGAAGAGTAATGTGGACAAGAATAAATTTACGTCTCCAATTCGATATGAAACCCGGTGGTCGTCCTTTGTTTGTCACTCGTTCTGCAGCAAGCAGTCCTCAGTAAAAGTTCCATGTACCTGGTGGTCAAAAGTGCATTCCTCGAGGGTGTAGTTTGTTATCGGGACCACTTGATTAAAAAAAAACTACTGAAAACCTTTGAAAAGTAAATATCGCATACTCGTGTTAAAGAGGGTCGTATACGGGAACTAAAAATATAAAAATAATAAAATTATGTGGCGTAGCACCTTTGAATGACACAACCTTGAGCACTTCTGAAGCAGGAGAACCACGGCCTTGCTGTGCCTAACGGATTTGGTGGTTGCCATCTTGTGAAATGCAGGAAGCACCAGGTTAGGTTAGGTTAGCGCACCTCGGTGAGATTAGTCCAGTTTTCGATTAGGGCACTTTTTTTTAAGGGGGGGGGGGGAGAGGGATGCCGAGATAGTCTCGCCGGAACCATACTGTGCCGCCGAAGTATCTTTGCCTCCTCAGCAAACATAACGGACGAAGTTGAAGATATCGGCGATAAAAGTTAATATATATGTGTTTCACACAACATATGACATTCATTCTGTAACCAACTGTAACAACTCTGCAATAATTGTATAACTAATTACCTGGTCATTTTCTCTCGTCAGGAAAAGTCAGTGGTCGATACCTGTGTCGCAAACTAAACTGCAGGACATAAATATTCTCTGGTCCTGCGATTGAAAATAAGCCACCGAAAATGCAGCCTCGTGAAAATTGCCAACAGCGAACTCCGACTAACCCATAAAAAATAAGAAATAATAATAAAAATGCAAACACCCAACTTGAACTAATCTAATAATAAACTAACCACATGCTGTGCCGGCGCGTCCGCCCTGCTAAGCATAACGAACGTTAAAATATGACTTCATTTCCTAAAACTACGTCGATAGATATCGAAAACTGATTAACCAGTGACATCTGCTTTTTAAACACGGAATCTCATATTGTGAAGCAATCGAGCATTACCTTTAAATAAAGTTGTTGTTTGGTGTCTTTATTTCGAGGCCGTGAATTTCTATGAGATCAGGAATTTCGCAATCCGGAACATCAGGGCCCTCCTAGATAATCATATCAAGAATCATACCATCATAAATAAGAACCACGTGCTGTACAACCTAGCCTACAGTATTGCAAAATACTTCCTATTCCCGTTCAATAAAGAAGACACACAGAAATGCAGACGCGGGTACACTTGCACGCTTTGAAAGTGCTCTACATTTCTGATTCAATCTTGTATGTTGGTAGTAATCTTCCAGTAGGTCACGGGCGCGTTTTCTTATTCATCCTGAGTAGCCCGTGAGCTTGGTATGACGTAGCATCACGTGACCCTGGAGTAGCCACCCTTCGAACGGTTGGAGTCATTCTGCGCTCAAGATGGCGTGCGTTGAAGTTTCGATTTGCGCCAAATTGTTATGTGTATTCAGAAAGAGGAATGGGGACAACAATGGTTTTCTGTTTTCTATGAAATTCGCGATGAAATCGAGTGATATTAGCCCTTAAGTGTTGTTACTTGCTGCTGTTACTCTTGTTACTTGCTCAGGTGTTTGTTACTTGTTCTGCGGCAAGCAATCCTCAGTAAAAGTTGCATGTGACTGACCGTCAAGACTGCATTCCTCGAATTCCTCGAGGGTGTAGTTCGTTTTCGGGACAACTGGGTTTTCAAAAATGGTGAAAGCGTTTGAAATCTAAATACCGCATATGTGAGTGAAAGAGGGTCACGGAAACTAAAAATATAAGATTAATAAAATTGTGTGGTCTAACCTTTTTTAGATGCTTTCGAATAACACAACCTGAAGCACTTCTACAGCAGCACAACCGTGGCACCAGCGGCATGGCCGAGTGGGCTATGGCGTCCGCTCGTTGGTGGTAACCAAGGTCGTGCTGTAGACTGGGAGGTGGTGGGTTCGAATCCTACCGCCGGCTGTGCTGTCTGAGGTTTTCCCTGGGTTTTCCGAAGACTTTCCAGACGAATGTCGGCACAGTTCCCCCTGAAGTCGGCCCAGGACGCATACTAATCCCTCATTCCCCCACTCCTTCCTGCTGTCCTCTCTCCGTCTGTCCACATCTGTACGCCGCGCATAGCCACAGTTGCTACGCGGCGCTAACACGCAATCAAAAAGAAAAAGAACAACCGTGGCCTTGCTGAGCCTAACGGATTTGGTGGTTGCCATCTTGTGAAATACAGGAAGCGTCTAGTTAGGTTAGGTTAGCGCACCTTGGTGAGATTAGTCCAGTTTTAGATTAGGGCACTTCTCTTTTCTCTTTTTTTTTTTTTTTTTTTTTGCTGGCGGGTGCCGAGATAGTCTCGCCGGCACCATAGTCGCCGAAGTGTCTTTGCCTCCTCAGCGAACATGACGGACCAAGTTGAAGATATCGGCGATACCAGATAATGTTTATTTGTATCACACAGCCATATGACGTTCATTCTGTAACTAACTGTAACAATCCTGCAATGGACCATTTCCGACAACGCGTATGCGCATGCCCAGCCCTTGGGTCCGCCTTCTTTGAGTGGAAAACATCGCTATGGACCCACCTGCGGAGAACTGTCATGTTCATTGTGGGGAGATAATCGGTTTCAAGGTTACGCGGACGTTTGAGGTCTGGTAACGAGTACAATGCGGTTTCACTCTTTCCCCAGTCTTCTTCCAATCTTCTCTTGCTACTTTCCCACGCAACGTGCCAGTCCGAAAAGCGCGTCACATTATTGGGGGGAAAGACACGACGTTCGACATTCCATCGCCAGGGGCGACGCGATTATGGAAATGGTCCATTATTCTATAACTATGAAAGGTAGAAGTCACTGAAAAGGTTAGCCAGCTGTAGGACTCGAACCCACATCTTCTGGATTACCGGTAATCCAGAAGATGTGGGTTCGAGTCCTACAGCTGGCTAACCTTTTCAGTGACTTGCATCTTTCATCGTTAATTTCTTAGGCAACTTGAGACCTTTTATGTCATTGTCCCTTCTATATTGTTCCAGCCTCAGAACATCAGTTCTCTCTTATTCTATAACTTTACCTGGTCATTTTCTTTCGTTAGAAACAGTCTGTGGTCGATATCTCTGTTGCAAAATAAACTGCTGCACATAAATGTTTTGTGGCCCTCCGATTGTAAAATAAGCCGTCGGATATGCAGTCAAGCCAGGGAAATTGCTAACAGCCAGCTCAAACTAACCTGGACAAAAATCAAAACACCCAACTTTAACTAATCTGTTAATAAACTAGCGAACATAATGTGCCGGCGCGGCCGCCCTGTTAAACATTAAAATGTGGCTTTCATTCGCGAAAACAACTTCGACTGATATCGAAAACTATATCACCAATATCCGCTTTTTAAACACGAAATGTCATCTTATGAAGCAATCGAGCATTATCCATGTTTTGAGGCCGTGAATTTCTGTAAGATCAGGAATGTGGCAACCGGGAATATCTTTTTTTTTTATTCCGTGTGAGAGCCACGAAGCAACTGTGGCTATGAGCGGCGTACAGACGTGGAGAGATGGAGAGAGGACCCTAGGAAGGAATGGGGGACATGTGGGTTAGTGTGCGTCCTGGGCCGACTTCATGAGGAACTGCGCCCACATTCGCAACCGGGAATATCGTGGCACTAAAAAATAATCATACCGTAGGGATAAGAACCGCGTGCTGTATAATTATACAACATGTGGTTCTTATTCCTTCTTGTTTTTATTTGTCAAATACACAAATAAAATATTTGTGTTGTTTTCCTTGTTGTATTTACTGTAAAATACTAGCAATTCCAGTTAAATAGAAAACACGCCCTATTTCATGCAGACGGGGGTACGCCGTGCACGCATTGAAAGTGGTCTACATTTCTGATTCAACCTTCTATTTTGGTAGCAACCTTCCAGTAGGTCACGGAGATAACACTGGAAAATTTTCCTAAAGCAAAAGCCTTAAAAAATTGGCTGTGACTAGGGTTCCACGTTTTCCGTTTTTATTTTTGGGCCGATTCGGCGCATGTTTTTCGATCTTGATTGACTTTCACGAAATCGGCGTTTTTCGATGTTTTTCGTGCGTGTACATGGTTTACCCGACAGTTATCGGCTAATAGAAATCACTAGAGATGGGACGAATCCAGAATTTTGCGAATCCGAATCCGAATCCAAGGAAGGTTCTGCGGATCCACGAATCTTAGGAATCTCGAATCTTTCGAATCCTATCTTTAAAAAAGAGTTTCAAAAGCCAAGAAAAAAAACAACTTCTACATACATTTGTTTAATGCAAAAAAAAAAAAATATATATATATATATATAACTCAGTGTCTGGAGAAAGTATGCCCATATCGTTTACTTAACATGGTTAACATATTGTTCATCTATAAGAACTACATAAATACTCGAGTCTGAATTATTTCCATAAAGCTAAAGCAACAATCAAAAGCTACACCATATTACTTTTCAACTTGTAATGTAACAGTTCCTGCCTGAACTCTTTCAGTTCAGATCAGTGTAAACACAGAAACAAGAAAACACCCGTCGATCAATGAGGCTTTCGGCGGACTCCGGGGGCGCCAAATTGAAAATGAAACGAACAAACGGTGGTCGGTGGATTCGAAAGATTCGATTCGTCATTTTGGGCACTGGGATTCGGATTCCCGAATCTCTAATCCCTAGAAATTACAATGTATAATTTGACGCTGCGGTGACGTTCTACGGCTAATGACAAAATAAACGGACATTTTTCGCAACTGCCGTATTTCTGCACGGTTTTCTTATCTGCATCAACAACTAGTAGGGCACGTGCAGCAATCTATCTCTGTCACGCCCTGGAATGTCCCTCTGTATTCGGTGCTTTTCGATGGAAACCGAATAAGGGAAAAAAATTATTCGGCGTATGTTTTTCGGTGTTTTCCCATCAAAACCGAAAACGCGGAACCCTAGCTAGCACCATGCAAAAGAGGGCCAATTGCCGTGTCTAGAAGGCGACAAAGCCACACGCGCGTGGGCGCGTTTTCTTATTCAAGTCTGGCAGCTTCGAGTTACTCTGAGTGGGCGAAAAGTAGCCAGGGTAGCGGAAATGAGGTCATAACGCTGCGCCGAAAAATAGCTAGAGTTAACCCTGGTAATAACCCTTCTTGACTGTGCTCCAAAGCAGGGAAAGCCAGGGTTGTGACGTCAGACACACGCGCGTGTGGCTGTGGCCTTGTCGTCTGGTACACACGACAGTTGGCCTTCTTTTACTTGATCATAACCGAGTTTTCAAAGCTTTTTGTTGAGGAAATTTTTCCAGTGTCATCTCTGTGACCTACCGATATAAAAGATTGAATCAGAAATGTAGAGCAATTTCAAAGCATGCACAGCGTGCACGCGTGTGCATTAAATAGCGCGTGTTTTTTTTTATTCAACTGGAATTGCAAGTATTTTGCAATACTGTAAGCTAGGTTATATAGCACGTGGTTCTTATTCATAGGGTATGATTATTCCCGATATTCCCGGCCTCCATATTCGCGGTTGCGTAATTCCTGATTTCACAGATATTCACGGCCACGGATAATGCTCGATAGCATCGTAAGATGTCATACCGTGTTTAAAAAGCCCTTAGCTTCACGAGTCTTCGATATCTGTCGAAGTCCATTTAGCGAATGAAAGCCACATTTTAACGACCATTATGCTTAGCAGGGCGGACGTCTGGCACAGTATGTTGATTAGTGTGTTATCAGATTAGTTCAACTTGGGTGTTTGCATTTTTTATCCAGGTTAGTCTGAGTTCGCTGTTTGCAATTCCCTTGGCGTGACTGCATTTTCGGCGGCTTATTTTCAATAGATATCGACACTGACTTTTTCTAACGAAAGATAATGACCAGATAAACAATTATAAAATTGCAGAATTGTTACAGTTGGCTACAGAATGAACGTCATATGGTTGTGTGAAACACATAAACATTAACTTGTATCGCCGATTTCTTCAACGTGATCCGCAATGTGGGCTTAGGAGGCAAAGACGCTTCGACGGCACAGTCTGGTGCCGGCGAGACTATCTCGATACCCCTCCCCCTCCAAATAAAAAAGAAAAAAAGAGTGCCCAGACCTAACCTAACCTAACCTAACTTGACACTTCCTACATTTCACAAGGTGGCAACCTCCAAATTCGTTAGGCTCAGCACTGCCGCGGTTCTGCTGCTGTAGAAGTGCTTTAGGTTGTGTTATACAAACACATATACAAAAGGTTCTAAACCACACAAGTTTATGACTCTTATATCTCCTTACATTCCAAACGCTTTCACTAATTTTTAAAACCCACTGGTCCCGATAACGAACAGCGCCCCCGAGGAACTCTCTAGGAATGCAGGCTTGTCCACTGGGTACATGCAACTTTTACTGAGGACTGCTCGCTGCGCTGCAAGCAACAAATAAATGACACACACGGAACAAAGGACGACACCTAAGCGCTTATAGCACCCGATTTCATCCCAAATTCCAGATGAAACAGAAACATATGGTTGTCCCCATTGCCCCTCCTCAACACACATTACATTTGGCGCAAATCGAAACTTCAACGTCCGCCATCTAGCAGCGCGGACTAACTCCAGCCGTTCGACAATTCCCGGGGAAGGGTGGCGCCTGCAGAACCACGCAATGCTACGTCATACCCAACTTGCGGATTACTCGGATTGCATAAGAAAAGAAAAAACACGCCCGTCCGCTTTGCTACCCTGATAAGCTGCCGCGCGCAAAAGTCATGTCTTTTGCTGTGCTCCTGATGCGCGTGGTTTCGGCTCATTTGCATAGAAAAATTTGGCCGTGAATCATCAAAGTATACGTGCCTGTTTCGTTTTCATCTTTTTTCTTTTTGCTCAAGAAGGGAACTTTAACTGGCTCCCATTCTACTGTCTCACATTAGGGCGGCGCCCTGGTGCACAACTCTATCATATTTGGAGCAGGAGTCTGGGTAACACAAACAAAGCTGTGTGTCTGGTTGTTTGTCTTGCCCAGACTTAGGTTTCACGTATGGTGCACGTATAACGATATCATTCGAGATTAGCGTTGGCTAGGAGCGTGCTATGCGGTGAAGTTCATTTTTAAGAGTGTGGTGATGGTGATGATGAAAGGGCTTCAGGTATGATGTCTCACATTACCAGAAAAGCATCCAATTACAACTTTTATAATTGGAGGTTGACGTCGCGAGACAACTGACATCATGAACGACGCCACAGCGGTCGGTCTGTGGATTGCTTTTGCGCACCTGAGAATTCTTTAACGTACGATGAAAGCTCACCACACAGCACCCCGTATTTAACGTCCCTCGCGGAAGACGGCGTGTCTAAGCAACTTGTACCCTGCCACCAAGTTGCTGGCGTCCTCGGCCGGGTTAGAATCCGCGATCTGGGGATCAGAAGGCGAACACGCTACCGACTGAGCCACCGAGGCCGGTTCTAATTAAAAAGTTACTTTACGAACAACAACAAACACTTTATTTGAGATGATGAATGGGCAGTTTCATCGCCACGGGCGATGCTCTACCCCATTGCTGCTGGCGAAATGGGAAATGCAATAATGAGCCCGTTCACAATAGGGATCAAAGTCCTATGGTGTCAAAAAAGAATAAAAGAGCTTTGAGGGCAGAGCGTTGGTGGGCTGGACTTGGCCAGGGATCAAGCAATTTCGAGAGTGAGGCTGAGCGAGAGTGCAGCTGATTGAGACACGGAGAGTGCGGTTCAGAAAGGTTAGTGGTGTGGGCAATGAAGAAGAATGTGCTCTAGATCTTCTAGAGCACCGCAGTGACAGCTTCTGGGAGAGTCAACTTGTCTCAAGCGGTAACGCCACTGACCTGTAAAAGTCACATCGAGTAGCATTCGATGAATTAATGCAGGATCTTGACGAGAGGCGTTTCGTGGCATGCGGAAAGCGAGCGTTGGATCAACTCTTCACAGTGTAACCCAACATGTATTGTTGGGTTACAAGTGTGTTCAGTTTTTGGACTCGCAATCCGAAAGAACATGATGTTGTTTATTAGAGAATTTTTCGGCGGTTGAAAAATAATTTCGAGTAGCTGTGCAACCTTTGGTACTCGCAGCTGAAATACAACGACAGCTGTGTCGCTACGCAATGTGGGCAGACAGACATTAACAGATTCTTTGTCTGTGTTTGAGAGTTCCTAACGTATATTATGTTAATATTTTAAAATTAACTACAAATGCATTGCATATTGAACCCTCCTCAGATGTTTAGCAATCTTTACACCTTACTTGCCCCTTGCCAAGATGCATGCGTTCCTGGCTAACACTTTCACCAGTGAACGAATCTATCCTGTCAGCCTCACCGGTGACGTCAACGTGGACGCCAAGCGCAACGGGGTCTTCCTCCAATGGATGCGAGAATTTCTCGATTTCTACCTCGCGTCATCTACCCAAGAATCCGCCTGCAGAAGTGGAGGTTGCCTTTCTGAGGGATGTGCCATATGGTGTATTCACTTTTACTGTCTCCACATACTACACTGCCCATAAGGCACACCTTACGGTACTTCCACCCTTCAGCCCTATCGCTGTCGGTGATTTGATGCAACTTGCATCATACCCGCCAGTTTTTTTTTGTTTTTTTTTTATGTCTGGGGGTAAAGTACTGCGTCATGTCCCAACCTGCAGTTGACAATACAAATTCGCTGATCTAGGACCGTACTAGCCTCTGAAGCGACTATGGTCTCGCGGTATACAGCAATGCTCCTTCGGGTCGAGTTGTTCTCCAGTATGTAGGTTAATAATACGTACAGCTCCCGCCAACCTTAACAATAACACTGGAAAAATTCCGTCATATGTTGCGAGCGCGATAACAGCCACCCTGAGAGCACTTGGTGAATGTTAAGTGAACAAAGTCCTTGCATTGAACTAACAGAATAATTTGGTTCAATTAAGATTTCTTCATGGCCCCAAAGGTTGCTGTAATCGGGATCGGGAACGAGAACACATTTTTTCCAGCGTTATTATTAAGGTTGACGGCAGCTGTACATTAATAATAATGCTTGGTTTTGTGTTCCGAGCTAACTGCGATCAAGAGAATAAAAGAATAAAAGAGCTTTGAGGGCAGAGCGTTGGTGGGCTGGACTTGTCCAGCAGCAGCTGTCGAAGCAGCTGCGGACGGCCTACACGATTCTCGCGTAACGTGCAATGGTCCCCGTGCACCTTTATTTTACTTTATTTTTCTCTTTGCTTCTTTCTTCTCGGATCACGTGGTCGGTCTATGGATGAATTTTCCCGACTTCTGGAGTTCCTATAGTGTGATAGCTCACTCCCTAGCGAAATGAAAAAAAAGTAATAGACAATGTGTGTGTGTGCAATAGACAATGAACAATTCCCCGTCAGTCTCGCTCGTGCGAACTCGGTGTATTTACGGCGTTTCCAGTACTTATTTTCCTGTAGCCACCGTCAGCGCGGCCGGGCGCCGGGGGAGGAGCATATTAGGGGAAGCTGCGATCGGCCCGCGTGACGTTTCGTGACGTTGCTTCAGGGCTGGCAGCCATATCTCTGCCAGGGAAACAGAAACGCCTTCTTGTCGTCACATACTTCTCAGACGGACGTCGTGCGTACGTTACTCTCCAGGATCACGTTGCTTTCAGATGTCTGCAAGAAATCACACCGCTCGAGCTGCCGGAAACAAATGCACGGGCCTGAAATACGCTACCATCAGCCATCGTTCGAGGCAGTTCATTAGCAACGACCATTCACTCTGCGCTACGTCAACCGATGATTTGGCCTTGGGCCTATATTTATCGCGAAAGCGACGTGTCTATTTTTTTTTTTTGTTTGTTTGGAGAGGGGGGGGGAGCTCTTTATAGGAGCAGTCTGATTCAATATCTCCCCGTTCAACACTGGCAGAAGTCAACAGATCGATGCTTGGAGAATGAACTATCCTTTTAACGTTTTCTGGAATCTCTATACACAGCACACATGCAGCATTTACACTGTGGAGGACGCGTCTCAAAACAACCTGTGCCCTGCCACCAAGTTGCTAGAGTCGATGGCCAGCATCGAACCCGTAATCTTGGGATCAATAAGCGGACAGGCTAACAAATGAGCCAGTGTATGTAGGTTAGGTTGTAAAGGAGCCTACTTCCACAGGTAGATGCCCTAAACATGAATGCAGTACACACAGTGAAATTCTTGCCTCTAAAGATGCTTCCTCAAATATTTTCTTCTTCTTCTTTTGTTTAACTGGCCATCCCCAACCGTTGTGGACAGCGCCCGCTAAGTGACACTTGCGCTCAGAGCAATAGAAAACTGCTCTCGCGGCCGTACTTTTCAAGGGACGGTGATTAGAAATAAGTTTGCGAAGACGTTTAGAACCTATGCGAACCGAAATTGCAATTATATAGATGATACGCTTTATGAAATGCTTTCGGTTACTGAGATACTGAGCATTTTATGAGGCCAATCAGTGGAAGGTACGGCTATTATGCATTAGTCCAACATACGTAGTATAGGAAGTGTTGCTCCGGAAAGAACATTATGATTTAATATATCGGGCTGTGCGGTATGTATTATCAAGATATAATAAGTACTTATTAATCCAGGGAAATGTATATTGTAATATTTTCTCGGATTTATGTTTAGGATATGTCGAGTTTAGCAATATACCGATAACCTAGTTGTGACTGTGTAAGCTGCAGTGTCCTTGAGCGGAAACATATCGGCTTACTGCAGCAACAGACGCGGACAATGTGTTAGAACATAAATGGAACTAACCACCTGCAGACCCCCTGCTTGTACCAACTACCCCGCTTTGTCCCTCTTGTGCTTTAATGGGAGAGGTGGTCCTGATGTCAATTTTCTTAACCGGAATCATGACGACGTTGCTACCCTGTCGCGCTGTGTGTTAGAGTAGTTGCCTTCATGTCTCTGCTTCGGCTTTGGCGCTTAAAGTGGCTCAGTTGCTGTGACCCTGTCTCTCACTTTGTTATAGGAAAATTTAATGAGACAGGTATGAGACAGGTATGGTCACATGTGACGCAACGATTATGTACAACAGTTATTTACAACATGGCGATCGATGAAATGATATGATATAGTTCACGGCGGCGTGCCCTTGATCGTAACGCAGCCACCTCGGGCTGAAAGCGACGGATGGAAGCGCCATCGACGAAGAAACCTGTCATCTCCAATAGCGAACAGTTCCCGCTGCAACTCAGTAGTGAGCAGTATGCGCGCTCTCCGCACCAAGCAAAAAATGGGCACATCTCGACGACGTTGCGCGACTGCCTTACAACGAGCCTCCCAAAGCACAACCGCGCCGCAAGCTGTGAGAAGTACACTAAGGCGGTGTGGGTGACGTTGGTTAAAGCGCACTGGGCATACTATGTTCGTGCTTCGTCGGACAAGGTTCCAAAAGACGCGAGCAATGCGGCAGGCAAACAACACGTGCATGTTTGTCTCACGTTCACTGCAGTAAGGGCACAAATCTGTCGCTGTTACGTGCCACGAGTACAGGCGGTCCCGTGTGGGTTGCACGCCCCACGCGAAAGACCACATGGTGTCCCGCAGAAATCCAGGGAGCCATGTAAACACCGTCCATGCTATGTTTGACGCCTGCTCAACACGCACTCGAAGGCTCTCGCTCGCTGACACGGAGTCCAGCAACAGCGCACCAGCCATCGAAGAGGGGGAAGCCGCAACGAGGCTGCCATCAGGAACAAGGGGCGAGAGCTGTTGGTAGTACGTATGAACCGCGGCGTGAAACCCCAATGGTGCTACCGCCCGTGAACCACTGACAGGGTTTGGCCCGAGGAGTTCCACCCAGTAGGTGAGCAGCACTTTCGCCGGCGAGTCTTCCTCAGCGTGCACAATTCGCAACGTGGTGCTGAGAGCGATGCCCCGATTCATAAGCCCGATATCTGGAAGGCTCATCCCGCCCTTAGAATTCGTAAATGCCAGCATGGTCCGTAGGACAGGGCCTCTCCGCTTTCTCCAGAACAATGACAAGAGGCAAGAGTGCACCCGAACGACGACTGCACGTGGGGCAATAGAAACGTGACTAAGATGCCACAAGCGTCCCGGTAAGACAGTACGTGCGAGGAACGATCGTTCACAGTACGACAGGTCATATGCCTGTGTCGCATCACACTTCGTCTGGAGCTCCTCCAGCGCCCTGAACCAGTTATCGACCTTTGGGCCGCGGCAGTCGAACACAATGCCCAGTATTTTTAGTGACGCGCTGAACTGGAAAGGCAGTGATGAATACGGAGAAAAGCTCCCGAGTGGCATCAACTTGGTCTTGGCGAAGTTGAGCATCCCACCGGAAAGTGCAGCATAGGACTCGTAGACTCGAAGGACCTCAGACGCAGAGCTTGCATCCCGCAGAAGAACCGTGATGTCATCAGCGTACGCACTGACCTTCCATTCCCCGGATCTGGGAAGCGGAAAACCGCGAATGCACGGGTTGGTCTCAATGTTCCATAACAGGGGATCAATTGCCAAGGTGAACAGAGCTGGAGAGAGTGGGCAGCCCTGCCGTACGCCCCTGGAGACTGGGAACTCCCTAGACAACTGCTGCATCATGTACAGGCTGCTGCGATGATTGCGGTACAGCTTGGCGATGGCACTGATGAGCCATCCAGGGAACCCGTACTCTCTGAGGACAGCGAGCATGTAACTATGCACCACACGGTCGAATGCTTTCTTCTGGTCAAGTGAAAGTAAGCAACCATCCGGTACACGTGGAGTGGCGTAGCTCAGTGCGTCTCTCAGCCCTGACAGCGCGGTGTACATCGTGCGGCCTGGCACTGAACAAGTCTGAGAATGGTGGATTACTGCCGGGAGAACATTTTGGATTCTATTGGTCAATACGGAAGTCACTATCTTGTAATCGCTGTTCAGCAGCGTTATTGGCCTCCAGTGTTCGGGACTACCAAGGTCGCCGCTTGTCTTCGGGAGCAAGACTATATGTCCATAACCAAACGACTCCGGGAAGTCGGCACCTTCGAAAGCCCTTCGAACAACGTCGAAGAGGAACTCCCGAATGCAAGGCCAAAACGTAGCATAGAATTCGGAAGAAAGCCCATCAGGTCCTGGACTCTTGCCAACTGCCGCACATCGGACCGCCATGTCCAGCTCTTCCAAACGCACAGGATGTTCTAGAGCGTCGTGGTCGATCCGGGGAAGGACCGGAAGCCCCTCGAAGAATGAGCTTCGCGAACTGCTGACAGACTCGTCAGTGTACAAGTTCCGAAAAAAGTTTTCAAAGCCGGCGAGCACCTCCCCGGGGTCTTCAGTCACACTGCCGTCTGGTCTTCGGAAACGAGGAAGCTCACGCTGTTCGGTGCGGCGCACGGAATCCAGGTACCGGACCACGCCAGGGCCAGCAAGCGCCTGAGACCTGAAGTAATTTTGTCGCGCCCGTCCAGAAGAATCTTGAAGCAGTAGACGGTAGCGGTGCTGCAGCGTCGCGAGATACTCCTCCATCATGGGTGTCAACGGCGCTCCTCTGCTCACAATACGTATTTTGGCAGCTAAACGCGCAAGCATGGCTGTTCGCGCCCGCGCTTTCCGGCGTCCCCACGTCTGAAAGAGGTCGCGCACCCAGACTTTGAACTCATCCCACTCTGCTGGAGTTGGCGACCGACTTGCTAGGTACTCTGCGATTTTACCCTTGATCTCCGAAACAACATAGTCGTCATGGAGAAGCGAAGAGTCGAGACGCCAACGCACTGCATGCCCAGTGCTGCCGGGAAGCTGTGAAACATCTAGAATCAAGATCACAGCATGATGATCACTAACATGAGCGCCGAGCTGGGCAGTGCTGATTACGCTGCAGCCAGTAACGTACGGCTGAAGGTCCCCAGGTATGTAGAAACGGTCCAGACGGGACGCAGAGCCTGCACGTGACCACGTTGCCACGAATGTATCCCCATGCACCATCGTCCAGGCGTCGCGCAGACGGTGCTCTTGCAGCAACCGACGGAGCTCACGCGCGTTCCAAGTTGGGCGTCCGCGCCCGGGGCCACGAACGTCACAGTCAGAATCCACCACACAGTTAAAGTCACCACACAGGACGGCACCACTAGGTGGCATGAAACTCGTACGGAGGTGATAAAAGAAGGTGTTGGTGTCACTTGTGCGGGATGGAGCATACACGGTGATGAACGATAGCTTCTTCCCCTGGATAATGAAGTCGAAGCGCAGGGCGCGACCTTCCGCATCATGCCTCGCAAAGCAATGAGATTCTAGGCTCGGGTTGAGAACCACAACGCCCACACCACTCCGATGTACAGTCCCGAAGCTGAAAAACGCGCGGACGTTGCACCTCGCAGTAAAGCCAAAGACGTCAGCATACCTTGTGAAGTGCGTTTCTTGCAAGAAAAGTAGATCGCAGCTCAGGCTGCGAGCGAACTGAATAACGGAGACCTGTTTGGCAGGCGACCGGAACCCTTGGACATTTAAGGACATGACGCGGAGAGCCATAACAGTGAGGATGAAAGAGCTGGATACACTCATCATGATTCGCCGTCAGACGCAGGCGGCATGTGGACGCTAGGCGGGGAACCCGTACGTGATTTCGTCCGACCACACTTCTTACGCTTCGGCATGGGAGCAGCCGCGTCCCCAGACGAAGACAAATGCTGATGTTTTGCGGCTCGAGGCTCAGAGGAGTTCTCATCGACGTCCGAACTCGCGATGGAGTAGAGGGACGTTGAAGAATCATCCATCCCGTCATCATCAAGCACTGGCCAGGCCTCTGGGCCCAACAGATTGCAGTTTTCTTCCGTGCCTGCTTCAGAGCCACTGAGCTGGGGAAGACCGCCAGCCGCAATTACTGGCACTGTGATGTCGGGCAGCTTGTGAGTGCATGACGTGTCCAAGCCCACAGAATCAGGTACCGACTTAGGAGAAACAGCATTGTCCGTCACCCCAGCCGCCGATGCCAAAGCCGGGAAGTCGGAAACGCTATCCACAAAAGTAGGGGTAGCTGTAGCAGCAGTATCGTGGGCATGATCTCCGGTATCAGGCACTGCCGGTTCCAAAACTGGGAAGCTAGTAACACTGTCCACAAGAGCACGGGCACGACCTCTATTATCGGGAGACGGGGACTTGGGCCTTGAGTGTTCCCCTTTCGCTGCTGAGGAATAGGACCGACGCAGGACGCAGTCGACTGTGGCATGGCTCTGACCACATCGAAGACAGGGGGCTCGGCAGCCCACAGTTGGATGACCAAAGACTCCGCATCTCTCACAGCGTGATACCTTACAGTCGCCTCGGAAGTGGCCTTCCGAGCCACACCTACCGCACACTTTCTTTAACCCTTTGTAGTCTACCATAGCACGGTCCAACCCAACCAGAAGGAAGTTTGGGACCGGCTTCCTCATATCGAACTTGACTACTCGGATTCCGTTGCGTATAGTTGGGCGGTCTTTGTAGACCGGGAACGAAAGATCCTTCACTATTCCATACGGTGCAAGGGCCCGCACAAGTGCGTCATCCGACACGTATTCTGGTAACCTTTTGACTGTCAAATACGTGATCCTTGAGCTTGAAACTGGGTCAAGAGGGACTTCCTTGTCTTCATACACCACCTTTGCGGCTTCGAGAAGAGTATCACGGGCTCGCCTATTTTTGGCAAGAACTTGGAAAGACAGACCACCCTGGTGTTGAATGGAGTGTACATTGTCGTGACCTACCAGGTCACAGACGGCATCCATGACGCCATCTACGGAGGCCTCGTCGGGCACGGTGAAGTTGAAAGCATGGTCCTTTGGGGGCCTTACGGTGCTTAGCGCGCTGGACAGTGCGGCGGACATCGTGGAGAACCCTGGGGTGGACTACGAGAAGTCAAACCCCAGGCAAGCGAAGTTAGGCTTAGTATAGCAGCAGGAGCAGAATGAGCGAACGTCTGTACAGATCAACGTCGTCGTCGTCGTTCCCTCTCTCTTGTCTCTCACTTGATGAGCATTTCACAAGCAGCCATGGGTCTCTATATACCGTAATTTACACTTTTTCATTTGCAATTTATTTGCATGATATGAAGATGTGAACGAAATAATTTCATATAATTTATTGTATAGCTACCTGGAGGATAGAGGAAGTCGCAATTACTGCTGTCGACTAGTTACATGAATAACGAAAAAGTTATTTTCAGAAAGAAAAAAAAGCTTCCAAATATGTAACTTTCGCCCACGGTCCTCTCAGACGCGGTTCCACGACACTGTACTTAGGAAAATACACAAAATGCAGAAATGACAATGTCCACTACCCCATACCGGGTGTTTCACGAAGGTCCCCCGGCTGAATGATTCGTAAGCAGGTGGAGCTATCGAAAGGCTTAGATTTCAGTGATCATCCCTGAGACATCGGCCAGTAACTGAGCCGTGAGCGGCTCATTTCCATACGCTCATTAATTAAATCAAACGGCTCACTTTTAAATTTTACTTCGGTCGCTTTGGGAACCTCTGTTTTACAGATCGCAACCATCAGCGAAAAATGTTCCAGAAAAGAGCCCGACACTTAGTGCTCGACACTTAGTGCTTTTTAGGGTAATTAATCGGTTCAGGTTTACATATTTCTTGCGCTGAGCAGCGTACCAATGCGCACTTTCGGTCAGCTGTCCGGCTGTCAATTACGTATTCATCCGTTCGGTTCACACGCGGGGCTGGTGGAAGTGTGGCGAACTCTCTTCATTAAAGGAGCAATGACGTCACATTTACCGTGGCTAGAAGCCCTTGCCTCATCTGTGAAGCTGTTCATCAGGAGTCACAATGCAAAACATTTCCACTGTGCGGCGTATTATAGCAGCGCAATCGAACTTACAAAAACAGTCTGAGAAAGCAGCTGCGGACGGCCTACACGATTCTCGCGTAACGTGCAATGGTTCCCCGTGCAACTTGATTTTATTTTATTTTTCTCTTCGCTACTTTCTTCTCGGCTCACGCGCCGCATACGCATGTTTAAGCTGTGCCGCTGAACGTCACGAGTAACGTGTCCCGGGATCAACGTCTGCTCGTTCTGGGATGCTTTCTTTTCACGAGAGAGGATTTTTCAAACGCGTGCGGAACAGACACCTCGCACGCGCTCTGTGAGTCACGTGCGCACGTCGTACTTTCGCAGGAAACTCATTTATTTTAAAAAGGGTAATACCATCTGCGCAGGGACCCTTTTAACAATGAATCACCAACCAGCACAAGTTTTAACCCTTTTTCAACTCCCTTTATTCGTCGCAGAACACACCGAGCCGAAAAAGAAAAAAAAAATGGGGGTAGGCTCAGTACTCCCTTCGATCCGTAATAAGGCTCAGTTTCGAATGTGAATAGGAGCCATTACCAAAGTGAAACACACGCCTAGAGATCACTGACGATTTCACAGTCGTCAGTGGAGGCCACCGATCAAAGAGCGTCACAAATCGCATTTCTGGCACGATAGAACAGAGTTACAGCGCAGCATCCTCATGCTCGGATTTGTTCACAAGAGAAAGAAGAGCGTCTTTACCGCCGGTCAGAACGACTGAAGGAATAAAAATGAGAACAACATCCAAAATGAAGAAAAAGTCCAGCAGATGTAACGGAAGGGTAGCTTCCTCCAATAGCATTCGCCCAATTACATCCGAAATTCAGACGAGCGCGTTTCACGATAGCATTGATTTTGGACGCCATTACTTTCAGAGACTCATGAAGACCGACGGTCACGTGCGAGCAACGGTTGTTTATGGACCTCCGCTACCTTCCCCTGTGTTACTTTGTAATGTCCATTAGGCAAACTGCAACATGGACGAGACGGGGAAAGAGTAGTTACCAATCTCGTGTACACTTTGAGAGCTAGTGTGCGTGGCGGGATTGCAAAATCATGCCCCGGAATTAGCTTTTCATTGCGTTCTAAGCGCAACAATTTATACGAAGAATAATTGCGGTGAAGAACCGTGCGGTGAAGATGAGCAGGCCAGTCCGTGAGTGTTGGAAGGGTGAAGAATGGATCGCTGCACCGGAATGGCGGAACTTGACACAACAATGCGCTGCCGTCAACCGTCATTCAAGAGGACATTGTTCTCGTTCCCCTTGTCTTGAAGACTCTTAAAGACTCCTCTTGTCTTTCGTGACACCTATGCGGCTATGGTAATTGTCACAAAAAGGCGTACGCCTCGAGCTGTCCCCAAATAAGGCGTGAATGCATTATCGTTAGGTGTAATGTTTGGCGGATTGCGCGATATGCAGTGAAGTCACTTTTGTAGACCGGAGAAGATTTCATTAATGCGAATAGCATATGCGGCGGGGTGAAGCCCAAGTCGTGAGGAAATTGGATCGTGCTGTTGATTGAGCCGTTCGTTTCCAGGTTGGCGATGCATCCGTTTCGTCTCGATGTTACGAATAGAACGCATTTGTTCTCTGACTGTTGAAGGGGAACGGTCCAATATAAATGCGAGGAGTTTGTACGAAGAAAAATGACACCCCTACACTTACGCCGCAGAGGACTGACAGTGCAGTTTCTGCGGCGTTATCACTCTCGTGCTTTTTAGCAGTACTTTGTTTACTTTGTTAACAGTATGTACACCTGAAACGTTCACAAAACTACAGAGCTTCATCGCACCTGACGCTTCTAGCCAACGAGATGGCATTGTCCTCTCTTTCAATTTGTTGAAAAAGGCAGATGTACGCCTTTTGTGTCGCCTATGTGGTTGTGGTCCCTAGAGCGCTGTGTGGGGAAGTTAGCGACAATGGACGAGCAGGAAATGTCCCGTTACCATCCGTTAAGACTTGTGTCACACCAGTCATGGAGCTTTGAACAGTGACAGTCATTTTGAGGGACGGAAGTCATTTCTGAATCACCTGAATTATTCGAACACGCCTTCGAACCTTCCTCGTCACGTTCGTAGTGGGGATTCGTCCGGCACCACCATCCCTCTAACACACCACAATTGCCATAGTATACCTGTAGAGAGCACGAAAGAGACCAGAAACTCCACAAGACATGGCAGTCACCCGCCCATCCCCATCCGTCTACGAAACTCCAACGCGAATGATGACAGTCGAGCTCACGTCCCTTGTGGGGATAGAGCCTTTATCTAGACCCCGGCTGACTTCACAGTTGTGTAGAATGTCGACCTCATCTATGTTTTCAAATGATTTCAGAATACATATCAATGAGGGTTCTCAGGCAGTAGCTAAGGTGTAACCTATCATTTTTGTGTTTTGTCTTAGTCTCTGACTTCCTTTAATTATTCGTGCAGGTGACATTAGTGAAATGGAACGAGCCGTACCAGAAACTGGCGTCATGTGACAGCAGCGGCATAATCTTCGTGTGGATCAAGTACGAGGGCCGCTGGTCCATCGAGCTCATCAACGATCGCAACACTCAGGTGACAGACTTCGCGTGGAGCCACGACGGCCGAATGGCGCTCATCTGCTACCGGGACGGCTTTGTACTCGTCGGCTCGGTCGCAGGGCAGCGCTACTGGTCATCCATGCTCAACCTCGACGCGGTCATCCTCACCGGCATATGGGCGCCTGATGACCATCAGGTTAGAGACACAGTTTTCGAACTTGTCTTTTTGCAAATATTTGGAGACGATCAGCGGGATAATTTAAGCGAGGAACGAATTTTCGGTTGCATGAAAAGGGCGTGCTTCCGTATCAAACATGCCACCACAAAGGTGTCGTGCCTCAAGCAATCGCCCTAATAATTGGATTAAAGGGTCACAAAAGTGGTTGGCATTTGTGGTATCCAAGACTAGTGGGAGCAGGTAATTTATGCCAATTAGTTCGAATACACTCGTGCTGCAATGCAGGCTGAAGTACAACTAAGAACTATTTTACGATCCGCAAAATATCGTTTGGAATGTAAGGCGCGTGGAATGAAGATTTCACACCAAAATCACTAATGAGTACATCAGAATGCCGAATAGATACTAACAGTCTCAACAATGCAAGAGCTTCTTGTGCATACACATCCACAATCTGGTCTATACTGCCCCGCTCGCTGTGAACAGCCAGAGCGAATCATCATCAAATAAAGTTGCTGTTGCGTACCGGCGAGCTGTACCTCTACGTGTCAGCGTTGTGTCCTTACGTCACAGCCAAGTCCAAGATCCCCTCGTCAGGCGTTGACCGGACAAAGAAAAGCTGGAAGGGGACGTTCCCGCAGTATATTTCCTACTACAGTTGTGTTGGGTGTTTGGCTTGGAGCGTGGCCTGGTGAATTTAAAACAGCCGTTTGGGTCTCTTGGTACATCGTCGATGCGGTTAAAAGCGCTAGAAGAGGAAAGGACGAACTACAAACAACGAGCGCCAAGTCTCAAACCCGCTGCATCAAGCAGGCACAAAGTTTAGCTCGTCGTCACCCAATATGACCGAAGAGACATTTTTACACTTTACTGCACTTTTAAGTTGTTGCAAGTCATTAGGTACTCGACCACAAGAAGAAAGCTCGTTCGCCTAATGACCCAACTTTAATTATTCCACAGGGCCCTCTGATATCACAGCCGGGGTCCCTAATTGCACGATTGTAAAAGGAGGCCCCGAAGCACGGTGTAAGATCTTACACCGTGCCCGAAGTCGGTACTGAATTTTTCATATTCAAGGTGAAAAATTCACCACTGAATTCGGGTCCTCTTTTTTGGCATGCGTAGAGTTCTTAATGTTGGAAACACTGACGTAGCCAGAGGGCTGGTTCTTGAGGTTCAACCCCCTCCCCCTTCCGAAATGGTACCTTTAGTAGTGCATTAGGGAGAAATAAACGAGGGAAATCCTCTGACACGCGCCCATAGAAGCCCACCCGAAATATTTTTCTGGCTATATCGCTGGCTAGGAGCAAGCGTTTCTTTACTCTCATGTCTGAGGGCCAAAAATTCATACACCTTTCAGTCATCAAAAGAGGAATCTTTGGATTGCTGAAGATTGGCTGTAGCTTGTGTGTGGTGGAAAATTTATCCCGCACTAGCGTACTTTCACCGGTACGAAACTCGTTTACATCAGTTGATGATGGAATTTCGCTTTGGGAAGCGCAAAGACCGCAACACTCGCTGTCCTCTGCGAACGCAAGCACGGGAATATGCACATGTGCAGTTGCGCAGGATGACAGCTTACTTGAATTCCATCCCTCACTTTTGAGTTAAGCATTCCAGTAAGCCTAGTTATTGCCCATTCCCGTCCCATGCCGCGGACTGAGGATTTCTCCTGTACAGACGAAACGGCTCCTTAAATATTGTTATTCTATGTTGTGTTAAGTCGGTGGCAAAAAAAAAAAAGTTTTCTTCCGTCTATTGCCGTTAAGTTAAATACTGTGGTAAAATAACGGGACCAGTGATAAGCTGCTAGCCATGACTCCATTTTCTACTTCGTTTATTTATTTGTCTTTTTTTTTTTTTTTTGCCTCGGGGTTTGCATTTCCTAACAGCCTAATACGTTTTTCTCTTCTTGTTTTTCATTGGCGTGGCCGGGCTTCGTAAGTTCCTTTAGTTCCTTTTTCTGTTGCTTGTTTGCGTCTTCCAATGTACTGCTCTTAGTTTGCACCGTCAGCTAACTGTTCACGGCCAGGTATAGCTCAATCAACTTAGGCTCTCTACTGAAAGCTTCCGATGCGCGGCTCAGCGAATCGTCAGCGGAATACGCTTCAACGAAATTCAAATTTCACAGCTGGGTGCACTATGGAATACTTCTCTACACCGTAATATGCTACAATATTTCGAGAGTACGGCGTGGAGGCATCCAGCAGCCAGTGACACACGGTGATAGGCTGCAGGCTTCTACAGAATTCCTTGCTTTGCTACGGTGATGGCGCCGAGACTGGGAGATGACCCCGGATTCGATCCCGCGGCGAGCAGCGCTGACTGGGTGCTTTCCCGGGGGTTTCCTCAGACGCTTTCAGATAAATGACTGCACAGTTCCCCCTTAAGTCGGTCCAGGAACGATACCGCACCCTGCGATTGTCGTGACGCCACCCACCTGAACGTAGCCGACCTCGGCAAGCAGTTCCACCAGCAGCACACCTGTTTTGCCGTACATGACTCGGTTTTCGACTTACGCTTGCTGTTAAAACAGATGGTGTTGGTGATATCGTTCGGTGTCCTGATTTGTTGAAAATGGGAAGAAGCGCCTATCTTGGATGGGGATATGTTTATTAAGAAAAAGGAAAGAAAGGGACACATTATGCGTGTCCCAGATAGGCGCTCCTCCCTTTTTTGAACAGATCAGGACAAGAAATGATATCGTTCCAAATGGTATTTGGCTTGGAGCGTGGCCTGTGGTGAATTTAAAACAGCCGTTTGGTTCTGTTAGTACATCGTCGATGCGGTTAAAAGCGATATAAGAGGAAAGAACGAACTACAAACACCGAGCGGTAAGTCTCAAGCCCGCCGCATGAAGCAGGCAGAAAGTTTAGCTTGTCGTCACCCAATAGGACGGAAGCCGTGCTTCCGCACCTGTCATCAGCCATCCTGATAAGAAGAGCCTCCTAGATTTCCCGTTCTCTTTGCCGCTTGTATCGTGCTTTGTTCTCCGTGTCGCCGAACATACATTGACAATCACACCCAGTATATGCAAGTCCAGGTTTCCGGACCTGTTTTCCATGCCTATGTTCCAATAGTCGCGTACTCACGCAGCGGCCCATTTGGCCTATATATGTCCTGTCGCAGGAGAGCAGCGTATCGTACACTACTCCTGAGGCCCATCCCACATATCAGACCTCTCGTGTTTAACGGCACATATCATTCCCTTGCTCTTATTAGAGAGTTTTAGTATATCGTACGCTATCGCCTTTGCGTACACTTAAAAATGAAGTTCACAACATAGCACGCTCCTAGCCTACCATCATCCCGAATGATAACGTTCTCGCCCCCGATTTGTTCAAATCGAGAGGCGGAGCCTATTTTGTGCATTATGTACGGCACAAAATAGGCTACGCCTCTCGTTCTCAACGAATCGGGGGCGAGAACGTTGTCAATCGGGATGAAGGTTGGCTAGGAGCCTGCTATGTTGTGAAGTTCATTTTTAAGAATGTACGTAAACGTGGTGGTTCTGCGCAATGCGCAAAGCTCTCTTCGCAATGCGCTTGCGCAGAACCACCAACGCTATCTCTTACATATGCAAATGCGATAGCGTACGACAAAATAAAAATCCCTATTGTTCACCTTGAGCGGTAACGAACTCAACCTTTGGTTACCGCCGCAAATCACCTTTACATTATACTTGCGAGATAGCTTCATCAGATGGTGTGACTAACCTTGCGCATATGGAATGACTACTACACTTTAAAAATGGTGACACTTTTGTGACGCGTTGCAAGTGTCACTTTTTTGCAAAAAAGTGACGCTTTGCTCAAGTGTCACTTCCAGACGCTTTTTGTTCCTTTTTGCTTTTTGAAGCATGTGTCACGAGAGCTCCCGCAACAAGTGTCACAAAAAACATCGCACACTCTAAAAACAGAGCTTCACCGCATAGCACGCCGAAGGCCAACCATGGTACAGAATGATGCATTTATCACCGTTGGTTAGCTGAAAACAGGAGGCGCAAGCCTTTTTAGGACACTTATGCAGTGTGAAGTGTCCCGAAATGGCTTAGCCTCGCGTTTTCAACAAACCAACAGTGATGAAGACATCGATCTGTACAATGGTGGCCGTCGGCGTGCTATGCGATGAGCTCTGTGTTTAAAGTGCAGGTGGTGTCGTGGTCACGACTGTGCTGGTGGTGCTAGCGAAAGGGCTTGCGGTTGTCGGCCTCACAGAGATGCCGGCTGTGCTGCTTTGGGTATTTCCTGGGTTTTCCTCAGATACTTTGAGCCATATGATGTCGGCACAGGACGGACATTCCCCCACGGCGTCAGTCGTGACGTTGCCCTCGTGGTTGCAACATCGCCTAGTTGCATAAAAGTTGAGTGTATTGTCTCAATCTCAATCTTGACAATCTTGGTAGTGCATTGAGTGCACTCCCACGAGCCCACACGGGGAAGGAGCCAAAGCGTCCGAGACAGCACGAGACAGAATATGAGGCAGCTACTTAACTTTTATGCAGAAGACTCTCAGAATGTGGCTCTATAGACTTCCGAGATGGGTGAAACATGCAGCGGACACTGACACCTGGGGCCCTATCCTGCACTCTTAGAAATGAACTTCACCGCATAGCACGCTCCTAGCCAACCATCATCTCGAATGATATCGTTATCTGCCCTGATTTGTTGAAAACGGTGGGCGTACGCCTTTTTTGTGACAATTATGAACAGCATAAGTGTCACAAAAAAGGCGTACGCCTTCAGTTTTCAACAAATCAGGGCAGATAACGATATCATTCGAGATGATGGTTGGCTAGGAGCGTGCTATGCGGTGAAGTTCATTTTTAAGAGTGTGGTCAAAGTAATCTACCTCGATTACTTGAAATTTCTTCTGTCATTGGTGCACAATCGAAAAAGGCGTGAATATTAAAAGCGGTTGACACCTTCTATCAACCAATCGCCCCACGTGTTATCTTGGAAAGCGACCAGCCTTATCGGTGTTTCCTCCTGAAAATGCGAAGACCACACCTGTGATCTGCCCGCCCTGCCTTGTTGTTTCGGTTATTAGGTGTCGGAAACAGAAAACTCTACCGGCGTAAAACTGAATTTCGTGGAAAATGCGTGGAAAAGCACGCTCGTAATTTCCTTTTTTGCTGTTTGTCATTTTTCTTGACGTACAGGTGTGCAAGACGGCAATGTTTGTGTGACACCGTGATTGTACTTGGCATTTATAATTCGGTATGTACCCGTGAGATGGCGCTGACGGCAGGCAACAAAACTGACAAAACGGTAAAAGGGTAAAAGCGCGAAGGATCATTGCAAAGTGTCGAACGGACAGTGTGGCGCGAGCCGTAAACGCGTTTATGAAACGCGTTTATGAGAAATCGGTTCGTGCTTTAAATCTTGAGCTTTATTTATGAGCTTTTCTTTATATTCTTCTGTGTGTTCGTGTGCTCGATATGCGAAATGATAATTCGCATTGCAATATGCTTCTTTTGCTCGTGAGCTGTGGGGGTGGTAATGATACCGCAAATGAGCATTGATAGTTTTACTCAAGAAACAGTGAACTTTGATCGATGAGTTTTTTGTGTGCACACCGCTACGTTGCAATAACATTGATTGTACGACGTACGGCTCGGACGACGCTTCGAAAAGCCCGCCGCTTTCACGCATATACGATGCCGCGATCGGCGCAGAGAAACGGTGTTACGCGGTGCTTTTTTCTCATCATTAAACACAAACGAAGAAAGACATGAATTTTTTGTTGTGACGAGCACGTACAGACTTTATACAACACAATAAACGGAAATGCACATACGGACCCATCACGAAACCCATCGCCGCTCAAAGTAATCGACCCTCTTTCGCTAGATTACTTTTCGGCTTTGAAACTAATCTTTTACGTCATTGTTACGTCAAAATGACGTAGGGTCACGGTCCGAGATTAGGGCCGAGAGGCTGCGAAGGAAAACTAGGTATAAATTTCAATTGAAACGGGCGGGATTTAAGGGCGGAGTATTCCGTGGCAGCCCCGCCCTACAGCTTGTGACGTAAAGTAATCGAGGTCGATTACTTTTGACGAGGATAGGGCCCCTGATGTACTCGTATGTGGAAGGCACGCTCACATGCTAGGGGAAATTCCATTCTCCATTCTCGGCAGCTACTCCAAAACCTTTGAATTTATCTCCATCGCTGTAACTTGCGATTTCGGATGTCAAAGAATTATGCCGCACAGATGCACTGGTGAAGGACGCTCATTACGCGAATACGCGTCGTGCCCGTGGTGCAGACAGGCTCCCACAGCTCCCCATAGAGCCCATAGTTTGAGATAATTCAGGCAACACTGGACATGCAACCAATGAAAGTGAACTATGATGCCTACCTTTCGGCCAATCAGGAGTCTCTCAGTTTGGCTCGCCTTTCGGCCCGGTACTGGCCAGTACTGGCTACCATCGGCTTTAACTTTTACTGCCCGACGCCCGTTTTCATGCCCGACGCTTGTTATTTCGTATTCCAGAACTACTAGGCAAATTTTTGACAAAAGTACACATTTATTTGAAACATCGTACTGATTCAATAGTCTGACACAAATATTCACCGTGCCTACAGAGTCCAAATCGTTGCGTTCGTTGACCAAGTTCGAACTCGAAAAACACACACGCTCTACTCCCACAAGTGAGCGACGCTCACACGAGTGCATGCGATTTCACGGTGAGCCTTTCACCTTTCGTTGGTTGCAGTGCTAAGGTGTCAACGAAGCAGGCAATGCTTGTCGCACGGACACCGAATCCTGTCTCCGTTGTGACTGCATTTGAAAATGCGACGGCGCTCACAAGTGTTCCTCAGGCGTCAGCTCACCACTGCATTCCAGTTCTGAACTCGAGAGATTGTTCGTTCGTAGGATACTTGTCTCGGGAAACATCACAACACGCGCTGAGTCACTTTGACACACGAACATATCTGGGACTTCTCTTTCAATAATGCCATCATACCGTCGTGGTGTCAACTGACATCGTCGAGACGCGAGACGCCGCTTCCGCTGCCACTTCTCTCCCTTCTCTTCTCCTAACTGCCCGCCAGACAGGCAGCCCGCGAAAGAATGCTCCTTTGAAACTTTGCCAACCAATAGCGGAGCGCGCAATGTCCTTCGGCCAATGGGTATCAACTATGATGCCTGACGGAGTAATACCACGTGTTTATGACGTGCAAACATTTTTTTAGAGCCGCGAAGAGGGGGAGCTGTGGGGGCCTGGTGCAGACGCGCGGATGCGATTGTCTGCTTGGCAACAATTTCACATGCATAAAGTCAAGTATTTCCTAATGCTTTAGGTAAAGCAAGGTGGGGTTTCCGAAAGTGTGCTCGCGTTCGACAGGGGGCAGAGACACAGAGACAATGCGGCACACTTTCCTCCAATTTATCCTCCAGCCTCCCTGTATTCACATGATTGCATTGCGTTCGTCGTCCCGAAAAGAAAACAAACCCCAAAGAACTTACCGATACGTCCGTGGTTCACTGAAGGATGCCCTCACATGATGCACCATCCTGCCGTGCACACTCATGTGAACGGTGTGACCTCATATATGACAGGCACTAGCATAGGTCATACGCACAGATTCCTCGAGATGTTCCAGTAACATCAACGGTCGTCACAGTATTCCCGAAAGCGAGTTAAATAAGCTACATTAGCAGATAAAACCGGACGCGAGAAACCTCGTGAGCGTCCTCGCTTGAACTGGCCAAAGACTTGCCCATTGTTGGTAGCTGAATGAGAAAACATAGAGATCCGAAGCGTTCAAACAGCGAAACTATCAAACCATGTGTCACGGGCAACGGCCGCAGCTGCGGCAAGTGTCACAACTCCAGTGTTCAAACGCCCTCCCAGGCTTCAGTAATCATCTGCGACACCTCAGCCACTTCGGTGGCAACAAGAACGCGCTTCCGGTAACTGTATATGGACTAAGTTCGCTCTGTGACACATTCCAAATCCAAGTTTGGGCTCGCCCCAAAGTGTCACACCAATTTCACGTGTCACTAAAGTGTCACCGTTTTTAGAGTGTATTAAGTCCTCGTCTGCTATATTTTTCTTCCTTTTCTTTGTGCGCATTTTTGCGGATTCTGTGGCAAATATTAGTCAGAAAATCATCGTTGTACCCGGCGTTTGCTAGTCGTCCCATCTGAGCGGCAAAACTATTGCTAATTTCATGAGGACAAGACTTGGTTAGAGCTGACTTTACATCGTTTGTTGCAATCCATATTTTAATTGAATTAGAGATGCTGGAGCAGAAGGGCATGGATGGCTCCTGGCATCTCTGTTGAAATCTGCAGCAAAGGTGCTGGCTTTTTCTGATTAACCCGAAGTCCACGAATTGGAGCTTCTCATGTTAATGTTTTCACATATTTCCTTATCAACCACATGAGCTGGTCCACGGCGCAGCCTGGGAATTCTGAAAGCATACGGTCCCGAACTTGTCTACAGCTTCTGAGACAGCCTCGCACACACCCGAGGTTAATACAGTTTGTCCACCAAAGTGTGCGTGTAGAGGTCACAATGGCTGCATTGATAGGCTGCTATGTGGAGACTATCAAGAAATGCCAGCTGCTTGACGGCGAGAAAGTCAATGGTAACATTCTCAAATCTATTAAGGGAAATGGAAATCGAATTCATTTTCTACATTGTTGACTCGGTTCTCATCTTAAAATGTTTCTACAACAACTTCTTTAAGGTGTTTCTTCTAACCAACATTCAATGACATTGAAAAGGAAATCGAGGTTCAGGGAGCATCATTTACTGCACTGTAGAATTACTATGCGCTTGAAAGAAACAGCCTAAAAACAGCACGCTCTTGGCGCCAAATGAGACTCAAAGCCTCAATACGCAAAATATAAGTGAACTTTAGGTGCGAAGTGGTTTTGTAGGTGACAGAGCTAGGTCTTCACGAGCGCCAATCATTCGACTCCTAGGCAGGTTCTCAAGAGATATAGCCTCCAATGTGGCAAAATGACACCGTCCGCAAAGCTTCCGCGCTGCCGTCCTCCTAAAACAGGTAATCATTAATGAATAGCTACACGACGTGAACTCCTTTTAAATCCACTAATTACACACATCACCACCAGCACTGGGGTATAGAGTATCGTCCCTGGCGATGAAACTTTCTATTCATCATCTCGAAATAAAGTTGTTGTTGTTGTTGTTTTGAGTCCACTAAAGGGTATATGTGGGGTAGGTGGTACAATTCGCAACACAAGATACACAGCCAGAGAAAATCTTTTAAATGGCGCGTTATCTACATACAAATATTTAGCATGCGCGATCGTTAGATTACCAACCATAGGCGTAACTACAATTATTTTAAACCGGACGCAACATGCACCGCCTTGAGGGACGTCTGCAGCAACGATGATCTTTGAAGAGAAGGGATCTGTTAATTAGCTCGAAGGGACTATTAGACATCACTCGGCACGCATGTCTAATGAAGGGTCATTTTGACGATGGCGGTATAATATATAGCTTTCAGTTGATGTTTCGGAGTCGTCCCCAGCAATGTCACAGGAAGAAAAAGTGATCAACACAGAAGGAATGAAACACTTTATTTTAATGATGATGATTATGCAGTTTCATCGCCAGGGGCAATACTCTACCCCATTGCTGGCGGTAATGCGATAATAATGGTGCCGCGATGTTACACGTAAGGCGTGTCTGGCCAGTGTGGCGACGCGTTGCATGTGCCGCAGTATAGGGCTGCGGATAATTTTAGCCATTTGGGGTTCTTTTGACGTGCGCCGGAAATGTCCGACACATGGTGCCAGAAGCAATGTTTACCTCCCCGACATTGCTATTGTCATCGGCCGGGATCGAACCTGCGATCTTGAGCTCAGCAAGCCATACCTTACCGATGAAATGGAATAATGAGTGGCCTCACAATGGGGACCCAAGTCATACACGGTGTCCAAAAAGTTTACAAGTGATTATAGGGCAGAACGTTGGTGAGATGGATTTGACCATGGACCAATTGAATAGTCGTAGGTATTACTTTAAAGGATCACGAAAATAATTTGGAACATATATTTTTCAACGATTGATATGAACATACTACCTTCATAAACTGTGACACAAAATATTTCCTTCGAAAAGGGCAAATTTCCTGAGCAAATTTGTTTGCAAGAATGCGCTCCGCGGTGACAATCTCCCCGAAGCCGAGTCTGGCGTGTGGTGACGTCAGGTGGCCGAGCACTTCATTGGCTATCGGAAGCGTCCGCTCCCTACCAGAATCGTCTGCTAGCGCCGGAAGCGTGGCGTCTGACCGAAGAGACGCTGTTGCTATTTATTTGCGTTTGACGTTCACTTGCGTTCTTACATGATTTGCCTCGTGCGTTTTGCATAAAACAAGATCGCGGGCAGTGTAAAAGGTGTGGCTAGTGAAAAGACCCCTAAGGTCTAATGTGTTATGGGACTGAGATGGCCTCTCAGGCTGGTGGACCTCTCAGGCTGACCTCTCAGGCTGAGAGGACATCTCAGATTGACAGGACCTCTCAGAAGCTAATGCCCAGATCTGACATGAGAACAACAATGTTCAATTTCGCGGTCTACGCTGCACCTGTCGTCGGAGCGGTACAATCGTACAGTGCTATGATACACCAGAGATAGATACAGACAAGTACATATCACAAAACTCCACATATATTGAGTTCCTTCGATTGTACAGATACACGCAAGGCATGCACACTGCTATCAGATTATGTAACAGTCATTTCAAATGTCTTCCAGAATTGCGAATATCTAATATTTGTTGAAGGATCGCTCACAAGAAACTACCCGAAACGGTAAATAGTAGCAACAGAAGCTAGATTTAGCACTTACATGTCTTCGAAAGCATACAGTCATCATCAACATGCACATACTGTCGTATTCCACTAAGCGTGAACTCATGGGACGCATATTCGCAATGTCCGTACAGCGGCGATGAAAAATATTATTGTGGAACTCTGCTTCTCGGTGATCAAGTTCGTCTGTTTTACGTATACTTGGGGACTCGCGATGCACCGTCTAGTTTCCCTTGCTTGCGTAAGACGCCAACTAACTGGCGAGATTGGGTTGTCACCACCTTGGGTTCTCACCAGCTGTCGCTTCGTACGAGATTCATCTGTAAGAAATACAATTTCAAACTGTCAGTGTAAGTCAGTGTGTAGGCACCGAAATATATAACATACCGTTTGGCACAAAATGCCGTTGGTAACCTGGTTGGTAACCTAACGTGGTTGGTAATCTTCCTATCGGTGCTCATAATGCCTGTCTGCGACAGTGGTAAAAGAGTAAAGTGAACAGGAATGCCTGTCACTCACAAAAGCATATTTGACACATCGTCTACATACCTTAAAAACAGAATCCCGAAGACAAAACGAAAATTACGCGAGATACGCGGCCGACGTCCTCACACTTCAACGTTTCAAAACAGACTGATTGAACCGCTGGCAACTGGCCGAAACGCTTCCACTTACGTGCAATGCAATAATGCACGGATTGCAAGAACAATAGCTTCAAGGGGGAACGGCAATACAAGGTTATCACGGCACGTGTTCCTTGGAGAAATAATGCACAAACATGTGAAATCTTGCGAACTATTTTCCAAAGCGGACGAGGTAGCATGTCCCGCGGCGCGGAAAACATGAAGCAACTTGCTCTGGGAGGTGTTGCGCGACGCACTGTCGCAAAGCTGTCTGAGAGGTCCCCCCAAACCCCTCAGGGCTACATGAATGATTCTACAACGTCTTCCAGATTTTCTATAAAAGATCCTCTCAAAACCGTCTGTGCTGCCTGAACGGTCCTACCAGATCTTTCAAGATTTCTTGAAAGGTGTGTCAACCAGGCGGATGAACACGAAATTGACAACCGGATAGCTGATCCAAAGAGCGCATTGGTGCACTGCTCCGCGCAAGAAATATGTAAACTGGAACCGATTAATTACTCGAAAAAATCACTGAGTGTCGATGCGTTTTTTTTTCTTGCAATAACTTTCGCTGAAGGTCCGGATGCGTAAAACAGAGGTTCCGTAAGCGTGCGAAGTAAAAGTTAAAAGTTAAGATGTTTATTCAATTAGTGAGCGTATGCAAATGAGCCGCTTACTACTCAGTTCATGGTCGATGTCCCAAGGATCTTCACCGAAAAGAAATTTCTTCGATAGCGCCTCCTGTTCACGAATTATTCAGCCGGGGGATTTTCGTGAAACACCCTGTATATGATACGACTAAATACTCTTAAATACTCTTTCGCCTCGGAGATGCCAGTGTCCATGCAATTCAGAGCCCATAGTGTTCACCACAACACGGAGAAGTCATGATGATGCGACAAATATTGCCTCCTAAAAGGTATAACTGCTTCACCCCTTTTTCTGAGAGTGTGGTGCATTCCGGAACACGAGAACGTAAACCAGACATCTGTAATATCGTCTACAAGCGAGGTTTTGTACACAGCAGCGATGCCAAGCGACTTTCACAGCCTTCGTCGTCAGGTCCTTCTGCCCTCGCTGGGACCGTGGGTAATGGTAGAGGAGCAAACGACATGGAGACGCGGAGAGAGAGAAAGGCAACAGATGGCGCACATCCAACGTAACTTCTTACACTCTGTTAGCACTTTCGTAACCTCTCACGAGTTGCTGTTATTCTTCAAAACAGTTCAGATCAGGGCTCGGAACCGTTAGTTTTTGGGGTTCGGTTCAAGTTCCCGTTCAAGGTTATCGGTTCGGTTCTGGTTCGGATTCAGCGCAATCAAAATAACGGTTTGACCGATATTAAACGGTTCGAACCGGCTTAGGTGTGCTGTGCTCGTGAGTGTATCACATGTGAGAGGTAATATCAGGTTCCGGCGATGGCTTGCTCCTCCTTCCTTCCTGTTAGTCTCTCGACTCTACACCTCGTAGGTACGAAGAACCATGCAGTTCACAGCAGTTCATCCTTTTCTGTACCGAAAAGAGCAGGGAAATGGCGTACGGCATACCATTGAACTCTATTGCAAAAGGCTATCGCCAATTTCTAAAGACAAAAAGAGAAGAAAGCCGTCACGTGGTAGATATGGGAGTAACCCAAAGTCCCATGTGCAGGCCGGCACGCTGCTTACCGTTGAAAAGAGGGCGAGAGGCCGCCTGTGTTTCCTTCCTCCATGCTCTGGACCACACGACAACCTTTCCCGTGGTCGCTAGAGGCCTGCGTTGCTTGTGGATGTCACTGTGAACTATTAAGATTTATGTCGCCTTGACACTGCGACGCTGAATGAAAGGAAGCAGCCGAGGCAACAATGCAAAGTGTAGCTGTCGTGTAGCACATCTTATTTCTTACACCTGGAGCCACAAAAATGTAAAGAGATGTCGTGAACCTTTTGGGGGTGAGGCTGTAGGAGTTGCACGGGCTCACCACTTCTTGTTTTATCAATTTGTCCGCTGTATGAATTCGGCAAGATCCCGAGCGACGCAGGGAGCTGGTGCGCGGCAATCGAGTGGGAAGGTATTGGCGCTTTTACCGTCTGGCGTACCGCTTACCGCATCATATTTTTTTTCGGTTCAGTTCCGGTTCGTTCAAGGAGAGAGAAAAAATACTTACTGTTCGGTTAGGGTTCGGTTCGGCAAGAAAAATAACGTTTTTTTTTGTGGTTTTCGGTTACTGTTCAGTTCCGGTTTCGACCCCTCAGATAGTAATGAGTAACCTGTCTCAAATGCGTGACGTAGTACTCCAGTATCACGTGATACCTGATCGTGATACCTGACCGTGATCCCACTGTTTTCGATGGCGAACGTAGGAGGTGACCAGAGATAAGTTTCTGCTCCGCCACCTACCCCTCTTCCTGAATGGAACGCGTCAGTAAGTAATAACGTGGTTGTTCCGCGCAAAGCTATGTGTATGTCTTGCGCGTGCGCAGAACCACAAACGCTATCCCTTACGTACGGAAAGGCGATAGCATACGATATAATAAAACTCACTAATATTTCCTGCCTAACAGAGAAGAATACTAAGCTTGTTGGTTTTCTTGTGCGCAGGTGTTGTTTGGGACGTCCAACGGGCAGATTTTGGTGAATGACGTGCACGGCGAAGAAGTTGCCCAGCTGCGTCTGGTCGAAGGAGCGGCCATCGTGGGTATGACCTGGTCCTGCGAGAAGTTCAAAATGGAGGAAACAGACGGAGAGCCTCCCGCAAATGCCGTCCCTACTCTTAAAGGTATGTCGCTAAACGCCTTGATGAAGTATTCGCCAAGTATTCAAGGTACTGCAAAACCATCGCGATCGGAGCCTCGTTGCGAACTGCGTGATACACCTAAGTGTCCCTTTAGGACAGTTAAAGAAAAAAACGTGGGGCGTAGAAATATCACCGTTTGCCTAATAATACTCACTTTATCTCAAAATATAACAAGTTAACGCTGGACACCAATAAAATGAGCACGCAGGGGCGATCACATGTATAACCGCCATTCCCATGTGACTTTAATAACGACAGGAAGGAAAGCCGCAAGGTTAGGGGAAGGGTTTAAGAGCACATAAATATACGCAACAAAATATGTTTCCGAAAAACTCGACGGCGCAATGTCATTAAGGTGTAGAGAAGGAAAAGAGGAAGCTGTGTGTCGCTCCCCACGGTTAACGTTTCTACACCTTTCGTGTGCAAATGTCTTGCCCTACGATACACACACCTTTCTGGTGCACGATTTGCACCCTCCACGATGTATCACTTCGACCCATGATTCGCCACGAGCTCTTGTGCTAGCTAGCAAAGCGGTTTTGGGGCCCCCAAACTTTAAATATAACGATAACGATCGATACGTGAAATATTCACGATCGAGGCCATGGAGACATTTATTAGCATGAGTTGATGCATACTACAAGCATGTAAGCATCGAGCTATCTTATGTTAGCTATTTACGTGTTAGCTTCCACTGCGGTGCTCTAGAGGATCTGGAGCACATTCTTCTTCATTGCTCCCACTACCAACCTTCCCGAACCGCACTCTGCTTGTCTCTTAGTCAGCTGGAGTCTCGCCCCTTCTCTCTATCAAAATTCCTTGGTCCCTGACCGAATCCAGCCCGCCAACGCTCAGCCCTCAAAGATCTTTTGACCTTTTTAGACACAATAGAACTTCGATCCCTATTGGGAAGGGGCTCATTCTTTCATTCCTCGCATCACCACAAGCAATGCGGTAGAGTATCGCCACAGGCGATGAAACTCCCCATTCATCATCATCAAATAAATTTGTTGATGTTAGATATACAGTACTACTTTATTTAATGACACTCAAGTGGACGATGAAGAAAAACTAAGTGAACAAGTGCATCCATTGAGATGGAGAGCGACAAGGCGCAGATTAGCTGGTGAAACATCACAACGTGTGAATACCCAGAGACACGGAAAAACTTGTGTTGCCTCAGGGTATTCCTTCGCCGTCGTGTGTATTGATATTCAGTGCGATTTTTACTTCATCATTTACACAACTTTATAATAAAACCGCGAGAGCTACCTAGATGTGGTTTTGGCAGATGGGTAATGCGGAGAGGCGCACAATCTGAGGGAAATCGTACATATCCCTTGACAAATAAATACCTAAAGTAATTCATTAACTTCTTAAAGTTAAATTCTTAACTTGGATGTTTTCAAGGAAATTCGATACAACAGAATAGGAGCGAGGCGCCATTTAAATCCGCCGCCATTTTTAAATATCTTGAAACTGCAACGTACTTTGGGATATAAATGGCTAAATGTCGCTACGTAAAAAGCCGAAACCGAAACCACGCACTGCTCGAGCGCAAAAGAAGCGACGGCTGTTCGCGTTGCAAGAAAACGTGTTTTGTAGCGAAGGAGCTGACTGGAGGAGGCGCGGACCTTACGGCCAGATTGACCGTTTTTCGGCACTGATAAGCCGAAGGTCACATCGTTTTCTCGCTCGAAAAATGCGTAGTTCTGGTTTTCGCTCATTTGCATAGCAAAATTTTGCCGATTTATATCTCAAAGTACCAGCTTGATTCAGGCTCTTTAAAAAGAGTGCGCATTCAAATAATGATTGCCGCCAACTCTGCTGTCCTGCATTTTCCTGGTAACTTAGAATTCAAAACATTAAAATGTTAATTAATGAATGAAATATGAAAGTCACTGAAAAGGTTAGCCAGCTGTAGGAGTCGAACCCACATCTTCTGGATTGAATTAATGAATTAATGAATCTCAAGTAATTTGTCGGCGGTACTTACACGCGCTTTCCCACAGGATGACCCACTGGCCGCAGAACCCGCCTACAAAAAAGCCATCAGTGCTGCCCTCACTGGTTCAAAAAAAAAAAAGTGTAAACGATAAAAAAAACACTCTGTAAGCACTGTGGTCCAAATGCCACGATACGTATATAACAATGTTACAAACGACTCGTTTCTGATACTCGTATATGTTGAATGACACTACCTGATAGGTTCATGCAGACCATAGTGGCTACTTTGTTGACACCTGTTCTCACAGACTGTGCCTCCGGCTTGCTGGAACAGCCTTGCTGCAGATATTAGCACTCTTGTCCGCACCTATAACCGAGAGCACATGTGCGCTTTTAGCGCGATGTCGCGTATCCTAAGCGTCCTCAAGTGACCACCGAGAGCACGCAGAGTGTCAGCGCAACATACTCCACCTACAATGCGCGGAGCCTTGACACCTATAATCCTGTAGCATGAAAGAAGCTAACGATAGAAAGAGAGAAAGGGCAGGTCAGCAATCTGTAACAACTACACAGGCACGCAGAGGTGCTGATCAAGCTCTGTGAACCGCTGCAGATCACTGTTCGCACTCCTGATGAATAATTTAATTCTTATAATCCGAGCCTCCTGTGCGGTGCTAGCGCTATAGCGTAATGAAACAAAAGACATGCACATTCGCACCAAAACTGAATATGACCTTATTCCGCACCCAAAGGACCAACCTGGCACATCTAGATAATGTCTACCATAGACTTAACATTGTGGAAGAACGCAACAAGGAAGAGGAATGACAAACACGGACAACACTTGTCCTCGTCCTTGTTCCATGCTCCAACCTCCACACCTACACCTTCTTGCACCCGGATAAACTCAACCTATTTTGAGGCCGTAGTATGTAACATACGTACAAAGTCATACGTAACTCACTATGTAGCATATGAAAATGTTTTGCAAGCCTCCATGGCATACGCACCCAGCACATGTCATGGTGCAAGGACCAGCTCATTAATCAAGATAACAGAAATGTTCGACACACAGGCACAAAATGTCATTTTGTAGTTTCAAAGATATCAAATTTGTTTTGTCAAAATCGCCGTTTCACATTTCCCTTATGTGTTTCTTTTTGGATTCGATAATTATCGATAGAACTCCAGCACGGTCAATTCGTATCCGGAATGGGATCGGTGCAAATGTCGCGGAAATTATCGTTCGTTTTCGCGTGCGAAAGGCTATCTTTCGGAAAGGGCTATCTTCTGGTGTGTGTTTCCATGACCTGCAGAACCGAAAAATGAACTAATAAAGAACAATATCAAAATTGAGGCAAACAAATAACTATCGTGTCAGTCAGCGCTCTATGTGACAAACAAGCCCATAAACATTCCTATACATGTATATTCACCTATCCGTTGTATTCATTATACAGGGGTGTTTGCTCTAATGTGTCCAGAAATTATATTTAAAGCAAGCGGTGCTTTTCTGCTACTTGAGTAAGAAACAGGTACTGCTTCCCTAGTAGCACCTGTTTCTTAGCCAAGTAGCTGAAAAGTAGCGCTCGTTTCCCTTTTATCGCTCGCTTTAACTAAATTTCTGGACACCTTAGAGATAGGGCGCAGTGCTTCATCCAGTACCTCAAACACCTCGAACATCCCCAAATGCTTCGCAACAGCCCCTAACTTCTTTCTGTGTGCTACTGTTACAATGTAACTGCAGCCCCAATATTATTCCAACACACACCCCTTCCCCCTGAGCTTGCACTTCCAGATAAACTACTGACACGGCGTATCACAGTGCGTCGAAGGCTTACTGTGGAGGTAAACGTCACCGTGACTCGGTATCTAGAGAAGCAGGGTTTAAGACACCGAGTCCCAGTGACGTTCAGTGCTACTGTGAGGATGGGCTCCGTTCTCGGTAGAGTAAACCATGATTATCGGCAGTCTGTGTTCCTCACTGACCAGAAGAACAAGTTTTGCACTTATTCCGTAGATGTAGCATACCTATTCAAGTTCCCGTGTAGGATCTCGTACATGGACAGGCCGTTATATAAATCAGAGACTATACGGGAACAACAGAGAAGCATGGAAGGCAGCTCGCCCCTTGTTATACAAGAACACCTGAAAGGGAGTGGCTGTGAGGGTTATTGGGACAAGCAGCACTTTTGTATAAGTCAGCAATCCATTACCTCCCCTGGAAGGGACATAATGGAAGCTGTCCTCATTCGGCGTCAGGGGACCAGTGGCATCATATCCGCTTCTGTTTCGTTATCAGAAAAACAAGTTAACCTGCTAACAGTGTAGTAAGGTATCAGCAATATGTTGGGGGTTATCTGTGCGTGCCTCAGCGCACTTCATCAAGCACGTTGGGAAAGGGCTTTGGGAGAGTGTTATTTAATTTTCGTTTTTATGTAATCTACGCTGTTCGTCTGTAATAACGTTGTTGTTTGGTGGTAGTGACCGTGTCCACCCGGCTCCTAGTGTTGTCAGTTTTTCCTCTCGTTTTCCTGCATTTTCAGATTCGTTAAGATGTTGCTTGATAATACTGTGCCAGTTACGCTGTGCTTACCACAAGCGCATTAACCCACCTCTCACACTAGAAACGTTTCTTCATTAAGGAAACATTTACAGCCGTCTGGGCAAACTCGGTGGTACTGGTCGCCTTTATTTTAAACGATTGACGAAAAATATCTATAGCATAAAACAGTTTATTGTCGCTACAGAAACTAATTATTACAATGCGGTAGTGGAAACGCCCGGTAAACTACTACCTTATATCGTGCTTGAACTGCCGTCCTACTTATCACCATTTAAAAGTCGTTTTCTGTACTCTAGCCAGGCAGACGTTGACGTAACAGGTGTTGAAAATTTTACAGTGCAGCGCACGAGTTTGAGCGAAGCTCGAATGTTCGACACCGCACCATCTACACTGCGTAAGAGTATACCTGTGATACTAGCTCAGATGTGTCTTCATCAACATCCCCCCCCCCCCTCATCTTTCGTTTCATTAAGCTCTGCCCGACTACCTTGAAACCAATAACAGATATGACGGAGCAAAAAGGAAGGACGTATGCACCCAACTTGCTCGCATTAGTGCTCTTTCGGACCTTGAATGTACCATGTTCAACACCATTTTGAGTCCTATGGGGTACGAAGGATGCACAATACGTAACACCAGTTATTACACCTTTTAGCACAGCTGCTAGTGTAAGAAATGGTGTCGCTTCTCATAACCAGAGCGTCGAACCGAAGTGTTTTTCGGTTTGTTTCTGGTTCGGCCATGAAGGTTCGATTCCGGTTCAGCTCCGGAGTTCACATATATTGGTTCGATTAGTTCGATTATGTTTCGATGTAAACCGGCTCGGAACCGGTTCGAGGTTCTAATATGCTGCAACATTATAGGCAGCTACTGAAAATGATACAAGATCTCTTAGTTTGGCTTTTTGTGCATTTATTTCTGTTTTTCGACCAACAGGACCCCCTTTCATCCCTTCCCCGAGCAGCATGCCGCCAATGTAGGCAGGCAGACCGCTCGAATTCCCACATCACCTCCGTGCAGGATATGATTTAAACTGCGAAAAACAAAATAAAAATACAACGATATGCCTATAGCGGTAACACGTCATCTGGAAGTGGAACGTAATTTTTATGTAGCATCTTCGTATGGGAAATGAACTAGTCACTATTGCTCAAATGAATCTCCAATGACTTCTTGGGAGTCACTAGGTTGACGCACTAACATGTATATAGTTGGAGGGACTTCACTCACCTCCGTGTGCTTCATTTCGGCTTCTTTGCGTCTCCGTTCTAGCAGACTGGCACAACTTCGGCCAGCGTCTACACCTCTAAGATAGAAACTATAAAAGTACGGCACGCCGCAGTCATCGCTGTCGGCGCCGGGCCAGGGGACTTCCAAGTTACAAATTGAAGGACTGAATTGCTCTGACAGGCGAGTCGCGGCACACTTGCAGCCTCATTGAACATAGTTGTTCTTTGACGGCGTTTTGAATGTTCTACATGATGTTGTTACAATGCACAACTGCTACAAGCTTTCGAAGGTAGGAATGACAAAACATGTTTCTTCTCTAAGCGGCGGCAAGAGGACAACTTCCTTCCCTTGGCTTTCTATGCCCCTGCGATACCAAATGGACCGCCAGATCTGGAGTATTATGTCACATAAAACGCATGTCGCCACCAGACAATGGGATAGATAACAAGCGGCACACAACAACCCGTATCGAACCGGTATCTCGATCCAGTAACCGAAGTTTTTAGATCAGTTCGGTTCCGGTTCAGCCCCAAGACAGCGCTAGTAATTGCGGTGGTTTCAGCAGAGTCGTATATTAAAAGGAAGTCTGGGCATTTCGAGGAGTCACAAAAAGAGGCTCGACCTGTCAATCACTGTTTCGCTCCACTCATTGGTTTGCTTTTTATCAGCGGGGTCGCCATGACACCTCACTGCCACCCAAAATGGCGACGAAAACAAACACAGTAAAGCGGGGATTTCGTGACAAAAAATTTTCACAGACTACTCTGATTTTACGCTGCAAATGCACATCCTCATATACGTTTCTCGGAAACCAGTTTCAACTGATGCTCACCCATCGATATCTAACCAAAAATAATACATTTTGTCGCCAGTTTTAGGCCTAGTGAATACGGCGATCGCGGCCATCACAACGAAACCATAACAAAAAACGACACTCTGCTGTACAATCTTATATTTAATTGCTGGATTTCATGGATGTAATAATTTTTGCATTTTATATTCGAACTATTCATGTAGATTTGTTTAAAAATCATACCGACGACAGAATGTGTCCCAGCAGGTGCTTCTGCCGGCATCGGTATACAACGACGCAGGGCTGGGCACTATTATAATACTTTGTATTATAATAGTATTACTGTGATACATTTTTGTATTAGTATTACGTATTATAATACAGATTTTAAAAATGTATTTGTATTAGTATTATAATACGCAGAGAAGTGTATTACAAGTATTATAATACCCCAGTAATACTTCTCGTATTTTGACGTGTTCGTTCATCCCGTATGCGCTATCAGCATGGTGATATCCGGTCAGGCGGGTCAGCACCACACGTTTTAGGTCGTCAGCTCTTTGAACACCTACTCTTTTGGGGATTAGTCAGTGTACCCTCTCTGCTCGCAAAATTGCCCAGGAAGAAAGGAACAATCAGAAGTGTTTCTAACTCTGTGGCTTCTACTTCTGGTACACGGGAAATTTTCGGCCCCCTCCCAAGCTGGGAGGGGGTCAGCTCAGGAGGGGCAGTTGCCCTCAACCCTTGCTAGCCTTAGAAGGGACATGTTTTAGACGTCTTGTGGCATATTCAATATGCCACAGACGTACTTCGCTTCGACCGTACAGGAGGGCACTGTAGGTAGGGGCGGATGAGGGGGAGGGGGAGTTTCTTTGTCGGGGCGCGTAGTAGGGGAGGGGAGAGAGGGAAGTCCAATGTATAAACAGATTTTTTTTCCCCAGGATCCAGCACTGACTCAAAGATTGAATTTTTGAGAAAATATTATTAAAGCCAAGTCAGTAATGCATCTATTGTTTCATACAACAGGCAATCGTAATCGTGAATCGCAATCATAAATAGTGAAATAAGTGTTGTGTGCGCCCCGGGCTTTTCCAAAAGATATGTATTCCTTTATTACCATAATGTATTATAATACAGTATTAGTATTATGTATTATAATACACATTTTCGAAAACTATTTGTATTAGTATTATAATACGCGTTTTTGTGGAGTATTATGTATTAGTATTATAATACGAAAAAATAGTATTACTGCCCACCCCTGCAACGACGGAAGCAGACGAGAATTCCCGACGTGCACCACGCACCCTAGGTGGCGTTAACCAAATTTGCACAAAAAAATTTCTACTAGTTTTGCAGGTTGCGAGAGGTGTCCATTTCAATCCCGTCCAATCCACTTATCACCCAAAATTGCGCTACCCATGTTGGGTAAGGGGACAAATAGTGAGGATAGGTAGAGTGATGCGCCCCCTATTTAAAGACTCCTTTGGTCGGAAAGCTGAAGAAGTGGGTGGAGCTTCAGGCATATAGGCATGCCCCATTAGTGGCCAGACTCCCTTTTAATACACGGCTCTTCGGTTCAGTTCTAGCTACAAATAACGGTCAATTCCGGTTTTCGGTTTCGGTTCCGGTTCGATTCTACGCCTTGTTCATAACACGTTTTGAAACACCGTTTTTACACCTTTTAGTTCATTCTATACGAACAAACGGGCGTTTGATTGAAAAAAAAATATAAAACAATTCTTTTAAGCACTGGAAGGTGTAAAAAGCTTTGCTGTGCACCCACCAATTCAGTATACGGAGCTGTTTGATATGCAAGGAGACGATGATCATTGTTGGTTTAGGATGGCGAAACGGGAAGTGAATGCATCCGTGCTTCCGTTCGCAGTCGCCACATTCGCACTGACCGTTACATGCAGAGGCCTTTCCTTTCTATCACTGCTCTTTTTTTTCCTTTATTCATCCAGACCGCCATGTCCCCGCGACTTCCCTCCTTTGATCGAAAGTCGGTCGCGGCTCTGTCAATGCTGCCGGTGTGTGTATTGGGGAGTGAACAGACGGGGGAGAAAACGGGCGGGGGAGTCACTTCTATGGCTTCTGTGCCCGAAGCACTCAACGGCTTCTTGGGCAAATGTTTTATGATCCCGAAGGCCCCCTGGAAGCCATAAAAGGTCTTCGTTCGCCGTTATCGATTTAAGAAGACCGTCAACGGAGCCCTCCCCTCTTTGTCCACGGCCCTAGGCTGTACAACTAGGTACACGCGGAGAAAAAGAGCATCGTCGATACGAACTTTGTAGCGGTGTTGTTACTTCAGTTTCCAGTGTGCAAATTCGAGAAACAAAGGCGCTTGAAATTACGTACAGCAACTGTTTTTTTATTTGGTTTAATGGTTTGAAGTGGGAGGTGCATTTCGCGCTTGTCAGTCCGTTATTCTTTCCCCCTTTTTTCCTGTTACGATTATAATCCGCATGGTCAACCATGAAAAAGGAAAAGGCGGTAATTTCGCGTATATGTCCGAATAACCTCACCGATATAGTGATGCGCAAAGGCAATCACTTTTCCAAGGCCGAGTTCGTCGTGAATTTTCAATGCCGCATATAGAAGCTCGACTGTTCGCTTCGTCAGGAGATCAGGAGGTTGAATACTATGCACGATAGATGAGCGAAGTCCGATTCCTCGTAATTCACATTTCTTAAAGGTCCGCCGTGTAATAGATCAGATTTCGTAGAAAAAGTACAGAGGGAAAAACCAGGAAAAAGTACGAAGCAGTGGAGAGCTGGAGAAAACCCTACAGCTTCAATATGTGGCAAAGTACGATTAGGTTTTCTGGTATTTACCGAAAGTCTCTAGTGAACGTAGACCTGCATTTTGACGGTTAAAATTATTATGCATCGTGACAGCGCCAATAATCCCCGAGATAAGCACTTCTGGTTATCTGCTGTATCGAAGTATCTGTTAATAAATGTAACTCACAAAAACATGTTTTCTGTTTCTGGCTTTTGGATTACGCAAGCGAAACAGTAGCCGGTGCTTCCTGATACAGCTTTCAACTTGCTTGCGTTATCCGTATCAAAAGCGCTACCTACCATTGTTGCACGGACAGGCGTGGCTAGGTATACGTCGACTCTAAAACATCCATTTGGGCCTGTTGGTACAATCCCTTGACGATAATCGATAATAACGACGTCTGTTTAGCGCTTTTATCATCAAGGATATGTAGACAGGTAATGAAACTCCCATAGGCCCATGCGTCTTAAGAAGGACGCCATGATAAAGACCGTCAGTGCCATTCATCCGTTGTGCGGACAACTGCGATTGTAAAACAAGCGACGTCAGACGTGACGCTATCGGTGCGGACATACCGGGTGTCCCACGGAAATCCCCCGGCTGGATAATTCGTGAACAGGTGGCGCCGTCGATGAAATCTCTTTTTGGTAGAGATCCTTGGGACATCGGCCATGAACTGGGTAATGTGCGGCTCATTTGCGTACGCTGACTAATTAAATAAACGTGCTAATATTTAGCTTTTACTTCGCACGCTTACGGAACCTCTGTTTTACGCATCCGGACCTTCAGCGAAAAATATTGCAAGAAAAAAAAAACGCATCGACACTCAGTGATTTTTTCGAGTAATTAATCGGTTTCAGTTTACATATTTCTTGCGCGGAGCAGTGCACCAATGCGCTCTTTGGATCAGCTATCCGGTTGTCAATTTCGTGTTCATCCGCCTGGTTGACACACCTTTCAAGAAATCTTGAAAGGTCTGGTAGGACCTTTCAGGCAGCACAGGCGGTTTTGAGAGGACCTTTTAGAGAAAATCTGGAAGATCATTCGTGTAGCCCTGAGGGGTTTAGGGGGACCTCTCAGACAGCTTTGCGACAGTGCGTCGTGCAACACCTCCCAGAGCAAGTCGCTTCATGATTTCCGCGCCGCGGGTCATGCTACCTCGTCCGCTTTGGAAAATAGTTCGCAAGATTTCACATGTTTGTGCATTATTCCTCCAAGGAATACGTGCCGTGATAACCTTGTATTGCCGTTCCCCATTGAAGCTATTGTTCTTGCAATCCGTGCAGTATTGCACTGCACGTAAGTGGAAGCGTTTCGGCCAGTCGCCAGCGATTCAATCAGTCTGTCTTGAAACGTTGGAGTGTGAGGACGTCGTGTCAACTTCGTGTTCCTCGGCCTGGTTCACGCACGTGGGCGACGGAAGATTAATCCATTAGAAACAGCCACAAGAGACGCTTTGGTATTCATTCTCAAAACCAGCGGCATGGCCGAGTGGGCTAAGGCGTCCGCTCGTTGGTGGTAACCAAGGTCGTGCTGAAGACTGGGAGGTGGTGGGTTCGAATCCTACCGCCGGCTGTGCTGTCTGAGGTTTTCCCTGGGTTTTCCGAAGACTTTCCAGACGAATGTCGGCGCAGTTCCCCCTGAAGTCGGCCCAGGACGCATACTAACCCCCCTGTCCCCCACTCCTTCCTGCTATCCTCTCTCCGTCTGTCCACATCTGTACGTCGCTCATAGCCACAGTTGCTTCGCGGCGCTAACACCCAAAAAAAAAAAAAAATTCATTCTCAAACTGACTGGCAAACAGTGCTGGCGGTTCTGTCGTTCCGTAGGTGAGAGAGTGTGCTCTTATCATGGATGATGACGAATGCGCCACGAGCGCTGTGAACTAGTGGGGTACACTCTTAAAAATTAGTTACACCACATAGCACGCTCCTACCCAACCATCATCCCGAATGACAACGTTGTCTCCCGATTTGAGAAAAATGGGAGGTGTACGCTTTCTTTTTTACCATTAATGTCGAACATAAGGGGAAAAAGGCCCCGCCTGCCGTTTTCAACAAATCGAGCGAGAACGTTGTCATTCGGGATGATGGTTGGCAAGGAGCATGCTATGTGGCATAGCTAATTTTTAAGAGTGTACCCCACTAGTTCACAGCGCTCGTGGTGCATTCGTCATCATCCATGATAAGAGCACGCTAACTCACCTACGGAACGACAGAACCGCCAGCGCCATACGCGGAGAGTTTTCAATCTACCGGAGGGAGCCGGGACACAACGTCCACTCCTCTCTTTTATGCACAGAAGTCGGGCAGGGTGTCTGGAATTCCGTGTTGCGACGTGGTGAGGCAAATTTTCACAGGACTTTCATCATCACTCGCATGAAACCGCGATTCTTAGGATATCCCTCGAAACTTTCATTTTGAGTGTCAGCTGGGCAGACTCCCTGGAGGGGGCCGGGCCCCCCTGGGAAAGTTCGGGGGGGGGGGGCTCAGGCCCCCAAGCCCCCCCGCAGTCGGCGCGTATGGCCAGCGCTGTTTATCAGTCGCTTTGAGAACGAATACCAAAGCGTCCCATGCCACTGTTCCTATTCTTCTGTCGCCCCCGTGCGTGAACCAGGAGGATGACCACTTAATTGACAGCCGGATAGCTGATCCAAAGAGCGCATTGGTGCACAGTTCCGCGCAAGAAATACGAAAACCTAAACCAATTAATTACTCAGAAAAAGGACTAAGTGTCGATGCCGTTTTTCGTTTGGAATATTTTTCGCTGAAGGTCCAGATGCGTAAAACAGAGGTTCCGTAAGCGTGTGAAGTAAAAGTTAAAAGTTACCATGTTTATTTAATTAGTGAGCGTATGCAAATGAGTCGCACACCACTCAGTTCATGGCCCATGTCCCAAAGATCTCTACGAAAAAGGAACTTCTCGACGGCACCACCTGTTCACGAATTGTTCAGCCGGGGAATTTCGGTGGGACACCCGGTATAGGCAGTGCATAACTAGCCCTAGTGCGTCTGCTCGCGCGCCTGCTCGCGCGCGTGTTTTGGCCGTTTTATCTATTTTGGACAACAAAAAGCTAGAGTACATTTGAAAGCGTTTGGCTCATGAGCCGATAAAGAAACTTTACCGTGTCCTTACCAAACCATGCCTATCACCCAGGGTAACAATACCAGTCGAAAATGGAGAAAACACTGCATGGTCCTGGTTAACAGCTGTTAAAAACTGGATCAATGACAATGTCAATTCGTGATACTTACAGATGTCAAATGTGTTGAAACACAGCAGGAGGGGCATCCTTTATAACCACATAGAAATCAGGAAGGTTAATTAAGGTATATTTCTCAATCAGAGCTAAATGAACACCTAGTTATTTGCCCTTTGCACATTTCCAATAATTTATCATACTGGGTCCGTTGTGCAAACAGGGCAGCGTTCGTGCACAACTCATCACTGCTGGCACTCACGCAGACATCATGGCCGGTCTCGCCATGGATAAGTTTTTTTCGTAGAGCCTGCAACGGAGCTAGGATATTTATTTATTTATTTACGCACCCTCAAGGCCGTGAGGCATTACATAGGGGAGTGGTAAGTACATTACATAAAAAAGGAAGAAAACGGCGTTAGAAAAAGAAAGAAAAATACACGATTTGAACAATAAAATACATACAAGAAAATACAATACATATAAAATACAGGTGCGCCGTTAGAGACAGGCGATTTAAACGTGACATTAGTTCAGGTTCATAGGCACTTCTTGAACTCTTTGATATCGATGATCGATGCGATCGATCCAGGAAGGTGGCTCCACTCAGACGATGTTCGGGATAAAAATTAATAACGAAATCACCTTCTTAAGTATGAAGGAACTCCTACTTTTTTTCTATGATCAATGCGGGATGAAATATATGTTGGCTGTGAGATTAGGGACTCCTTAGGGTAACTCTATTGTGGTAAAATAATTTGGTGGAATAAGCAGAGACAAATAATTGTGCGACGGAGGGGAAGTTCACGAAGGTTAAAGGAGTACGAGGGCCATAAAAAAAAAAAAAAAATACATTAAGACATCTGATGAAAGTGTGTGTGTCATCATACCGAATAGCGCGAAAGGTTTTGATGTGTGCAATTTGTTTCCCAGAAAGAAAAAAAACTCACATAAACATAGCTCCGCGCGTTCACCCTTATCTCGCCACTCCAGCTATAACAAGGATGAGGAGGTATGATGCCACGTCACCGATGACGGTATAAGGAGAACTCGTTCTGGTTCGCCGGTCAGTGGGGGTCAGCGCCTTGTCCCTTTGCTGCCGTAAACCTGTTTTGCCAGTTCTCCCAGAGAATTGGGGATAGAAGGAGCGGCCGAAGCATTACCGAGCAAGGAGAAAGGCTTTATCACAACCCCGAACAGCCGAGTAGCAGACGACAGCGGAGTAGCAGACAACATTTCTCTAGTCCAATCAGCGAGCGTTCTCCTTATAGCGTCAGCGCGAGGTTCCAGGCAGATCACAGGCTGGTACTGCTCTTCACCACCGTTGCGCACGGTCGCTTTTTGCGGCGTATTTTAAATTCAATTTCTGCGATAATTATGACTCTGTGGTGTAAATTACTTCGCATGGTGCATCTTACTGGCCTACTTAACAGTTTTATAGGAAGAAAACTGGGTGTTAAAAATGTCTTCTGTGCTACTTTAAGGCTATGTTCCATGGATGTAACACTGGCGGTGCGCTTGTGATTCCCAAATATAAAACGAGCGCATCTATTTTGTACAGATTCGATCAAGTCTGAAAGTGAGTTGTGGCCCGAGTCACCACACAGAAGCTGCATATTCCAACTGGGTTAGTACTATTTAGCGATCTGTACAGTAAAGTTTTAACGTTAACCGGGGTAGATGAAACGTTTCGACGTAGTAGCATAGAGCGCAGATCCCGTTATTAGTAACATATTCAACGTGTGCTTGCCGTGACAAATTAGATCAGATGATAACTCTGAGGTATTTATAGTTCAACACGGATTCAAGTGGGACGTTCTTAATTGTGTACGTTGCGTGCATTGTGTTAGAAGGTGATACAGTCATAGGCTTACATATAGATAGGTTAAGTTCCATATACAAGCCTTGCACCAAGTAGCGAGACTATTAAGGTCTATTTGTAATAATTCCACATCGCGGTCGTTGCTGATTGTACGATACATAAAGCACTCATTCGCATGTAGACGAATAGAAAAGGAAAGTTTATCCGGAAGGTCGTTAATGTAGATGAGAAAAAGAAACGGACCAAGGACGGAACCTTGAGGAGCGCCGGAAAGCACACATGGCCCAGAAGAAGACCAGTCTCTGTTCCAAATATCGGCGGCTCTCGTCTCGAGGCAACTTCCTTTCTACTTCCCTACTGGTTCGCAGGATTTCTACCCGTCTATACATGTGCTATATCAGATACGTTAGCAATTACAGTCACGTACTCTGAGCTAAAGTCAAAAACGAGTGGATCCAGGCCACGGTCACGTGCAAGATGTTAGTCGTGAACGAAAGAAACTAGCTGTGCTGATATGGGAAAAAAGGAATGAAGTTCGAGATGTTCAACAAAGTGCGAGTACAAAATGTGTTGGAGTATTTAACGTGGATGCTTGTTGAGGATGAAGGAGGATGAGGATGAAGTTATTGGTCGACAGTCGCTGCACAGTGCTCGTCTCCGGATTAATAGAGTGGAACCACCTTGCCTACCTTCCAATCAGATGGTAAATGAATGAAGCGACAAAGAAAAAAATAATTGCGATAATCATTGATGAATACGTGACGGAGCATCTTAATAACTTTCGCTTAATGTCCTCGACACGAGCGCACGTTGATTAAGGGGTGAATTAATTTTGTTAGCAATCCCAGTTTTATATATATATATATATATATACACACACACAACTGGAAAGGAAAGGAAAGGAGGTTACATTGACACGCCACACGAGGGGGGAAAGGGTTACAAGCCTTACCCACGGAGCAAACACGCGCGGTGAGTGCGGGAATCAGAGCTGTCTTATCAAAAATGAGGTCACCCAACGGCTTGTAACCCTTTCCCCCCTCGTGTGGCGTGTTAATGTAACCTCCTTTCTTCGCAGCTTTGCGCTCAAACCAAGGTATATCTAAACTGGTAGCGAAAACTAGCGAAAATACCAAATCAGACCCATCGGCAAGGCCACCAGCAAGAGGCGCGAGCGATCCTGGGTGTTGACAGTAGAGATACGGTTGTAAACAGAACAACTTTGCAACATGGGCGTCGCTTGTGTGTGTACTAATAGGTGAGTGTTAGCAGGAACCAACTGTGCACCAACGATGTCGTGTTTTGTTGCAATGGACCTATAACGGCCACTCATTGAATAAATGCAAATGTTAGGTGTACGTATGGCTCTGAGTGAGAAATGGGCCTTATGTGAGCCTTCCTAATTTTTGTATGGTCATCACGATGCCTTTCTGTTTGGAGTTGTCAAAATCTGTGATAACCGTATGTATTTGGAATTGATATGATTCATTAAACCTGATATGCTTTATTTTTCTGTGTTCTCGTCTGGTATTGTTGACTGGGCGCGGAAAAGGGAATACAGAGCAAGTGAAGTGGGCCAATGTAAACGTGCATGATTAATTATGCACTAATTATTATTCATACTAGTGACGTCATCTCCGACGTCATTTATTTACAATCGTAGTAGTCCGCGCAACGGATGGATGGCGCTGACTGTCTCAATCATGGCGTCATTCTGAAGACACAGGGGCCTATGGGATTTGCGCTACCTGTTTAAATATACCTTGCTCTACGAGCCGTCAAGAAAGAGGCGGAGCCAAGGGCTCATTTCCACGGATTTTCGGCAAATTTATTTCGGCAATTGCCATTGCATTACGAGTGGGATAATGTGCTATACTGAGTAAAATTACAACGGGGAACCCATTTCCGCAAAGAAAATGTTTGGTTGCCTTGGGGAATTTCGGAGTTCAATTCAAGAATTAACTTTCCGTCAATTGAAATGAAATAAAAATTCTACCAATATGTGGCAAAAGTTATTGGCAGAAAAAATCCACTGACCGCATGTCTCTCCGGGGTCTACGTTTTTTACTATGAATTTCTGTCATGGTTGATAGACAACCCTGTAGGAACGACAAATACATACAAAGCCTCAAGTGCCTAAGAAATTAAGGATGAAAGATGAAAGTCACTCAAAAAGTTAGCCAGCTCTAGGACTCAACCCACATCTTCTGGATTACCGGTGCAGGGCTCTACCAATTGAGCTAAGCTAACACACATCCCCAGCGACTTCCAAGGGTGCGTCATCTGAAGGGACAAACCAGCCACCCTCTCTCACTCATCGTCCTTTCACTCTTCCATTTTTGCTCACTCATACACACATTCATACGACGGGATCGACGCAGAGCTCGTCTGCTACGCGCATTGTGCGCTACACGCTGGAGTTGACGCATCATTGTATGTACGCGCTGCATTGGAGGCTCGAAGGAAATTATTTTTCCTACTGCTTAGACGTCTAAGAGTTTTGCTGAACCATGAGACTCAGCTCTCGACGGGATCACGATAGTGGGATACAGTTGGCCACCAGCGTACTGAGGTTCATTTTAAACAGATTCCAATTCTCGTTCATGGTGCGCGACGAAAAGTTGCCGAGGTATTTATCAACAAAACGAGAGTTCGTTATCGACTGACGAAAATCGGTGTGCTGATAATGAAGGATAACCTTCGTCCGTTTGGAGGACCGACCTGTAGTATATGTAAAATAGAGCAGTCGCTCAGTTCATTGAGATGGGCTATATTGTGTACAAGGTCGGGCGTGTTCGTTAAAAACAAGTCCAGCACCGAACAAGTGGTGGCAGATATCCTGGTATGATTTACCGCTAATCGGGATGAGTAAAATTACAACATATATAAAAAAGGTTGAGTGCTGTTTGCCCTCTGTCTGACTGCCGACAATGGCGTGTTCTCGTGAAACGACCAGTACGAGAAGTTACCAGGGTAGTTGAAATCACCCAAGCAGAAATATTGGGCATCAGATATCAAGTTACAAGAAGATTCAGAGTGTCATGTAGGTTATCAACAAAGTCTGTTCCGCTAGAAGGAGGGCGATACGTGGCGCAAAGAATTAGCCGCTTGCCCCCCCAGTTTGCGCAAACCCATGTAATTGTTAACTGAGTTGGGACGTCTATCACTATCGACTGAATATCCCTGGATATCGCAAGTACAACAACACCACCCACACCATGACCCCGGTCAGCGCGATAAACATCGTAAGATAAAGATAAAGTATCGTAAGATAAACATCGTAAGGTTGCAAATTTTATTTGTTTTCAATATTGGCCGATAACCAATTTTCCGTGAGGAATATTAAGTCAGCATTACAGGAATCAATAATATCTACTTATCTACCTACTCAATATTATCCTTCTCTTATCCTATCCTATCCTCCTCCTATCCTATATTATCGTTCTACTCAATATTATATATTCATCTCCGATATACTCCGCTCATCTCTTCATGTACGTGCTAATGTTAGCTTACAGTTGAGATATTGAAGCCTCGCTTCCTCGCGTTCCTATTTAACGAAAAATGACGACTAACTGCGTATAGGACTCCCTATTCACCATCTCGCAATAATATTACTGTTGACTCACAGATACAGGAACACGGACGCAGGGATAAAGAAGCACTGACACTTGAGCCGAGGAGCAGGATCCGGAAGCATGTTCAGCTGGCACACGATTTGTATATGTGTACAAAACGGGAAACATGCTTTTTCCTACATTGAAATAATGAATAAACCAGAGAGTCGAACCGAAACGTTCATCGATTTGGTTCGCAATTAAGTTCGACGATAAGGATTCAGTTCCGATTGAGGTCGGGAAGGCAAATATAATGATTCGAACTGTTTTGTTTTGTTTTGGTTTTTCAGACGGTTCTGTTCACGAACCTGTTCAGGGGCTATGGGTGGAAATGAAGCACAGCTGGCAGGTTAAACACATTTCCGTTTGTGCGGTACAGTGCTTGAAGTGGGCAGGAAGGCCTCAACGATTCAAGATTTTGAAAGGTTTTGCGCTATATGAAAGACAAGATCAGTAGTGATTACTACAGGAGCATAATCATGAATTGTTGTTGCTGTTATCTTTATCGTCATTATTTCGCGACTCAGGAAAATCCAGAGCATTCCTGCTAGGGCACGACTTTGTCTGCAAGCAACAGGATGGCTACGAAGTTAATTAAAAAAAAAGTCGAAAAACCCAGTTCTTATGCTTATGCACACATGCAAAGTTCCGGCCTTAGTTCCGTATGGACTGTTGCTTGAACCGATTACCGGTATTTTTTTAACGGTACAGTTCCGGTTCAGCTCCAAGATATCGTCGACTGCTTCGGTTCGATTCAGTTCCGGGTCGGCCAAAAATAACGGTTAATAACGGTTTTCTGTTCGGGTTCGGATTCGGATTCAGTTCGATTATCTGGAATAAACTATTAGTGTACACACAAATCATGCGCATGGTTGTGCTACCGACCATAGATCGAGAAGGTACCCGACAAAAAGAACTCTTTACGAGTGAAGTTACCGTGCGAAAAATGTAACTAAGTTAATAACGAAGTTCTTCAGCCTGAAATATAACTCGGAGTTACGGAGTTACCTAAAAAAAAGAATGAGTTACTTCCAAGTTACTTCGGACACAAAATAGCACAACACAGGTGCAGCGCGCATGAGCAGTTGAGTTACACATTGAGTTGCCTGCAGAGGAGTGCAACACGCTTAGATCATTGTCATGTCCAACAATAGGCCTATCCCTGCTCCCGAAAGCAATGGTCTTGAGGGGACTAGGATGGTCCCTGAAAGGGACGCGACCTTGGGTCCAACTTTGCATTCAGTGGGAGGCAGCGGACAAGTCCCGTTCGTGGAACCCAACCCTCTCCTTCCGATTTGTTTCGGTTTTAGTCTGTCTATACCAACGTTATGATGACGTTTCTCTGGTAGAGGCTATTCGAACGCTTTGCATCTTACTCCCTGTGGGCGCACAATGGTTCTGCTTGATTTCAATGGCAACGGATCTAACTTCCTGAATAGAATACTGTCATTGATTGAATATCGCCTCTTATGGCAAAAAATGCTATGGAAAAACCGCATAGCCGCATGGAAAAACGCCATGGAAAGCGTGAAAATATGTGGACGTGAGTCAAAAGCGAATTAAAAGTAACTTGGAACTTAGCTTAAATTACTTTGGCAAAGTTACCTGAAAAAGAAACGAGTTCCTCTGAAAGTTACCACGGCGCGAAGGTACGGAGTTGCGTTACAAGTTACCAAAAAAAAGGAATTTAGTTACAGTAACGAGTTACTGGTAACGAGTTACCTCGAACTCTGCTACCAACACGCATGACCGCTCGCGCATCTTGAAGATGACCGTGTCGATCGATCAGACTTGGAATTGCGGCTGACTTTCGTTACGACCTTACATTTACTATGGGTGCGGTGTTTGATGGGCGCGGCCTGAACATGTTAACAGTTTGCCTTTCAGGTTGTAGGAGTTGCTACCGCGACGAGAAATTATTAGTACATTTCAGCGTTTTCTCTGTAGACAGGAAACGCCAGTTTCGTGTCTCGTCCACATCTATCGAGTGCCTTCATGCATAAAATATTACCACCGAAAACCGCTTGCGGTAATTCGTAGTGAGCGGAATAACAACAGATTATTTCACACCGAATTTCTGGGGAATTAAACGCCGTAAACCTGAAACCCTAGTCATAATCTGTAAATGAATATGCATGATGCAGCGCATCTCCAAAGCACTCAAATATGAATATGGAAACCATCACTATTTTACTATTACTATTTACTATTAAAATGAGGAAGTGCTCACAGAATGAGTCAAACATGTTGATTTGATTTCTAAAAGAAAAATGGAGACGAGCCATTCGGGGCTGGCTACTCCAGGACGCGTTATTCAGAAAAGAAGAAAGGGAAACTACACAAATCTATACACTTTCAAACAGGGTAGTCAAACATATGACTTCGAAACATTTCCATACGCTGCTTTGTACCGAACTTGTCTCTCAATATAGGATACATCTTGCGCATACCAGTAGGATACACCATTCCGGTGCATCTCTACTGGACCTTCTGACCTGTTCACAAAGTAGCATCGCTACTGTAACGGTACAACAGTGCACATAGCATGCACCATCTGTCAGTGTTCATGAAGACAACAGAGACAGGGCTGGTGTAAAACGTTTCCTCTGGTTCGAGAACTCGGGAAAGCAAAATGTGTTCCTCCCAAAAATTATATGAAGTCACCGTAAGCAGTATTTTTTTAGAAGTTGCTTAAACAGAAAACGCACACTTTTCCATACTTCTCGCATTGGATTTTCGCGAAAGCTATCGAGATTCCTATATGTTCTAGTATAGCAGCAAACCGGCCTCCCCTATACACGCATACGCGTCACAGAAAACGACCACCATTCTTGTCAGAGAAATTTGCGACACGCCTATGAAGAAGAAAGCATGCTTTCGCTCGGCTACTGCAACCCTGGGAAGAGCTCCAGATTTCTTTCGCAGAGAAGTCGACCGAGCGCGGCCTTAATGAAATATTAATAATACATAATTTTATTATATTAGTTTCTGAATCTAACCTTATCAAGACATATGTAAACAGGCTATTCCTTTCGCCGTCAATATTCGGTCTTCATGGAGAGTGTTGCCATGTTAGAGTAATTTAGATTTGATTTGTTGTCTCCAATGTCAGGTGCTGACTCAAAGATGTACATCCTGGCAGTATGCTTCAGTAACGGTGTGATCCACATCATGAAGAACTACGACGACGTTTCTCCGACAATCATCAACACGGGTCTCAAAGGTACCTCTCTTCCTTCCTTCCTACCTTTCAATCTTGACAGCTGTTCAGCAACATCAGCTGAAAGTGGACACAAGTCAGCTGGACAATGCACTTTCTGGCCACAGTGCTTTCGTTGAGTTTCGGGAAAGCTGTGTAAACACATGATAAACTGGCGTCTCTTGTGTTGTTCGTCCACGTTAATTTCTACAGACTCACGAACAACAGCTTATGGTAACCCTTTAGTGCTGTCGGTAAACACAAGTGCACATTAAGGGGCCACCTCTGGTGCTTCATGACTTTCTTCTGAATGTTTCAGACGAATACAACGACGCACTTCCTTGTGGAGTCGTCGCGCGATTCCATATCATATTGACAGACACACCCCTAGGAAATAAAACGTCACCAGCAACCAAGAAAACTGTTAAATACAGTCCTGCGAGGGGATCTCAGAGGGGAGTGGAAACGTCCGCTAAGGCTTCGTTGTAAGAAATAGCGCATTCGAATTCACGCAGCGCTTGGAATCCATGTTATATCCTCAACGGAAATCAATGCTATAGTTGTTGTATAGTCTGGAGAAAAAAATTCAATTGAAATTTGCAAATTCTCGTTGAGTTTCGTCGCACCTTTGTGTGTGCGTGTGTGTGTGCTGGTATTTCAGGTACTATGCAACATGTCGACTGTTATTAATTCTCATTACATGCAACAATTTACTGACCAACACATTTCTTCAGTAAGAGACTCATGGAAGTAGAAAAAAGATTGATCAATAATTCGACATAACAGTTTTAACCTTGGGCACCTCGACCTCCAGCTATGTCTTGGCGGTCTTCCATTCGCACACCTGCAGTTCTTTATCAAGGACTGAGTTCCCTTACTTGCCACAGAATGCAGCGCGGCAAGGCAAATATGTACGTGCGGCGGAGTCGCTGGAGTCCCCGAGGGGGGCATGTGCAAGGCGCGGTAATCCATTATCTCAAAGAAATGACTCCTTGGCGGTAACGGTCGAAACCCGAGAGAACTTAGGGGATAAGGCGATGTCACTACTTCCCGGCGAAAACGAAAGCCGATCACCAGCGAAGATAATGCTGGATCGTCATTACGATGTCCCCAAAGGCAGTCTGCTCTCGACCGTCTTCGTCGCAGTCTAAAGTTTCCTCATATTTTATGACTTGACAACAGAACCGCCAGTTCGAGAACGTACTCGTTAAGTTGCTGTAAGGCGAAGATAGGACAGATGAGACTCGGCCTTCTTCGGGCCCTATATAAAAAAAGAAAAAAAGAGGGGGGGGGGGACTCCTTTCAAGATCTGGGCCTCCGTTGTCGCTACTGCTGCAACGCTGTCATTATTCAACTATTCACTTATTCATAGATTTTGTATATTATCCTGACTAAATTTCTCCGAGTCTGTTTATTTTCCACTTGCATCGCTCTCGATCCCCTACGAGGACGCGAGCAAATTGGTGGCAGGACAAACGTAGCCTGGGATGTCGTCCTTTCCGGCAGGGACGTCACACGCGATGCGCCATGTGCTGAGATTTCGGCGCATATTGAAGTTAACCCTCAGGTGGGCAAACTTACCTGACCGTTGCGGCGTCGCTCATGATCATAGCGCCACGAGCGTCACCACTCTATCTTCTAATATATACAGTCAACCCCCAAGTTATGAATTCCCTATCTATATGGACGATGCGTCTTGAGACAAGACAACTTCCCTTTTCCCACCACCCTCGCTCGATGAGTTCTGTTCCTGAACAGTGAACGCATGTTCTAGGGTCGAACATCGAATATCCCACCCTTGTTACCTCGATCTTTGAACTGAGTAAGCACGGTCGTGCTGGTTAATAATAGGTGAATTGAAGTGAACAGAGCATACATGTACAGCACTCAGTGTCCCATTGTCAAAGGGCATAAGTAGAAACGATAATAAACCGATTTACCACTAACGTTAAGGAAAGCGCCTCAAGACGAGAGCAATAAGGAAGCCTCAGTGGCTCTTCATTTGCTTACCTGTTCAATGAATCTCCTACATTTCTACTATACACGATGTCCCAGAAAACTTGTCATTGAATTATAATTAAAAAAACACGCCACCTAGAATCATGCGGCCAACGACATTTGTTCTTACTAGGTTTTTGCCACCTCCTGACGTGAATGTCGTGTAACGTACGTATGTAAATTTTTGCGAACTGAAGTCGGAAATTTGCCAAGTAAAGGTCACTTTTTTACCCCACCAATGTGAAGAGTGTGACTAATTTACTCAAATTAATTATAATTGACAAGGATATTCGGGGGCTACCCCATCAGAAAAATAGCCGAACATAATACTCTACGGAGCTAGCGCGCGACAAATTTTTCAGCGCAGTCCTAGTCAGTCCGACGAAAGGATGGTGGAAACCCAGCCCACACCTGCATCGCAGAAAGAGATAACACAGCTATGGCTTATCGCGTCCGACTTTCGCTGGGATCACATATTCATTCTCCCAATTCCAGGAACTGCCACTTTTTCTACAATCACTCTGTGGGCTGGGTTTGGAACCTCCTTCGTCGGGCTGAGAGCGATTGCGCTCAAAAAGTCGTATCGCGTTATGGTCTTGTGCTACGAAAAGCATGATGGTCGGCTATTTTTCCCGATGTGATAGCTCGTGAATTTCACTGTCAACCATCATGAACTTGAGTGAATTCGAAAGGAAACAACTCAGGGAAAAGAGGTGCTCACGCCAGGTATCGAACCTGGGTCTTCCGATTTCCGGTCAGATACGCCAACCACTACACCACACCAGCACGCCGTTTCCCTTGAGCCATTGAGTGCCTCAAGTACGGGGGGGGGGGGGGGGGGGGGACGGACAACCAACCACGCTATTCCCATTCTCTCTTACATCTTTCTCACTCACTCTCTCATTCACTCTCTCATTCTCTTGTCTGTGTCGTCCCTAATTGTTGGTCTGCCTCGGCCAAATCTCGTTGTTTACGTTGAATTCGGCGCACGCACACACACACACATACATTGGATGGTGATTGGGGTGGTTCGGCACGCTCTTCATACTGGTAGGGTAAAAAAGTGACTTTTATTTGGCAAATTTCCGGGTTCAGTTCGCAAATATTTACATAATTAAACTTAGGATACGTGACATTCGCATCAGTAGTTGGCAAAAACGTAGCAAGAACAAATGCCGTTGACCGCATGATTCTAGGTCACGGAGTTGTTTTATTATAATTTAATGACACGTTTTCTGGGACACCCTGTATACCACGAAGTATGATCCAACATTCTAGGGCATGAACAAGTATGCAGCTGTCATTTTAGAGCCTGACCTTGAAGAGGGACGCATGGCGAGGGTGCATTGCAGTACCTCGAGGACAGGAGACTATACCTCTCACACGAGGAAGACGCGATAGTGCAGACCTCCATTACAAAGAACCTTAAACAATAAACGTCACAATACGCGCGTTAAGTGGGGACTCCAGAGTCAAACAGTCATGACGCCGTCAACTAAACGGCCAAACGCACTTCCTTTGCACGCGACTCCAGTCAATCTCCGTGACTTCAGGAACGGAGTGATCGAGTGAGAAGTACCGCGACGGAAGTGTAGTGACGTATTTCCGCCAGCTCAGAGATGTGTTTTGGTGGATGTTACAGTGTTGTGCATGTAAATTGCGTAAATCCTGGTGTGGATGCCTGCCCTGCGCCGCACAAAGATACCTTCACTCCGAATGGTCAGCACAAATTTGCAACGAATAATGGTGCATCGACTCGGCCTTTCGCAAGATCACTTTATTAAATGCTCCACTTTTAAAAATCAAGTGCTTGCGCTATCTGGTATCTGCCAAGATAAACCTATCCACTCCGATACAGGATGGCCCGCAAGCAAGCGAGGATTTGAAGCAGGGGTCGGTTCCGAAGCTTAGCCAAAACTAAACAGGGTGTGTCCTTATATCTGCAACAAGTGTTCATAAAAAGGGGGAGTTGCCTTATAGGGTTGTTTCACTTTTGTCATTCTCGACGGGGCTGCTACTAGGAAACCAATGGTTTGGTCAGTTAGGGGACTAATTAACAGATATATTTCAATCAACTTGTTTCAGTTATTGACTTTAGGGAGCACATTGCTATTGCAACATTCAAGCCTGATCGCCACATGATCCGCTCGAACCACTAATGGAGCACTAAAGTAATCTAAGCGCGTGCTACAGACCTAAGTATTTCACCTCGGCCGTCCGCTGGAAACAGAAAGTTGAAAATAGACCAGAAGCCAGGAGTCATGTTTAATAGAAGGAGAACACTGGGTTACATAACAAAGAGTAACACAGGTTTGGACGTTTCGACGTCTGTGCGGACGTCATCATCGTCGCTCAAACGAAAACGTCACGGAAACAGAAAGTGATCGCCAAAAGAGTGACGGTGATATCGATATCTCTGCCCTCACTTAAAGTCACAGAAAAACGTCATACGCGATGTTGGCAAACCCTTAGGCCGAGTACACACATGCGGAGAATCTGCGCGGAAACGCGAACGCGGCGCGGTAAACACTTGCCGCTGTGCGGGAAAAGCCACCTCCGATTTTCGCTTTTTGGCGATCGCACGTGCCTGCCAATCAGGAAGTAAACGGAAGTTGCGTGCGTTCTTGTTTTCTTCCGGCCTCTCGCACGGAGAGCATTGACGGCGTCGTTGACTGGAAGGTATGTCCCAGTCATGCTCACGTTTTTCAGCCGGCGAATTTATGACGGAAATAAAATGCCATTGCTGCCTTCATTACAGAGCGGTGCGTTAAAATTAGTTTTTGGGGCGACACTGGAATAAAATTTGGGAGTGCAGGTAAGATATATATATGATGTGTATAAGATATGTTCAAGATGTAAGAACCACCATAGCGTCAGAAAGTTGAAAGATAAACATTGTTCACAAGGAAAGAATGCGCTATCGCCACAGCGAGTGAACACAAAGCCTGTGTTTTTTGCCTCTGCGATGTTCATTTCGCAAAAGTAAGTAGTAAGTAGATTGACTTCGCTGTCGTTCGCCATCTTGTCATGCTTTCTCTGTGGAGAGCCGCGAGCGAAGGCAGTAAAGCTGGGGCGGCATGCATACGCGTCCGCTTGCGGCAGGTGGCTGCGCACATCTCTACCGCATGTGGGTACGCGGCCTTATTCCGGTATGTTTTACGATCTTTGTTTTCTGTTTCTTTTCCCTTCCTTTTTGTTCCTTCATGTGTTCGCAGACGCTTGCCGTATCAGCCATTTCTTCCTGCCGGACACAGCCCTTGCCCTTCCCCGGTACAATAAGCGCTGATATGTAGTGGTGAGGTGCAAAGCCTCTTTGCAAGCGAAAAAAAGGAAAAGAAACAAAAACAAAATAAAGATCGTGAAACATTACATTTTTCTGTTACGCCAAGTGAGGGCGGAGATATCGACGTCACTGTCGCTGTTTCGCCGGCCACTTGAGGTGCGCAAGAGACGGCAGAGCCCAAATAATTAGGCTCTGTTGCGCATTGCCATTACTTTCGTGCTTCGTCAGTGGTTCGAGCGCATCATGTGAAGCTTATCTTTTAATATTACAATTGCAGTGTGCTCCCTAAAGTCAATAATTATAAAGTTAAGTGAAGTAGATACGAGGGGTGTTCAAGTCAAGCCGGGAATTTCTGTCGCCTGAGTGTACAAATGGCTCGCTCTACTTCTTTTTCGTCATTTTCACACGCGACAGACCTCCTCGTTCACCACGTGGTGGTCCAAAGTTTGTCTAAAACAGAAGACACGTGCTCGACAAGATTGGCAGTCAACGAGGTGAGCGCGCACATCGAACAGCGAATTGTCATGAAGTTTCACGTTAATGAAGGCGTAAAGTCATCTGAAATCCACAGAAGACTTCAGGCTCAGTATGGCCACGATACACTTATCCGCAGCAAAGCGTTTGAGTGGTGCAAACGGTTCCGAGACGGCCGTACATCAGTGCAGGACGATGCCGGTCGGAACGGCTCAGAGCCCAGTGTCAGAGTTCCTGAGAACATACAACTTGTGGACCGCCTGATCCTTTAGGACCGACCGATAACATGTCTCGAACTGGCTCGAAAGACGGACCTTTCTGTGGGAACGTTGAACACTATCCTCCAGGAACACCTCCAGTTCCGGAAAGTTAGTTCCCGTTGGGTCCCGAGGCAGGCCTTCGTGTTTGACCGGCATAGAAGACTGGAAGTCTTCCAAGAGCTAAGGTACGGTTTCGACACTGAAGGACTGTCGTCCTTCACGGATCATCACGGATCAAGTAATGTGATGATCCGTTACTTGATCGGATCATCACGTGCGATGAAACGTTGGGGCACGGTTTCACTCCTGAATCTACACGCGGATCAAAACAGTGGAAGCATCCGGGCTCGCCAGCTCCCAAGGAGTTCTGAAGCACCCCGTCTGCGGATAAGGTCATGGCCACGGTTTTCTGGGACAAGGCTGGCGTTGTTCATGTCGATTTTCTGCCCAGTGGTACCACCATCAGTAGTGCATATTACTGCCAGATTCTCAGGGATGTGCATAAGACGCTGAAGCAAAAGCTTCCGGGCCTCATCACCAAAAGAGTCCTCCTCCTACAGGACATTGCACGCCCGTATTGTGCGCATCTCACGACACGCCCCTTACAGGAACTTGGCTGGGAGTTGCTGCCACATCCACCTTACAGTCGAGACCTCGCCCCCAGCGATATCCATCTCTTCGGGCTGCTAAGGCGTTCCTTGGGGGCCGGCACCTCAGCGGCGACGACGAGGTCACGAATGCGGTCCGACCATGGCTGCTACGCTGAAGCCCAATTGAAGCCCTCGAGAAACTGTGGGACAAGTGCATTAGTGCAGCTGGAGATTATGTTGAAACATAAAGCTAATTTCTCGCCTGTAAGTTCATTTTACTTTTGCGAAAAATGAAAAGTCCCGGTTTGACTTGGACAGCCCTCGTACGTTAATTAGTCCCTTAATTGAGACTAAATACGGCCCCGTAGAGTAACCCAATGGCGAATCTAAAAGCGTCCTAAGGCAACTCCCTTTTTTTAATGAAGATTTGTTGCAGCTAAACAGAAGCGCCCCATATTCAGGAGTACTATAGGTATACAACCGTCAAAGTGTCATTCAGAAAACCGAAGTCCTTTATGAGGAACTTGTCGAAAAGTTCCGTAATAGCAGACGGCGAAACCTGCACTTCACTCTCACGCAACGTCACCCATGACGTCGACCTGCCAGTAAGTCACCCATTGACTGAACGAAGAGCAAAGCAGCTGTTTGCAGTTGCCGCCGTTGCCATGGCAGTTGCAACAGGGGTACGAAGTTCCCATAGAAACCTATTGTAGCGGAAAACTCACGTGACCTCCGGAGCTGGACCAATGACTGAGGACAAGCCACCCTATATTTTATTTTATTTTTTGATTATGTGGCCAATGACGTAGGATGACGTGGCGCCCGTTACTCTGGCACTGCTTTCCTCCTTCGTGCTGTGCTTCCCGTCTTTTGTTCTTGTTCTCTGTTTCTCCCTCTTGCTGTGTTTTGGTTTGCGCTTATTCGAATGCAGTGGGAGTTACGGAAAAACGACGGAGCTTTGGCTGTTTTGTCACATTAAGGATTTTACTGTGCCGTATACGTCTATGCAAGCGGCAGGTACACAGCATGTCTGCAGTAACGAAAACAGCATGACATTAATGTTGCTGAGGAATTTGCTTGAAGAAGGCCGACGACGTCGGACTGCCTCGTGCAAGGACTGCTACGAGGGACTGGAGCTCAGTGGCTGCAAGATTAAACTTAGCATCAGATGCATAGCTATGCATTTGTCAGTTGCAAGGTAAACACAAAAACTAAAGGTGAAACACAAAGACTAAAGGTGCTATTGATTGCGAAAAATAAGAAAGATTATGGTACGGTTGAGAAGCTCGCAGCTATGGGGTGTGATGAGCGACCCAAGTACGAAAAATGCCTTGATTGCGCTACCTCAGAACGATATATACATGCCGAATACCCAGACAAACCTGGCTTCGGAGCTATACGTGCAGGAAAACTATAAGTTAACGTCGGATGAAACTTGTCGAGCGAAATCACCGAGAATCACAGACTTGCAGTAGTGCCATGCCTTTAGAGAGTACGACGTCAGCGAGTATTTAATCATAACATGAAAATAATATTATTTCACGAAAGGAAATATAATCTACCATCGTAACTGCAAAGCTACGCGGTCGGTCACAGCATATTCCCCCGGATTTACAGTGATTGTTGAGATACGTAACCACAAAACACGAAGTGAATGCTGTAGTGTAAGGCAACAAGGAATAACACATGACACCCGTCGACAGTCGTTGACCAGGTATCGGAAGAACGAGACGTTCGGACTCTCGAATCGTTTCTACACCAGGAAGCAGAGCTGAAATGTTGCGTAGGCATCTTCCATGGCTGCTGTGACTGTTCGAGGACATTGACATGGTCCATCCAGCGTTTTCAAACAGGAAAAATCATACCATAAATGGTGTGTACCATAAACAGTTTTATCTAATAGCTGAGTACCTTTTACGCATCTGAAAGAACGAATAATGAACCGTGGTCTCCGACCAGGGATGGGTATAAATACATTTTTGAGTGTTTAAATATACAGGGTGTTTCAGTTAAATCCCCGGGCTAAATAATTCGCGAACCGGTGCACCAATCGAATAACTTTCTTTTTTACAAATATCTGTCCAATACCGCCTACAAGATGCGCACCGCGTGAATGAGCGGGAGGCGCTCATTATTTAAATAAAAATGCAAATGAGTTTCGTAAAAAAGCGTAACTTCTAAAGCAGGGCGCTGTCGGTATTAAAATGGGTACTACCCCTTTTGGGACCTTCAGTTGACACCTTTCAGAGAAAAATCTGCCACCGAAGCGGGTCATTTGTTGCAGTAATTAATTGGTTTCGGTTTACGTATTTTTGTCGCGGCGGGTCGCGGCGAAGCGCAAAAAGACGCTCTTTCACTCCCTTATCCATCAATGAATTACGTCCTTACACCAATGAATTACACCAATGAATTACACCAATGAATTACGTCCTTTTGCGCTTCGCCGCGACCAGCCGCGACAAAAATACGTAAACCGAAACCAATTAATTACTGCAACAAATGACCCGCTTCGGTGGCAGATTTTTCTCTGAAAGGTGTCCACTGAAGGTCCCAAAAGGGGTAGTACCCATTTTAATACCGACAGCGCCCTGCTTTAGAAGTTACGCTTTTTTACGAAACTCATTTGCATTTTTATTTAAATAATGAGCGCCTCCCGCTCATTCACGCGGTGCGCATCTTGTAGGCGGTATTGGACAGATATTTGTAAAAAAGAAAGTTATTCGATTGGTGCACCGGTTCGCGAATTATTTAGCCCGGGGATTTAACTGAAACACCCTGTATATACAAAATACGTTGTTGGAAGAGGCGTTTAAATACTCTTCATAAATACTTTTCGATATGAGTATTTAAATACAAAATATAAACACATTAGATATTCATATTTAGATACCGTAAGTACTGCCATAAATACTGTGAGGATGATGTCGTCTGGAATTGCAGAAATAACGATGATCATAACAAATCAGCAAGGAAGAATAGCATTTATTCGTTAGATTATCGTGGTAATTTTAATATTAAAAGTTGTTTCAAGATAGCATCACTTAGGCGTCTTGTGTTCGGCCGTACAATGAGATTCGCAAAAGAGAACACTATTTCCACAGGTGCTGATGAAGAAAGGCTTGCATTAAATTTGATGAAGATGCTTTGTACAACAAGGTAGTCAGCCGCGACCATTGTCTCCACCCAACAGCGAAAAACTCTCGATCTAGAATCGTTTTTCGCCTGCAAACACTGCGCCCTAAACTCGCCCTTCTTCCCAAAAGGTCAAATGCACGACATATTTAAGACATGAGTCAGTATATTTTTAGGAGTAGATGTTTTTATTTTTATTAATTATATATTATTACTATTTGTATATTTTTATTTTACGAGTATACATTTTGGAGTATTTATAAAGTACTATAAGTACCCCAAAACTGATATTTAAATATAATTATAAATACGTGTGGTATTTATATTTTAAATAGTACTTTAATTACAATATAATCAAATACTGCCGATCCCTTACTCCGACAGCGTGTTCTCAGCATTTCAAGGCCGAAGACTTTAGCATCGGCGCAAAGCGCAAAATTCTCAGACCTGGCACCATGGCAACGGTACCTACGTTTAGTGGTCACGAAGTTTACGCGGCCTTGCATCTCCCACGAGTGCACAAGGAACACACACACACACAAAAAAAAAAAGGCACCACAAGGTAGCGTCGCAGAAAAGCCACCTTCAAGAAAAGCTCTCAAAGTGGCTTCTATCCGAACCACATAATAAAGGTTAGCAGAGCATTGTAATGGCAGACCGCAACAAAACAAAAAAACAAAAAAACAAGAAAGGACCAATAAGTAGGAAAACAAAACAAATAACTGCTGATTCAAAACTGAAGTGCTTGCTTATACAACAAATTCTTTTGGACGTCGTAACTGGTGTCAGACATCTCTTTTCAAGGAACAATTTCTTCTTACGGTCGCATTCAACCATTCTCTGTAACTGCCCTGTATGTTAACACGGAACGCCCCTAACGGAAAACGTAAACTCTGAACGCGCTTGCGTCTGACACTCATAGACGCGTGGTAACTGGCCCAACACACAAGGTGCTGCTGCCAAGTTCATATGTACGATGTACGGCACATAGCGCGCGAGTTTCACAGTTTGACATGCCACCTTGCGCTTCAGGGTACACCCCATTTCTGAGCATTTAGTTTCACAACTCTTAGCTCTACATGCACAAAGAACCTTCGACAATACACAAACATGTACGCAAGAAGAATTAACCACAAGGACCACTCATATTGCACACAGCTGAGCTACAACTGGCGCTCTTCTGGGTACGGCAAGCGGCGCCCCTGGCGGGCGCTCCGCGCGTAAATACGGCACTTCCGCTCCTCGAGCCGCGAACGGAAGTCCCATAGGCGAACGGGCGAGTGTTATGGTTGTGGTATTATAGAGATCGTCGTGATCCGAGAAGGACGCCGGTTCTAGCCGGCACAACCGACGCGCTGTCGGCTGTTTGAGCGCTCGCGAACACATTTGAAAACGGCCAATCATCGCTCACAAAACAAATTCATCCTCATGGGAACGAATCAGTAAGCACTAGCAACCGGATGTCGCCGTGACGTGAAATTCATGACGTTTTCTGACGTCTGGTGACGTGAAACCCAGGAAGCGCCTCACTTTATCCCGCAAAGGAGCTTGCGAGTTTCGGGCCCTTGGTTGCAACTTGCAGAAGCATTGTGGGTTGAGTCATCCCCATTAGCTCTTCTTTGCTCTCCAAATGGGGACGCTCAGAAACAACTTAACAGCTGCAACCACTGGCGTATACCTTCGCGAACAGAGGATGTATATTCCGTGCATTTGCTGTGGGGCTTCCAAAAATGTGGCGCATAATCTGATACGTGGAAACTAAATCACGTGTTATCTTTCCGCAAGTATTTCACGCGTAAAAACTTTAATAAACACGTAATCCTTCATCATGTACGTCGTCAGCGCCACTTCATTGGGAAACATGATCAGCGTGCAACAGGGAATGTAATGGAAGCGCGCGTCAATGACGGACCGCTTCAGATTTGTGGGTGAGGTTGACCCCCACTTGTCTTTAACTTGGCTTTAACTTGTCTCTGAGGATTGACACAGGTGTTCTAAACCACCAAGTAGGCCCCTTTTTATAATATGCGTCTACAGCTTGAGAACTGAAAGAAAATGTCCGTGTGGGGGTGCCCACAGTCCTCAGTCACTTGTGAAAGTCTTCTGTTCAAGCCAGTACACTGGCGCGCGCAAAAGCAGATAGTGTTTGTATCCGATCACGGACCTTCCCGCAGTGCGACGTAGCCGTTCATATTGTTGCCAACAGATGTCGCGGTATGCCGTGCAATCTTTATTTCTTTCTTCTTTATTTCTTTCTTTAATCTTAGTGCGGTAATTTAATAATCGTGACGTGCTTAGTCGTGTAGATCCGCAGTATTCCATTTTCAACAAAGGACGATGGAATTGTACATTTTATGTGTGTGGCAGGGGTACGAGACCGTCCCTTTAAGAAGGAGTACGGTTAGACAGAGCTACTCTACTTGGAGTGCAAGAGTCGCTACTCAACCCATGCCATGCATTTTCTACAGTTGTAGCCCTTCCACGGTGTTCTTCTCATTCCAGATCCGATTTTTTAGGTTTATTTTACTTTTAGAAATGTTAGCCGTTCGCAAACCACTTCCTCCGAGAAGACGAAGAGGAGGGGGTTCTGAATGGAGAAAGATATGGAGAGGGAGATAGAAAAGGGAACTAAACTGCGAAGTAACTTAATCCACCGTTACCTAGCTGTTTTATCTTTGCTTGTTTGTACGCTATTCTTATGTTCATTGGCAGAATTTAAGCGTGGAGGCCGACCTCATTTTTGGTGCATGTATTTCTTTATCGATTTTCGAGCTCCTGTAGTCTGTAGTATGCAGCAATTATAAGTGCCTGCTAGGAACTGGTCTCCATCATTTGTACAGCACGCACTGTAGATCACACTGAAATATTCATAGGCCCAAAGGCTTTCCCCTCTCGCTTAGACGGCCGAGTGCAGGGGCACATGTAGGGTTTATCTCAAGGGGACTGATGTTGTCGCAATTTGAGATGTGCGAACGGTCTCCTCAGGGAATGTTCTGTTCGGTGGCGAATAACGTATGAACAACGCCAGGAGAAAATAATGAAAACAGCGGACGGCAATACGTATACACTATTACTGCAAAGACTACGAGGCTCATGCGCCAAATAGTTGACGACGTAGTTAGAGTTCAGATTTAGACTCGCGCTCAGATTTAGACTCCTGCATTTACGGTCTGGATCGCAGCATATTTTGATGTCCCTCAAGTCCTGTATTTCTCGTGGCAAAATCCCGGAATTTGGGAGGATAATATCTTTCGGCGTACCTGATAAGGAATGTTCGGTGATACGCGTGGAAGGGAAATAACCAGTGATGGTCAGTAGTTAACTACATGTAGTTAAACTACTAGTTAAACTACCTGATTGTAGTTAAAAAGTAGCTACCATCTACTTGCAGTAATGTAGTGGCAACTACTAGTTAAACTACTATTTCGAGTAGTTAACTACAGTAGTGACTGCAGGCGCCAACTACTTCCAATTTTTGCCGCAAGCTTTACGGCACGATTTGCTTTACCCTGAGCTACAAATTGTTTGATGAAAACGGAGGTGCAGAGCAATTGTGCCGTGCATGTGTACTAAATCTTAATTCATTTTTATCACTGCTTGTCATTCATATTGAGGTGTCCAAGAACACTATAGACTGGGATAGGTGTTGATGGACAACGTTAACTAGTTAGATATGTAGTTAAAATACATTGCAGTAGTTAAAGTAGTAGTTTTAACTACCTCCACTGAAAAGTAGTTGAACTACTAGTTAAACTACTTCATCGCGAAGTAGTTAGTAGTTATAGTTAAACTATTGTAGAAGTAGTTAGTGGCCATCACTGGAAATAACCATATCTTATCGTGACCGGCCTCGGTGGCTCAGTTGGTAGCGTGTTCGCCTTCTGATCCCGAGATCGCGGGTTCGAACCCGGCCGAGGACGCCAGCAACTTGGTGGCAGGGTACAAGTTGCTTAGACACGCCGTCTTCCTTGAGGGACGTTAAATACGGGGTGCCGTGTGATGAGCTTTCATCGCACCCTCAGGTGGACAAAAGCAATCCACAGACCGACCGCTGTGGCGTCGCTCATGATCTCAGTTGTCTCGCGACGTAAACACCCAATTATTATTATTATTCTTATCGTGACCCGGGTTCGAATCCAGGAGCCGGCTGTGCTGTCATAGAGTTTTTGCTGAGCAACAGTGTATGAGTCATGCTTCTATCACTTTGTTTGATAATGAAGTAAAATTCCTAAAAATGTGGGACAAGGAAGAGGATGACGTATTAATCATCTGAGTGCAATATTTAAAGGCGGTACTATGTTGCCAATAAATTCTTTTGTTGGAAGTCTACCACCTGTCGTGTCGTCTCTTCTCTCTGTCCCGTTCCCAGTGCTAGTTCGTCATGCAAGAGTTTTTACTGGATGTTCCTCACACACTTCAAGACAAATGTCGGCAGAGTTCCCTGTGAAGTCAGCCCCTGACGCACGATCCCCGTGACAGTCGTGACGTGGCCCGCCTGAGTGTGACGGACCACAAGAAGTTGCGTCACAAACACCACAACCGTCACAAGCCGTATCTTACGCCACCCTGTTTTTTTCTAGGAGGTCGGTTCCCGAAGAAGAACCCTTTGCAATTCGAATTCGAACCGACTGCGTGCTCCACGACACATGACAAACACGATAGCTGCTGACCGAACTCTCCTACAAAGCTGTGAGATGTGTATGTGAGGCTGCACAAAATACTGCAGAGTGTTGTCAGCCTTTGTCTACCTTCTCGTTTTTCTTTTACTTGTCAATCCGTTGATATCAAAGTTAGAAGGAAAAAATGGATACAGCCGTTCCAGAAGGCCACACCCGGCTACTCCAGACCAGAACAGATTAGCTACTATGCAGGAAAAAAAGCAGGGCAACACGCATCAATACGATGGGAACGCGCACAGTATTGCTATTTGAAATATGAACCGTTAACGTCCCTGGAAAACATCGTTCATGAAGCCAGAGAATTCGCATATGGGCAGTTAGAAAATAGAGAGCTGAGTGTAAATAAAACCGAAACCACACTCGTCTTCTGAAAAAAATTTTGCTTACGATCACACTCTGAAAAGAGATCTTCACCGCATAGCACGCGCTGCGCCAACCATTGCACAGAAGGATACGGTTATCGCTTCTAATTCGAAGAAAGAGTGTGGGCGTACGCCTTTTTGTGTCAATTAGGATAGTTGGATTTGGATACTTTGGATACAGAAAGACGTACGCGCTCCACTCTCTTCAAATCACAAGCCCTATCATTCGTGGCAATGTTTGGCGCACAGCATGCTATGCGCTGAAGTTCTGTTTTTAGAGTGCAGGAGGTCGTCTTTGTGCGAAAATCCAGCACTTCCACGTCAGAAGCTGGAAAAATTTGAGGTCGAGTGCCGGGATACTTCGAACTGAAAATCGTTCTTCTCAGAAAAATTGCTTCGAACTGACTATCTTGCAAAAAAACGCAGGCATTAAATGCAGAAATAGAGATTAAAAAAGATAAAGAAGTAACGAAACCCGAAGAAGTACAGTCTACTGCATGAAAATATAGTTTTATTGTTTACTTTTTGTTTTCGTGTTTCTATTTTAAATAGATGGCTGTCAGCCGCCTTATTTTTTTATTTTGAATCGATTTTGTTGAGAACTTGACATTGACATTGATTATTAGTTGCGATTTTTCAAGGGGTACACTTTCGCAGATGCGGTGCATTACATCATGGACGCATTGTACTGCGCGCCGGAATAGAGGGGGAAAAAGAAGTATTCTTTTACGTGGCGTGCATAGCGAGATCCAAGCCCTCGACCACAGTCCCGAGCAAAGCGCAGATGTCACAGAGGTCAGAGCTGCGTCTATTTCCATTGGGAGCTGTAAGCACGTGACTTCTCGTGCGCTGCATCACTGGCGGCGGTGGGGTCTGTGTTGTCAGAGCCGCATCCGTTTCGGTATCCGCGGTGCCCATTTTCTCCGCTTCTATTACCATCCTCGCTGTGAAACTTTCAATGCAGGTCCACATCGGTGCAAAGAACCGCTTTGTATGTTTACCCGGGATAGCCTGGGATGACCTGTCGCAATCATTTTCATTAAATTATGCACGCAAGCAATGACGCCTGTTTGCGTCGATCCCGTCGTATGATTGTGTGTATATGTGAGAAAAATGTAAGAGTGAAAGGGGGATGAGTGAGAGAGAGAGTGGTTGATCTGTCCCTTCAGATGACGCACCCTGGAAGTCGCTGAGAAGGCGTGTTAGCTTAGCTCAATTGGTAGAGCCCTGGACCGGTAATCCAGAAGATGTTGGTTCCAGTCCTACAGCTGGCTAACCTTTTCAGTGACTTCCATCTTTCATCTTTCAATGAACGTAATGTGCCTTCGTCGCAGTTTGTGATCAGTATTGTATTTGTGATGTAATCAAATATCTCCGTTAGTTTTATTCGGTACCGGCACCAGTATCGCGTTATTGTTCGTTTGAATTTTCAAATTTGTAGCGACGCCAGCATTGAGCTACTTTTGTATAGTAGTTGGTTTGCTTTCTCCTTAGATTTTTTTTTGGGGTGACTTGCACAACACTGGATTGAGAGACCACGCATGCGTGCAGTTGTGGAGCGTTTTTTTTTTTATTTATTGAAATGGTTGTCAAGCTGGACGAAAGAACGTAATCATTACACAAGATTAAGTCCCCTATGCCGCGCAGGATGTCCATCGAATTATGTATTAACTATTATGTATAAACGTGCAAGGAAAGCTTAAGCTTATATGCTTGTCTTGATTCATTTTGTTACTTCTTGACACATAACCGCTGGAGAGAGGTACCCTATCCCACTATATGAGATACATTTGTCAGAGGCCGTGCTCGCTGGAAAACTTGTCTTTAATATGACGTGAGGGAAACTATATAGTACACATCTGGTCGCCCAACAAAACACGGGCGCCGGCACGCTGCCTTCGCCATTTTCTCCCGCACGATTTTGTGAGGGGTATCGTTAATAACGCATTAGATTAATGATGTGAGAATCAAGTGGAAATGAGTTAAGTATTTTTTGACAGAACAATTTAGGTGTCCTTTGATGGATGTCCAGTGTACGAGAAGAGGGGATGAAATTAGAACAACAACAAAGAATACCGAGGGCCAGGTAAAATAATAGCAGATAAATCATAGAACGAAACCAGTGTTGTACCCGGTACCGAAACTTCGTAAACAAGTACCACTAACCCCTACTCGACCTAGAACTAACGCAATGCTAGCGTTGCTTCAAAATTCGAAGAAGCAACGCGACACCGCTATTTAATCAAAAGTAGGTCAAATAGTGTTCCGCTATCGTCCCACAACTGTACCGTCGTCGTTCAGGCAAATTGTGGTCCAACGTACCGATCGCCATGATGACATCGACAAGTCGTCTGTTTGACTGCATGTTATTCAGGTTGCAGTTTTGACTTTTGCGTGGTCCTCCGGCCCCAAACCATCGGGAATGTCAGTGAGAAAGCGGGTCCGTTGCTGCAATAGAAGAGGATCGCGAGGCATGGCTAGTTGAATTGCAAGAACGTACCAGAAATACGAAGAAAACGCCTCTTGTTTTTTTCCCTCCGCTGTGTTCTAGGTTTTGCACATTGTGGAAAGTAGTGGCAGTGGTAGCGATGAAAGAGGTAGCCGTCACCCGATTGCATGGGAAAAATACTTTTTTCCGTTGCCAATGTAAAACTTAGCAGGATTGCTAATCTGCAAATGCCTCCGTTGTAGTTCTGCTGTAACAACAACAACTTTATTTTAAGATGATGAACGCTGCGTTTCATCGCCAGGGGCGATACGCTACCCCAGTGCTGGTGGTGATGTGGGAAATCAAATAATGAGCCCCTTCAATGAGTCATCAAAAGCAATTAAAATCTTATTGGAAACATCATAGCATTCCGTTAGATTGCGTTGCTTAATGCAAAACAATTTTCGTTTCAACTCTGCTCTCTATGCATTTCAGATATCAAATCGGAATGGTCGAACAGCGGCGAGGTGTTAGCAGTTGCTGGAGTAACTACGGAGTCGACAGAATGTTGCTGCCGAAATACCATCCATTTTTACACTAACACAGGTCGACTCAGATTTGTTGCCACGATCCCTTATACACAGGTAAGGCCTGTTGTGAGTGATTATGGTCTTACTTTCAATTGAGAGAATGGAACTGTTGCCGAACGCATGCATTCATTAACGAGACTCCCAACAAAAGGTTCAGGGCCCGCATTCACATGCTACAGGAACATTAGCCGTTGCGAGAGTGGGCGCCACCGGCTGATCTTGTCGTTCTGGAACCAACAACGCAGCTATTCTTATTCGGCGTCGTGTTTGAGAGATTATTCGGCGTCGTGTTTGATGGGGTCGTCTGGCCCTGCTGCGGCCGCTCAGTCAGCTGCAGCTTCGCAGGAGTATAGAGCAGTTCCTCTCGATTCTTCTCTATCATTTAGGGGGATATATGATATCCGGCCATGATAGATATACGTTGTGGTACAGGGCTTAAAGGAGTTGCGACAGGTCATCCCTGGTTATCTCAGATAATCGTAAAAGACGTTTCTTTGCACGGACATGAACCTGCAGTGAAACGTCCACAGCGAAGAGGGTAATACATAGAAGTGAAAAATGGACACCGCGAATACGAAACTGACGCGGCTCGGACGTCACAGCCCTCACCGCCGCCTGTTATGCAGCGCACGAGATGTCACGTGCTTACGGCCGCCAATGGGAATGGCCACAGCTCTGAGCTCCGTGGCATCTGACATTCGCACGCGGGTGTGTTTAAGGGCTTGTATCTCGCTAAATGTGACACGTAGGACACTAATTATTTGTCCCTCAGTATTCTGGCATGGAGTAAAATGCGTCCATGATGTAATGAAACACATGTATGAAAGTGTCCCAACCCCTTTTAGTCTTTTCACACATTCCTGTCCCATTCTTCCTCAGATGTGCTTTTGTCGATTTTGTCGATTACCTGTACCTGTTTCCGAACGGTGTGTCTTCCTGGGTGTTACGAAGGGGTGGCGCTACAATTGGCGCCACGTTAAAATATATGCCGATTGGTAATGCATTGTGAAAAAAGAAAAGTGCGAGAGATTGTGTGAAGACCCCTGTCGCTGAGCATCTCGGTTGATTTTGTGCGGGGTATTTCAACCAAACGACTAGGAATGATTGAGATCCCGAGAGCGGCCGTCACATGAGCTGCAGAGCTGACAGCAAGCCTCTATCAGAGTCCATCGACACGATCTGCAAGTTAAGAATATACACGCTTCTGCGCAGGCATTGTCATCCATCCGTCCGACATTGAAGAAAACGTTGCCCCCGCCGTAGCGTGCGACATTTTCGCCAACATTCTTTCACAGTTTTCAGGCAGTTCTTTCCTTAATGTATAAGCTTTCTCTTTTTCTTCTCACTACTTACGTTGCTCTTATTTCAGTTATCTGATACTCATGTGTCGCGTCAGACCGTGATTATATAAACGAATGCATTGAATTTCCGTAGAATCCGGTGACGGCGATGACGTGGGGCCACAATGACAAACGACTCTTCGTTGCCACCGGTAGCATAATCCACATTGGGTGGGTGACACGTCGCATCGCCTCCCTGCAGCTGCTCTCGAGACTGACGTTGCACCGTTCCTTAGCCGACGAAGACGCCGTCCATCGGCTGCCGCTACCCCGGAGGCTCAGAGCCCTCGTCGCTAGCCTCTTTGGCCAGACTTTTAAGGTGAGTTCATCCCGACACGAGCGATTGGTTCGTGCTCCACTGAGGCGGCTAGCAGCGGTGCGTACGTAACATAACGGAAGACGCTTCACCTGGCTGCCGTCCACACATTACCCACACAAATTCATCTCGTAGAACGTCGGTGATGATGCGCGCAAACCGTACACACGTAAAATTTGTGAGAAATGTTCAATACACAAACTCACGTGACAAATGCTTTGTAATGTTAGCTTCCCTCGGAGACAGAATGGCAGAGACTGGTCGATTAGGGATTACTAACTTTAAATAAAGAAAGGAACATCATACAGAGACGTCCAGGGCACGTCTGCCCCACCCTGAGGTGTCTTCCAGTGTTGTTTGCCGATCGTTCGCATCGCTTGTGCGTTCGTAGAACCAGTTTCGATTTCGTTTGGTTCTATTACAATTCGGCCATCCTATTCCCGATCGTCCCGATCGGGCGGATTGTCTTCTGAATCACTGTCAAGGTCATCTCCGACCCATCTGTTTAGTTTATCGATAGGTGCGACACCAGTCCAGTGTAGTAACGGCTTGTCTGTTGGTTTTCTGGCAAGTCTTCAATGCTGTAGTGGTCATGAGGTAGCAGCTCGGATACGATGTAGGGTCCCTTGTATTTCTCGGACAACTTTGTCGATTCTCCACTCGGAGGAGGATCTCGCTGTACGACAACCAAATCGCCTGGCTGAAGTGCATCCGCCATTCGCCTTCGCAGGTTGTACGCTTTTCTCTGTCTACCCTGGTCAGCCCGGATATTTGCAAGTGCTGCTTTTCGGCGCTGCAGTATGTCGTCGTTTAAGGTCTCCTTTAGGCTGTCATCAAGCGGATCGCCGTTGAATGGTCTAGGACGAAAGTTAACAAAAGTCCAAACGGCGTTCTTCCAGTCGCCTTATGGATGGTGCTATTAACTGCATACTGGACCTCTAGCATAACGTCATCCCAGTCCTTCTTGTCGGTGTCCCGACATGAGCTAGCCAATGAGGAAGTGATTGTACGGTTCACTCGTTCAACTTGACCGTTTGCTCTTAGCGTTGCAGTCGACGTTTTAATGTGGCTGATACTGTGTTTTTTACAGAAATCTCCGAACACTTTCGCAGTGTATGAGGAGCCTCGGTCTGTAATGACACGATGAGGGGCGCCAAAAAGACCAACTATGTCCTGGAGAAACTGTACAGCTTCTCCTGCAGCTGTGCTCCGCACGGCACGTAGGACGGTGTACTTTGTAAATCCATCCAGGGCTACTATGATGTAGCTGTTCCTTCTCTTGCTACGAGGAAACGGTCCCAAATGATCCACGTGGATCGTGTGGAAAGGTTCGTCGACCTTTTCGATAGAATGGAGGTAGCCCGGGTTCTTGCCAGAAGGCACTTTGTGGTAGAGGCATTCGAGACAGCAGGCCAAATACCTCTTGACGTACCTCTTCAACCGCAGGAACCAGTACTTCTCCTTTAGCTTCTGCAGAGTCTTATCAAGCCCAAAGTGTCCCAAGTCATCATGGCATTTTAACGACCTGCCACCGGGCGTGACTAGGTACCAACCATAGCAATTTCTCTGGTTGATTCTTCTCGTTCACCTTCCAGTACACTCTTTGTCCCCTCAGAGCGTACTCAGAATGCACTGTAAGGTCACTTTTCGAGAGATTTTCTCTCTTTTCTAACTGTGCCTTAAGGTCTCTGATTCTAGAGTCGGTCGCCTGCTCGGCTACTAAACAGTCGTCCTCGGTTATCATTGTAGCCAGTATCATTCCATTTTCGGGCTCCAACGTCTCTGGATCTCCGGTATGCGATCTACTTAATGCGTCCGCATGGGCCAAAGATGATCCCGGTCGGTGCTCCGTGTCAAACTTGAACTCCTGTAAGCGCAACCACCATCGTCCAATGCGTGGCAGCAAACTGCACTTCGTCATGGTGCACCGGACTGCATTACAGTCAGTCACCACGGTGAACTTTATTCCAAGGACATAGACGCGAAACTTCTCTAGAGCCCAGACGACTGCCAAGGTTTCGAGCTCATGAGAATGGTATTTTCTCTCTTGTGTTGTGGTTCGACGGCTAGCGAAAGCCATAGGGTGAAATCTCTCATCAGTTTGCTTTTGCATGAGAACTGCACCCAAGTCGTCCTGGCTTGCATCGGTATGGACCTCAGTCTCTGCATCGGGAGCGTAGTGTGCGAGAACTGGTCGTTCTGTGATTGCTAACTTCAATGCTTGGAATGCTCTTTCCTGATCTTTCCCGCCTAAAATCCATTATTTAATTTTTAGGTAGATGTTTTCTGGGGAACGTGAGGTGCCATAATTGGAGCCAATCATGGTTTAAAGGTCGCTCCATTAAAACAATAAAAAATAAAAAACGGAAACGGCAGCTACATTGAAACAACTTTCGCCAACTTATGCTATGTAAATGAGCCAAAACCTAAACAACTGCCCTTCCCTTGCTTTGACCTATTGTGTAAAAGTTTATTTCAATGTTGAATGACATGGTCTGACACTCCCCCTAGGCTTACGCAAAACCAAGTTTTCATATTTTCAATGTCATCATGAGTTACCATAGATCCATGGCTGTCCTGGAGGGCGGTCGTGTATAAACTACTTTTTCAAGAATAAAATCGCCAGTTGGGAGTCTGCGGGAGTGGTGTTTTTGTGTTCGAACCCTCCCTGTTCTAACCCTTAGTCCTGGGTTTCTGTGCTGCAGTGTTTGCGATGGATCATCACCAACTCTCCTATTTCATGCCTTTTTTTAGTCTCCTTGTTGCTTTCAGGATCTCTTTTAAGTAGATTGCCTTTAAACAATGAGTAGCTTCAATTCTGCGATCTCACATTTCCCCAGAAACCTCCTATTAAAACAGGTACTTAATGAGTTCGGGGTAGTTGGCCATTTACTCAGTACATACTTGCATAGAATGCCCGGCTGACAGCATAACTCACCTGCAAAAACCTGCATCATTTCGGTTTTATAGAAAATCTATAATGGACGAAAAAGTAAACAGCCCGTATACAGGATGTCCATGAAAAAATGCCACTGAATTATAATAATAAAAACTACGCCACCTAGAATCATGCGGTCAACGGCATTTGTTCTGACTAGGTTTTTGCCACCTCCTGATGTGAATGCCATGTAACGTAAGCTTGATTATGTAAATTTTTGCGCAATGAACTCGGAAATTTGCCAAGTGCAGCTCACTTTTTGACACCACCAATGTGAAGAGCGTGCCGAAATTACTCAAATTCATGATAATTGACAGGGATACTAAGGGTCTATCCCATCGGAAAAAATAGCCGAACGCATGCGTTTCGGGGCACCAAGAGCATAGCGCTTGATGACTTTTTGAGCGCAATCGTTGTCAGTCCGACGAGAGGAGGTGGCAGAACCCAGCCCACCTGGGTTCTTGACATGCGCCGGAAATTTCCGACACACAGTGCTGGAAGCGATGTTTACCACCCCTACACTGTCACAGTACCGGTAGGTTGGTTGGAAGTTTCGAGCAGTGTATAGTGTTCCACGGTGTTCGCAGAACGAGAGATGCCGAAGTGGCAAACCAAAGAGTGCACGTACAAAATAAATAAATATACAGAAGAAATTGCCGAAGAGCTACGGTCGAACGTGTGTTCATGAGGCGTGTCAGTATCCCATCCGTGGACGTCCGCTCCGCTGTTTCAATAGGGTATTCCGCAAAACTACCCCCCTCTATTTTTAGTGAGGGATTATGTCTAGGGAGCGTCGGTGAAGCCAGCTCAGGGGTGGCGGCTCGGTTAATCTAGGGTAGGGGGAAAATGAAATCAGGAAAAAAGAGAGAGGGGACAGTGATGATGATGATGATGATGATGTAGGCCTTTAACGTTTGTACCTTCGTTTGTGCTTAACTTAACAACAGTAAGTTACCGTATCTCAACCCAATCTGCCCTGGATATTTTTGAGCATTCAATTAATATTTTCCTCTACTTGATTCGGCTTCAGTGTAGCGCCCGATGAATTCATGATTAAAATCGCTAAAATCTGAACAAGGGCGAAATATGCACGACACACACAGAGCGCTACTGTCAACTTGCCCTATACCTACTACCGCTACTGTGTACCGCCCGAGGATCTAAAAAATACGAATCACGAGTTCAGTAGCCATGGGCTTTAGAAAATGGCGTCATGTCCTACGATAGGACATCAGGACCCAGTGGTCGTGAAAAAAGGTAAAAATGTTTGGCGCCATAATTTATTTTCCAGCCTGCACAGAATCGGGGATGTATACTGCTCACGACCCGGTTGTCTGAAATTATCGTCCCGCTATTTATCCCATCCTAAATCTCCAGGTGTTGCAAAACCATTCGTTTTGAGTAATAAGCATGTGCAGCATGTGGCGTACCTTTAAATACAATATTGACATAGCATATCGGAGGGCAACCGCGTACTGCGGACACACTGATCGGCGATTTCAGACAACCATGTCGCGAGCAGTACAAATGTCGCTCATCGTTTACCGACACTTTTATTTCCTTGAGTACCATGGAAAATTCGTGAAGCACCAAATGACGCGAGTTTTTCGAAGTATTCACTGTGCGTAGACAGCGCTACCATCTCTGTGACAACTTTGGCGCGTTTGGCGTGGAAAGAACTGAATAAAAAAGTTCTGAAGGGCTTCATTTGTGCGGAACGTCTTCCCTACAGGGTGCTCGTTTTGGGGGACTCAAAGAAATGGTAACTGTAGGCTAAATGTGGGCTGTAAGTGGCATGGGCTAGTACGTCCCAACGCATTGTCATGTGGAACAATGGCCCTGCAGGACCCGAATGGCGTTTCGCACGGCACTCTTTATCAACGTGTAGTAGTACTGGGCATTAAATGTGACCCCTTGCTCCATGAACTCCACATGGATGACGCCCCGCATGTCCCACACTTACTTTTTCTTTGGCTGCGAGAAGCATTATGTTGCCATTCCATGCTCATTCGTTCTATTCCCCAGATACATTTTTTATATCCCATATTTTTCCGTAGAGTGCATTTGTTTACATATTTACTGAAACATATTGCATATAACAGAAAGTGGATTATTATTGCACCAGTCCGGAAAACCAACAAATCCGAAATCCGAAAAAGCAGCAGAAATGCCACTTGAGTTGAATATTGATTTCCTTTTCGTTGCCCAGAGCGGGTGACATCGTAGTGAAACTTGTGTGAAAATTGTAGTGAAAAGAGCGTAGAACATTATTTTGTTAACGATACATCTTCGTAGCATATGTATCTGATAGGAAGCGTAGCATAAAGCGGTGTTCTTGCATGTATCTTAGCGTATGAATGCATTTAAAAAAAATCATTGTTCACTCCCTTTCACAGTGCTACCTTCCTGAACCGAAGCGATTGCGAGACTTTGTGTCCCGACCTCCATCGCAAAACATACGTCTCCACTGCACCATGGTCCGACATGACACCGAGGATCTGGTGACAACGGGTAGCGTCACCTACACTCTCTTCCTCGAGTACCTCGGCGGTCTTGTGCCTCTACTGAAAGGAAAGCGCGCCAGCAACCTGCGTCCAGAATTCGTCATATACGACCCTCAGGGACGAAGCGGTATGTCAATAGATACTACGATCAAGGGACTGCTGAGAGGCAGCATAACATCCAGTGGTCTCCTCTTCCCTTCATCAGAGAGTGAAGGCGATGACAGCTGTACTTCCTCGCCCCGAATGACTAGGCGAAACAAAAACGGACTCAAATCGGGTAGTTCACCGTCACCCTCGCGTCGTAAAGAACTGCTGTACGTGGATGAGCTCCCAGAACAGGACAAGATCGTGGCAGTGACTTCTAACCTATGGGGCACCAAGTTTAAGATCATGGGCCTTGTGCCATGGTTGCCCCCTGTCTTGGGTGTAGTGACATACAGAACCAGTCTTCTGCATCTGCAGCCCAGGAGGATGACATTAGTCATTAAGGAGCTTCAAGGTCCACAATTGTGTGGTGGAGCGAGGAGTCCTACACTTGTCCTGCATAATGAAGGCAGCTCTGGCTTATCAGAAGATGAAGATTTCGTGCTTGGTGAGAGGATCTAACACTTATTTTCGTCGTTCCCTGTCTCCTGATTTTATGGAGTGTATGCATTAACAAAGAATTAACTCTGGAACTTATTATCTGCCCCCTCCCTCCGGTATGGCGCACCCCTTAAAAGTTACTTACGAAAATGAACATTGACCCTCTATTGATTCTTTATTCTAGGTCTATGTACTATGTTGACATCCTATTGCATTTTCAGTATATTGACTGGTGTAAATAAAATCTCTATGTCCTTCATATTGATTTTTATATATGTACTATTGTATATATATATGGGCCATACAAATTCTATTCACCCGCATCCCAATTTGGTCACCGTGGATTTATTGAGAAGTGTCAAGAGGCACTATGCAGTAGAGACTCTATACAAAGATAGTAAAAAGTGGTGTGTGTGTGTGTGATGCACAACATGAAAGCTACATGTATAAAATCGCTTTTACTGTGCACAATGCAGCGTAGCCGCAGACCACCTTTAGATCATACATTCCACAGCGAGCGGACTGCCCGCAGGAGCAAGACATTTCTCCATTGTTTTGAACCTCGGACACCACACATTTCCTCTTCTGTTTCTCATTGTTCGTTTCTGGCACATCCCATAACGAAAAATCTGTGCAGAACTTTACAGCAGCTTAAAAAGCAAGCAAAGAGAAAAAATGGTGAGAGAAATATAGAAAGAACCTACAAATCCCGAAAGCTCACTTGCAAAATTAAGAAAATTCGTTCCAGGACCAGCACTGCAAGTAGAACTGCCCCACGATTTCGAAATGTACCGTATTTTCACGCGTATTAGCCGCACCGCAGATAAGCCGCAGGGCTCGTTTTTAGATGCATTTTGAAAATGTTTTTGCAGATAAGCCGCACTCGCAGATAAGCCGCGGGTAATACGACGCGACTGCTTTGTGCGCTAAACCAGTGATGGACAAACAAAATAAATAGAGACTCTCAACGCTCGTCGACGCTGTACTGCCTGCCAGCTGCCCTGTTCCCGTACTGGTCCGCGACGTTGACGACTTTTAGTTTGAAGCCGCTGTCGTAGCTGTGACTCCGCGTTGGAGTCATGCCTTACCTCTAACTGCCGTGCCCGTGTCCACGAATGCTGCTGCTCAGGTCAAATGAGAACCGACGCTTAGCTGACCACGTTTTATCCCGATGTCAGGTGTATTGAACCCTTCCTGTGGGTCAGCCGATAAAGGAGACCGTAGGGAAGGAAGGCCATAAACCCTATGGTCCACATTCCGGTGTCGGCATGATGTATACCAAAGGAGGTCAGTTCTAGTGTTCTACTAAGATCGGATTGTGCCCTTGTTGCGTGTTTTTTGTGGATTGACGACTTAGTGGTGTTCCAGGAGACATTAATCACTGTCACCCCTTTTGTTAAAGCTGTGTGGGGGAATGTATTCGGAAGGTCAGTCCACTCGAATGTGGACCCTCCCCTGTTCGGTATTGTTAGTGCACTGACAGGGCGGTCCTGTTCCGAAAAACATGAGGCACTGTCGGCCCTTTCGTTTAATCCGGGGCATGGCGAAAATACCAGGGAAAAATAGCTATCAGATAAGCCGCACCTGTGGATAAGCCGCAGAGCGCCCGCGAAAAAAAAAAAAAATCGCGCATAAGCCGCGGCTAATACGCGTGAAAATACGGTACTGGCGTTCCCTTCCTAAGGCAAAGCGGGTAGTATATATTCTTTGTCCTTCGAGCTCTGGCGAATTCAAGAGTCCTGCTCGCCCCTGACTCAGAAAGAAAGGCGATGTGTCCAAATCTAATTCAATTACGCAAGGAAACAACGCGCAAACGAGGAGCTGATTGGAGCATAGGCAGTTATAATTTCGGAGAGGAAAATCTTACATAGGATGGCCCTTTGTGACCACTGTCATTCAGCCACTCTGTGACACGTACCGGCACGTGTACTGGCTATGTTCCATGGGGTATTCATTGCGAAATCCACAGAAACGCGCGATTGGAGGACTGCGACTTTCGATGGATGAGTGTCTCAAACCAACAGAAGTAAGAAACACAGACGTTACGTTGGTTGAGAATAATACTCTAAGCAGTTCCTTGCTTGAGTGTCGTTTGTGTGCCCCATTCTTGTTGAAGTCGAGACGAGCAGGACTCTCGAATTAGCGGAAGTTCTTGTGACAGAGAATATATAGTACATGTTTTCGCTTAGGAACGAAATGCCAGTATCTTTCGATGTCGCGGGGCAGTTGTGCTTACTGTACTGGTCTTCTAAATAATTTTCTAAATCTTTGCAAGTGAGCTTTCTAGACTTGTTGGTGCTCTGACTACATTTCTCTCTGCGCTTTTTAAACCGCCGGCCTCATTGTTCGTTATAGGAAGTGCTAGAAACGAACAAAGAGAAACAAAAAAGGAAATTTCTGGTAACCGGGGTTCAAAAGAGTGGAGAAATGTCTTACTCCCGCGGGCATCCCGTTCGCTGTGGATGTCATGTCCTGAAACCGATCTGCGGCTACGGTGCATTGTGGAACGTAGAATAAAACATCAAACATTAAATCAAACCTCTTTAACCGCTGCGGTAACGGTTAATCCAATGATAATGTTTTATTTTTGTTTGTTTCCTCTTTTATATGTTTTTCTTTTGTGGAATAGCATGCCGGCGTCCCGTTTGGTTGACCTTTTCCCTTTATTCTAATAAATATATCCCCCTTCCCCAATGTCACCCAACCTTTCTTTTCTCTCCTTTACTTTTTAATAAACATATGACCCGTCAGTGTCACCACACTTTTGCTTCTGCTCGTGTACCATACCATAATGTAGACAGATTATGAAACGTTGCTCACGACAGGGCCAGAAGGTTTGAGCTGCGAGGAAAGCGCCCCGATTGCTCCTATGACCCCGAAGAAGGTGCAGCGCTACAACCCACCCGTGTGTTGTGTGAGCGGAACCGTGCATGCGGATCCTGGTCGGAGTGACGGGACAGATGAAGGGAACTCCGAGTGCCCCGGTTGTCCGGCATCCGAAGAGTATCTCACCATCGAGACAACCTCGGATACCAGCGCACCTGTGCTCTCGCTACGTGCTCTGGGACTCGTCCCACCACAAGTACGCACAATCGTTTTCCATATTCATCTTTTAACACATAGTGTCCCAACGTCGCAGTAGAGTTCAGCATATGGCACCGTTACAGGCTTTGTGCTTTATCCTGGACTGTACAGTGACAAAAGGTGATTTTCCTATGTCTCTTTCTAAGTACATATGAGAGCTGAGTAACCAACACTGAAGCACGTCACCAAGCCACACACTGAGTAGTCATATTCGGTGTAAACGCGTGCATGGATTAGTGCTGAGCACACCGTGACTAAAATGGCCTTGCTTTCTGACCCGCGCTGTTATGATAGAAGGAGTGGAAACATAACAAGGAAAAACATGGCGCGCACTTTTTGAAAGCGGTGTTCCTAACTATGCGTACATTGTGTTGCATCATGACTCTTACGTGACACTTCTGGAGTCGACACCACGTAATGCAAATTAATTTAGGTCCCGCAACGCCTTCTGGGTAACTTAATGTGCACGGGCTTCGCTGCTGCATAAGGTTGAGATTGATTCACAGTGTTGAGTATCAGAGTTGCATCTCTTATGCGTAGGCTACAGCTTTACGGCTCTCGACTATTAGGTAAGGTCCGAAAGTCGGCGTTCTCTATTGCAGCAAGGGTGGCGTCGATAGAGAGCATATCCTTCTCATGTGTTCCGAGTACGCCGACCGCCGTAACCTCCTGAAGGCGACTTGGGCTCAACGGACGCCCGAGCTTTTCATATGGCCACATTATTGAGTACGATCGTCTTTTTCTATTCTTTTTTTTTCTTCTTTTGTTCATTTTCTCAGTTTTGGGGGTTCAATCTTGTTGCAGCTCACGTTATTATTGTTTCTATTTGTCCTATTACCATAGCCATCAGCAATTTAAGGCTTCCCGAGTCTTCCGCTGCTCCTAAAGGTTACCTTGTGCTTTCCTATACACTTAACTCCAACTACGTCGACTGTAGATTCTAACATGCGCATAACTCAAGTTTTTCTATGCAGCGTTGTTTCCTTCTTTTTCTTTTTGTGCAAGGAAAGAAAAAGTCAAAGTTGCTTCGCGTAGTATATGAGTTTCCGTCGGTTGAAGTAGGCATCATTTGAGTGACATACAAACGTTGCCTACCTATGCACTTCTTACGATGGCCCAAAAAGGCCGAATGAGCTGTCTAGTATACTGCAACTTGCGGCAAACCAGTATCATAAAGGTAAACAATGCAGTGCATTAAAAGGGACGACGACGGTAGCATACCTTGAGCTTGAGGGCACGAGTGGACGCACGAAGAAGTAGACAGGACGAGGCTCAAAGGCTTTGAGCCTCGTCCTGTTTACTGGTTCATTACACCGTCCACTGGTTCCCTCAAGCTGAAGCTATGCTAACGTCGTCGAACCTTCACCAGCTCGCTTGCCTGCTCACCATTATTTCATTAAAAGGGAGTCTGGCCGTTTGGAGAAACAGACAAAGAAACTTTGTCCCGTCACTCATTAGCTGGTCTTTTCTATGGGACAGCCATGAAACAAAAGTATTCCCAAATATGGCATCGTAGCTCGGAACGGTGAAGCAATAATTTAGTAACACATTTTTTTTTCGTGAACTGCTTTAATTTTATTGTAAAGGTATATACATGTATTATCTTTTGATATTTGGAAAATTACGTTTAAATTCCGTTCCTGTATCGATATTCACGAGAAAAAAGTATGCTTCCCCGTCCTTGTTAGGCTTAGTAAAGAGAGCCATCGCCAGAAAACAGCAAGGAAACCACTGCAAATCCCTCAACATAATTGCATTGTATGACAGACTTCTATTCATATACGCACCCTGCCCGTTCTTTAGTCTACGAGGGTAGTTCCATAAGTTTCCGGCCCGGGGTAGAAAACGCGCGCGAATTTGAAAATGCGCTTAAGGACGCGTGGCGCCATCTCTTGGAGGGCCAGGGCACCACCCTCAACCCTCTCCATGATTTTGTCGGTTGGATAGCGGCATTTCAAACAGCCAGGGTGCACTCTTCACTTAAAATTGAAAAAAAATCGAGTACATCGCTGTGATAAAATTCTTGACAAAAGAGGGACTTTCGCCTAAAGAAATTAAAGCGCGACTGGACAACGTGTACAGGGAAGCCTCTCAGTCGTACACAACGGTAAAAGACTGGGCTAAGCAGTTTCGACTGGGGCGAGAGTCCATTGAAGATGATCCATGTGATGATCATCCAGTGGAAGTGGCGACACAAGAAAATTTGTCTGTTGTCGAGGAGGAAGTGCTGAGCGACAGGCGTCTGAAGGCGAAGGAAATCTCAGAAAGGCTGGGGCTTTCCATCATCGGCGAGGGCCTTCACATGAAAAAGGTCAGTACGAGATGTGTGCCACGACTTCTCTCGTCAGTTCAAAAGCAACAGCGCGTCGGCTGTGCAGAAGAGTTTTTGGAGCTGTGTCAAGAGAACGAAGAAGAAATATTGAAGTCAATTGTCACAGGGGATGATACTATGGTGCTCTACTATGATCCCCTTTCGAAAAAGGAGTCGATGGAATGGCGCAAACCAGGAGAAGCACCCCCCAAAAAAGCCAAGGTCACACAATCAACAAAGAAGATCATGGGAACAATATTTTGGTATTGTCACGGGATGCTTCTCATCGACTTCAAAGAGAGGAACACCACAGTGCATGCGACTTATTATGCTTCACTCCTGCACCGACTGCGAGATGCCATCAAGGAAAAGAGGCGCGGCAGCTTGAGTCGAGGTGTCCGGTTGCTCCAGGAGAATGCCCCTGTCCACACGGCTTCTGTTGCCAAGGCTGCACTGAAGGAGTGCGGCTTCGAAGAAATCCACCACCCACCCTACAGTCCAGACTTAGCACCGAGTGACTACTTCCTGCTCTCAAACTTGAAGAGGGATCTCAGAGGACGGAGATTTCAAGACGATAGTGAGGTGCAAGAGGCAGTTTTCCAGCATTTTGCGGACAAAACTTCGGACTATTTTTGCAAGGGTATAAGAATGCTGGTTGAAAGGTGTCAAAAGTGCATTGAAGTTAAGGGTGACTATGTCGAAAAGTGATACACTTGTTTCGTCTCTATGACTATTAAAAGTTGGTCGGGCCGGAAACTTATGGAACCACCCTCGTATCTTGTGATGTTTCATAATTTAAAAAAAAAATAGTGGCACAATGTTCCAACAAGCGGTTGTGCCAGCCAATCAGTTCTGCTTGCAAACCGTTTTGTTGTTCCGCGTCTTCCCGACATGTCCCTCTCCATCCAGAAGACTTCAATAAAACTGACCGCAAAATCCATTGTGTTGGTACGCCGCTAAGGTTATCCATTTCAATACTGTGTATCGGAGAACAAGGAGCAGTCTAAACAAGGACAACGACACAAGAAGACACACAAACAAACAGAGGCTCCTTTGTGTGTAATCCAGGTTCCCAAAAATGGTGGCATCCAGTGATTACAGGTGAAATATAGCTTGGATTGCCTCGGATTAATAACAAATCTTATTCCGGCACGTGATTGGCCAGAGAGCTCAAAAAGTGTGGAGCGTCAGGTATAGGCAGGTCTCATTAATGGGCACACTCAGTTTTTATGGACAGCTTTGCTCGCAAGCGAATGCTGCATGTAGGGTTCGTCGTTTTGGGGTTTTATTATTTATCAAATTTCGGGGGAAGGGAGGGTTATCTGGTGCTATGTACGCAAAAGAATTCTAGGAGAAATCGGGTGCTTCTATCTCTGTTTGCTGTGCAATTGACGTATTTTCTGCTACAACGAGAGGCATATGAACCAAGCCACTACTGTGATGCTGATACGAGAAACAGGGATCTTTATTATTCTGCTGGTACAGTACTTTTGCCAGAGCTCTTGATCGTTATATGGAGTTGTTCACATACATAATTGTCGTACTGCTTGCTTCAGGGATCCATCACTATCCGTGTCTTACAGACCTTACAGCCTAAAGCACGGCAGTTCTCATTCTTGAACACAATTTCCAGATCAGGGTACTTGCCGAACCAGCCCGTGGCAGCGTTCCTCTTTCGGCCCATCTTATTTCTGACACTACCACTGACGGCCAGGCGCCCTTATTTACAGTAAAAGGTGCTTCTAAGTCACTGGGTCAATTGTACGTATAGGACACGTCACCCGACTTGACGTCCTTGGAATTGGGGCAGTGAATGACCGTGGTGTTCAAACATTTCGCCGAGCTCCACAAAAGCTTGTCTTTGTCCCCTGCAGAAGTGGATTATTAAAGGAGGACAAACAGGTTGTCACAAAGGGCATCATATATCGTATCATAGAAGGGTATCATAGGATATCATATCAAAGGATATCAAGGATATCATAGAAATATTAAGGAGTATGCTGGAAGGAAACCTCCGAAACTGGGACATATGGGCAAAGGGAGCGCCATATTGAATCAGGCTGCGTTGCCACGAAGCATGCAAAAAAGAAAGAAAATAAAAACTCTGTAAGCACACGACATACGTAACACTAAAGAGGTTTCTGGAGCAGTAACAGGCCTAATTTATAAAACCCGAAGATTTGAAAATAAAAAGCGAGGAAACGCAGACACGCCACCTGGGGATGCGGGGGAAGCTGTCGCTACAAGCCTGGATTGGGCAGACAGTGACAAAATCCGTAGCCAACGGAAGCAGTGGGGCAAGCGTTCCCAAGACTTTTCAATTGCGCCTGCTTTCACGGGCTAAAAATACGCGACGTTCCCTCGGCTGATTCAATATGGATGCCTCCGGGCACATACATCGAGAACCCCGTTCAAGTGATTTGCTCTCCTCTTAAGATTTCTGTGGCTGATATCATGATTCACCCTTGTGACGGTTACCTGTAACGACAAGTTCAAGGATCGCAAGGACTTCTGGTAGATAAGGGGTTTTCTCGTATTCTTCAAGACTTGTTCGGGGTGGGGGACTATAGTGAAAATCGCTTTTAAATGGACGGTCTCGTACAGGCAGGGCGATTCCGAAACTTAGCCAAAACTATCTTCACAAGTACTGTACACATAGAACCGTCAAAGTTCCATTCAGAATAACCAAGTTGTTTTTGAGGACTTCGTTGTAACGTGCCTTAATAGTAGACGACGAAATCTGGGCTTCACTCTCATGCAACGTCACGCATGACGACGACCTGCAGGTTCGTCGCCGTTGTCATGACAACTGGAACATGCAGAAGGGCCTTGGGATGGGTTATCCCCTTTGCTCTAGAAGTGGGAAAAACTCATATCTCCGCCAGCGGAGTATGTAGTCCATGCACTGACTTGGGGTCTCCAATAGTGTAGCGTATAATCGGATACGTGGAAACTAAGTCACTTGTTTTCTTTCAGCGAGTATTTAATGCGGTTTTTGAAATAAACATGCACTCTTTCTCCATCTACGTCTTCAGCGACACTTCATTTAGAAACATGATCACTGTGCAACAGGGAGTGTAATGGAAGTGCGTGTAATGTATTTTTGGTCGCAGCTCTAATGCGACTGCGCCCGCCGATGGCCGGCGACTTCAGATTTGTGATTGTGGGAACTTACCTTTGAGGATTAACATAGTTGTTCTCAACCACCATGTGGGCCACTTCCTAAAATGAGTGTTTTTCGTGAAAGAAAATATAGGAGGGTTGCTGCGGTCCCCAGTCACTTCTGAAAGTCGTCTGCTCTGCCGGTCCACTAGCGTGCGCAAAAGGGGACGATTTCTGTATCCGATTACGGGCCTTGCCCTCATGGCGACATAGTCGTTTTTATTGTTGCCAACACAGATCGTGGCATGCTCTGCAAACTTTATAAATTTAATTCAGTTATTGAACAACCGTGACGTGCTTTGTCGGGTAAATTTGCAGTATTCCATGTTCAACGCAGGGCAATCGAATGATACACTTTACGAGAGGGGCAGGGGGTACAAGACCGTCCCTTTAACGCGAAAACGCAGAATGTAGCGCAGCGTAGCGGGCTACTGTTCAGTTGTTTCACACATAGCACGTAGCCCACATGAACTGTTTTGACATTCGCAGTGCACAGTGACATCCGTCGCCACGCAGACCAGCCTCCCGGACACAAGGACAGACTTGTCCATCTTTAGAGGCCAAGCTTCGGGCAACTCACTTGGCGATGTCGTCCCAAGTACGTCAGCAGTTCCATGTGAATCCGCCCAAGGAACGCCTCGGACAGCCACGACGCGGTGGGCAGAGAAAGCTGGCGAAATTCGCTTTATAGATGAAGAAAATTTGGTGGAAGCTGCGGTAGCAGACATTCACCAGTCATCCGTCCTCCACATTGGACATCGAACTCGAGGGAGCGGCCTGCTCCCGCCCAGCAACACCAGTGCCTGTGCCCGTCGGCTGACGCTGCAGAACATTGAGCGGATTGCGAAACCGCAAGCCGAGCCATTATACGTGTCCGACTCAGCAGAACGTCCACTCATCTTTGCTGATGAGAATCCGTTTGTGTGCACGGCGGAGTGTCCTGATCGAAACGAGCATCAGGGAGATAGTCTCGACAGCTCGCCTGCTGGAAGTCCCAGGTAAGGCGGAAGTGCAATGATGCCGTTACTAATTGCGTCAGCCTGAGTATGTACACGAGAGGGAGAAGGAGAGGATGTGGACAGGATGGACTACATTGCGACATGAGAACATTGTAACTGCGAAAGTGTCTAGATGGATGCTTCCTGGGCATACTGTATCAATGAGGTAGATAAGGCCGCATTGCAAGACCGTGCTGTAGGCTTCTTTGCGTGTCCATACCGAGTGTTTGTTATTAGGGATGCGTTACAGCCCTCATGCCTGCACCCGCAAGCTTGCAAGCTCCTCTTAGTTTGGGTGTCTGCCTAATGGTTGTGGCAGTGTTTGCGTTATGTAGTGTTTTTGCAATGTCCAGTAACTCATCATGCGTTTTTCACGGATTGCACCCGCCAGGCTGACGTGTTAGGCTGGCATGATCTTCTGCGATGCCAATTGACCTGCCACAAATCTGCGCACTAGCAGGGCAAATCAGTTGACACACTAAATCCTCCTCATATTTGCCATGCCAATCTTACTAGCAGCTCTGCTGACTACGGAGCGACCCTAAGTGGAGCGGAGCTCCAGGTATCTGAAGCACACACGTCAGACACATGGTGCATCATGTTGCACCCCGTCAACACGTCTGTCCTCGCTCTGTATATTCAGTGATCAGTGTAGATCGTGGAAAGGGGAACGTGATATGAGGTGCAAGGGCGAGGCTCGTCTGACTTGCCCTGCTTGGCATAAGAATGCGGAGTGCCTGCATGGCCGAACATGAGATTCTTGCGGGTAAATAATATAAAGCAATGTCTATTATTACATCTGATTATGTTTTGAAAGCCCCTTTTTGTGATAATTTATCTCATAATTATGCATTGCAATCATGTGACCATAATATATCTTGGTAGCTTCCATTATGTGCTAGAAAGTCGTACGGAGCCTTCCTCCATTGAAAAGCTGATCACACAAACATTTTCAGGCCCGTTAGATGCCATGGTGATTCCGCGCCACATTATAGTTCTCTCCTGAACCCTGATATAATTGCTTTGTAAGCCAATAGTTATTAGGCAAGGAATTTAAATAACCGTGATTATCAGCCATGTATGTCAAGGTTGACATCACGGTGATTTGCCATCGAGTGGTAATTATGTAATACATACACAAATATTTCGCATCTATGTTGTGAAATACAGGAAGGACGTACTGTCACACTTTATTACCAAGCGTGGAGGTGTTCGTGCGGCTGCTTGTATTTACTTGTGTACTTTTTTTCCCAGCTTCCAACTCCTGCATGCGTGGCACCAAGGGGCACAAAAAAAATGGCTTCCTGTCTGATACGGTACCAAAGGTTTGAGGGAAGTTCATCTAGGAGGAGTACTTGGAACATAAAACAAACATATGATTTTCAACATACACCTAAATAATACTTCTTGCCATCAGAACACTGCCGCAGACTAAATATTTTCCAATGTGTTGTTTTAGAGGGAAGCGACAGTGTTTAGCCAAACTATGAATACAATTTAGAAGAGTATACAATCCAGCGAACCGGTAAAGAAATGTAAAGCGAAGTGCCTCCGGACGACAGCCGCTGAGATTTCGAACAGAGACTGTTCTTGTTCTGGGCACCGTCCTAATCATTTGCATGGTATTTAAAGGGTTAGGGATCTCGTGTTAACTCCATTGGTGTTGCAAGTCAGCAGCCCAGAGTGTACGAAAAGTTCATTCAGTCATTTATGAGTAAGGTGAACGGACTGTGTCCGTAATCCGCTTTGTTAAAGTGGGGAAGGGGATTACGTGAATGAAGGTGCCTCATTCATCCATCTAACTTCATTGATGTAATCTCCTTCCGCACTTTAACAAAGCGGCTTACGGACCCAGTCCGCTCACCGCTGCCATAAATGACAGAACGGACTTTTCCCACGCTCCAGGCTGTTGACTCATAATACCAAGCAACGCTTAACGCGTCATCCCCACCCCTTTAGGTACCATGCTAATGATGAGGACGGTACCCAGAAGAAGAACAGTCTTTGCTCGGAATATCGGCGGTTCTAGTCCTGAGGCACTTCCTTTCACATATGGATACAACTTAATTGCTCAGACAGTGATGATAAAACAACAACCTTAGTTTTAAGGTAAGGTTCAATGATAAAGGGACCGTGGGAATACCGTCTTCTGATCTAGTTTTTCGAGTCGTGTTCCGTGGAACATGCTTTGTGTACTAGTACCACTTGTTGATGTCACACCTCCTACTTCTAAAATATAATTAAATCACGTTATCACGTACCAGCAAGCCGCATCACGATAATCATTCTACAGAACTCAGTAGCTTCCATGTATACCTAGATATGTGTGTATTATGCATATCATGAGGTACATTTCCTTATTCATGAAAGGTCCCCATACATAGAGAAGAGATTTCTGTTGTACACATCACCTGGAGTAGATTCCCTGCTGCTTGATTGAGTCTTTAACGGCAACCCAGCGTATAATAGGTGTCTGAAATGGTCATTTACACAGCTTCGTGCTATTCTAATAGAACACTAAAAAAAAAAAAACTATGCATGAGTCGTGTGAGAAGCTGTTTAATAATCCACCCTGAGTAGCCTACAATGTATGAGCACGTAGAAAACTAACCAGAAACAGCATTCCACGAGCCGACCTCCACAACAGCCTACAGACGCCATCACTTCTCCTCTGCCACTGCAGGATTAGCCTTGTCCGTGCCAAACGGCGCTCACTGATTGGCCTTGTCCAAGAGGCTTTAGAGAGGGAATTCCGGTAGGCCCTCAACATCCGTCGTCTGCTCTTGCAATGCATCCGTCGGATTGTTTGTGTGATTGTCGGTGACGAACGAGGAATAAAATGGCACTGTAGTTTCGGAATCGACCGTGACGGATGAGATAGTCGCTTTAAAGGCTGCTTCACACTATTGCTGTCCACTGCGTGCAAATGTGTGCGTCGCCTTCCGTATCGTAGACCACGTTCCAGGTAGAAGAAGAAGGTTAACGCATACGCGCATAGGAACGCAATAGTGTAAGCCACCCCTAGCCGCGTTTACATGAATACGACACAAGCGTATCGTATCCAGTTGTCGAATCGAATCCGCTCATGTAAACGGGTCAATTCGCTAGGAGAGCGTATCGTATTCAATCCGCTAAACAGAGGTGGATCGAGACGCTGGATGCGCATTCAGAATGTGCATGTAGGCACACGATGTCAATCGAGGGAAGATTACAGGGTTACGGGAAGGAACGTTCGACTGCGGGCGTGTTGCGTCTTCTGCTACTCCTAGTCGGGATGACAAAATTGTGTTGTTTGCGAGTTCTGAGCCACGCTCCGTTTTGGATATGCAGGTTAGTCTACACTGACAGATGCAGCAGGATTTGCAGCCGTAGAGCAGATTTCATTCTGAGGTACTCTTGAAAATGGGCCATATATGTGTCGTTTTCGATGTTTTGACGTTCCGAGCGAATGTAGCGGGACACCGGAAACGGCAGTATTTGCGGAAGTGCGCCTCTAACTTTCCCATATGACGCAGCGTGGTCTGGACTCGATGCGCGTCCATGTAAACGGTGTCGGATCGTCTTCTCTCCGGTTTCGACTCGATTCGATACGCTTGTGTCGTATTCATGTAAGCATAGTTTGAGAAGTTACCCATCAAAAAGAACTCATTACAAGTTAAGTTACCGCGTGGAAAACGTAACGAAGTTAATAACGATGTTCTGAGTTACTTAAAAAAAAAGAACGCGATACTTCCAAGTTACTTCGGGCACTAAAATAGCATTACACAGGTGCAGCGCACGAGAGCAGTTGAGTTAGACCTTGAGTTGTCTGCGGAGGAGTACAACACGCTTAGATCGTTGAAAGATGAAAGTCACTGAAAAGGTTAGCCAGCTGTAGGACTCGAACCCACATCCTCTGGATTACGGGTCCAGGGCTCTACCAATTGAGCTAAGCTAACACGCCTCCTCAGCGACTTCCAGGGTGCGTCATCTGAAGGGACAAACCAGTCGCTCTCTCTTGCGTCGATCCCTGTCGTATTAGTGCGTGTATGAGTGTGCAAAAATGTAAGAGTGAAAGGATGATGAGTGAGAGAGACGTCATAACCTACCGGGGAAAATTCAACTCTCGTCGCTTGAGGGTTACTCTGGGTACCTACTCTCACTGACCCAGCTCAGCAGGTGAGTAGCAGAGGGTTATGACGTCACACGACGTCAAGTGAAAGTCCCGCGTCTTTTAACTTTTGGATTCCGAGCATATTTCGGTGGCTTTGCACGACCTGTTGTTTCGTTGGATGCATGCCTTTTTCTTCCTTCGTCATCATCTTCCCCTTCTTCAAATGCGTCAAGCAGCACAAGTGCCGCAACTTCTACAATCATGTCCTCGTCAAAAACGTCGTCTGCCTCTGCTGCCATGTTCGCTGAGACAGGCGTAACTCGTAATGGGCGAAAATTTCTAAACGGGGATACCTACCCACAGGTCACGTGACATCTCACTCAGGTCACGTGGTGCGTAACCCAGGGGTTACCCGGGTAGAATAAAAAAACGCACCCCTAATAGACCTCTGCCGCTTTGCATCTGACTCCTGTGGGCGCACAATGGCACAGCTTCATTTCAATGGTAGCGGTTGTTACTTCCTGAATAAAATACAGTCAGTGATTGAATATCACGTTTTATGGCAAAAAATGCCGTGAAGGAACCGGAGAGAAAGCAAGAAAATATGTGCGCGTGTGTGAAAAGCGAATTAAAAGTAACTTGGAACTTAGCTTTTGGCAAAGTTACCTGAAAAAGAAACAAGTTCCTCTGAAAGTTACCACGGCGCAAAAGTACCGAGTTAAGTTACAAAAAAAAGGAACTTAGTTACAGTAACGAGTTACTTCGAACTCTGTATCTAAACGCGTTGAGGAAGTGTTCAGGAACGCAGATTGGCGTCAAACGATGTTTTTCTGCAACCGCAACGTACATGCATTCAAGTTGTGGGAACTTCTCTACCTTCTGTCCCTCAAAGGACGGTAGTCCCACTCTCGAGGTCGTCCCCGACCCGTTCACCCTCCCGGACGAAGTACAGACAACATCGTAAGGAACAAAGCGATGGTTTATTTTACCATTCGATGCAATCCACAGGGTGGCTCGGCTCCGTTCCGTGACCCAGCTCCTCCCGGTAATGTACGCGCGCTTTCTTCTCCTGTCTTTTTAACGCGTAAATCGCGCCACTCCAGCGCCCTCACTCTGGCACGTGTGTGGTCCCCCTCAGATTGCGAGCGGCTAATCTAATATGACGCTGCCATACTGATAACCTGCTGCGAATCCCGACAAAGTGCACGTGCACTTTTCGATGTTGGTCTACATGCTATTCCTAAGCCGGGCCTCGACATTGAGGAGGCTACCGTTCGCTGTTTTGAAACAACTAAGTTTTCCCTTCTCTGCTCCGAAGAACTTGGATTTGCTAAAGGTATCGTGCATTCCGGAAAGCTTCGGCAAGGAGTACAACCCGCAGGCTACCATTACCAAGTGTCGCGTGAACTTCACAAACTTGAAGAACAAGGTCCTATCGAACATATGCAAGCCCCTGAGCGGAGTTCACCTATACAGTCTGACTTTTTTCGCGTAAACCTCAGGGATCGCAATAATCCAGTGGTCACCGACCCTTTTCCGACTCCTCACATGGAAGGTTTTCTCAGCTCGTTAGTAGAGGACTTTTCAAAACATGACCTTGCATCTGTACATCATGAAGTGGAACTTGACCCAACAAGCCGTGACGTCACTGCCTTTATCACACACGACGCGCTTTCCAAGTTTAAAAGAACTTCCTTCGGACATTTTTTGCTTCAGACTTGCTTTGGCACTAGCAGCTTCCAAGTCCATCATCAAATAACGGCGTTGTTGATGGACATTGATGGCATCGTCTTGTTTACCAAAAACCGACAGGAGCACAGGGTAAACCTCAGAACTGTACTTCAACGGATTTCCAGTTCTGAACAGGAAACTACATCTAAAATGTGTATTTGAAGTCACAGCGCTGGGCATTAACGAGGAAAAAGGGAAATACCCCAATCCATTCCAAAGTAGAAGCCATTAAAGAGGCCCCAGTCCCTACAAATGCTGGAAGCCTACGATCATCTTGTGAGTTAGTATTCTAGATTATTTCCACACTTCGTTCACATTGTGGAAGCCCTGCGAAGGCTTCTACCTATAGGACAGCAGGTCTACTGGAACTCGGCAGCAAATGATAGCTTCATGCAAGTGAGAGCAGTCCCTGCACCTGGTTCCATATGCAGCCTTTCGACTCGATGTTAAACCTAGCAGTTACAGCCGACATATCAGATCTCGGGATAGGAGCAATGCTATAGCAAGAACAGAGTGGCCAACCCCGCTCTATTACCTTTGCATCCGGAAAACTTACATCAGGAGAACGGAAGTAGTCTCCTGGAGAACGTGAAGCAATGTCGTGATTGTGGGCCTGCGTGGACGGCACGCAGGGGCGGTGTCTCCATTTCGCCTCTGGGGGGGGGGACGCTGGGAGGGGTGGAATGCACACCTCTCCGCCGCATTTTCGATCGTCTTTCTCACTTCCTGTCCTTCTGCTCCAGAGGTGTCTTTTTGGCTCCACAGCAGACGGGCTCAAGGGCCAATTGCCTCCCCTTTCCCGAACCGCCCCCCACCGTAGACGCCGGCACTGACCGCACAGTTCCTTTGTTACAATTTTGATGTGGTTTATACTAGTAAACAAGGCACGGAAGCGTAACTACGCTTCCGTGTCTTGTTTACTAGTATAAACCATTGCTGCATTGCTTGCACAGGCATCCACAACTGTGGATGCCTGTGCAAGCAATGCAGCAGCAAGAGCGGCTCGATTGAGACGAGATCGTTTCTTTAATAGCATGCTGCCTTTTACTGGACGATTTCTAAGCAACTGTAAAGAAACGTGTACTCTGCTGGAAGTCAGTCAATATATTACATCAATGTGACCAAATAGGAAGACGTTATACCAACGATCCTTTCTCATTCCAATGTCAAAGACGAACTCTCGATGGTACAAGGGTTAATTTACCGGGCTCAGAGGCTATAGTTGCTCCCCTGACACGCAAACTTTGGTGACGGCCACGACATTAACGATGAAAGACGAAAGTCACTGAAAAAGTTAGCCAGCTGTAGGAGTCCCACATCTTCTGGATTGCCGGTCCAGGGCTCTACCAATTGAGCTAAGATAACACGCCTTCTCAGCGACCTCCAGGGTGCGTCATCTGAAGTTCTCTCATGGCCAGGACATTGTGCTCAAATGGAAAGTGCCAGTCGTGCTTGCATTATTTGTCAGTCATCTGCAAACACTGCCAACATTGGCGCTGCGTCACTGAACCCCTTCTCCTGCCTGATCACGCCCGGGACAAAGTTGCAATGGACATCGTCGATCCGTTCGAAACCACAACACACGACTGCCGCTACACCCTCGTTAATTATTGTATTCATTGGATAGAAGTTGCCATCGTAGAGACCGTCACTTCTCAGTCCGCTTGCACTTTTCTGCTGCAGATATTCAGCCGCGAAGGTTATCATCACTAGTTTCGGTATGAACATGTGAAAATCTTCTTCGTGTACGAGATATCAAGCACAACTGTTCTTCTGTTTATTACTCACAAGCAATCAGAATGGTCGGGGGTTGGGGGGGGGGGGGGGGGAGGTGTTCGATAGGGTGCTCAAGAAGTACGTCCAAGTCGCATCCGTGGCACAACGACCGCTCCGATCAGCTGTACCGGAATATACCAGCTCCCAGTTCGCGACGTGATGTCTTTCGGCCAATAGTGACGTGCGTGCTTTCCTTCTGTCTCGTCCCTAATTGTGGTCTGCCTCGGCCAAATCTCGTTGTTTACGTCGTTTACAAATCGCCCTGGCCGTGTATGAATGAGAGAGTGAGTGAGAAAGATGTAAGAGAGAATGGGAATAGCGTGGTTTGTTGTCCCCCCCCCCCCCCCCGTACTTGAGGCACTCAATGGCTCAAGGGAAACGGCGTGCTGGTGTGGTGTAGTGGTAGCATATCTGACCGGAAACCAGAAAATCCAGGTTCGATTCCTGGCGTCTGCGCCTCTTTTCCCTGAGTTGTTGCATTCGTTGATTTCTGGGCGTATGAGGCTTACTTGTCTGTGTCGTCCTTAATTGTGGTCTGCCTCGGCCAAATCTCGTTGTTTACGTGCTTTCCTTACTTTTACGTTTTATTTCGCGCCGCCCGTCTTGTGTGTCGAACAGTGGTTCTCTCTAGCACACGATTCTCAGCAGCCAATGAAAAGTGCTGCGCCGGCCTAACATCAACACGCGAGCAGTAGCTTAGGGAGGTCTCCACTGCAGCGTGCATTCCAGTAAACTACAGTATTCTCTGCAGCGGTAGCAATGGAGCAATGAAATTACGTCAGAGGTCACATGATTCTCTCTTCTCTTGGCGGTGGTGCGCTAAGCCAAAAAAACAAACAAAAAGCCTGAGTTCCACCCACATTTTCCCCCTGGAGCGGGCGTCAACTAGATGGGAGAGAGCGGCGAGGGTGGGGCGAGGGAGCCAACACCGAAGAGATAGTTAAAAGCGCAATGACCCCACTTGAATTTATTGTTTCCTTTTCTTCATCTTTTCTTTTCTTTTTTTTTAGGCTACAGTTTTAGGGAAACTTTCTGTGCCGTTTCTATCGCTTTGCACACCCAGGCATTTGCGACCCTAGAAGTGATATGTACTGTTCCGGAGCGTCACGCAACCAGACACAGTTATTCATCCTAAGTGAAGTAAAATATGTTCATCATTTGTCGATCCAGTATATTTGAGCCGCAGCGGCTGTCTATTTCTCTACTGTCTCCGTATGGAGCAACAACAGAGTCTCAAACGATTTAGCAATTTCTGCGTTCACTTAGAGTACCTTCTTTTGCTCTTGTGTCGATTTGCGTGCTTCATGCACATGATTTCGATCCCAGTGTACGTTAAATATATCGTGATCCTCAAACGCTGATACTACTGCACATAACGATGCCGCTGCCATTCCTCATTTGATGTCAGAGCGTGGCGCACGCGCTTCTGCGATCGTTGACATAAATGGCACAATAAGGTGTATGCCTTGAATTTTTATCGAATCAGAAGGGGTATATAATTGTGAGTCATATGTGAGCTGGAATGCGCTATGCAATGTAGCTCCGGATTCGGATTTTGGAGCCTATATTATCTCCGCCCAAGACCGGGAGCCCTTGTCAATTTCACCGCCATTTTTTTTTTACATCACGTTTGCCTCAATCTAAAAGATGGATTCGCCAAATACATTGCACAACCGTGAACAATTACGAAAATCGCGGTAGGGGAAATGTAATCTCGAGAGAGCAAATTAGAGTAGTGCATGTAACGGGTGACTATATTTAGTAAGGACGTTGTAGAACAAGAATAAAAGTTTGTACTTTTGTTGACAAGCTTTAACGCTTTCTGATGTGTAAGACAATCTTTGCAACGTACAGAGGGCCACCGAAGTCGGAAGCGTAATGCGGGGTGACAAGCAGGGATGAGCAGAAGTCAGAATTACTCTGCATTTACATTTCTAGAACACGAACAGCAGTTTTGTTGTTCTCCTGTATTCATGTATACTGGTTCAACGCAGGGGTTGAACACATACACGTTCTCATAGGGACCCGCTATGAATGACGCAAGTAAAGGAAACCCCGTATCAAAGGAAAGCCAGAGTTCTCTGATAGGGACAGTAACATCCCTGTCACACCTGGTTTTCGAGAAGTGCACTCCAACCAAGTAAATGTCACTTTCTCCACGTGCTTGCTACACGGCTTAAGTAAGTGTCACTGATGCGATGATGTCAATTACGATAGGTAACAATAAATGGCGGCAAAATTGTTAGGTGTACATCAAAATACGTTCCTGAGAACGTTTTCTTTTGATTTGGAAACACTTCTTCTCACACAATCATCTCCCAATAAGCGAGAACAAACTGGGCTGGACAAGACAAAAGACTGGCCTCTCGCAAGACTGGCCTCTTCCAAGACAAAAGCTGGACAAAACATAACAAACATGTGCCACAACCAACAAAAATGGCGGCCGCATCGCCGAGACCGCGACGTTTTCAGGGGCTGTTAACGAGAGTAATGACATGTTTTTGTCGGCACAATGTCACACTGTGCTAAAATCAAATATACACGTTGTTGAAAATATTTGTCTAAAATATAGTAGTGTCGGGGCCCCTCGGTTTTTCTCAATATCTTTGCCCGTACCACAAAGCCTGCTGTCGAGGCTACACACTCGGTCACCGAAGCGAAGTCAAGTGAAGAACTAAATCGTTAGTGCACTTTCTGCAGAGTGTCACTAAATGATGCCGCGTGACAGCACACGGATGACACTAAGTGCAAGTGTGACTCGTTGAGAGTGACACTAAATTAGTACACTCTAAAAACAGAACGAATGATATGGTTATCGTTTCTGAGTCGAAGAAAGGAAAGGGGTGAGCGTACGCCTTTTTGTGGCAATTTGGATATATAAAAATTGCCACAAAGAGGCTATGCCCTCCCTCTCTCTTCGAATCAGAAGCGATAACCCTATCATTCTTCGCAATGGTTGGCGCACAGCGTGCTACGCGGTGAAGTTCTGTTTTTAGAGAGTACGTCTGGCAGGGATATAAGCCCGGAACTATGAGTACAAAGAGTCTTCTGTTGCAGGCACTGCAGTCCAGTCTGGTTGGGTGTCCACGGCGGCAGTCTTCCTAGGATCCGTAGCGAAAGGTTGTCGGACGAGTCGTCGGCGCCTCCATCACCCCCCATGAGCAGAAGCAACCCATCGTCCCCGCTCCTGTCCACACGGAAACACCGCCAGAACCAGCTCAAGACCCTATTGTACAGTCCACTCCTCATGCGAAGGTCGCGTCGAGCACTCGAGAGTTCAGACGAAGAAGGAAGTTTCAGCTCTGAAGAGAGGAACTCCGACGGATTCAAAGTGTTGGAGAGTATGCAAAAGGCGAACATCAGGAAAAAGGTATCAACACATTTGTATATCTTTTGTAGTTTGTACACAAGCTGTAGAACCGTATAGCGGTTAACTCATTCCACGTAATAATACTACTAATAATAATTTCTAGTAGATTTACACGTAAAGTTAGCCACGCAACCGCAAGACGGTATATAAACAGTGTCTGAGGCTTTCTTGAAATCAGGTGGCCTAAAATGAAACGAAGCATGTATTTGTTTCTGTCTGCGTGCCCACCACTAACCACAAAGAAAGGCATGGAGATCGCTCGGCAATAACGAGTCCACCACTCACCCACCCTCCGCTTAAAGGGCGGTGTACCATCCATAGTACAAAACTGCAAACATCTCACATAACATGAAACCATTTAAAAAAGTCAACATATCACACAACATGTTCACACTCAGTAGGTCGGTCGAGCCATTGTGTATGTCATGTTCAAATCACTCACGAACAATAGCAAAACATGAGTAAAATCAAAGTAAAGTTGAAGTACAAGGCAGGAGACTGCATTATCTGCTTCTGAAGACTGTCTTGGAGAATAGATATCCACGTTGCAGTTTTCAGAGAATGGTCATCATAAACCAGCTGCCCTCGACACCTTGATGCGGAATGGCAGAGCGACTTTTGCACACATGCGTAGAACATGAACATTCAATGATTTCAATACTGAATACTTATATATTTAAATATAACGAGCAGTCCATCTTACACTACTTACACTCTACATACACTTTCCTTTCCGGGAGCGCTATGAATTCCCTTCTTACACGTCGATCGAAAGGACCTCGATGGTTGCTCGCCAGTTTTCACTAGCGGATTCCTACTTTGCAAGGTAGCATGAGAGGTACCTTGCAGAGGTAGCATGCAAGGTACCCTCTTGTACTCGTCCAGCATGAGAACCGAGAGGCGTCGTCTGTAGTATCTGATGTAGTCGACGAATAACCATTCGTGTTTTCTCTTCTCCTAGAACAAGGGTTCCCAGCAGCTTAGTTAACGGGTCATTCCATGCAAACGTCCCAAACATTGTGCTCGACCATCCTTGATTTCTTTGAAATAAATTGTGGTTCATTGTTCCCATGCAGTCAATGCTCTCCAGGCTTATTATTTACCACACACAAAAAAAAAAAAAAAAAGAACCGCGCCGTGGCCTCCTCATGAAGACTGCGATGGGACAGGTGACCTACCTCACACACATAAAAAAAATAATAATAATCATCCAACACAATAGGTTTTACCCAAATTCAAATCAAATCTCTTCTGAGTGAAGGCAAAGCATAATACTTGCCGAGACACGCCGGAGGATGATCGACACTTTTGATCGAGGGTTTATGCCCTAAGCAAACTGTAAAATTTCGCGAACATTTTGATTTTTTTACGGTATTTTGCATTTTTTGGGGGCCATTTAAACTTTTTAGCGCTGTTGTCTAGGAGGCATAGAGTGTTCAAAATATGTGGAGACACGCAGACTTAGAAAAGTAGGCAGGAAAAAAAAAAGAAAAGTACGGAAGCATTGCTGTTTACCGCATATTCAGCTGTCATTTGCACACTGAGGTGGACCTGAAAAATATGTTAGGCAAATTGCATTTGATAGTATACCTCTTGAACATCTATTTTACAAAGTTTCATCCATTCAGTTTTTGTTTGGCTGCGAAAAGAAATGAGCTTAGCGACCCCCACGCACTCAGTCGGCTTGCCCCGCAAGGCTGCTTCATTCCAAGACGTCCCGCCGCCACTGCTGCCAAACACACAGGAGCGGACGAAACCGATTTGTATTTCCTGCGGCCATCTGCGGCGGCGCAGTTCACAAACAGCACTGGAGCCTAGAGGATTCCGCCGCTGCGCCGGGGAGCTGACGCGACCACTTTTATGCGGACCACCACCTCCGTCGAGCAATAACGGTCGGCGCGTGCATCGAAAATTGAACCTCTGTATGCAATAAGGGGATAAGTCGACTTATCCCCTTTTCGTTTCTTTCTTTTCTTTTTTTTTTTCTGCAATGATATCTACATACCAGTACATATCTGCCCAAGAAAATTTAGTACCGCATTGCAATTTATTGGCCCGCTACAGGACGGTAAAAAACGGGAAAAGCATGTGTGTCAATGGGACGGACAATGAGATTAGGCCCCTTTACTCGGTTTGGGATTTTCTGAGTTATCCCCATATTGCATCCAGACGTTCAATTGTCAAAAACTGCGTCTGCTGCGTCGATGTCGGTGTATTTCTGTCCGTTCTGGTGCCTGTTAGTATTGTGTACGGATCATGGGCGTTCACAGGATTTTTTCCAACGGATAAGGGCGTAGTGCTTCGTGCATAGGGACAAAGAGTGCAATCCCCTCCCCTCCCTCTAAATGGACGTTGTAGGACGTGCGCCACGCCGCTAACGCCGCCGCCGCGAAGAGACGTTTATCAGGAGAGTTTGACCATTGGGAAGAGCTGTCCCAAAGCGCGCCATTTGACGTCACACGATGGGCGGCGCCAAGGCCAGTCGCACCATTTTGGATCAGAGCTATCGCCTTGAAATCTCACATTCCGCCATTTTTGAGCAGTGGCACAGTTTTGAAATCCCCCCGTACCGCTACGGCTCGCCTTTCATCCAGTTCAAGTGGACGGAGCAGCAACGGAGCGACGACGGCTATGACGTCACGGCGGCTCCCCTTCTCCGGGCGGCAAAAGATCACAGAATGGCCAAACTCTCCTCATAAACGGCTCTGGGACAAACTGACCTCCGTGCCGCCACCGGCAGAGAATCTCTCCGCCCACACCTCTACTGGAACCAGGGATGTACTTCGGCGACGACGGGCACGGAGGAATGGCACATAGGTGTGGTTGTTCCGAATATATGTCCGTGGGACCCCTCTGCGCGGTCGCTTGTGTAAAAAACTCCATTAATCCCTGTCCACCACGTGACGATCCCTAAAGTTTCAGTTTTACAACGCATTCTTCCTCACGCTGCTCTCCGAGCTCTCTGCTTTTCCAAAGTATTTCACTGTTAAAATGTGGGTGACATTACGGAAAACAACGTGACGTTGAAAAGAAGGAGACCCGAGACGACGGAAAAATTTACAGACAACAAATTCTCAGACACAACAACGAATTTTAATGGCACACCACGCTTATCTACAGAGAAACCTCCGAAGAGGAGGAATGGGTACACAGGATGGCCTGCTAACACAATTGCCACGTGTGGCTATCCGCAACGGCTTCATAAGCAACCTGCGTCATAAGTACCTTTCTTTACATAATACATCACTTTGAGAGAAAATGCCAATAGGTATCAATGGGTGAGATTCTGGAGTCGGCAGAACAGTGTCTGAAGCACCCAGTGAAGCGCTTCTGCCCGCGCTTCACAGAGAGCGCCACAGTCCCGCGTTACAATGCATGTTGTAATGTCGGTTGTTTTGCGGAGAAGCAGAGGAGCCGTGGCTATGAGCGGCGTACAGATGTGGACAGATGGAGTGACGGCAGCAGGAAGGAGTGGGGGACAGGGGAAGGTTCGTATACGTCATGGGCTGACTGGAAAAGAGTGCCGCATTAATTCTGCTACACGCAACAGGTTCCCAGTAAACAGGTAGTTGTTTGTTGTACCCCATTCAAGTAGTTTCTTTTGGCTTTAACATAATTAAGTAGATAAAGGATGCATATATGAACGTCTGCACCAACGATTCTGCGACGGAAAGAAGACAAAAGTTGAAAGAGCACTGATGCGAGCGAGTTGGTTTGGAAAACACGTAGACATGATGCGGAAACAAGACAGGACGCTTCACAGACAGCCGCGTTGTATGCATTGCGACCTGCAAATTGCGAGTTAACGCACTCACTTTCGTCTATACCCGGTGTGTGTCCCATAAGGTAGCAGAGTCACGTTCTTCGCCGTGCAAATACAACCGCGCAACATGCCAGCTTCGGAAGTTTTTCAATTTGGAATCGTCTTGGAGGACGTGGGCAGACATTGCACCCCGGGCTGGTATTACCCAACCACCTGTAACTGCCGTTCCTTTACACACAAGTGCTGTGGTGACAAAAAAGTGACCTTAGTTGAACAAATTTTGGAATTGCATTGCATTCGTAAAAACAATGATCATAAAGCGGAAATGACAAACAAACGGAACGCACGCCATAGGAGAATCCGCATATAATGCGCGCGGCTGAAACAGCCGCATCCCACGGCGCTCCCCTAACTGCAGCTCTATCCGTGGAGCTGCAATCAAGAAAAACAACTATTCATCCACGCACCCGCAGCGCATGTGCAGACGTGCGGATTCTTTCCTCTCCGCAGACGCAACGGTAATGTCTCAGGTGGATCTGACAGCTATAGCCCTTGGTGAAATAGCGCGAATGATTCACGTTAACTCGGCCATATTGTTTTTTTTTTCCTCTCAGCTCACGCGCTCAGGCCTATACATGGCTCAGGTGCGTCGCCGTACGTCACATGTCACGTGATGGGAGTAGCATATGTCACGAAGGCCTCTCGTTCTACGATGCGCTCTATTCACGAGGAGAGGGATTTTGGAAAGTTGTGCGGAACGGAGCCCTTCCGCTCCTTCTATAGCTCACTTGCGTTCGTTATTCTTGCGCAGGATCTCATTTCGTTCGTCGGAGATCACGCTGCACCCACACCCAAGAATAATAATAGTAATAATAATAATAATTATTATTATTATAAATAAAGACAAGAAAAAAAACATAGCTGGGTCACCTCAGCGTTCCTCTAATAGCTTTTCTATTCTGCGCCGGAATGCTCAATAACAGATATATGCATATTTCTGCGAACATTCGCATTTGCTAAAACACCAAAAACACTAAAAAATGTTCGTTCGAAATTCAAAAAACTCACTTTGACACCAAATGAACAAAAACAACTCTTCTGTGATTTCTGTGGTTCTGATGCCCGTAGCGGACTGCACGTATCGGAGCGAAGCACGTTGGTATTCCGAGTGCAGCAGCTATATTAGTAGGTATGAGCCCCTGGTTTTTGCAATTTTCGTGTGACGTAGAGCGTGACGAAGCATGTGTCTGCACGCGTCATAACGTTACAACAACTATTCAATTTTGGAGTTTAACACGCATGGCCCGATAGAAAGCAAAAATATCGAAGGAGAAGCCCATGTATCCGTTGCGCTATTGGTGCCGCCCTAGGAAAGCTCAGGTACATCCTTCTTGGAGCTTTCTTCTAGATTGTCTAAACTCCTTAGCTTAAAAGATATCTGTAGAGCTATGTGTCTCGCTGGAAATCTGTAGATCTCCATTCCGATCTGTAGACGTGGCAACCTTGCAAAAGACTAGCGCAGGCCCTCGTCCGCTCCACCAGTTCACAGAACGTGTCTCTCCGACATGATGGTTGTCCCTCCTGCTCTCCAGACATGTGTTGTAGCGGCTAATTGAACGAAACCCTGGCGAACAGTATCACGCTGGTGTTCACTTCAGGAATTTTGAACGCCGATAACACTAACTCGCGTCTTAGCGTCGCGAGACAACCATGTTTATAATCGACGCCCAATGATCGGTTCTCGGTTCTTCATCGCACACCTGAGGGTCCTGAATCACCCCTGCCACGCAATCGCGGCACACAGTACACCGTATTGAACTTCCTTCACCGAAATACTTCTTCAGGGCAGCTTTTACCCGTACAGTAAATTGTCGACATCCTCTGCTGAAATATTCCGACTTTATGCAGTGATCGCCTCCCAATTGAGCTATCTGAGGTTGTTCGAAAAACATTTATTTCAAAGGTTGATTGTGTTGTAAACGACGACGAGAGACATGAGGAAAACCGACGACGATGAAGTTGTGGTATGCGCATGTGCTCGTTCTTTCTTCGGGCGGCGTTCTATACGCATGGGTTGAATAAACGAGTTCTTCGAGTCCCCTGGACTTCGATCGCTCGACTTTTACAACGTAACGGATTGATTAATATGTTTTAAGTAATTGGTCATGTAGCAGTTACATACTTTCTTGAAGAAAATATCCGGCTGGCCGTATAACCCATTTGCGACAGTCTTTGTGAACTTTCCGAACTGAAAGAATGTCCAATGCTTCTCGTAGCTCAAGAAGCGCCACGGCAGGGTTCACCTTCAGGAGATGCTCCCTCCACAAAAGCCTCCACCATTGTACAGAGAGTTTCTCCTTCATAACAAAGCGCCCATCTGGAACGAAGTCAGTCAGGTCTACCAGCTCGACTTCGGAGGGAGAGTCACGCAGGAGTCAGCCAAGAATTTCCAGATTGAATTCAAAGGAAATCAGGTAATGGGTTCACCCGCAGTTATTTGCAAGGGTCCTAAATCTGCTGCCAAACGCAGTCATGCACATCACAATAAATTCACGGCGTTGTTCGCAGCAGGACACAGAGGTGAATGCTTGTAGAAAGAAAAGCCATTGGTACCGGGCTCCCTGGGAATCATGGTTATGGTGCTTGTTTCAAGGGACGGTCGCACACGTTTCATTCATTTCGAAACTATGGTATAACGTTATTCCACTCTCTGGGGAATAAAAAATAATAAAGCGAGAAATCATTCCCCACCCAAACAGAGTTTGTCTTGAGTAAAGAAGTGCCGAGGCGGAGCGAGCGCCTAGACGATGCCTGTCTCCTCTGAGCGAGATCATCTCTTCCTGATAAGGAGTGACCTCACATTGATCTAGTTGGGCAGCTGCGGAAGCAGCAATGAGCTTGAAAATTCGTTTTAATACCTAAGCACTTTTCGGACAGAATAATAACTAAATAGATTGTCGGCCGATGCCTAACATTATGGTATCTGTTTCTTAGATGGGTTTCTGGATGCGACCGTCACATGTATATTTGTGAATAAACAATTATTACTATTATCGTGGTCATCATCACCATCAGCAGGAAAGGGTTTATCGCATCCGGAAACCTGGGTACGAAACCGTTTCCAGAATGCGCGACACCGATTGACAGTCTATTTGGCCAACTTTCTGTGCCGAGAAGAGCTTATATATTAAATTAATGTGTTTTTCAATGTCGCGTAGCTTCTGCGACCGCGAAAGTTCGAGCAACAACGACATCAGTGTGACGTAAACAGTACCAAGCCGGGCTAACACCACTTAGAAGAGAAGGCCTCTCAAATATCCCCTCACCCTCGCGATACGACAGCCTCCTTGGATGGTTCCTCTCCAATGCAGCGCGCTCCATCTGCTTCGCCGGGACATCGCTTTCGTGTAATTGGCCGGTGCCTGTCCGGGTAGGATGACCTTTGTACGGAGCTGCGCCGGACTTCTGGCTATGTGGTGTTGACCGGGCAGACAAATCAGAGATGAATGTCTACAAGACCTTTATCTGGTTCGTGTCGTCAATGCGAATTGCTTACTAGCGAGGCTGTGACATGTCAAGGAGTGCGGGAACTCGGTGCAGACAATACCTATTTGGAGACGAACATTTTGCAAATCCGCCTTGAGATACCTCTAAAAGGAATGGTCTAAAGCAGTAAGACCTCATGCCCACATAGTTCCCGCTAACAAGTGGGAAGCGTCGATATCCGTGTGACGAGGTAAATGTTTTTGCTTTAGTTTTACCTCCAGTAGTACCCCATCAAAAAAAAAAAAAAAAAAGATGATGATGAAATGTGATCGTGTGCAGCAGCCCGCATACCCGTTTTAACCGAAATTATTTTTATTTCCGCATGCTGTCAACCCATCTAAAGACCTTTACAGAATACCTTGTGGGCACCAATAATACACACGTCCAGAAATTTGGCCTTGCATGTGCCGGGGTGCGATTGCCAAGCTATCTTCGGTAACATCGAAATTAGGGCAACATACAAGCGGCAAAGAGAACGAAAAATTTAACAGGATTTTATGATCAAGAAGAAAAAGAAGAAAAAAGGGGGTGCGTGAGCACGGCTTCGATCGTAGTGAGTGACAATGAGATAAGCCATTTGTCAGCGTGACGTGCGTGGATTGTGAAAAACTGTTGAGAGTTGGGGCTTGGTGTTTGTGTTTCGTCCTTCCATTTTAGCGCTTTGAACCAGTTCAACTGTACATCCTAAAGCAGAGGTGCCGAACTCATTCGTGTCCGCCGGCCGCATTGAGCCGTGGAGGAATTATGGGGGCTGCATGCCACGGCTTTGGTGCAGCCTGCTTCTGATATAGATGACACAACACCTGGGACGATATAAAATCTATTACTGCGTTGCTCAATCACTGGATCAGCAATCCTTTTTATTTGCTGTGTCCATCAACACCATGTGAAAGTAACTGCGCAATTCCAATCCTAAGGATTGCGTTAAGGTGTAAGTTTGTTAGTTGCGAGCGTAACTTTAACTCATCGTCACGCGAAATAGACACTCGAATTATTATTTTTAGAAGCATGTTGTACAGATCCCCACAAAGGGTTACGGAACATCAAAGCGACGTATTTCCCGATCGGAGTGACACCCTATAGCAGCGAACGTTAGTGGACACACTTACTGAGAGGTGCATGGAGTACCCTGTCACCTGTTTGTAAGTTTATCTGCTCCTGATTGCAACAACGGTATCACTCCGATGACTATATACACTACTCCGGTGTACCGTAAACTTTTGTCGGGACCTGTACCGCACATGGGCAAGCTTGTCCGCGATGACATACGTATCCTCAGATACTTCCGTCCAACGTAAGAATAAATTGTCTATTGTTGAAGCACTCTTGAAAACGAAACTAACGAGCTCAGAAACATCTACTGCGTGCCCGTATTTTTAGCTTCTACAACTTCAAAGGCTGGCTTAGCGCACAACCATAGTATAACGGTATGCAAAATTTCTATGTCACTGTACATGTTGCCTACCGTCTCGAGATGCCACATCCGGTTGTCGTATCGGCACAACTGCGGTACGACACCGCCAACAGTTCTCTCCTGTTATTTTCAGATGGCCAACTGTAGAGGCTATTAGTAGAGGATCTCTGCTGTGAGGGATGACCGATGCGGTCGTGGAACGTGCCTGAAATCGTGGTTGTCGGACTCGTTCGGAATATCGGACCTCTATAATCGGAACTGGGTAGTTTCATTTTAAATCGAACAACGTGTGAAAGTCGTATTTTTTAATTCGCACAGAAAAAAAATATATGTTAGATGACAGCTCAAACGACGCAAATCGCGCCACGTGCGACGCTCGTGGGTGGAGTAGTTTCCGCGTGGGAGAGGAGGAAATTCTGAGGCTACTTGAGCGCACTTTATTTTGGACCGACTTTGACGGGATCTAGCACCGCTGATTTTATGTCTAGGAACTGTAGTTTTTTGTGATTATAGGCTGCACCATAGGCACTGCCGACAGCTACCCACAGAACTCAGAGACACAGATTTTCTGTTAAAAAATGCCAAACTTGGCGTAAATGTTCAAAAAGGTCAAATTTTGATACCAATTTGCTTCATGACGGAATGTCTGAAAACATCGAACTTAGTGCCATTCGATAGGACGTTAAAAGAGCTTTCGTGCTGTCTAGGTTCTTTTTTCTCAGCCCAGTGTTTTCTGCGACATTAGCTTGAAATTCGCACATGGTAGGCGAAAATTGCCAACGTTTCATCTCAATTTTCTCAAAAATTACATCTTCGATTTCCTTGATTATTTTTGAAAAGGCGGTGTCATGTCTCTAGTTTAGACGCCAAGTGAGACAATCTTTTATGTTTGCCTTAGAGACGCGCAGGGATTTTTTTCTTTCTTTTTTTTTTTTTTTTTTGTCAGGCACGGTGCACGAGGCTGCGGCCTTGCGCGCGAACTTCCGCGATGAATGAACACGCGACCTTCAACCTCTTCTTTGCTACAGGTGTCCCGATGGCGGAAAAATCAATGACCACACTGCGTGAGCTTGCGGTAGTGTCCCCAGAGCATCACTTTGCGTTTACCCAATGGTCTCCCAGTTCCGTCAGGCTCATTCAAACCGTGGGAGAGTACATGAGTTGCCTGTGCGCCCTTGACGAGAAGCCGCAGTTCGACGGACATACCGACAAACCAGTGAGAAGAAACGACGCGCTTCGTAAAGATCTTTATCCACTGGTAACATCGTAGCTTTTGTTCCAGGTTGCCGTCAGTCCCTCAGGCAACGTGATAGTCACATCCTTTTCATTGGTAAAAGTACGAAAAACGAAAGCTTCGAACAAACGTAAAATGTGCCCATTTAGACCCCTGGAGGTGATGGCTGCCACCATTGGATTAGCATCATCCGATAGCTTTAGACATGACCTGAAGCGCATTCTTTGTCCGCCTAGTATCGCAAATCCACAGGGGCAGAATCATGCTAGTACTTTGCGCTGCTGGTAAGGTACCTTTTCTCTTTTTGATTGAGACGCAGGGCTACCTTTCCGTTGAGCGATTTTTCCACACAAATGCGCTCTTCGTATGTTCACGAGCGCGTTTTGCTTCGTAGTCTTTGTTTTCTAATTTATTGCCCGGATGTTGCATTATATACTTATTTTGCACTTATGATACATATGTTTATTTTTCCTTTGGAGACGCAGGGCAACACTTTCGTGGGCGACTTGAACTAGCTATTACACACTTTCATGGGAGTCGCAGGCACGACGTGTGCGTATGCACGTGCGCATATTCACTATTCTCCCGCACATGTGCTTGAGGCAATGCACATACGTACGCTATGAGGCTGTCGTGCGAGTTAATATTACGAAGGCAGAACTACGGCCACAGGGGACAGAAAGTTACAACACCTGAGAATACAAATTTGTGGCCGTGTGGCTGCAGCCGCCTCTTGGCTTGGGCGCAATAAGTGATAGTTCGGAAGCTGTGCATGCTCTCTTTAATTAGTTTTATGCTCCGTAGCGTTATTTCGGAACGACGACGTGTGGTACAAAACTCGTAAGACCGCTGTGATGACAGTATGTTGCTGCTCTCAAGTATAACACGTTCGCCCTCCACGAGATGTGTCAGTGCCACCGTGGGAATGCAAATTTCCGACAGAACAACGCACAACTCAAATCTCTCGTTTCCTGTAGCCGTAGGTACCTTAAACCATCGGCGTGGTCCTCACTAATCCTGTTGGCATCCATGCGCTTGAACCCAGTCACTTTATATCATGTGAAAGGTAATGTCTAAAGCTATCAGATGGTGCTAATCCAATGGTGGCAGCCATCACCTGCAGGGGTCACGCAATGGGCACATTTTATGTTTTTCGAAACTTTCGTTTTTCCATAACTTAAAAAACCGAGACTAGGGGATAAAAAAACGACAACAGAGACAAGGTCTCAAATGTCTCAAGGTTGAGACCTACCTTGTCTGTGTTGTCGTTTTTATGTCCCCTAGTCTCGGGTTTTTAAGTTATGAATCTACTGCAAACGTTTTTTTATTCGCGATGTATTAATTTTCGTGAATTTCGCGACCGCTCAAAAATCGCGAAAAATTGTACTCGCGAACAGAGCTTGATCCCGCGGAAGGAAACAGACCAGGAATCGCGAAATTAAATACCCGCGAATCAATTCCCAAATACGATTCGCGAAAATTAATACATCGCGAATAAAAATATGTTTGCAGTATACCACCAGCTCGCTTGCTACCTCTCTATCCTCTCGTTTTGTTTTTCGTACTTTTACCAATGAAAATGATGTGACTATCACACTGCCTGGGGGACTGGCGGCAACCTGAAACAAAAGCTACGATGTTCCCAGTGGATAATGATCTTTACGAAGCGCTTCGTGTCTTCTCACTGCTTTGTCGGTATGTTCGTCGAACTAGGGCTTCTCGTCAAGGGCCCACAGGCAACTCATGTACTCTCCCACGGTTTGAATGAGCCTGACGGAACTGGGAGACCATTGGGTAAACGTAAAGTGATGCTCTGGGGACACTAGAGCACATTCCCCCAGGGCGTGAGTCGTGACGTTGCCCACATACGTGAGGCCGACAACGGCAAGCCCTATCACCACCACCACCACCACCTAGAGCAAGCTCACGCAGTGTGGTCATTGATTTCTCCGTCAGCGGGACACCTGTGGCAAAGAAGAGGTCGAAGGTCGCGTGCTTGTGGGTGGGGCGCGCTAGGTCGCAGCCTCGTGCACCGTGCCGGACAAAGGAAAAAAAAATCGCTGCGCGTCTCTCAGGCAAAAATAAAAGATTGTCTCACTTGGCGTCTAAAGTAGAGACATGACGCCACCTTTTCAAAAATAATCAAGGAAATCGATGATGGCACTTTTGAGAAAATTCAGATGCAACATTGCCAATTTTCTCATACTATGTGCCATTCTCAAGCTAATAACACAGAAACTACTGGGCTGGGAAAAAAGAACCTATACAGCACGAAAGCTCTTTCAACGTTCTATCGAATGGCACTAAGTTCGATGTTCTCAGACGCTCGTCATGAAGCAAATTGGTAACAAAATTTGGCCTTTTTAAACGTTTACGCCAGGTTTGGCATTTTTTAACAGAAAATCTGTGGCTCTCAGTGTGCTGCAGGTGGCTGTCGACGGTGTCTATGGTGCAGCCTATAATCACAAAAAAACTCCAGTTCCTAGACATAAAATAAGCGGTGCTAGGTCCCGTCAAAGTGGGCCCAGAATAAAGTGCGCTCAAGCAGCCTCAGAATTTCCTCCTCTCCCACGCGGAAACTACTCCATGCACGAGCGTCACACGTGGCGCGATTTGCGTCGTTTGAGCTGTCCTCTAACATATATTTTTTTCTGGGCGAGTTAAAAATACGACTTTCACAAGTTGTTCGATTGAAAATGAAACTACTGGAAGCGGGTCTCTAGAGTACTTGTCGTCGTCCGCTATCACCTCATCGCTGCTGCTTTCGTCAAAATCCCTTGGAAGCGACGCGATATCCCTTTCTGTTTCCTTCATGATCACAGCATCGGAATTCCTGAAAGACACCCGCCGGGCTGCTGCGGATGGTGTATTTGCTCCGGATGACGTTTTCGGGATTTTCGAGACAGATAATTCCGGCATACTCATTCTTCACTACGACTTCTGCCCTCGCGATGTATTAGATAAGCTGTTCAAAAAGTACGTCGCTAATTCGCGCGGGGTTCTCGCTGCAGTGGTCACTTATCACCGAGGAACAGTTTCAGAATGAAGCGGGACGGATCAATAGTCCCTTCAATGCCCTCTGGTGTTATTCTGCGTCTCGATTTGTGAATGACGAAAATAGCGAATGTTAAATTAACTTGGGTGTGCATCTTTGGACACCCAAATTCCAATTACGAAAGTAAACCTCGGTTTCCATTTGGAGGTAATGCCCTAACACTGCGAATTATTTCTGCGTAATTTCCATGCAACTTGCATAATCACCTTCGGTGAGATTGAACAGTGTCGCATGGTTTTATACAACTCATAACTAAATCAACACGCCGCATTTTGGAATGCAATAAAAATAGAAGGAAAGGAAGGTATAATAGAAGGAACACAGCGTGCCATGTTCGCCCACCGTAAACTAACTTGTCAATCTGACCGAGGATAAGAAACCCACTACCGGCCATTCGCTGAGTTTTCTACGATCATTGAGACTTTCCGGCATGTCTATGTCCGGTATGTCGTGCAAGCATTAGTGCAGAAAATACTTTCCCAAGAGTATCTCATGAGGTCTTGCGTTCCTCTTTGCAGGTGATGCAGTTCGGACGCATTGATGGCAACGCGTACACTCTGGACTTCCAGTACCCTTTCAGCGCACTCCAAGCATTTGCTGTCGCTCTTGCAAACGTCACTCAGAGGCTGAAGTAACTGTCTTTTCCAGCAATATTCCGCTTCCTCTTAGAGCGCTTTTTAAGCAACAGAGTCGTTTACCGCCTTGTGTGCCACGCCATTGTTCACATAGAGCCTATACAGAAAGTGCTACTTGTCACGGTGGCACTCTTTTGAAATAAAAATGCGCAATGTTTGTTGCTTTCATTCCATTTCTGGTTCTTATTTGGGTATAAGGGGTCGAAGTACTTGGGTCTAAAGAGTCACATTCCGCTTCCCGTTGAACTTAGGATAAGCTTACGCCAACGGTACGCAATGCAGCGAAGTTTAGTGGTCTATATCTCAAAGGGCACGCTCGTATGAGGATATTTAAAAGAGAGGGTGGATTTAAATAATAGCCGGATCCAGTTCTGCTATCTCGTGTTTGCCCGGGAACATTAAATTAATAAGCTAATAATCTATTTTAGGTAGTCGCCAAGTAGTTACACGCTTTCCGACTGCGTGAACGATGGCGTTCATAAAGTTCGTTTTATTGTCATGGTGGAACATAGACCCATAGAAGGTTTAATCTTTTTCCACATATACTGCACCCAACGTCACGCACTTCTGCCACTGATTAATGAGCTGGCGAAGGCCATTGTTGTGGAACTCCTCGTTCTGCGTGTTTAGGAATTGGGGCACTTCCACAATGGACCATTTCCATACTCGCGTCGCCCCTGGCGATGGAATGTCGAACGTCGTGTCTTTCCCCCCAATAATGGCGACGCGCTTTTCGGACTGGCACGTTGCGTGGGAAAGTAGCAAGAGAAGATTGGAAGAAGAATGCGGAAAGAGTGAAAGCGCATCGTACTGGTTGCCAGACCTCAAACGTCCGCGTAACCTTGAAACCGTTTATCTCCCCACAATGAACATGACGGTCTCCCGCAGGTGGGTCCATAGCGATGTTTTCCACTGAAAGATGGTTGACTCAAGGGCTGAGCATGCGCATACACGTTGTCGGAAATGGTCCATTGACATCGTCGTCGTCCTGGAAACGTTTCCTAGACCCATCAAACCCTTCATGGAATGAAGGCGACCTCACTAGGTGCAAGACTGGGAGAATAGGGGGGATTAGGCAAAATTTCTGAATGGGGTCACATGTTTCACTTACCCTTGCAGAACGACATCTCGCAAATGACTGCAGGACTGGCATGACTGGAAATGACAATCCGGCCGGCCTAGTTGCACATGGCATGTCCACAAGTGCTCTCTGAAATGAGACTCTCTGGCGGACTGGGTCTGCTTGGCTCTGTGACGAGGTCACCGCTAGGCTTACAACAACGAGAAGTCTCAATCTACGGTGGAAGAGCCTTCCCCTACCCTCGACATATCCGTTGCCCTTGGACAGACCTCTACTCTGCCATTATTATGGTTAGATGATTACAGCAAGTTACCTTGATGTAATAAGGCAGTAAAATGAAGAACCAAGAAAATGCCTTGGTACTACGCTTTGTTCGCAATCGTAGGAGTTTTGAAACTGACGTAATTGGTCCGACGTTTCTGTCAGTCCGCGATACAGATCTTGAACTGCACAGCGCAAGAATTGTATCATGACGCAACACATTGCGCGGAAACAGTGCAAGGAGACACCTTTGGTTGTAACACTGATAGCCACTCTTAAGTGGAGGCTTTATGAAGCTTTGTTGATGAAGGAGTTATTTGTTTGCATACACGGTTGGACCTCAGTGACCTTAACAAACCGATCATACTCCCGAGTACACATCGTTTTACGTAGCTTTTGATGATGCCTGTCCACGTTAAAAAAATGCACGCTGGGGTACAATGACCTCTGGCACAGTTACGAGAGAAGTACTGGGTCATTCGTGGACATCAGACACTTCAGAGAGTCCTCTACTCTTGCGTTGCCTGTGGGAGATTCGGAAGCAACCCCACGTGTCAAAGAACTGCTCCTCTTCATACAGACCGCCTTTCTAATACGCAACCGTTCGACGTCACAGCACTCGACCTTATCGGCCCTCTCTGCGTCCTTCCGTACGACTCCGACACGACCTACAAGTTCTACATCCTATTATTCACCTGTGTAGTCACCAGGACTGTGCATCACGTCAATGAGTGCTCAGAGTTTCGTGCAAGCCTTCAGTAGATTCGTCTCTCGTAGGTATATCCCATCCAAGATATATTCAGATAACCAGATCAGATTCAGGTTTTATCTGATGTACCACAATGGTCTGTACTCGGTCCTTTGCTCTTTCTCAGCCACATTAACGCACCTTCCTAAATCGTTTTCCTGCTCCGTTCGCTTCTACGCCGATGACTCTGTAATATACCAGGAAATAACTAGCGCCTCTGACTCTGTCTGCCTACAATCCGATTTTCATAAATGATCAAGCTGGTGCTCTACTTGGCACATGGAGATAAATTTAGAAAAATGTAAGCACCTCAGGGCGGCTCGTAGTAATAACACTTGTCCGTCGTACACAATCGGTAACATCTAAGTAGAAAGGGTTTCCTCTTAGAAATACTTAGGCGTGTAAGTATCAACTAACCTGTCATTGGGCCACCACATCGAATACATTACTAATAACGCCACACGCACTCTGGGCTAGATTAGACGTAATTTCAGCCTAGCACCACTTAATATAAAACTCACACTTTATCGAACATTAGTACTTCCGAAACTGGAATATGCCGCCTCTGTGTGGGACCCTGGACAATCATCGATCATTGGTCAACTAGAAAGAGTGCAAAGCCGTGCTGCTCGTTTTATTCTCGGTAACTATATTCGAGTGTTACCATGATGAAGTCAACCCTTAATCGATCCCCCATATCACATCGCCGTCAAGCAGCTCGTCTGTGTTTGTTCCACAAAATATATTATCACAATGAGGCTTTAAAACGTTTATTATTTACAAGTCCGCCGTACATATCCTCGAGAGTGGATCATCCACAAAAAGTCGGCGTCCCCTTTTGCGCTAAGAAAACATATTTTGACTCATTTGTACCCAAGGCATCAAAACAATATAGCCACCTTCCGAGTCATATCACCTCCATCACTGATAGCACACAGATTAGAAAATCGCTGTTTGACCACTTTAACGTAACATAACCCGCATACCGTGTTTCCACTAGAGTAGTGGTGATATTCGTTCATTAAGTATTATTGTTAATATTATTATTTTCTTTTCTTTTTTTGCTTTTATTGAACTTGTTCTGTTCCACTACTCTTTACACGCTTTGTATTATCCTGCTCCCCTCTTTAATGCTGTAAAGCCCTGAGGGTACTCAAATAAATAAATAAACTTCACTTTCGAGGGGGCCTCCCTAGACCAACGGGAGGTATTTAGAATTATGAATGACGAACCATTCCAACGATACTGCGCCGACCACAACGTCAGGTGGCATTTCATTTGCTGAGCGCGTCGCGTTATCCAAAGGACTTTGGGAGAGGATAATCAGGACGTTAGAGACTCACCGCGAAAAAGATTTCTGACATAGCAGCCTCACTTTCGAAGAACGAATAACCGGATAACCATCTTGACCGAGGTAGAGCCCATCGTCAACTCGAGACTGTTCATTTACATGTCAGATCCCAGGAACTTTTCTGAGCTCTCTCCGTCTCACTTCCTTGTGGGGAAGCAGCTAACAGCTTTACCTCAATCTCATCACGACCGTAATGATCCCGAAGAGACTCGCTTGACTCTACTCGTGAGGTACAGCCAGCGAGAAGAAATGATTGCACAGTTTTGGGATACATCTCCGAGCTAGTTTACGGCAATCGTGTACATCACAGAGCAGTCGTTCCGCTTGGAACAGGGGAGCTAGTGCTTGTACCTTCAAAATTCCAACCAAGGGTTCTTTGGCCTCTAGGCCGGATTGTTGAAACCTATCCTGGCGGCGACGGGGTGATCCCTCTTTGCAAGGTACAGCTGGATGAGAGCTGTTGTTCTTAGGCCAGCACAGCTGCTATCGACACTCTACTCTATCGACACGACTTCGTTCATCTGCCGCCCGGAGCGCTGTAAGAAAGCTTACGAAGACGACGAAATTTGGAACACGTGGTGCTCAGGATTGCGCCTTCTACATACAACGCTTTGCACAAATCAAATTTCTATATATTGTGCACGACAGACTGCCCCTCTCAGCGACTGCTGGACTGATTTCTTTCACGAATTGGCGTCTCTTTCAGGGAGGCCTCAGAACATCTGTGCATACCGGTACGTCACCACAGGCTCTCTCGCAAGCAAGTAATGGACCATTTCCATGTACGCGCGTATCTGGCAGCGAGAGACGACATGATGAGCAGAAGAGCGTCGAACCGAAACGTTTTTCGGTTTTTTTCGGGTTCGGGTTCGGCCATAAAGATTCGGTTCCGGTTCAGCTCCGGAGTTCACATATATCGGGTCGATTAACCGGCTGTATACCGGTTCGGAACGGGCTCCAGGTTCTAATAGGTATACAATTATAGCTGGCCACGAAAAATGACACAATATCTCTTACGTTTCTTATGCATTTATTTTTTTTTCCGACCAACAGAACCCCTTTTATCCCTTCCCCGAACAAGGTGCCGCCAATCTAGGCAGGCAGACTGCCCGAATCCCCACTTCACCCAGCACCCCCAGCATAGGATTTAAATTGCGAAAGACAGAAAAAAATAAATAAAAATAAAACGATGTGCCTAGATTATAGCTGTAACAGATCATCTCGAAGTGGAACGTATTTTCTACGTTGCATGTTCATATGGCAAATGAACTACTCACTATTGCTCAAATGAACTTTCCATGCCCCATCAAAGTCTCACTTGAGAGGCAAGTTTCACGACTTGCCTTCTTGGGCTTCACTAGTTCGATGCACTAACATATATATAGTTGGAAGGACTTCACTCACGAAAACTTGCATTCACCTCCGTGTGCTTCCTATCATCTTTTTTTTGCGTCTGCGTTCTGACAGAATGGCACAGCTTAAGCCAGCGTCTACATCTAGAAGCCATAGAAGTACGCCACGCCGCAGCCGCCGCTGTCGGCGCCGGGGCACTTCCAAGTTCCAAATGGAAGGACTGAACTGCTGTGACAGGCGAGTCGCGGCACACTTGCAGCAGCAGTGCAGTGCGGCCTTATTTAACAGAGTGGTTCTTTGGCTACGTTTTTAATGTTCCACGTGATGTTGATACAATGCACTGCTGCTGAAAACTTTCGAACGTAGGATTGACAAAACATGTTTCTTCTATAAGCAGCTGCGAGAGGACAGCTTCCTTCACCCCTGGCCTTGTATGTGTCCCGCGCTACCGAATGGACCGCCAGATCTCGGGTATTATGTCACATAAAACGGATGTCCCCACCAGATGAGATAGATAACAGGATGCACACACCAACACGAATCGGACCGGTACCCCGAACCGGTAACCGAAATTTTTATATCGGCTCGGTTCAGGTTCTGCTACAAGATTGCGCTAGTAATTACGGTTCAGTTCCGGTTCAGTTGCAGCTAAGAATAACGGTTAGTTCCGGGTTTCGGCTTCGGTCCGGTTCGACGTTCTGATGAGAAGACGACGAAGCAATCCTGACAAATTAACACCAGGTATAGGCGTAGCTGGCATTTTCTGAAGATATGGCAGGATAGCATTGGTTTTGAATGGTATAGCCTGCTCCTATGGAACCACACTACACGTGAACCCCCCCCCCCTCTCCAATAAAAAACACACACACACAAGTAACACGCCATCTTTTCATGCCAACTATCATGGCGACGCTCGTACAGTTCGACGCAGCACATTACAGGCATTGCGAGCGGACTCAAAGCACATGTGCCAAGACTGGCAAAGAGAGGGATATTGGTGAGCGTGACACGTGATTTCTTTGTCGGTGGCTGCACCGGACCATCTTTCTTCATGCGCCCAACGGCGCGAATGCAAAGCTCCCGCTTCCTTCGGTGATGCTTTTACTGTCGGAAGCGGAAGAACCATATGCCGACATTTATGTCTTTCATGTCTCGGCAGTTGGCACATTACAGGCATTGGGAGGAAAAGCGTCGCCATCTCGCATCACAGACTACAGCGTGTTTCTATGTCAACAAACTTGACGGCCGCCGCCAGAAGTAATAAGCATGCGCATACGTGTACCCAGAAATGGTCCATTGCGGCATTCAGGACCCTGTGGTCACATCTAAAAGGGTGCCAGGTGGTTACGTCTGTCATTCTCCAGCAATTGACCACCTTAGGGCATTACGTCGCCGAGAAGAACGAACGGCTCGTTGAACAGGGCAACTTACTGACAATGTGGCGTACAGCCGGATGAAAGCTAGTGTAAGTAAAATATGAGTAACCGGAAAGTAGCCGGAAGCGTTAGCGTAGGTTTTGGCAACACCTTTCACCGTTTGACTCGGCTACAGAGATCTGGAGGACAATCCAATCTCTGAAGGAGGCGCCCCCTCCAAAGAATCCTCACGCGGCCTTGGCTACCGTTGAAGATGTGGATGAAAACACGCTAGCACCGGACTTCTGTGTGGTCCTAACGACAACACCCGCTGCCTTGACGACTCCGGTACGCAGAAGTTTTGTTCAGAGTTTGACGGCTGAAATTCACCAAGCCTGGCCCAGTCCATCGGAGGTTAAGGAGTGTGACTTCACTCTAACCGAGCTAAACACAGCGTTGAAGCTTGTGAACCTGGGCTCGTCCCCGGGAACCAATAAAATCACCAATACTGCACTGCGCGACCTTGACAGGTGGTCACTCCAAGCTCTCCGTCATGTGTATAATACGTCTTGGCAACAGGGATCACTACCACCTACCTGGAAGGAGACATTAATTGTTCCCGTCCTGAAACTAGGAAAGCCCCCAAATGGAGGCGTTATATGGGGGCTCCTTTATATCAAGTGAGAGGCAATAGAGCTTTTTGGTATGTAGGGGCGACAGCTCTGACAGTAATTTGTTTGAGTTTTCAGTGGAATGGGTATTCGAGAGGAAAATCCTAATTTTCTTTCGATTGCACACTCGGACGAAATACTGTGAGAGAAGTCGCCCCTACATACCAAAATGCTCTATTGCCTCTCACTTGATATAAAGGATCTCCATTTCTCTTTAGATTCTACAATTCTACTATCTCGCCTCTGGAACATCATAGAAAAAGACCTCGTACTCTTTCAAAGCAACTCCGGTGCTTCTCTCTCCACCTTCCTAGAAGTGGTCTCACTGCATCTTTCTTCCACCGTGGCGGAGTTCCAACGGCACCCCTACACTCAACGCAACGGCATTTGTATAGCTTCTAGCATAGCCCCCTAGCTTAGCAAGATTTACCATTCACAATTAGATGAAAAACTCTCGTCCGTTGCATCTTCCTGTACAGGATTCACGCTCTTTCGGCGCTACGTGGATGATCTACTCATTTTGGCCACGGATCCCTTTCTCTAGTCAAAATCCGGAAATATGCTCAATAATCCTGCGCGGAACTAACGTTTACCACTGAGTAGCTGACAAACGGCAGCCTGAAGTTCTTAGATATTACGTTACACTTCACTGGTGGCCTTTGTTGGGAATATGGACCCCCTAACCCCTTCAAAAAGTTGAAATATGAAATCGGTCCTTATTACGGCATTAAAAAAGTCCTGTTCACATAATGTTAGGTCAGCTGTTACAAGTCTGGCGTTTGTTAGAAGCTGGCTATTTCCAAGACTCAGCACAACACCACTTTCATCATATTGCCTTTTCAATATCCACAAGTCTTAGCGAGCACATGAGTCGGCGCCCACTTGTCATACCCCTTTTTTACGGGTTTTCCCACTACTTAGGAAACCTTCTCTCCGCACAAAAACCTCCAGGTCGCCTATTCCATGAACCAGAAACTCTAAAAAATTAACGGAGTTTGTACGACCCTCGACGAACAATGATTGCACTGTAAAACACACACACACACACACACACACATACACATGTTGACTGCAAAAGCTCTGTGGTTTATGCCACCCCTTTAATCTGCGGTGCCGCATACATAGAACAAACGGGTCGTTGTTTGAACACGGGCCCCCACGAACATGAACAGAACGTGATGAATTTATCCCCAACCTCAGAACTGGCAAAACACATTTCCTCCTGCGCAGATTGATCTCCCTCTTTTGTAAACAGCACCTCTTTAGTTCATTGTAGGTAAGATTTCCCCCGCATTCTTTCTTCTGCCATAGCTGCAACCGCCTCAGCGCTAAGTCAGCCCTCCATTGCTCTAACGGCGGGCCTCATTGATCTCCTTCACCCGACTTAGTCTCTGTCACTCAGGCTGCCCTCCTGGAGGACATACTTAATCCTTACTTATCATTTTTGTACCTTCATAATAAAATTCTTTAATGTGGTTGTAGCGGGCTTAAAATCGACAATTCCTCGCAAAGTCGCGTTCTGTTGCATAATGTAAAACCGCGAGACTAGGAAACACGAAAGGGCAGACACAACACGAAGTCTCAAAAGAAGGCTTAGTTTCAGGCGAACGAGGAAGCAAGGTGTTTAACAAAGCATTTAAAGCACCAAGTAACATGTGTTGGGGGTAACCAGCATCATTCAAACGGAGAAGCTGACTCTCCGCAGAGAGAAGGATATGATGACAACAAGATTTTTTTTTACCGCATTCGATAGGGTACCTGTGGTCAAACCCCGTTTAACAGTTTTAGAGTGGCAACTTGAAGCGGGCAAAATGGGATTATCTTGAGATTTGCCGTAAGCCCAGCAAAGATTGTAACAAAAGTCTGATATCAAGAAACTGAAGCACACCAACAGTGGGGAACTCAATAGTGAACACAAGCTCCGGGGCCGCGGACAAAATTATATCCTTACATTGAGCAAGAACACTTTCACTGGTTGAAACGAAAACCAGGTCATCTACGAGCCTTCTTACAACGACGTCATTTGAAGATATAGAGGATAATACAGCATTGTCAATTACACTCAAGTAAATATCTGAAAGAACAGGCGCGATGCTCGAGCCAATACAGATACCAGTTTTTTGGGTGTACAATTGCCCGTCAATACTTATGGCAGTAGATTTACGTAGGAAAAAGAAAGAGAAACACTGTCAATGAGCCCGCGAAGAGGGAATCACACAAATAACATGAAAAACGGTTAGGAGCATCTAAGATTTATTTGAACAAGAACTTTCGTCATGACTTTCGTCACAGAACTGTCATGCAGTAGATTTAGTAGATTTCAGATAATTATAGGTAGAATTCAAGTAAATATTTCACATTCCCCAGTCTCGGGGTTTTACATTATGCATCATCTTCACCAGCTCGCTTGCTTCCTAGCCATTTTTTTCATGGCGTTCTGTGTCTATGCAGATGACGCTGCCCTTTGGACAGTAGGAGAATCGCGACCAGCCAGTGAGCGCAGCCTGCAGCTGGCTCTAAAGGGTCTCTGACCAGAAGCTGGAGAGACTTTTCCGCAGTGGCTACCGATAGAATACACAAAAGCAACTTCACGAAAATGCATGCCTCAATACGTCGTAGTTATTGTAAACTCGAATTTTGAACATCGCGGTTCAGGCCGATGGTGGCACACCTAGCGTCAAACCAAGAAAACGTACGCATATATAGAAAACTCATGGGGTCATCCCACTGGGATGACGTCAATCGCCCATGCAATCAGCGCGCAGAGTGCCGTCACGTGATCAAGCACTACAACAACAACTTTCTGCAAGAACGAACGTTTTTACGCCAATATACTGTTGTCACAACGTCTGGAAATAAAAAGTATGTACATACTTCGACATCTGCGTCCTGTTTTATAACTGCGATAATCCAATTAGCGACTTCCGTGGAAAGAGGAACTAGCTACGAGATACGACGACTTTCGGGATCCAGCGCGCTGTTTCACAGCGTTATAGTGCAGTGTGTGTATTTCCAAGTTTTCTTTTTTTTATACCCTTTGGAACAACGACCAATTTAACGAGGTACACTGTAAGACTTCATTTGACATGCCTCTCGGTTGTGTTGTCAATGCGAGATATCTCGGCGATCATTCAGTTACTTGCGATACTGCGCGTTCAACCCCAGCGGCGGGTGTGGCTTGACAATATTGGATGGTGTCATGACAGCGGATTTTGCCAATCGTATTTGAAGAATGCAGACTATGAGAGGGACCCGTCAGTTTGAGTACAAAGAACCTCCGCCTACAGCAGTCCGCAGTGCTTTCCTTGAATCTATCTTCCAGGACTGTTACCCCTGGATGTGACGAGGTTAGTGTCTTCTGTATAATTTATACAATGATTAGCCTGCTTGTGAGAATTACGTTGTGGCATGCAGATGTTAGGATATCATATACGCAAAAAAGAAAAATAAGGATTTAAGAAAATTGAAGTTTACGAACTAAATCAAAAGATATACTGTACAACTCCGAGTGTTGTTGAGAATGCAGCCATGCCAATGCAGTAAGCAACATCCACAGTACGTAAAATGAAGCTGTGCATTCTGCATCTAGGGGTAGCATTTTAATTGTCACAGCAATGTGCACCAATGTAGTTCATGACTTCCTTGGACGATATGGGGAACCAAATGTTGGAAATACAAGGCAGGGATGAGGTACAAGTTTTATTCTATTTGTTTTCCTTGTAATATGCAGCATACTGCAAATAGTAAGGAAGGACTCTGGATTCTAAACCAACCCAGTTGAAATCCTTAGCTTACCCAAGCTGTACTATTGTTGTCTAATCTCGGGAAACACCACAGAGGGCAACTACGATAAAATTGCAGGGCAAAAAAAGAAAAAGAAAGATAGCCTTGTGTATGACAAGCATGTCTACGAGTGCAGTGTGCTGGACCCTCGTTGCAAAGAGACCCACCAGGGCTGCCACTACAATCCATCCGTCCGTCTGTCCGTCCCCTCACCTCCTTCAAGGCATGCAAAATACAGTAGACAAAGTGTTCACTCTGAAATCAGACATTTACAGAAAATTGCCTTGTAAATTCAGGATCTTTTAGCGCCATCCGAAACACTTGCCATTACTGTATGAAATCCGTCACTGCGCCACCTTACAACGTACCACTCCTACGGACCAACTACGGAAACCAGCAGACACCGTTACCTTTCCGAACAAATTTGGTCAGGTGATTGGAAATGGCTTTCCTGTGTCCAGTTTCAAAACAGACTTACACAAACTTGTTGAAGTCTTATTAGAGACAAGCCACTCTGTTACGCTTTTTTATTTGTGTGTGTGTGGATATGTGCACAGCTCGGTGCAATTGTGTATTTTATTTATGTGGTTGTAATTTGCTGTATGCAGGTAATATATCAGTTATCGCACACTGTATTCGTGCTAGGCACCTCATCAGTCTGATGCCTTTCGTGCCAGGTAGCCTCCTTTAATTTTCTATGAAATGAGATCCCCATAAATTTATATGGCTTTTTTAGCAATGTTAGGGTGATGACTTCATGGAAGTGGAAGGAACAGGAGAGGAACACATCTGCAATGGTCATGCAGTTGTCTGGCAGGTACGGGTCCAATTTTTTTTATAAATGTGGTATAGCGTGAAGTTGTTACTAACAATAATTTTTTGTTGCCTTTAAAGAAATCTACAGGTGGTGAGCATGTGCAAGGACTTGACATATCTCAATACAACTTAGACCTGCCAGTTGCACATGAGATGTGTGACTGTACTTACACATACAAGCTTCTGCAGGTTTGATGCATGTATATTTTGAAACATGAAAGACAGAGTGCTAAAATGTATCTAAGGTGAAAAATTGAGCAGTTCATTGCAGTAATTCTATCAATTTATTTTCAGCATTTTGGGAGATACATAGTGATGGCAAGTAGATGGGTAGAAATCCAGCGAACCGGTAGAGATGTAGGAAGGGAGTTGCCTCAGGACAGAAGCCGCCGATATTTCGAACAGAGACTGTTCTTCTTCTGGGCACCGTCCTCATCATTGGCATGGTATTTAAAGGGTTAGGTGTGACGTGTTTAAAGGTTCATGCGAATTGTGGGTCAACAGCCCGGAGGGAAGAAAGGTCCGTACGGGTTTTTACGGCGGGAGTGAATAGCTGCTTTGTTAGAGTGTGGAGGGGATTATGTGAACGTAGTGATCTAGGCTACAGACCGGTTGCAGAAAAATGGAAGGTTGACGAACATGTGGACGAAACGGGACAACAGGCAAGAATTCGCAAGCATAGCGAAAGATAAGGTGGTTAGTGGTTACGTGGGGAAAATTCCAGAACGAGCAATTTTTTATTTTAAATATATTTGTAATACAAAGTTGTGGCATGCAATAAAGAGAGCAGAAAGCAGTGGCCATACAGAACATAACAGATGATAATGGAGGTAGATGGGAAAAGCATATTTTATTTGTGAAGTGTTTCTAGGGTGCCTTGTGATTTGTTGATACCGGACGGGTGAAGAGCGTTGAACTTGTATATGAGATAAGACTCCCTATCACGTCTGTCACGTGTGGATCTAAACCCGGTTTCTAGAATATATAGTTTAATGTTGTCAAAATTGTGACCAGGAACGTTAAAGTGTTCGGCGACTGCTTTGGGGAGTTTGTTGGACGTGTCGGTTCTGTGTCCGGTAAGGCGGTTGTTCATTTGTTGGCCGGTTTCACCAATGTATTGCATAGAGCAGTCGCCGCATTCAATGCAGTATATAACATTGGAGCTTGTGCATGTGAATGCGTGGTTAACGGGGTGGGTGTAATTGCTCGCAGTGCTTTTGATGGAGTTAGCGTGTTGAACGTGCCTGCATGTTTTCCAGCGCGGGAGGTTGCAGGGTCGTGTTCCCGTGTACGGGGCGCTCGTTTTGCTGATTTTGGCATTGACCAAGGAGTCTGCCAGGTTTCTTGCGCGTCGGTATGTCACCTGTATGGGATTTGTGAATATGTTGTTAAGTCGGTCACTGCTTTGGAGGTTACCTGTGTTGTACTGCGTGACCACCTGCTATTGGAGTTCCATGTTCTAGTTATTATATATAATAGCTGTTTGAGGTTATTACATATTTATTACGCAGGTTTTGTACCTGTGAGTTCTTGCAAATGTGCTCTGCGGTGAGCATACTGGACAGAGAGCTACGCCTGTATAATAACAGTGACTAATGTTCTCCTGCCTATAAACCTATTCCTAGGGTATGTCCGCACCCTTGGAAGTCACTGGAGAGGTGTGTTAGCTTAGCTCAATTAGTAAGAGCCCTGGATCGGTAATCCAGAAGATGTGGGTTCGAGCCCTACTGCTGGCTGACCTTTCCCCCAGTGACTGCCTTCTTTCATCATTCATTTCTTAGGCATTTGATGCTTTGTATGTACTTGTCCTTTCTATGTGTTCCAGTCTCAGAACATCAACTGCCATCATGTTCAAAAGAACCGGAATATGCCTCTACAATCTGGAACCCATCCCAACATCTCTTAATCGACAAAGTAGAATTTGTACTGAACAGAGAAGCGCGGTTTATTGCTCGTGATTATCATCCTTTTTCCAGCGTCTCAGCCATGAAAGATCAACTCTCTTACTCCTTTGATTACTACACGAAAGGTATCAGGCTTGGCGTTCTTTCATAAGTTATATTACGGTCACCCTCCTGCCCACCCCACTTACTGTCAATCTCTTCACAAGTTATTTCCAAGACTTGATCACCTGCACAAAGTACTTGCTCCACCTACACAAACAAAAAATCATTCTACTCTTTGCAACAACTGAAGGTGTCAAACTGGAATGACCTTCCTGCCCAGATAGCACCAGAAGAAAATATATCGTCATTTATTTCCAAGTCATATGATCATTTTCAGAATGAATGAATTTCCTTGTGGTGAATGAACGAATTTTGTGTATTTTTATGTACATCGTTTTGGTATTTGTCTTTTTTGGATACAAAACCTCCCCCTTTATGTAAATCCCTTCACAAGGGTATTTAAAGTCAGCAAATGAAATGGAATGAAATGAAGAACTTTGTGATACTTTCATAGTTGGAGCATTTTTAATGCATATTTTAAAACAATGGCTGCTAAAAATGTGTCAGACACCGTTACCAAGGCTGCCGTATGTCTCAGGTGAAACATGATTTTTCCCAGAAGCCCAATACTGTGTGACGCTGCATCACATATGCTATTTTGAAACAATCTCTGCAGACATAATATGAAGATATTATCTGAGTGCCACAATAAACTATATGAACCACATTTCATGTTACATCATCTTTGACTACAACATGCCTATTTGAGTATTTGAGCAGCCCAAGGTACAAAGCTTGGTTCCTCAAGGTCTACACCCTACTCGAACTGAGTGCGCACTTTGCACACAAAAGGAAGATTGAGGTTTTGGACAGTGAACATGTGTAGTGAGCACTTCTGGAGGACTGAGAGCGGGAACCGGAGGTCACACACAGGGTAACCTGCATAAAAGTCTGATTTACTTCCACACAACGATCATTAAAATACTTGAGGTGTTTAAACAATACCATTTGGGTGCTATCAGACAGTAAGAGTTTGAACAACACTTACGACATGCTGACTGAATGGGTGGACAAAAGGATGCGTCAGAACAGGGTTGGCTTTGTGTCGGCGGTGGAATTGAGAGCCCAATGTAAGATGGTGCTTTGTGCCAGGACTCAGCACAGTGGTTTATCCAAAATCCCAAGCATAGAGGGGTGTTGAAAAAAATGGGGGAGGGGGTCATTATTATACACTGTTAGAAGAAACGGTATAAATGAGGTATGAAAAAGGTGCATACTTCGGATAAAAGACGTAGTTTATACCATCCCCCTCAGATTTACACCTCCGCAAGGGTATAACTGGAGTCTATGTCGCCAGATTGCACCTTACGGCATCTCGCGAGGTATACTTGGCTGCCTTCGTGCGATATTTATACCTATCAGCGTCGGGCTTTATACCCACTCGTCAGTGGCGCCCCCGCCATTCTAGCCACATATTTTCGAAGGTATATTTTGACTTGGAGAGATACGGAACATGGAGGTATGGCCAGGAGGGCGGAAGCCAAGGCTTTTTCACAAGAACTGTGTGTAAACCAGCTCTGCGTAATTGAAATATCTGGTGTAAATGATATAATCTGCGACACAGCAGCGTTGTAGTGCCGCAACTTTCAAGCGCACCCACGGGTTGTGTTTCTGCTGTGTTTTGTTTATGCGGAGTGTGTGCACTGTAACTGCATGGTGTAACTTTACCTTGCCGTTTTGTGCGCAGAAAGCGGTGCGTCCTTGTTTCAGTCTGTCTGAACGGGCGTGCATATTTATTTCTTTGTTGACTGTGGTAAGTTTGTGGTTTGAAGGCATGTGTGCGAGGTGCAAATCCTACCAAAAAAGCGCCGTCGTGAGGGATGCGTGTCCACCCTGTCCTTACAAGTCAACGCACGTTAAAATAATGCATCCCACGAAATTCATTAATGCTTTCTAATACTGGCATACAAATGTAGCACACGTTTGACTTTCGGGAGGCTTTATGGACTGACTGGGTAAACGGAGGTGACCAAATTATCCAGAGAAAAATTTCTATGGATCGTCTGGCGAACGTTTACTCCATGAGCAATGGTCAACTCGCAGCACGGAAAAAAGTAACTTTCAGCATTTTGGAGTAAAAATACTTTGTCCCAAACTGACAACCCTTTTGTGATGGAAAGTGAGGGGAAGCAGTTCCACATGTTTGTTTGCTTACAGCTGAGTGTCTGAACAGTTGTACCCAACAGCCATACAGTATTTTCTGTAGGGGCTCAAATTGAAAATAAAATAAATGAGCTATTGATTAATCCCTGATGACACACACAGGAGTAGATGTATAACTTGTCGCTGCTTGTCTGAGCATTCAGGAAAAGAAATGTCAAGAGATATTAGATTATTTACTGTCTTGCTGCACCTGCTGAGTATTGTTGCAGCTGGACAGACACTTATCTTAGTACAACGTAACAGCAATAGCATAGTGACCGTGCTAGGAGCAATTTAGTGTGCCCCGACTAGGTGAGGGCCATACTTCAAGTCAAGAAATGCAGAAACGACACACTATTTTGTATGACTCTATCACAATACTATTAACTAGTGCTGTGTAGGGTGTAGAAGTGAGGATTTAGACCATGCAAGAACACACCACTGCAGAGGCATTTTGTGTTCTGCAGGAGTTACCTAAGTTTTCAAAAGAGCTCCGTCAGAGAACAGGCACATGCTTGCACGTGTTATCTGATTATTTAAATGTAAAGGAAATTGCTAAACACAGAGTATTGTCTTGTGTTCGTTGAGAAACGGCTAAAAGCGGAGATTGCACAGGTGCTGCTTCTATGAGTTGCATAATAGGCAATTTCTGATTAGTGCAAAGTGGGCTAATGGAGCCACAAAATTTACATCAAGGACTCGCAAAATTTAGTGGACGACAATATGTGCCCTCCTGCCAATTTGTGATCAACTATGCAGCAAAAATAAATGACCTTACAGTAATAAAAAATTTGAAACGTTACACAAACATCTACAGCTTGCAGCCACAGTTGTTTCATGATTGAACCTCTGGTACAAGCCAAATGTAGGTATTCCTGCATGTGTGTGGGTGCACTTAGTGCGTCACGAGTTCAGATAACATCTACAGTTTTGCTGCGGATATGTTACACATCTGAGCCTTGTGTGTGGATGGACCTTCTGAGTTTACTTGCAGCTCATACCTCTATTGGCAGGCTCTTACCTCAATTATTAGCCACCCATGTTGTAAGAAACCTCCGAGAATAATTGCAGTGCAAAATATAGACACTGGAGCCTCCCCATCTTCAACACCCGCAGTACAGTCGAAGTATGACCTACTTAGGGAGGTGCTCCAGTTACAGAATAGTGTAAATAAAGTTACTAGGGATGTGCCAACCGAATCTGCGAATCCTCGAATCCCCAAATCCTAGGCAGGGATTCGACATTCGCGAATCCGAATCCCATTGCCCAAAACCACGGATTGAATCTTTCGCAGACCTGCCAAGTTGGGGGAAAAGGAATTAGGGAGACTCCGCTGAAGGGGGGGGGGGGCGTTTTTGCGATTTCGAGACAGTCTTCGCTTCTCGGTGCCACTCGACGTCGACACACTTTAAGAGAGCAGACTGGTTGCTTTTGTGGGTACATTTGTAGGCATTTATTTGTACATTATAAGTTAAAGTATAGCAGCACTTTCTATTGCACGTGTAGGAACTATGTCACACAGAACGTCACATCACACCAGCTACACCAGTTCACCAGGCTGTAGAACCTTTGTGGCAGCAGACCTTGCTCTCTTCAAAAACTCCTCTGAATATGTCTGGCTGTGACATGGTACACTGTTCTGGCACTTTGCCAACAGAACATGCCCAAGGGTCTTATTCGACATGGATGCCCGGAACTGTGTCCTTGTTTTTTTCACAATGCTGAATTGTCGTTCACACTCAGCATTGCTATGCGGTATGGACAAGATGCTGAGCATAACTTTTGCAATACGGCCAAGCACCACGTTCGCATTATCCGATCCAAACGCTATACAGTTCGCGATTGGAATGTCAAGTGATGCGAACGCATCGGTGACCAATTTGGCGATGTTTCGCCCACTTGCTTGTCCCTCCAAGGTGCTTAAGCTAAGCATATGGCTTTCGATCAGGCCCCTCTCCTCCACATAATATGTCACAACAATCGGGTACAGCTGTGCATGGCTATCATTGCTGCCATCAAGAGCTACTGAGAAAACACTTTGTTTCAGTGCGCGTACCATACGCTCCTGTGCGTAGCTTGCCATTTCACCAATAATTGCCGTAGTCTTAGTTCTAACAGAACCGTACCGCTTCGCGATGTCCGAAGTCGGGAACATCTTGCAAAGCAGAGGACCCACGTGGTCGGCTACAGTCAGAGGGATGCTATGCTCCAGTAGAAACCCGGCAAACAGGCACTCGCGCGGATAACATCGTTGCCACTGTCGTGTTTTTGAAAAAAACGTGAAAGTTCATGCTGATTCTCTTGGCACTCAAGGTGGCTTGCGTGCTTGACGGATGCAATGTGGGCAGCAACGTCAGTCTTCTCGCCGTGCGAAACGCTTACGTCACAACAACGAACTGTGCAGAAGGCATGGTGCTTTCCTTTCCGTGACTCCACAATACAACCAAATTCATTCGTATATCGCTTCAAAAATCAGTGCAGATACTTCTTCCGGTTGCGCAGAGTCATGGATGCAGTACCGACGGCATCAAAAAGCAGAGAGAAACGAAAGTTATTCTTCCGCGAGTGTTCTCACGAGTTTACTCCTTGATGCGTCCTTCGTGCGCGCAAAAATGTAGCTCCCCCTTTTTATTGGCTAAAGTATGGATGGCAAACAAGTGACCTCTACCCCCTTTATCATTGGCAGTCTCGAAAATCGGATTGGATCGACTGGAGCATGGCTCGGGGTTGCGGTTTCTGCCTATGTGGCCAGACCAGAAGGGGGCGCCTCGCTAGATACGGAAGAAACTACGTTTTCCGGGAGATTTCGGACGCAGTCGTACAACCGTACAAAAAGATCAAAATCCGGGAGTCTCCCGGGTAATCCGGGAGACTTGGCAGGTCTGCAGTTTCGAATCCACCAACCAAGTATGCTTGTTTCTGTTTAAAATTAGCACCTCCAAGCCTGCTTGGCCAGCGGTTCCCTCTGCGCTACAAAACCACAACATAAAGCTCCGATATTAGAACTTTAAGAGTAACACGGTTTTTCTTTGATTGTATCTTAGTTTTATGGAGGGAATTCAGACTCCTCAGTTTGCACAACAACATGTTAAATAAGTTACACTTAGAAAGATGTATATGCCCAGATGTTGCAAATGTGTTGCATGAAGGTTACCTCAACGTTGAAGTGTTGCAGTGATGTTTCATGCCCACATTCGTCGTTGTAGCAATATACTTCTATATACATGCTATGTCTCAAAGACCGCGTAAAGTTAACATTGCGATATACTGAAGCGATGATGGATATGTTACACTCAGGTAATGTGGCGTTTACATTGTTCACGCATGTCAATGCAACGTTGTTGTTGTTGTGAAACCTTTATTGTTATCGCAGGTAATACAAATCATAATATACAGACGGGGGTCCCTAGCAAGCTAGTATGGGACCCCGTGTTAGTTACAATGTGAATTTAGCAGCTCTATATACATTGATATAAAAGGTTATACAAAAAATGCAATAAATTATGTATAATATACGAGAAGGTGGACTATGTGGCAGTTCAGAGGTTATAAGAAATGCATCAACATGGGATGACAAACAATGGGACGACAAAAAGAAAAAAAAGGAGAAATATATATATATATATATATATATATATATATATATAGATACTCATTGAACGATGCGACAGCACCAGAGTACACGTGTTTCGCCGTGTTTGCGGCTCGTCGGCGCTGGGTAGCTGCGCATCGTTCGGGATTGGCGAACCAGGGGTCACTCAGCGAGCGATATACACCTGGGAGGGTGACTGAGCACTCCTCAATGCCACAGTGCAAGCCAGTGAATTATAAAGAGGGGGGAAAAGCCATTAAAAAAATAGGTAAATGATGCTAGACGTGTTTGAAATTCAAACTTACAGATTAAAATGGCTTCTATGGCTGCACGTAAAGAAACAGATACTCATTGAACGATGCGACAGCACCAGAGGACACGTGTTTCGCCGTGTTTGCGGCTCGTCGGCCCTGGGTAGCTGCGCATCGTTCGGGATTGGCGAACCAGGGGTCACTCAGCGAGCGATATGCGTGTCCTATGGTGCTGTCGCATCGTTCAATGAGCATCTGTTTCTCTACGTGCAGCCATAGAAGCCATTTTAAGAGGACATATCACATACGTCTCAACTCAAAAATGAACTTTTTTCTGCGATAGATGGCGCCACAAGTCGGAGGAGTGAGGAGGGCCCTCACTCCTCCGACTTTGTAAGAAGTCCATCGCGTCTCTGATTGGAGGACACGACAAGCCCACGTGACAGGCGGAGACCTATGAGCTGGGTTGTGTTTCCTTTATTTTTAGATTTTCTCCTTTCCCCGATTTGCTTTTGCGCGGTGGATTTCGTTGTCTCGCGTTTGCTGTTTACGTTTTACTGGCATTTCTCGAACATGCCGTGTGACTGTCGCGTACCGCCGTTACCACCTCGCTTTCTCGTGGATGAAGATTGCTCTGATCGGTAGCAGCGGGCTAAAGCTTTTCACCCGATACGCAGAGACTGTCCGTGGAGGTGTCTATTCGTGATATAGTAATCGTAGTTTTCAGTTTTCGTGGTGTCACAGGATCACGTGTCCCTGAGAGTATCGGGGGACTCCAGTTGAGCTGAATAGCGATTTTTGTCAGAGGCAGCAGTATCCAGAAAGGACGCGGGGTTGTCGACGGTCATATGACACTGCAACATCCCGTTGCAAAACATCCCTGCTTTTCTTGCCAGTGACACTTACGCTGTTGAACCATGACGTTCGTTGCTGTCGATTGGTGTCGTGAAAGCGCTCCCATTATTTCATAGTAGAACTCAAGGCCGGTGCGCTCGCACAGGACTGCTAGCAAATTTCGATAGGGTTTCGCACTCCCCTTTAGAGCATTGCGCGGGCCTTGTCGGGCCGGGCTTTACGTTTTTCGCACGTGCCCGTGCCAGGTTCGGATTCGACAACACATGGTGCGGCATGTACGTCAACAGACTTCATGAGACTCGACAGCTGAATGTTTGTGTCGGGTCTCGGTTCTTCTTCTACATAGGGGTTAGGAGATGTCAGCCAGATGGCTACGGCTTGCTACTCAAAATTCCACACACATGCACTCACACACGTTGGGGCCCACAGGCGTGGTGGGCGCGTTTGAACAGCAGAAGGAGCGTCCTTCAACAAAGCCAGAGAGGAGCAACCGCGTACACACGACACCGCTCTCTCCGTGAAGCAGAGTGAGACGCTGATCAAGAGGAAAGCCGAAGTGCGGAGTTTTCAGGCGTAGTGCAGGCAGGGTTCTGCAGGACACGCTCTATCCTGCGGTGCGGATCCCGGTTTGGAGTTTCCCGCGGGTAGCGGGTCGGTTGCGGGTGATATTATTGACACCCGCGCAGGTAGCGAGACTGTTGCGGGCAGCGTTTTTGGCACAAGCACTGCTGGCGGGTCGGCCACGAACAAGCAACGGCTACAGCAACAACAACGAAGAGAAAAGATCATACCAAATAATAAGTAAACAAAGGCGCCGCAGCCCCTGCTGGTCGGGTCCGGTTGGGTGTGGATTTCATTTTCTGGTAGAGCGCGGGTGGCGGGTCTTGTCAGAGGATTTAGGGGTCGGGTATGGATTTCACCCTCAAATAATGGGTTGCACGTCATACGGTCCAAGTGCCCATTTCGTCGAACTACCAAGTGTCCGTCTGGCTTACGCGAACATTTGGGAAAACAAAATGCGTGATAGCGCTTTTCTATAGAAACGGCTGTCTTGTCCCCCGTCCCGAGTTTCTTCAGCTATCAAACAAACCAAACAGTGCACGTATGCACAGGTCATGCGCATTTTGGCACTGTAGTTGCCTCTTGAGAAGGGGTAGAGCACTGCATGGGCCGGATTTTTAGGCCCGTGCCCTGCCCATACACCAATATTTCTATACTGAGGCCCTATCCAAACCCACCTCTGCTCTAAGTGTTCCCCAGGCTCGCAGCGGGCCCGATGGCCAGTCCCATTTGTCCATTCCAATTTTCTTTCTGTGTTCTCGGGAAGGATAGCTCCATAACATACCCGAAAATCGTGCCAAAATTTTGGCGGCGATTTTGAGTAAATGGCCGCCGGATTTGGCCAATTTCGTGATATAGTGTGCGTGCAGACGGCAGGTATCGATTTGTTACTTCCTTCACTGTATTGTTGTTACTTTTTTATGGGGTTTAATGCTAGCCGGGCCTTCCTCAACCACGATAAAAATTTCATAATTCCAAGATAAAGCAACCTGTCTTCCAGTCTGTTCAGGCTGACGTGTTGAATTGTTTGTCTGAATATTCGATATTTCGGACGCGACTGTTTATCATAGTGTAGTTTGCATCAATTGCGGACTATCCGATTCAAAAATAAAAGAAAGTGTTTATTTCCGCGGCAATCGAACTATGATTTCATTTTCACCGTCAGAGATCGCAGGCGAATTTCCATCCTTTCCGCGGTGCATATACAGTTCATAAAAGGAAGCTTTTGACCGCTCGATAAATAATTTGTTGTTTTTAGTGTTTAAACATATGATCGTCCCACTACAGCGAAGGATTCTTAGGAATACATGCAGAATGCTCATGACAAATAAATCCGGGTTTGGGTAGCGTGCCGCGAAATCTTGTGGCAAACGTCCCCACCCTCACGGTCATCCCACTATATTTGGTTTTGCTGGTCCATAAGGCCCTAAACCAATGTGCAAAACACCACAAACGCATTTGATTTTATTTATATTTTTGCATGCGATGGGTTTGTTGTGTGGGCCCCGTCACATAACATCCGCGTCTGCACGAGCGGGCTGCCAAAGGCTTGGTGGTCGCGTCGACCTCAGCGAGCAGACGACCAGACAGCTGTGGAGAGGAGGACTACGCAACGGCGCCAACTGCGTCTCGCGCACGCCACAGACGCACGCATGGTTCTCCCTTGCAGCTTCTTCGGAGATCAACTGACTTTGCAGTTCGCCGCACAACGCATTGTGATCCCAGAGAAACGTAAACGATGAAAGGCGCGTTGGTTGGCAGTAGCCAGCTGAAGTTTATGACGCGCGACAGGCTGTTCGTAGACTCTGACGTGGAAATCGTCGCTTTTAGCTATCCCGGAGCTACAGCGGCCCGTCTGAGAGAAAAAATCCATCGACTGCACCTAGCAGTAGACTGGATCGTCATGTATATCGGTGGCAACGATATCCAGGATGGGAAGAGTGCCGCAGCTGTTTTGCGGGAAGTCTCAGTAAGTACAGATTGCAACGATTTCAATCTCTGTGCTGCTAAAACCCATTTCCTCTGACACGCCAGGGAAGATTCATTTCCATGAATGGTCTTCTTTCACAGGATACCGTTGAGGTGGCGAAAGGCTACGCGGAGCATATATTCCTGTATAAGCTGATGCCACAGACAAGGCGGCCTGAACTTTCTGGCACAATTCAGGGATATAACGCGATGCTGCGCACGATTCCAGCTGTCCGTGCCGGTGACGCTACGGTGGTGAGCATTGACGTGAGTAGTCGCTTCTCGAACGCTAACTCTGGAACTTCCTGGTGGTCATGGCAGGTATTTTATAATGCTCGTTAATTTTGGAAAAACAGTGCGACAAAAAGTAACTGGGGCTACCTTTGTGGTGCTTGAATTACAAACAGTTGATGGTCTTGATGCGGTACCTGTTTGTAATTCAAGTATCACAAAGCTAGTTTCCAGTTGCTTTTTATCGCGCAATTTTTCCGAAAATAAAATGCGTACGAAGTACTGGCACATGCCTACCAGGAATTCCGGTTTATTTGTATTGCTGTCTTTGTGAAGTGCTGTTTGCAAAAACATTCCGTATATATGTTCAAATATCTTTTCCAGCACAAGGTCTTTACCAGGAACAAGGAGGTGAAAGAGGGGATGCTTTCACGGGATGGCTATCACATTTCGACGGGACGGGGGTTATCGTGCCTAGCAGGCATCCTCCGCACAGCCCTCGTGAAACGCTACGGACCATGGCTGAAAGCACCGGGTCCGCGTCGTGGCATCGTACTCAAGCCAATGAGGTCGTGTGAAGAGTGTCGTGCTAAGGGACACCCCACGAGTGCATGCAGGCCTGTGCGCTCACCGTGGTGAACGCTCACCATTTTAGCCGCCATGTCATGACGACACAGAACGATGTTACCACTGTTACCTGCTGTATTATAACAACCACGTCATCTGATCCCCAATCCTATGCTCACTTCTGTCAGCAGCAGCAACGTAGTCAAAGCTTTTTCTAACCTGTTCCTCCTGCCATCGCATACTTTGTCCCATGATTAGTGTACAAATGGCCCACATCATACACAAGACCTGCCCGATAAAATTTTGTAAACAACTATCATCATTCCGATGGAAATTTTGTAATGGCTTCATGCCGTCTGCCAGCTTCCGGCTGGGCTGTCTGCTCGTTACCCTAGGCACCCTGAGACCAGTAGTTTCCTTAGAAGTTGGTCCAGGGCACATATGCCCCCCTCCCCGTGATATTTCCTGGAGCAGAAACTCTAAACACAGCGAGGTGGTGCATGATAATGCGTGTGAAATTTGAAATTGAAAGACTACTGCATTGCTTGCCACTATGAGTGCGAGTCACTGATGCCCACTGTAGCCTGAATGAGATGGCTGGGTATTTTCCTACGGGTGCAACTCGTGCAATATATTTTGGTTAATAAAATATATTATGCTTCATAGCAAGCTTTTCAAGAGAAAAAATGTATTTCTCCTCAAATTCGTATTGTGGTCCGTACAGATGTGTTTGCAGTGTTCCCCCGGTCTCAAGTTTTTCTTCAGATGAAATCTGGTCAAGGTGACCAATAGCCATTGTTAGTAACCACTGGTTCACAGATTACTGCAAGCAGAAAATCCTAGACAGCCAGCACCCGAAAGATTAAAAAGAAATCAGTAGCACGTGTTCACTATTGGTAGATTGGAGATATTTTATTGAAGAACGCAGCATGTATACATCGTCACGTTTTCTGCATTACTTATGCGTATCAGCTCATGCTTGTAGCCTCAGAATGTTCATTCGTGGATACAGTATCCAACAGCACATTTCATCATTGGCGATGTGGCATACACACATAATGAAGTACCATACAGTCCGCTGCATGTAGGCGCACTTTGACATGAAGGTCTCGCACATACGGCATCAACATATAGCATCCTGGTGGGCAGAGCCAGGTTCATAATATGGGAATAGTAAAAACTTGGAACGTGTTACTCAGCAACGAGTTTCCTTTTTGAGCAATGAAGTAGCAACTGATAGTTGCTTTTGCCATGCTTGTCAGTTGGCAGCTAAAGCCTCAGAGTGTGTGTTTATGGAAAAAAAATGTCCAACAGGGCACCATTCATCATTGGCCACATAATGCTGAACCAGGTACAACACTGGCAAGGGCAGGTGCTTCATAATCAGGGAGAGAGTAGGAAATTTTCAAATGACAGGTAAAGACAGTAACACTTAGGAAGTTTGACCTTTGGGCGTCTGGCCATCATATTTGCAGTAGTACTGGATACCTGAATCTGAAAATACAATTTTCATATGTTGAAATGACACCCAAGTAAAGGCAAGATGGCAAGAGGACGTAACGCAGAGCGACATGTTGGGATGTTGCTCGTGCTCAACAATGCGGGGAACTGGCGACAGTTGGGAGACAGCTCTGCACAATGATACTTACCGACCTTGTCAAAATATCAAAATGGATTCATACTCAGGATGTCGACATCTGAACAGGCTGGTGGAGCTTCAAAAGTGCTAGGAATACCATTCATGTTTCTTTCCACAATTTTCATACACTCAAGCAAAGGTAGAATACCGTGATGGCCTCACACATATAGCATCAACGTGTGGACGTGTTTCAACCATGCCTGGGAAGAACGACGGTTTGGGGACAGCTTTGCTATATCTTCATAAACTCAAGCCAAGGCAGAATACCATGATGGCCTCACACATGTAGCATCAACGTGTGGACGTGTTTCAACCATGCCTGGGAAGAACGACGGTTTGGGGACAGCTTTGCTATATCTTCATACACTCAAGCCAAGGTAGAATACCATGATGGCCTCACACATATAGCATCAACGTGTGGACGTGTTTCAACAATGCCGGGGAAGACGGTTCTACGGTTGGGAGATTGTGCACCATTCTCATACTTAGATCCTCACGTGCTGATGGCTGGATTCAGATTTCACACTCTTACGCCATGTTTAAAATATGACAAGCATCGCACGACTAGTCTGTGGATTTATACATAGAAATATATTAATATAAATATTTAGGAAAATTGAAAAATATGCACAGATATGCACAGTAAAAATGGAAAAAGGTAACTTAAATATGAAACACAAACGTGAAGATATGCAGCCTGAGCCAAAGTCGAAGACATGTATATGGAAAAACATTCAGTAAATTATGAAGCAAAATGGATGAATATGCATTAAAACACTTGGCAAAGGTGGAGCCGCACAAACTAAATGACACGTAAATCCACAGTCTAGCCATAATTACAGAACAGCGGCAGGTGAGTTATCTTTACCAGTCTTCCGTCTCTTTCTGGATGAATCGCCCTGATTGGAAGTTGTTTTGGCGGCATCACAGAGCGAGGCAACCTGATGGTCACTCTTCTTGTTATCTCTGAGCTGCAGCCCACGGGACTGACGAGGGTCAACCAACTCCGGTAGAAGGCTATGCGAGTAGAACAGTTGAAGGTGGCCAATCATTTTGCTCCAGAAGCCATCATTTCTCTCGATCTTCTGGACAAAAATTTCCTCGCCAGAATATACCACAAAAAGACAAAACTGACGTCGAGTGATGTGGAGCTGTCCCTGCACCTGATAGTGGTAGTCATGGTTTTCCTTCAACGAAATATTACCAGAGTTATCAATAGTGCAAAAGGTGATTTTTTTTGCCCGCACTCCCTCCACAGGGGTAAGGGGCCGAGCCGAATAAGGGCACTTCACTTCCACGACAGTGTCATCACCGACAAGCCCATCAGGTGTTGCAGCAAGGTATGCAAACTCCTGATCAACAACAAGGCCGCATGGTGAAACAGTCACCCCTAACTCATCCTGCAGCTTAGCAATTGCAATGGGCTCAGTGTCGCGACCATATCGGAGAGCCTCAGTGTCAAAATGACCATAGAGCAAGGAACGAACAGTACTTGCACTGCTCGTTGCATCTCGCATCTTGCATACCTTGCCAAAATTAGAAGCGGTGAGTCGCTTTCGCCTCTCCTGCATCCACAAAGTTCTCCCTTCTTGACCTCGAGTATCAGCCTCGAGCTGCTCTGCATCTGGTTGGGAGAGCACAAGGGAATCCTTGTACGCCGCAGCAGCTTCAACATAGTCATCGTGGTTCATGTCTGGAGCATCCACTATGGAACCATAGTGGTTGTCGCTGGAAGCACGCTTGCAAGGCGCACCTTCAAGTGAACGCTTACAGCGAGCAGCCCCAGAACTCCGATGCCTTATGCAAGCAGCACGAACAGCTGCTTTACGCTTCAGCATAATTTTTGCATACTTCCCAGGGCTGGTGTTGTACACTGCCTTATGTAGAGCACGATGGTACTGCTTAGAGTTGAAAGACACGACAGCTCCTGAAGCCCGCATTCCGAATGATCCCCTCTGGGAAAAGTTTATTCTTTTACCGCCAGAAAACTTTGCAACGAGAGAATTGAAATGTTCTGCAGCATTATTGTTAACGTCAAGGATCAAGCTGCTACCATTGTTTGCCAAACGACTCATCGCTACAAGGATTTCATTGAAAAGTCCGCATTTCCTGAGCTCTGGGACGTGATTGACTTCCCCTTCTTTTGGACCACTGCAAAAGTAACCCGCACATTTTGCGTGGTCGCCGAACACATGGAGTGGCCCATTACGGATATCAGCCACCAGGTTCCGAATCTGATCTTGTTTGCTGAACTCGGCCTGCTCTTTGCGATAGTGAATAGCCCTAGCAACTCCAACTCTTAGTCGAACAGCATTATCCAGAAGTAGCTTCTTCAACGATGGGGGAATGGGGGTTGTTCTCTTTGCCAAAGCAACATCTCGAAGACGACTTACATAGTTTCGAAGAAGGTGGTTGCGACATTCTACCTTCTGAACTACCTGATGCTGGTACGGTGCAGCTTCAAGAATTGACTTGTATGTGCTCGAATCACCGTCAGCGATCAACTGCAAGTACTTTACCCCGTGCAACTCAATGCTGCGCCTGAAGCCTTCAACGACGATATCCTTCTCCATACTGGTAGAGCTGCTGTCCCAGTTCTTGAAGCACAGATGCTTTTTTGGGCTCGACCCTGCCTTGGAACTTGCGCACAGTGTACAAAATTTGTTCCGGACGCCTAGGAACAGTACTTTCTTTGTGCGGTACCCAACAATTACAGCCTGCAAAAACGAAAAAATGTCAGGATTGTATTCCACAAAACTCTACCCCCAATGACAATGTTTCGAGGAATTATGCATTTGTACGCGTATCATACGAATTAATGCCACAGGATGTATACCACTCTAGAAAGTGTGTTTACCAAAAGACAGCAGTGCCACTAATAGCACCAGAGGGGTCAACTTTTTCCTCCAAATAAATGCTCATAGTGTTCTTTCCACAAATGGTGGGCACAGACTTCCTGTATATCCCGTCTGCCAAGCGGTGTGCAAGATAAATCCTCCTTTTTCGGGCACCTTTATTAAGTGTAGATAAAAATTTTTACTTACCAAGCCAGAAAGAGCGTCGTACTTGTTCTTGTATGAACGTTTGCACCAAGCACCATCGGCAACGACCGTAATTATAGGAAAACCGTCAGCATCGACGTCCCCAGCCTCCCTAGCTAACCGAGCTTCCTCAATGCCTGCTTTTCTTATTTCTTCCCAAGCTGTTTCGTCGATTCCTTTAGCAACAATATCCTGATACTTACTGTACGTGCTACCAGCCATGCCGGGTATGTCCAGAGCACCTAGGAGCTCGCGAAGGCCTGAGAAACCAGAACCTATAGACACGATACCGTTCACTGCTGAGGAATTGACGTCCATGTGTTGTTGAACAAGTTGATCAACTGGTGCCTCTGTTGTGACTACATCTTTCCTCAGACACATCCTGCACTTCAAACTGAAAGAGCTACACAGACCTCGCCGATGTTCTGATACAATTTCCATGTCAGCCAGGCCGCAACCAAACGGACTATGTACCGACAAACTTTGCAAAGACGAGAAGAAGTGATCAATCTCCACTATACGCCGACCATTCACACTGCTTGTGCGCTGACTCTGTGTCTGGTGAACATTGCCAGTATCGAAAGATGAAGATCGACTGGGTGTAACAGCGGCAGTGATTGGAACGGGACTTGCTCTGGAACCGGCAAGCTCGTCACAACCTGAACTGCAGGGGACTACATTATCTACCTCAGCTGAATCAGCAAATGACGAATTTGAAGGACGAATTTCGCTTGTGCTCGAAGCGAAACAAGCATTCCGACCGGCATCAGTTACAGTTTGAGGAACAACACTACCACCAAAGGTTGAGCCTACAAGGGTATCTGCGCGATGTGGAGTCGTCGAAGTGCAACGATCACTGGGAACAGCACGGCTGGAGCATCCTGCATTACCAAAATCTCTCAAATCCGCAGGCTCCGTCACATGCCTGCCTCTACCACGTAAATTCGCAAAGTCCTTCTTCTTACGTTTCCGTTGTCCGTAGACGTGACTTCGAGCCATAATGGGTAAATACTATGAACACGCAGAAAACACACAAGGACAGAGAGCAAATGAACAGGACAAGAAAGTGAAAAAAACGCGTAACTTAGCCACGAATTGGTCACTTCAGGACGAACCGCCGAAACCACGGACGCCGATCAGCTGCTGCGCAATACGCGGATGGTTACGAGCGGACTACGTTCGGGCGCTGCGAGCGGACGGCGCCACCTTCCGGAATCAGTGGTAAACGCCTTGGATGCATGCCTGTACTCACTTTTAATTCTTTTTCGGAAAAACAGAATGCTAAAAACACACAAAAAACGCGTCATTTGAATCCTGAAACATGTCCCCAGTTAACCTCAGAAGCGGATTGTTTTTATTTGCTTTCATTTATTTATTTGGATTTTTTGAAGCTGTAGCGACAAAATTCATTTCTTTTTCTTTTTTAAAAAAAATTACAACGCTAGAGCGATATTTCAGTTCCCAGAGTTAAGATGTCTTGACGTCACCTTTCCGATGAAAGTTTCCGCATTCCGATCTGTCTCGTAGTTCAGCCACAAAACCTATGCAAAGTTCACATAGAAAACAGAGGGGTTCCCACCTTCAGGGGTCCGTAAAAAAAAATTACAACGCTAGAGCGATATTTCGGTTCCCAGAGTTAAGAGATCTTGACGTCACCTTTCCAATGAAAGTTTCCGCAATCCGATCTGTCTCGTAGTTCAGCCACAAAACCTATGCAAAGTTCACATAGAAAACAGGGGGTGGTATGTCCTCTTAATCTGTAAGTTTGAATGGCTCAGTCACCCTCCCAGGTGTATATCGCTCGCTGAGTGACCCCTGGTTCGCCAATCCCGAACGATGCGCAGCTACCCACACTCTTAATTTTTCTACTCCCTTTAGGGTGTAATCCGGGTGTAATTGGGGTGTAAACTGATTTTTACTCCCATATTACACCAGCTCGAAGGAACACCCTCGGATGAGGGTGTTAAATGGGTGTAATAAAAACTTAACACCTTATTTACAACATCCACTCAGCTTGGGTGTAAAAGAGGCGTAGTGTAACGGGCATAGAGCTTTGTACATGAACTGTATGTGTCTTTTGAAAGTACAATGACATGCTTCATGCTCCTTACAGATGCATACAATGGGGCACCTCGCTAGAAATTTTGAGTCTACACTCTAAATCGTGTGACGAACATCAGCCGGTTAAAAAAGTTCCCTCGGAAAGTACAGCCGGTAAACAGCCGTAACAGTTATCAAATAGCAAGCACAGCGATCCCAATCGTCAAATATGTGTGTCCTACTGAATAATATGTGTGCCTACTGAGCCGTGTACGCATGTGCGTATCGAACATTCTTGTGCGTGTTGAATAATGCGTGTGCAGGCTAAGTATGTGTGCCTTCGCTGGAGCGTACTACGTTGCTGCGCGCTCCCGCCGTGAGGAGTGACGTGGCACCAGTGGCACGTCGTATTCTTCCGCAGTGTATTCCTCGCTGCTTTCCTGCGTGTTGTGTGCTGTGCAACCTCGCGTTTGAGAAGGATGACAACCTTGTTTTTTCAGTACAGGCTTAATGTTTGCTTAAGATAAGTCAACCTAGCTGGGATTCCACGTACGACGCCCGCGTTTTACTTGTGTTTAACCATCGCAGTACATTCTGTTGCAGACAGTGGACGCATTGCAAATGGCGGCAGGAGGATCGGCTACATCGGTGAAGTGATGATGTGTACCAGAGAGTCGAACCGAAACGTTTATCGGTTCGGTTCGGGTTTAGGTTCGACAATAAGGGTTCGGTTCCGGTTCAGCTCCAGAAGGCAACTATAATGGTTCAAACCGGTTCTTTTCAAACGGTTCGGTTCACGAACCGGTTCAGGGGCCACGGGTGCGAATGAAGCACAACAGGCAGGTTAAAGCAAACTTCCGTTTGTGTGGTACAGTGCTTGAAGTGGACAGGAAGGCGTCAACAGGAAGGCGTTCAGGATTTCGAAAGACTTTGTGCGATATCAAAGACAAGATTAGTACTGCTTACAAGAGGAGCATAGCCATGAATTACCGCCTTGGGTTGACTGTCCCCGCACATAGCTCATGCATGTCGCGGGGCTTAACTCACCCACCGCGTTGTTTTCAGAATCTCGCCACGAACAGGCGCCAGGAACATCTCGCCAGTCAACCAAGCCTGCTACCCTGGCCTAAGTCCTTTAAGTGATAGAAATAATTCATTACCAGTCGGAGTCGTGAATACACGTTAATCAGCAAACGACGCTTCATGGTAGTTGGATTGCAATGGTGCGATCCTGAGCTCGGCGTCTTTATGTAAAAGGCGCGTTATTGTGTCAGCACTGACCGCCGCCGTGCTACCATGTCACCGTTAGAGTGAAGTGTCTGTAGAACAAGCAAGTACAAACAGAGGGTTCGACTCATTTTCGACCCACTGCCGATTTTTAAATACGATGCCAACATTGTTGTTTTTGCTTCTTTTATTTCAAATCCACAAAGAAACCCATCTTGGCATGTTCTTTTCATTCTGACCAGCATGAGGGTGGCTGGCGCTTTACTTTCTAATACCCTAGTCGCGCGGCAAACTTAATGCATTAAACGGAATGACAGTAACTTCACCTCCTAACCAACCATCATCTCGAATGACACCATTCTCTCCCCTGATTTCTTGAAAACAGTAGGCGTACGCCTTTTCTGTTACAATTATGTCGTGCATAATTGTGACAAAAAAGATATATAGATACATGTGTATGTCTTAGACATTAGTAGTCCTAACAGTTTTCAGTTACTATCTTTGTTGTTGTTACTTCGTGACTGGAGAAAATCCAGATCATTCTTGCAGGGCACGACTTTTTCGGCAAGCAAAAGGAAGTCCACGAAACTAATAAATGAAGAAAAAAGAGGAAAAATAGTTTTTACGTTCATCCACAACATGCAAAGTTCCGCACTTAATTCCGTGTGAACCGTTATTTGAACCGGTAACCGGTATTTTTTTACCGGTTTAGTTCCGGTTCAGCTCCAAGATGGCGTCGACTCTTTCGGTTCGGTTCAGTTCCGGTTCGGCCAAAAATAACGGTTAATAACGGTTTTCGGTTCGGGTTCAGGTTCGGTTCGACTCTCTGGTGTACATTACAAGCGAGGCTAATTGTATTCTTTCGTTATAGGTGCACGTGGGACTGTATCAACTTCAAGGACGTGAGTCGCAAAATGCTGTACTATTCTAGCATTCACGTTTGAACAATACCAGCGTGATATTAAGTTCGGTTTCTTCACAGGTAGTTTCCTGTCTCAACGGTCACATACACGCGTGCAAAACTGTAACTGCTTCGCATCGAAGTGTGTATGGTGCCACTAGCTTGGACAATTGTTCATCGGCCATTTCGTTTGAGGAACTGTCGTGTTCGTCACTAAGAATGATCTTGGTTGAGCTGTGCAGTGCCTGTTCGGAGTTCCGAGGACTGTGTGTTCGATGTTTGGAGTATTGCCTGGTTCATCGGAGGTTGTCTGTCCATGCAACATGTGCTCCATATGTGTGTGTTGGGATTAGTGAACCGTGTATGCTTTCCATTCGGCCAGCGATGATGTACGGGATTCAATTTAAAGGTATGTGCACGGCAATAAAATTTGGTGTTTCAATTGGGATGTCCTTGGTGCATTTTCTTTTTTTTCTTTTTTTTCCAAACGTGGAGGTCATTTTATGTTAGGGAACCCGAGAGGCATAATGTATCTCGCGTATTAATGGGTACAAGTATTCCTTTAATACGTAAGGTACACTGTGGCTCCTGGTGTCAGCAGGGGTGTCGTACCAGTTGTTTCAGGGGGCATAGAGCACCGGCAGCTTTCGCAGGCCTCTTGAAGTCATCTAGCGCATTGTTTGAGAAATGTGCCAGTTGATCAGGCGGCACCTATCCGTCACTGCGTTTAGAATGTATATTGTACTGCTTGTGACGTACTTGTCTGAAATTTGCAATTGAAATTGGGGTGTGCAATTCTACAACATTTCGCTCTTTGTCCTTTCACACGGATTTACAGTTTGCAGCTGCTGGCAGCTCAGAAAACTGAAATTTCGTGCTGCGTACATGCGCAAACACCCTTTTTTTTAGGGTGTAATCCTGCGCACGGTGTTCACGTACACCCTTAAGGGGGTGAGTTATGACACTTCTTGATTACACCCCAAAGGGTGTTTTTCGCCCAACAGAAAACACCCTTTTTCTGGAGGGTGTAACCTCTCCTAGAGGTGTTCCCATACACCCTTTAGGGGGTGAGTTATGACACCACCGGATTACACCTAAAAGGGAGTAAAAAAATTAAGAGTGCAGGGCCGACGAGCCGCAAACACGGCGAAACACGTGTCCTCTGGTGCTGTCGCATCGTTCAATGAGTATCTGTTTCTCTACGTGCAGCCATAGAAGCCATTTTAATCTGTAAGTTTGAATTTCAAACACGTCTAGCATCATTTACCTATTTTTTTAGTGGCTTTTCCCCGCTCTTTATATATATATATATATATATATATAGATTATATAGAATATATATAGACATTCGTCATATATTGACGAATATATATATATATATATATATATATTCGTCAAGGTAGGAGTATATTCATAGATGCGGAGCAATTTATTGGTGTTGGTGCATGGAGAGCAAATGTGGTAAACAAATGTGTTGTGATGAAGAACATGCTGCTGTACAAGGGAAATATCTGTTGCTGTTACTGGTGCGCTTTGTATAGGAGGTGGTTCTTTAACTTTTTTTTGAAATATCTATGTACTTACTTACCAACCGAATATCAGATGGTAGTGAGTTCCAAAGACGGGAAGTGTTGTAGGCAAAGGAGAAGCATCCATAATTGGTACGTATAGGGGGAACGTGTAACGTTTGTGTTAATGTGCTTCTTGTACGTACAATTGGTTGCAGAGGTGTTAGTGTTATGGAGTCTATTGCAACTAGGTTATTTATAATTTTATATGCTAATTGAAGTGATCTGAACGCAATATATTTCTCCATAGTTAATATTTGAAGAGTATCATAGGCGAATGCTATGGGGTGATGTCTGTTAAGAAACAGTATGATTCGCAAGGCATTATCTACGATGGTTTCGACAGGCCGTATAGATGTTTTATATGTTAGTCCATAAATTGTTATGCCGTATGATATGTGAGAGTGTACAAATGAGTTATAGATCATTAGTAACGTCTTAGTGTTAAATATGTATCTCAAACGATATAGAATGGGGATGTATGCCCTGATCTTCTGACAGATAGAGTTAATATGCTTTTTCCATGAGAGGTCATGTTCAAATATGATGCCGAGAAATTTGGAATCGTTAACTTTCTGTAGTGCTTTGTTGAATATCTTCAGAATGAATGTTGTGTGTAATTGTGTTTCTTCCAAAACGCTTAATCAGCAACGTAACTTCGACGTTTGTGCAGTATCTTTATTTCAATGTTTTCGCCGTACTTCAACAGTTGCGTAGAGTTACAAGTACAGTGTGATTGTGTCTCCAAAGCAATTTGCGCGTGCTACACTGAAGAAATGTCGCAGTTACGTTGCTGATGTGGGGTTTGGCAATCAATTCTAATGCAATGTTGCAATAGCATTGCTCACAAAACAGTGCATCAGCGACCTAATCTTAGCGTTGCAGCACTATCATTATATCAATGTGTCTGCTGTATTTCGAAGGATGCGTAGACTTCACAGTGTGATTCTCTTGCGAGAGCAACGTTGCACATGGTACATTGAGGAAACGACGCAGCTTATAAATGTTACCTCTAGGCAACGTTTTAAACATTGTAGCAACATCGAAACAAACATATTGCTGCAATGCTGCACGTTTTGCATGTAGCATTTCCGAGGCACTTGCTCCGAGTGCTCCAGTAACACAATGTTTGCACGATCTTGTTTTATCTGTAATTCCCAACAATAAACAATGAATGAAATCTTCGGAATTTCCCGTGACGTTCACCCATCATTTGTCAGCTTGTTTTTGATGACGTGTTCAAACTTTGCGGCATCGTTTCATGCACAAATGGAATGTTACCACAATGCATGTAGTTCAATGTTGGTGCAGCATTTTGAGACTATGCATTTTAGAAACATTACGATTGTGTTGCTCAGCCAATGTTTCACGTGCCGCAGCGAGGTAACATTACAATTAGTGTGACCATTATCGGGAAAATTAATTCAGACTGGGAGAGGCATATTCTGGGACAACACTGCGGACGTACCATGGGAGAAGACTATGGACAAAAGGATCGAGATGTGGGAAACATAATCTTAAAGAAAATTAATCCGACCGAGAACTTGAAATTAATTACAATCCATTCTTACGCACGCGTGAATGCGCGCTGACCCTCGATATGGTGTTCTTCCATAGCATCAGAGGGGGCACAGCCCTTGAGCCCTCGCGTGGCATAGTGGTTAGAATGATCGCCTTCCGTGCAAAGACAGGGAGGTAACACGGGTTCGAATCTGTCTGTGCTGTCTGCGGTTTTCCCAAAGCTTCTCAGTAGACTTTCATGACGAATATCGGCACCATTCCCCTGAAGCCTGCCCAGGAGCAGGACGGTCACTGAATATGTAAGCATACTGTGTTCACTTGCACATATATCACAAAGACTCTAGTGCCCCTCGGGCATTGCTTTTGTAACGATGCCACACTGTAAAGTAACTGGTCATTGGCAGTGTTGCATCAACATTACAATATTACATTTTTTGCAATATTGTTGCTGTAATATTGCTGCAAAATAACGAAGCCGGTCTTTAACAATGTCACACCAGCATTGCAGTGTCACATTTCTGCAATGTTGTTTCGATAACATTGTTACAGCATAACGAAAGCAGTCATTAGCAACATAACATCAATATTACAAGGCAATATTGATGCAATGTCACTGCAACCATTAAGCTGACTGGGTGGGTATGTCTTATCCCGAAATTTGTTTTTTTATTAAACAAAGATATCAAATTCTGCTTCAAAACACTTTTCAGTAGAAGGCTTTTTTGCCTGACTTTTTCAGCTCGTTTTAAAGAAAGGATTCGAAAGATTCGTGGAACCTTTGTTGGATTCGGATTGGAGAAATTCTGGATTTGTCCCATCTCTAAAAGTTACAGAACCTTGGAGCTGAATTGGAACTGATCCATTAAAAGAAATATGGTTCAAATATTGGTTCGCACTGGTGAACTTGCCAGCTGTGGCAGATGTTTACATTATTCTATAAAGGCAGCGGCTGATCAATGCCATCTACTTTAGTGTACCGTTTCCAAAGAATATAAAATCAGATTGGATGTTTAATCTAACGGCACCAAATTATCTTTTCCCGTGCAGAATGTATAGAACCAACCTAGTTACCTGGGTGGACGTTTTGCGACATTTCACAATCGCAGATAAATTTTGCAGGAATGAATTGTCTGAATCTTAGGCGCCCATTCAAATTCGTCTTACTCGATCATTCGCAGATGCTACCAAGAGAATTCGTAACGGCAGGTACAAAGGTCGACACACTGACATGAAAATAGTTCTCAGGGTCTGCCCAGCCTTGTACCAGCAAGCCATGTTTTGTATGGTAATGTTGTTCCCTAGGGCTTCCATTGTTCACACATCATTTTAGAACCTATCAGTTTGGTTCACCTCCATAGACGTCCTGGTGTGGCCCATTAATTTTCACCTTTCTGAATAATATCTTCCATTTTTTTCCATGATAGCTCCTAAATCCTGGGCCCGCTTGCACGAGCGTTGAGGCTATTCCTCAGTGCTGCCCTTGGTAGCTTCAGTAGTGCTTTTTGCATAAGGTACTGCATTCGATGCTTCTCTTTCGTAGAGCACTGGCAAAGCCACCGAGGGCACCACTGAGGAATTGCTTCAATGTTTGTGCAAGCGGGCCCTGATCTGCCTTTTTACCACTTTGGCATGCACTTTACTTTGTGACATAAATAGAGCTCACTTCACGGAAATAGTGATGACAAGGGCAAAAACAGATGAAACACGTATGACGAGGTGGAAAAATTCACTAGCAAAGCTAATTACAGTTTAATATGTATGTTTAGTTGACATAGCTTCTTTGTACAAATGATTGTATGTGTTTACAGGGACACAGTGTATATTCAGTTTCAGAGAAAGTGTGTGCCTTACATTTACAACAAATTGGGCCTGAACAATGTCACTGAGAAAGATTACTGGCACGAAACACATGTAGAACGTTGTTACTCTAGGTCATGTTCTGAGACACGAATGGTGCTTGTTGACCATACTCTGGTCAAGTTGGCTTTTGCCGTTATTACATTTTTGAGCATGTGGTGGCAATGATGGCTTTTGTAGGGTTTGGTTTACAGGGTACAGGTTTCAGGCGGTGAGGCCGGCTTGCCGGCCTAATGTGAGGGGAGGTGTGGTTTTTCCCAAGACGAAAGAGCAAAAGACAGAAGAGCACTGGTTGTCCAAATTGTTTATCTCTTAGCAGATGTCCCTGAGTGCCTAAAAAACTGCAGTAATGAGCAGAGCTGTGAGCAGCTAATTATGAAGAATTTACTGCAACTAGTTACATTTTTAGTTCGCAACCATCAGCAGTAAGTTTTTCAGCGAACACTGAAAACAAGGAACTCCAGTACTGTTTGGTCCCAGATGCAAAGTCCCAGGTCAACACAAGAGTTGAAGTTACACAAATTAAACATTCAAGGTGACATAAGGGGAAAATATTTACAATGATTCTGAAAATATCAGCAAAAAACAATGACACAGTGTAGCAAAACAACAGGAAAGATTGCTTTGAAGCGGCACTGAAAAACACATTATGCACAACTACATTTGATACAGAGCTATTCAAAGCCTTATTATATACTAGTGAGATCATCCGATTGTTAGTGAAGTCCCAGATTGAAGGTCACACATGACCACAAGAGTCAAAGCCATACAAACTAAACATTCATCACACAAGGAAACAAAAAGGACAACCAATCTTAAAATACAAGCAAAAAGCACAATGATACAGCATAGTAAAACAAAAGCTAAAGAAAGACTACTTTGACGCTGCATTGGGAAACACGTTTGGCACAACATTTGATGCAGAACTCAATGAGCTCAGTTCTAGTGAAATCGCTGCATTGTTATGCAAATCCTAAGTTCAAAGTGACACATGATCCTTTCCTGTGAGCATCTCATACCGTGTGCTCACATAGGTTGCCTCATGCAACTTATACAAATAAAGCAGGTCATGAAATTCCTTGAAGTCGTGAGGGCCCTCTATCAATGTCACATCCTTTGTGCACCTAAGAAGATAGGCATGGTAATGCCCATCAAAAGCAAGAGTCTTTAGCAACTTTGCACATACAAACACATGCTGCTGACAAAGAGCAATAGCTGTCACTTGTGCGAATTCTGGCAGGCCATCATCATACACCTTTACAGGGACGACGCACCCCACTCGAAATGTCCTGCTTGCTACAGTTACTGCCTGGACAGTGCTGACACCACAGTTGTGCAGACCTAATACTTCGAGCCTTTGTTGCACAAGTTGTGGGACATCACTGAGAGAGGATAGCTTGCTTCCAACTGTTACTATACCTCATCATGTGGGTGTGCAAGGTGATACATTTGGTTCATCTGGTGCCTGAGGCTGAGGGACCTACATACATTAATAAAATTGTGTGTTTTCCTCACTAATGACTTGAAATATTGGTGTCTGGCCTCGAAACGGATACAAGACAGCTTTGACAGTGGCCCATAAATTAGCATTAAACGAGGATAGTGCACCAGATAGTGCATCTTTGGAATGCAGTTCACGTCAGGAAAGGCCTCGTGAAAAGGTGAGTAAAAGTCTGTGATCTGAGTCTGCAAGAAGGGAATAGTATGAGCAGTTACCTGCGGGGCACACATAATGTCCACCACCACCCTTAGGATTAGGTACACCTGGCACGCAGCATTGTTCTTTGGGATAAGATCTGCAACCAGAAATGAAAAGTAACGAAAGAGGCACCACTTTTCCGCGGCTGACCCCTTTATGCCAGCGTCTTTAAATACAGAGGCATACGATGTGGTTGGAGGCCTAGACTTTTTGTCGTTTCCTTGAAACTGAAATTCTTCAAGCCTTTTGTTCAACACAGAAAGGGATACAATGCCATCCCGAATCAGACTCCTCATGACATGCTTTAGGACAAATGGCACAACACCCTCAAATATGTCATGCATAACATCAGGAGGCAGGCACTTTGTCACATCGAAAGTGGTCAAGGGACTCATACAGCTTTCTCCACGTATTCCATAGACAGATGACAAAGAGGGATCGTCCTTGAAAAGCGAGACGTGCCGAGCATGCGATTCTCGTGACCTCAGTGTGAATTCATGCTCTTGCCATTTAGCGGTTATATGAGATTTGTGGGCCATGCAGAACCTGCAAATTAGTCCACTGGAAAAGCACTCTTGAAACGCACCTATCTGGTGTGAGGCAAGGTGATCTCCAGAAATATAGAGGACAGAACCATAAATTTGTTCGCCACACACAAAGATCCCCTCAGTCTCCATCTTTTTCAGATCATTCAGCAAAGGTTTCATTACTTGTGTGAGACCGTGCTTTTTCACCAAGGAACATTTTGCAAGTAACACAAGGTGTTTGTCCTTAACTTTTGATCTGGCACTAAGAGGGCTGTTTAGAATGGTACAATACCCTGCCAGTATTTTGTGCTTTCCCCTTTTGCTTCCAATGGGGTTGCAAAGCTCGAAGTCATCAAAGTACAGCTGGAGGGCTACTCTCTCCCTGCCATTCCCACTACCAAAAAAAGGGTGTGTACGAAAATAGCTTCCATCTGTCACATCCTGTGGTAAAGAAGAATCATGTTCTTCATAATCCCCAAAGTCAAGGCCATGTGCCCTTGCGAGTGCTGAAATAACATCAACAATGGACACATATTGAAATGTCTCTCCAACGCTTTCTCCCTTGTTGTCGACAAACGGAATGGTGACAGGAGGGATATAGTCGAATTGGACTTTCCAGTGCTTTTCTCGTCTCCACTTAGAGGAAAGGACACTGAGGTCATCAGCTTCCACACTGCTTAACTTCTCCCTGAACGCATCTATGTACTGGATGATGTCGTCAGAAATTTCGTTAACTGTTGCTTCTGGTAACTGTGTTTTCTCTTTCCACTTTAAAAGCAGTCTGGAAAGTTGGTTGATAGGATTGCATACAGAGGTACTGGAAGAGCAAATAGAAGGTGGCTCTTCCATGTGACCAGTATCAGAGGCGGTAGGAGGATCAGTAGAGGAGCCAGCAGCAGACCCCACAAAAGTTTCCAATTCCGGGTTGTCGTCATGCTGTCGGATGAAGAGGTGACCATAGTGGCGTTTCACATGCTTTCTAAAGGATGAGTAGATCCTGAAAGTCTTTGCACATCCTTCAAGCGAGCATCTCCAGTTCGCTTCATGGCTGTGCCAAGTCGTGAAATGTCTCATGAGTGCCCTCAGTGACACAGCTCTCTGGTTGCACTTAGAACACACGTGGATCTGTGCACTTGCCATCTGAAAATAAAAAGCAAGCTACATTGGCTGCAAGGCGTTGCATACACACACAAAAGCTCAAAACCCTGATCACTGTTTCCTGAAAGAACCACCTAAGAACTAAGTGTGCTAAACACAGTGGCGTACCCAGATCTCCAAGGTAGGGGGGGCTCGATAAGAAAACCCGCCCCACTTCCGCCTTCCCCCCCTCGGATATTCCTGGGTCCACCAACATACACATTCTATTGCCAGCTGGCTATTGCGCACACCGCAAGGTAAGAGATGCAAATGTAGACTGATTTGAACGTTCACAATGCGATTACATGTAGGCTGTTATGACCAATGAGGCCCTGTCACCAGATTGGAAGTACTTTGATACGCTCATACTTTGAAAGCCATTCAAGAGTGTGGACAGACGCAGGAACTGCAAGAACTTTCGCGATCGTCACACTGGTCCCCCCTCTCATATGTTATTTTCTCCTCGGATTTGCACGATTTGCGAGGGTCGGCCCGTGGCAGGTAGGGGGGGGGGGGGCTCGAGAGCCCAAAATATCAATGCCCTAGACTTGGACGTCACAGAACAGCGACTTCCATTATGTTAGACATGAGGCCCAGACATCCCTCGACGAACCTGCATTGCAATACGCGTACTCAATTGGTTCAGGAAAGCAAATGTGCGCTCAATACTTTCACCTCTACCTAATGATATGTGGTGTCTTTTGTTTCGTCTGTATACGGACGTACCTTGTTATGGTGAACGACGTGGGTCAACAGGATTGGGCTCAATTCACTCCACGTTCGAGCTGTGACAGAGGCCGGATTCACCTCTGCGTCGTCAATTCCATTCGTTCAATTGTCGGCCTACATGCCGTGCAATGCGGCTGTCACTGCTGTCAGGAAGCTCCCAAGAGAAGTCACGGAAACATGTAGATTGTAGACACAAACAGTGGCCGACTGCAACTGTAGTTTTGTAACAATGCCGCCACAAGGCGTGCAGCAGTATTCTGACTGCGCTGCGGTACAGTTGTTCTAGCTGCGGGCTGCGGCTCCACGGCGCCGCTTTCATGCCGCCGCCATACGTGCCGCCGTCTGGACATCTTTCGTCGGATACGAAAAATTTTTAGAGTGTATTTTACTCATTCTACGTTCTTAGCTGCGGAACTCTAACTCATGCCCTTGTCGGACAACTATGTTTGCCTTTGCCTCGGCGACGTCGCTGCACTTGTAATAGCATAACAAATAGGTGAATACAAATAAAAATACTTCGTAATGGTTTTTGTGTTGGTTTGATTTCTTTTGGCGGCTTTTTTCTTTTTTTCAAGAAGAACACTATTTCTCCGTTGGCATACATTGGTTTAGAATGTTTATTAAATCTACTGCGCAACAACTACTCTCAGACCTTCGGATGTAATGCTTTACCATCGGAGGTCAAAATAGACGCTGAATTCGTCTTGTAATGTCATAATTCCTTACATTAGCAACAGTATGGAGACTTACTCGTGCAACCATAACGGAAATATCCGTTGTTAACGATACAGGTTTCTGCTATCTGTGTCACATGTATTTTGTTCACTGTGATGCTTGCTTAGGGAAACTGCGCGAGTGAACTATAACCAGTAATGAACAACTCCAACGCTTTATAAGCAAGTCATTTTATTGATGAATAATCTTGGGTGAAACCGTGCAACGTGCGGGTCACCAATAAATATCAAGCCCTGCGCTCGTTCTTTTAAACAGAGCGAGAAGTACTTCGCCATACTTTGGAAGATAATCCTCCCTTGTGGGTGTAGGAAAGAATGGGGAGCCGGAAAAAATATCCGCGGAAAAAAAGTCCCCAGAAAAAACGTCGCCGGAAAAAATGTCCCCTGTGGAAAGGCTACCGGGAGCTCCCGAAAGAAACAAAATAAGGGTGTTGAGGTTAGCATCGCATGGTATTTAGACGGCAGTTTGTTGCAGCACGTTTACTCAGCATCCTGTCATTGTTAATGCTTATTCTGTGCTGTGAAATGAGGGTCAAGTTCAACGTATTTCCAAGCAATAAGCAGAAGGTCCCTGTGGAGAGGTCACCCGGAGTTTCCCCAAAAAACAAAATGCAGAAAGTTGGGCTCGTTGATGGGATAGCATACTGCAATATTAGTGGACATAAGGTACAGACAGAACAGGCGTCAGAACAGAACGTGCGACTGAACAGAGCGTGGTGTTGAGGATACGATTGCATGGTATTTAAGCCGCATTTTGTTGCCGTACATTTATTGACCGTCCTGTTATTGCTGATGCTTATTCTGTGCTGACAAGTAAGGGCCAACGTGTTCCAAGGAGTAAGTTGAAGGTAACCCTGTTCACAATTACCGTCTAAGGATTCATTTGCTGTCGCATTTACATGGTGATGCTCACACAAGTCTGCTTTAATTTATCTGTAGAAGCAATAGGAATACCGCCAAAAAAGCGTGTAAAGCTATCGAGAATTGTTAATCAAAAAATTAATTAATGGGTTTTATCGCTTTTAAAGTGTGTAAAGCTGACGACAGTGAACCTACAAATGCGGCTTCGGAATCTTTGTATGCAGTACACACCGGGAGAGAAGAGCCCTTTAGAAATTACTTCGCGGCATTGGACGGACGATACGGTTTTAAAGGTCAGCTACGCCGATTTCCCGATGTGTTGAAACGGTTGTGATATTCAGAACGAGCACATCCAACTGCCCCCGAAACGCACCTTCGTTTCTCAATTTTGTCTTCCAATTACGAAAATTAATTCATCAAAGAAACCAAAACAAGCCATGGGCGCAGCCATTTTTGTGACGTAGATGGGATAAACATGCTCCATCTACGTAGATAGAGAATCGTGCGTCTGATTGGATGAAAGCTGAGGCTTTCTCTGACTTCCCTGGCGTCTTCTCCCGTTTGCGAGGAAATCCAGTTATGGCCGCCGGCTACGATGAGCGTTTCGTCCGAGGTAATCCCGAGAACTATTGAACGATGGAAACAACAACCGCGAACTCACCTCAACATCATTTTCGGCGTGAAATTATGATTATGTGCTGGAGAACTTCGCAGTTCAACCGTTCAGCTGCCATTCACGTCAACCCGTTTGCTGCTTTTACTACAAGTGCAGGAATGAGAGCGATTGAGCAACAACGTGAGACTTGGTGATCGTTTGAGCATATACCTGCAGAGGACTGGTCTTCAAAGAAAGAAGGCCGTATTTCTGCCCATGCACATCGTGCGATTGCCAGGCTTGTTACACGAGATACATATATTGTGCAGCATCATAGCGCGACTGCAATGAACGACGTAGGAGTGTATCTTGACAACTCGAACTGCACTCGTTGAACCATTCGTGGGTTATATGAAAGTGCTCAATAGAGTTGCCCCGCACAAAAACTGTTGGATGTAGTTTTGTAGTGTGTTGTTTATCTCGTAGAGCGCATCGCGGCATGTAGGTCGAGAGCCCTTATACGTATTTTTTGCATGTTTACTCGAGTGTGCGCATTGTTCTATACCACACAGGCCATATTTCATTCATAATAGTTTCGCAAATAAACACGTACGGGTCGATCTCATATTGCTTTTGAGTTAGGCATAGTGTCTTCAGATCAGGGTATGTGTATCCTGTTTGCTGGGCCCAACAGATGTTATTAAGGGTAGTGTAACATTTCCCACTTCTTGAACCATACTAACATTGCCAGAATAAGGAACATTACACTGTGCTGTGTATTCCACACTCAGTTGTCTCGCGACGTAAACTCCCAATTATTATATTAGGTACTCCACATGTTCAACCAGTCAGCACTTCCCATATCCTATTTTTTTTAAACATGTGCTTAAAATTCCACAACTGCCACTCAAGTAACTTTGCCACCAAATTAGTTAGTGACAAAAGGTATATGTACTTTATCACAAATTTAATAACCTTGGTGGAAATGGTTGATGGTGTCCGCTGCCTTGTACGGTGCACTTCATAGCAAAATACACAATAGTCCAAATGTTTTCCTTGTCCACAAATGCCCTGTCAAAGCTGAAAGACTCTTTATCAAAATGGGGAAGCGGGCTTGCTTGTCCAGAGAAACAAATATGAAACTGCAGTGCACAACGTAAATAACTGCATGCTCAGCAACTAAGGTTGGTGATGCCGAAGACCTAATATTTCTAGGTTAAAAGGAACAAAGGAGAAAAGACCACTGCGGCGTATTAATGTTGTTTCAAAAGTATAACACCACAAAATTTGTGAGAGTCAGTTGGTGTATTTAGTTATGTTGGTCGCCTCCTGCACCAATTTTTAATAAGATTCAAATGCGTTGCTACCAACCAGGACCTAAGCTTGACCTATGATCTAATAATAATAATAATAGTATCTATCTATGACCTATATGGACCCTCACCACTAGTTTGGTCCAGGTTTCACACGTGGCTTCTAGTGAAATTCGAAGCTGCTTTGTAGAGCTGACAGGAGACTTGCAGAGTAGGGAATTTTTTATTTATATTTTCCATAGAACATGTAAAAAACAATGTGCTGTACCAACTGTATTCAAAGAAATACAAATATACTTTGTTTTAGCTATGTGCATATTAGCAGATTACAGGTGACCGATGACACACAATGGGCGTCAAGGGTGAGAACACAAGAACACTACCACTGCAGGCACTGTCCTGAAATTCTAAGTCACCATTTGTCAAAAAGCAATGACCACGCACAGCCTAAGGATCATATTTAGCTCCTTCCATTATTCTTTTTATTGACAGCATGTTGGCTGCCATCCAGTTCATGAAAGTGACCCTTATCGTTGAAAGAACGGTTCAACAGCAAGCGAGCTGGTGATAGTGTCCATGATGGAGAAACCTGAAGAGGAGATACAGGAAGGGACATAAACACGCTGTGTTGAGACATTGTGTATGTCCCTTCCTATCCCTTGTCTCAGGGTTTTTCGCTATGGACCTTCATGATGTTTCCTTCCGGAAACTTGACATATTTTTATGTAGAATTGTGAAGGTACAGCTAGGTGCTGTTAGCAAATCACACAGTACTTTTCTTGAAACAAGAATCCATAGAAGGTACACAATCATCTTCAGCATTGCACACATCTATGGGACGTGTTAATCACTTTGGAATGTCACAGACAGGTCATGGAGGCCAGTACATGATTAGTGGTGTTGAACAGACAACTATTTCATATTTTAGGCACAAAAAGCAGTTTTGGCACCTGCATGTTGAGACAGATGTATCTCTACATACTTTGCCATGACACAAATATATGAAGCAACAAATGTACTCTCTAGTTCATTATTGTTATTAGTCAACGCTGCCAAAATGTGGGAACACAGTCTTTTACCACCTACACTCTTCAAAATGACCTTCACACACGACACATTGTAGGTCAACGAGACTCCAGAATGATGTCCTCTCCCTCCCCATTAGCTGAAAACATTTTTCTACAACCTTGCATAAGGGGAAGTTAGTACAAGAAACGCACACATTCCTTTTTTGAGCAAATTAGTATTCAGAGCGTTACCATACTGTGGTAGGCCTGCAGTGCATACGTGGTACAGCACACACTGTAAAAAATTTCACCGTAGAACATGTCCCCCATTCTAATGACAGTCTTCTCCAGTTTTTCAAACTGCCATTTCCCATAGTGCTTTATGGTATGACACAGTATTTCTAAATCTTTACTGTAGTTTACTGATTGTAGCAGAAAAAAGACATCACTGTTCCCGATCACAGGACGCAAGCCATAAGTGCTATACGGAAACAGTACATGCTGCTCTCTAGCAGTTGTTCGTGTTTGGACATGGTATGGTGCATGCAGGGTAAATTCCATGGTGAAAATATCCAAACGTGAACAACTGTTAGATTACATGATGTAGAATGCTCTATAGTACAGTAAAACCTCCAAAGTCGGACACCCCCCTACCTCGGACAACTCCCCATGATTTCATTGCACGGGCAGGCTCCCATTGAAACTACATGGGGACGAAATTCTCTATATCGGACACCTCCCTATCTTGGAAGTAGGATAGGGTTTTCCCTGCAAAGTCGGACAAAACCCTGGCCAAATTACCTCAATATCGGCCCATCTTTGCACCAAAAAGACCCAAAATGAGCCAGTGGCCTTGACTTTTGCCCCTTTTTTCCCTATACAGGTCACAACATTTTGTTGCTTTAGTTTTTAGAGTCCAAAAACAAGTGATGTCAGTCTACATTGTAATTCTTTATGTGAGCACTTGTCTTCAGTTTGTCTAGAGCCTTTGAACGAGCACTGCACCAAAGCTATCAGAAGTGGGCTGACGCTTCAGAGACAAGTCCTTGCTGCTCGAAAAGCTCCAGAGGTAATGCCATTGAGTAGAATCTGAACGGAATTGAATATACTAAAATCAGTAATAATTATCAGTGAAGAGTGGGTAGAGGTACCACCACCAGGCACCACCACCAGGTACCACTAAGGACCTTAAATTGAAGAAGGGGGACATTTCTCACAGCTGTGATCTCTTCCATTTTTTGTTGCCGTCATATTCTGTAAATCGGACACCTCTATAAGTAGGAGACGCTTCGGCTGCACCGCGGGTGTCCAACATAGGAAGGTTTCGCTGTATTTATGTTCCGTGTCATGTGACCACAAACAATATATGCTTTTGCTCATGCTGCACAGCACAGGCGAATTGAGCTGCATGTGAGGATAATAACATGAAACCCGAGGCGCGGAGGAAAAGGCATGACTTTACGGTCTCTGTGTCAGTTGTTTCATGTTGTAATTGCGTACCAGCTGGCCTGTACCTGAGAATAGGTTTGATGCATTGTACACGCACCATACACATGCAGTATGTGGTGTGTTGTGATAGTAATGCCACTGCCAATTGAAGAATAATGCTCCAGGTGGATTCTTTCGGTACAATCTTGAACTATGCATACCAAGGGGTAGGGCATCTGCGTGACAGGTTTACCTGGAAGTAAGAATGTAAATGTTAGCTGAAGTCATTGAATAATTAACATTATCAATATACTGCTGCAGATGATACAAACAATAGCACACATGATGCTCCGATATGTTCCGCAGGAATGTCTGTGTACTCACAATATTCGTACAGCAGCTACAGAAAGGCATAAAACAAGTTTTTGTATACATGATACCACTTGAATGCAACACAAGCTTCTGCTGCACTGCCAGAGCACCACGGCGGACAGATTTACCTTACTTCACCTCAGAAAAAGTATGCACTGTTGCACACATGATGCTGTTTGAATGTCTCGAAAAACATAATTTATGACCAAAAGACATCAACTGGAAGATTTCGATTTACCTTAGTCAAAACTGAGAAAAAGTATGTGCTGTTGCACACATGAAACTGCTTGAACTGCCCTCGAGCGCTCTGGAAAAACACCTTATTTGTGACCAAAATACAACAGCTGAGCCAACATTGAATTTATACCTTACTCAAAATACACACGATTTGCTGCCGTGCATATGATACGATGATACTGCTTAAATGTACTCTGAAAGCGCTGCCACCTCAGGCATGGTTGCTCTAAGCTAGCGAGCAACAGCAAGGGTATACGAACACAAGAAGTCGAGCACAAGTGACGGAATGCACTTGATTAATCAGAAAATGAAATATCTCAGTACCAGGTGTCACTGTTACGTCAACAAAAACAGATGAACTTTGAAGGGGCGTCTGGTTGGCACTGGTGACAGCCTTCAGCTTGAAACCCAGACGGTGATAGTTGAGACGTGGAGTGCAAGCTTTTCGGTGGTGCCAGCATGCCTGCGAAATCATTTAACAAATAAGGCAATTCCAAATATGTACTGAGAATACACCCGCTGGGGCGTAATCTCTAAAGGATGAAGCAGTAACCGACAGATAGCGTATTTTTCTCTTCTACGTGATGCAATTTGCACCGCATGACTGACTTGTCTTTACGCGTCTTACCTTTATCTGCTGCCTAGTCCTGCCCCTGCAATATCCTGCTGCAGATAAGGTTGGCACAGCATCCCGGACGAGACATCTTCGGCTTCTTGTGAAACAAGTTGCGCATTGCTTCCGTAACATTCGTATGAGCCAGATGAACAGATCAAATCGCTCCTTTCGAAGGTGGCACCCAGTCGGAGTTGTAACCGATTGTTGCAGTCAATAGATTTCTCTTTCGCCTTTCGGAAAATTGTGGTTTGAAACATTGGAACTGCATGCTGAAGTGTTCTTGCAGACGGGAGCAAAACGCTCACACATTCTCGGCACGCAGCACAGAACACGAATCACACCAGGAAGTCTGTACTGGCCTAGCAAATGCTTTGCAGTCGAAGGAAGCAAAACTCACGTTCCTCGTGGGTTTAGTGAAGTCCAGAAATACACTGGCTCCCTAATAGCGAACTGTTTATCACTTCCCCAATGTGAATCTGCGCAGCAGACGGGACGGCAGAAGAAACTGGCCGGCTTGGCGGAAGAAACCAAGCCAAAAGTCATGCCAAGCCGGAGCGCGGGCAGACCACGAATGTGTCGTCGACACAGGGTTTGCGGGCCACAAGACGGGATGTCAGTGAAACTAAAAATTCACTTTTTCGGAAAACCGCGAGGAGTTGGGGATAACTATTTTGCATACATAATCAGTGTTCCCTTATGAACACATCGTGTGAGTACCATTCCATTCTGTAACACTCGAAAATCGGCGTAGCTGAGCTTTAACGTCAGCCGAACACATGTGGATCAGGAAGTACATGAATAAATCTAGAATTGCAGAAAAAAATAAAGAAATATAATGTGCGGCATTTCCTTCTACTCGCCCCACCGTTGTTTCGTGCCTATTGAGAATAATATCCTTTATTCACTCTCGAAACTTACTCTATTCCACCCACAGTTGTAGGTATGTAGTTGAATTTTACATACCTTCTTTGGTATGATCAAAAAGCCGGTGCATTGTTTTGCGCTATAATCTTACCTGAGGGGCTGGGAAAGTTGACATTTCGAGGACATTTTTTTTTCGGGGACATTTTTTCCGGGGACATTCTTTCCTACAACCGGCGTACATTGACGACTTATGCCGCCTGTTTGCCGGTCCTCCTCCCTGACACCAAAACGGGAACTTTAACTTTAGAACGGCGCTAAGACGTTGTCCTTCTGTCTGTACATCCTACCTAGGAGACTAACACCAGCCGATTTTCGCTAAATCGTATCTTGCTAAACTATGATATTTCCTCTAAACGAGCGTCATTAAAACCATGGGAGGACCTTAAGCAGGGAATGGATTTTGCTGGTTTCTGTCGTCTCTTTTCTTTCCATATTATATCGACATGCGCAGCCTACAGGCACCGTCGGCGGGCACGGAAACATTTTTTCCTGCCATGCAGGCTGGGACCAATTTTTTCCGGAACCCGGACATATCATACCATTTATGAATATGATAAATTTTATTGTTAGTCTGTTTCTCGCCGGCGTATGCTAGCGAGTCTAATCGTTCTTAGTTAACTTTTTGGCGTACTCGTTTCTAATAATGACACCGAAGTATTTAGAATAATCAGCATTCTTCATTTGCTTACACCGTAGATCTCTTTCCGACCGCCGCCATATTTTCATATTGAATGTTCTTACGTGCCTTGAGGCTCTGCTGTATTTGTCTGTATGTGTTTCGGCCCAGAAGTTTTCACTTCCTATGACGAACACAGTTTCTGGCCATTAAAACCCGGAATATTGAAGACAACAAATATTTATTACGGGCACATTCATGACTGTTTCAGTCACATATTCCACACGCAGGCACACAAAAAGATATCGCCGTCAGGCACGCAGAACCCTTCTGGGGAACGAGGTCTTAATGGGGTCAAGCTTCTTAGCAAGGGATCCCTATGGTAGTGTCCTCGTTCTACATTCGGAAACGGCCAGGGAAATGAACAAAGCAAGGTGATTCTTTCCCTCACTGGCCTCGGTCCAGGCGCTGCTCACTCGCTAAACCACAGTGTCCATCAACTCATCACAAGCGCCATGGCGATATTTTGCATGGCAATTTTGCCCACTGGTAATAGGAAGAAACTTAAGCTCGATCAGCCCACATATTCCTGCCTCCGAGATCATCTGTCCAGTCACGTTGATGTCCGCACATGCAACGTCTTTGTGAGTATAGTTTTTTTCCTGATCATTTTTATAATGAATTTATGTCAACCGTAGTTTCCGTAACTCTGGATCTCAATTTCCACTGCCTCAAAGTGGGAGAGTTATTTCCGTTCTCTCTGAAGAACTAAACCAGTTGGCTTGCCCTAACCACTTTGAATTTATTTCTGCTGTTCCGGCGCGTGCGTTCTGCTATGCCTAACGGTCGCTAGCACGTTGCATTCATCAAAAAAAGCGATTAGTTCCTATGTCGTTGCATTCTATCATAGGATGCCGACGATGATGATGACATTGGCTATGCCCTTTGTATCGGGCCGACAACGCCAAAGTTAAGCGCGTCTTAGCCGGAATGACCGTAACACGTAATGACCATTGTTTTCGGTGCAAAGCAGGAGCATACCAACATTAATAGGAGTTCGTGGTAATTGTACGTTCGTATATTTATCCACTTTGAGGTCGGGGAAATTGCAACAGGGAGTTGGCGACCGGACCGTTCTGGGTTGATCGTGTCCCTACCGTAAAGTGACCAGACGTCTCGATTTAGGCGGGACATGTCCCGCTTTTTCTGTTGTTGTCCCCTGTCCGACCAGCTGGCCTGGGGACATCATTTTTGTCCTGTTTTGACGGTAATGAACATCTAAAGTAAGAAATACTGGGATAAACAGCAGAGGCGCCAATTTCAAAGCGAAGCTCGCTTGCCCACGGCTTGTTCATCAGTCCTAGCGGAATCATGTGGCTTGATCGATCATAGCGAAATGGAAGTGTTCAGAGTTCATATGCAAATGAAATAATTCGGCAAATAGTTCGATGCGATAGCTTGCCTTGATGTTCGCAAGTGTGAGGACACACTAAAGAGGGGACCATTCAAGTCAAATATTCTAAAGAGAATATATTCAAGTAAAATAGTCACGCTAGGTAGCACGCAAAATAAATATAAAATAAAAGGAACAAAAAGGGTGAAGCAAGCATCGAAATAACGGTCCAGGGTGTATGCAAAAAAAAAAAAAAAAAGAAGAATTTGTTGACTGACAGCATCGCCTTCTCCTTGAACCCGATGTTCCGCCTTACGGTTGGAAGATTATGGTCACTTTACCCTGGGGTATCGTGAATAGTGTAACAGCGTCGCTTTCTGTTGATTTTGTGTTGCTTAGTTTTATATGCCCGTTTTATATTTAGATGTACGACGAAGGCGTAAAGGACTACGTCGATATCGACGAGGAGGAGACCCTTCCGGAAGCGGCGAAGATTATACTGCTGAGAAAACCGGAGCCGGAGATCCTGATTCCTCAGGTAAGACGCGGCACAACAGATGTGGTGTTAGAACACGACCAGTAAATGAAAAATATAAGCGGTGGAGCAGTGTTTTCGTTCTGACAAGTGTACAACGACGAACTATTCAGCATTATTTGTGCTGTATATCTACGGTGGTCGTAATTGCTCCACTTTATCGTGCAGCGGCCAATTCCCGGTAATGGCGGACATCAACAGTCGCAATTTGAAGAAAGGGTATCATGCCAAGAAGGGTGAGTAGAGCTGTCGCCTTCTTCGTCTGATAATGACCCCTGAGCTAAGAATGTTAGCCGTGTTAATGTCAATTATGTGTAATTCTTCCAGTCCGCTACTACCTGACCCGTCCATCGTAACGGAGGAAATACCATTGCAAGATCCTTATGACTACCGGCGAGTGGAGCTGCCAGCAGTCGGGGCAATGGAGGGCGCACTGCAAAGGGGAGAACCCATCAGCAGGAAGGTGCGCAGATTCGTTATCTGTGCGCTCATCCAGGCGTCGGTGAAGGTCACTTGGTGAGCGCTGACATAATTTAACGACTGTATAAGCTGTCTGGCAGCATAGCATCTACCCATTTCTTCAACTACCGATTGCAAATGGAGGAAATGACTGTACGCATTGTTCTTATCGACGTTCCTACTTGCATAAGTTTAGTGGATAATTTAATTTGATGCAAGTTGATGTGCCGTAGATTATGTTCCTAATCTCATATATAAATATCAGATAAATATGGCTTCAATTGACAGCCGAATAACATATAGCTGACGTCACAGGAAAAGGAAAGGAGGCACACTTACGGTCTTCTATTTGTCGGCGAAGAATTATAGGCTAGGTCTTTTCTGTTTCTTGTCAATGATCAGTAAGGGCGATGGCTTATATGCAATTCCCTTGCGCACTATTTTCTAACGGTTTTTGTTTTCAATTCAGAAATGATTCTTATATCCCATTTGTAACGTTCTTGGGTACCCGTCGCAGAGGCTGTACCACAAGCTCGTCGATGCGCTCTTGCTCAAGTACCCGCACCTTAAAGATCCGATAGAAACTGGCATGGTATTATGATTTTGTTCATGTAGTTTACCATATCCATGAAGTAGGCAGCATGCGTCATATGCACAGCTCACTTTGCAGGAATCGTGGAAAGAGGCGCTCAAGCGAAAATTTAAAAATGAGCGCCGGAAGATTGATACTCCCCCTCCCACTGTGGTAGAAATCAGAGAGAGGCACAGCAGGGGCGCGAAGCTGTAGTAGAAATCTATTGTAGCTGAAAACTCACGTGACCTCCGGAGCTCGACCAATGACTGAGGACTAGCCACCCTATTTTTTTTTTTTTTTATTATGTCGCCAATGACGTAAATGAAGTGTCATCCGTTTCTCTCTTACTACTTTCCTCCTTTCTGCTCTGCTTCCCGTCCTCTTTTGTTGTTCCTTTTTTTCTTCTATGCACTGTTTTTTTTTTTTTTGTTCGCGTTTGTCGGAATGCAGTGGGAGTTACAGGAATACGACTGAGCCTTGGTTGTTTTTGTCACATGAAGTATTTTATTGTGCGACATACGGTTATGCATGCAAGACGTACACAGGATGACATTAATATTGCTCCAGAATTTGCTTGAAGAAGCCTGATGATGTCGGACTGCCTCTGGCAAGGACTGCTACTGGGAACTGGAGCTCAGTGGCTGCAAGATGAAAACAATTGGTATCAGATATACGGTTATGCATGTGAAAGTTGCAATGTAAATAGAAAGAATAAAGGTGCTACTGAACGCCAAAAATAAGAACGGTGGTAGGGTTGTGAGAAGCTCGCAGTCATGGGGTGTGATGAGCGACCTTAGTACGAAAAATACCTTTTATTGCGCTACTTCACAATTATATATTCAGACCGATTAGCCTGACAATCCTGGCTTTGGCGCTACGTACAGAACAGCTACTAAGACCCGGTTTCACCAACGCCGATTAACACTTGAACCGAGATCAACGGTCCCTTAACTTGAATTTAACGCTTAACTGTGCTTCACAAAGGGCAGTTATTATTACTGAAACATTCATCACGTCACTAACTAGTGTCTGCAAAAAAGAACTGAGCGTTAACTGCAAGTTTTAGCAACGCTTGATCTTGGTTCAAAGTTAACCAGCGTTGGTGAAACCGGGACTAGGTCAACGCGTCTGACGAAACTTGTCGAGCGAAATCACCAAGAATCAGACTTACAGTACCGTCATACCTTTATACAGTACGACGTGAACGGGTATTTAATCATAACATTTACATGATATTGTTTCACGAAAAGAAATATAGTCTACCATCGTATCTGCAAAGCTACGCTGTCTGTCTCGGTCACCGCGTATTCCGGTAACTGTTAAGCAACTTATTCACAATACACGAAGTGAATGCGGTGTTGTAAGGCATCAAGCAACGACAAATGACTTACCTCTCGGCAGTCGTTGACCAGGTATCGGGTACGAGGCGGTCGGACGCTCGAATAGTTTCTACACCAAGAAGCAGAGCACAAATGTTGCGCAGGCATCTTCCCTGGCACTGTTCGAGGACGCTCACATGATACAGCTGGCGTTTTTAAACAGGAAAAATCAGAACTCATAGTCCAACACATCCGCTACACAACACGAGCCGTCCGAAACGGACGCCGGCGACTCCGTGGACGCCGGTTCCAACCGGCACAGCCGTCGCGCTGTCGCCTGTTCGAGCGCTCGCGAACAAATTTGAAAACAGCCAATCATCGCTCAGAAAACGAATTCATCCTCATGGGAACCAATCAGTAATCACTAGCCACCGGATGTCTCCATGACGTTCAATTTGTGACGTTTTCTGACGTCCGATGACGTGAAACGCATGAAGCGCCTCACTTTATCCCGCAAAGGAACTGGCGAGTTTCGGGCCCTTGGGCACAGTGCGAAGAGGATGCCTGCTGCTACTCCTGCAGATGCAAGCCAGTCTAAAGTGATACGGCTCCTTGTATGTATTTTACAATATTTAAAGCGATGTAACATCTGAAGCATTTGAGACCGGTCCCGGTCCTGTCATTCGTGAGGGGGGGGGGGGCATAGCTTGCAATAATGCACTACTGTTAGCCAGGTTAGTACCCATCACTGGTTAGCATCACTGTTCGCATCCTTACAATGTTTATATTCTGTATTGTAGGACGCAGGGCATCTCGTCCCGCAGGGCGAGACAGAGGCGAGCCTCGCGGAACACTGTATCTGGCTTCGGGAGGTTGGTTCCCCGTCTGATACAGGGGCTTATCATGATAGGTTAGCTGTTACAGCCAAAGCTCGGCACGAGCACATAAAGCAAATAAGCATGGCCGAAGTACTCAGAGTATATCCCTTCCTTAAAGATTGCACAGCGGTGAGTAGCAGCGTCACATAAGAAACTGTTTTCGTTTGTGGTTACCACCATTGTCACTTCTAAACTTGCAGGAACAAAGGATGAGGACCAGGGGCACGATTGCTGATGCAATGAAGTTTCATAATTTCTTGTATGTCTTACAGTTGCTGTTGGAGTTTGATATACTCTATCAAAGAGAAGCAGTGCTGATGATGGAGAGGGGCCTCACTGAAGTTTTCGATGTGCTAAGCAAACGTGGCACCGAAGAGGAGGTCATCGCAACTACAGGAATGCTGGGTAATGCTTCGTGGTTACTTTTAGCACTTGTTTGCTATAACATTTTAGTTATATGGAGCAAAAGCAGTGACTCACTGGAACGTATAGTTCAGAAAGGAAGCACCAAATAATGTGCAGCAGCTTGCCTGTGTATAGTATTGACCTGCTGTATGTTCAGCTTAGCCCAAGCAGATAATACAAGTAAAATACATGTTGTACATCGCGCGTACTTTTGCAGATGATACCTGGCTTTGCGCCCTACAACTTCTTGCAGGACGGTGTGGCGAAAAACTGGAAAGTCTTGTCACTGACGTGAGTCGACGCTAGGTCCAGACATTTTGCACGAGTGTTTCCATTATAATGCGTTTTTTTTCCCTTCATATTCCAGGGTGAAGTGCTTCCCCTTGGTCCAATAGTTCGACTGTCTGATGGAGAGTACGATCTCTTCGTTGACAACGAAAGGGTGTGCAGCTGCGGTACACTTTTGAAGAGTGTGGCACTCATTTTTGTGGCTTATTGGATATTCAATATCCGATACACAAGGAAGGCATGTAACCTGCTTACGTTCATTGAAAGGAGACTCTTGGGGCTGTCTGTGACAAAGCCCAGAGCAAAATGTTTGGATGTTCTGTCGTTTTTTGAATTCTATTCCAAATAAATTTGTTTCAGTGACTTCCTGTGTGATTTATCACAATAGTTGTATGCCACACAGCAGCTTCCACCTTAGGGCTGAAAATGGTCCGAGGCGGCATAAAAGTTACATCATCGTGGAGGCGTGAGTGCCATTAAAGGCTCAAAAAATGATCCCAGGGGGTGTAAACATTACACCTGTGTGGAGGTGTAATTTGCATACATTAAGGTTTAAAAATTATAGCACGGGGCTTGTAGATTATACCATCGTGGAGGTATATGTGCCATCCCTTAAGGGCTAAAAATGATCGCAGGGGGTGCAACGATTGCACCTTCGTGGAGGTATATGTCCCACACTTTATGGGATAAAAGTTATACCAGCGAGTGCAAAAGTTATACCCCTAAAGAGGTATACGAGCTACACCTTAAGTGCTAAAAATTATACCAGCGAGCACAAAAGTTATACCCCTAAAGAGGTATACGAGCTACACCTTAAGGGCTAAAAATTATACCAGCGAGCGCAAAAGTTATACCCCTAAAGAGGTATACGAGCTACACCTTAAGGGCTAAAAATTATACCAGCGAGTGCAACAGTTATACCTCGAAAGAGGTATACGAGATCTTTCGCTTTATACCTCTCAAGGGATAAAATTTGCACCACACCTAAGGTATATACTTTTTATACCCTTAGCAAGGTATATGTTTTATACCTTATAAGGGATGCGTCCTGGGACAAGCGATTTATACCTTAAAAGGTATAAAAAATTAACAGTGTAGTTACATCATTACCGACATGTGTCTACACCTGAAACTGCAAGGGCACTCCCTGTAGAGGATACTTCCACCAAGTATCTTGGGTATTTAAATGATCTAGTAGTTACTATCGGAAAGGCCTTGCGTATCCTGTTCACCGCGCAGACTGGTATAAGGATTCTCTTGTTTTTTTTTTTTTCAAGTTCGTGCAACACCCATCTCACGAACTGTTGGTATGTAGTGTATCTATTTCCCGTATGAGACACGCAAACTTTGAACAAAGCTAAAGCTAGTAGGACGCCGAGTATTAATTCAGCTGCACTCTATCTGAATAAGTGACGAACAATAACGAAAAGTTCAGAATAACTATTTTGTCTTGAAACCAACCAGCATGATTGTGCATGAGACACGCTTCTTACTTGTGAATATAAGCGCTAGGTTCGTGCTGAATTCGAAGTTCTCAATATTCTACTTTAAGAGCAGCTCCTTGCAGCATAAGCAATCTTTGGGCATTATTATGCATGAACCACTCAGACCCCTTTAGACGGCGCCGTCAAACACGAAATTTACACAAACTGTGCTTCATCATGATGAATGCTAAAAGCTCATCTAACAGTCTGTCATTGGAAATTCCTCTTCCTGCTGAAGTCGATTTGCGGCTTAACATTTCAAAAGCAAGGCCTCCAAACTCTGCTGCACGTAGCGGAACGTGCCTCCCAGCTGCTGAAAGGTAGCTGAAAAGCTGACTTGTTGACTCCGCTGTGTTTCCTCCTTCGACGTCCATATTGAAAAATCATCCAGCGATACGGAAGTTGCGAAACCCACCCGAACTTCCGGTGTGGACTTTCCACCAATAAACGTCGCGGACGTGTTACGTCATACACTAGGGAAAACTAGGCGCTGCGCTGATCGGACGAGAACGTTTAGAATAGTTCGCGGCTCCGCAGAGACGAAATGTTTCGATTGTATCTTTTAGGCACCATCTAGGTTCGTTATCCATACAAACAGAGGTATTTACCAGGTTCTGGTCAGCGACCCTTTAAACATTGTGCATATGTGACTCGCGCAACTTGGGATGGACCTGTAGGAAGCGTGTTCCAGGAAAGAGTCTTTAGAACAATGCACGGGAACGACTGGCCGAGCGGCCCGCGCGCCGTGCATTTATTAGCGCGGCAAAGCGAACGAGCGCTGATGGCATTGCTGATGGCTGTCTACTAGGTTCCCCCTCCTCTTCGACTGCCTGAAGCGGGAGTTCAAGACAGGTTTAGGGGACTGGCCCAAGAGACAGTACGATGGAGCTTGGTCTCCGGGGGCAGAGGTCGTACAGTGGAGCAAGGAAGTGGTGCCGGAGTGTCGTACTCCACGTTAGCGGGCTTCACACGGTCTAACGACACCACCTGATCCGCAATGCACCACCGCAATGTCGAGGGTAATGGCCTTGTCAGACAGCACACGGAAGGGGCCGTCGTAGTCAGGTGACAGGGGACGGCGAACAGCGTCACGACGGAGGAAGACATGCGTGCAGGACTTGAGGTCTTGGGGAATGAAATCCGTGACGGAAGTGGGCTGGCGCGGAAGAGTCGGAGCGAGCTGACGGAAAAAGCGTCGGAGGCCGTGGACATAGTTGACCGGGGGAACAGGCTGCTCAGGTTGTCCAGAAGAAGAAGGTTGTCCAGGGGACCAGAAGTCAGCGGGCAAACGCAGGGTCGTGCCGAAAACCAACTCTGGAGCAGAGCAGAGCTGGAGCGAATGCCCAGCAAGACTACGGGCAGATGGTCCACCCAATGAGTCCCGACCTGGTCAGCGATGAGAGCGGTCTTCAGCTGACGGGGAAAACGCTCAACCAGATCGTTTGCAGCAGGGCGGTAGACTGTGGTCCGCAGATGGCGAACGCCGGGGAGTACCACGAGTCGATTGAAAGGGGGACTCTGGAACTGCCGAACCTGGTCAGTGGTAATGCGAGCGGTGCAACCGTACCGTGCGATCCAGGGGGAGAGGAGGGCGTGCGCCACGGTATCGGCAGTCGCAGCGGGAAGGGGAAACGTTCCGGCTATCGCGCGTAGCAGTCCACGATAGTAAGAAGGTAGCGATGGGCGTGGCACTGGGGTAATGGACCGACGAGGTCGACATGAAGGTGCTGAAACCGTACTTCAAGCAAGGTAAAGAGATGAACGAGTGCCTTGTTGTGACGCGTGACTTTGGCCTTTTGGCAAGCAATTCAAGCCCTCGTCCAACACCGAACGTCCGCGTCACTGATTTATCCACAGTACCTCCTGCAGGGGGTGCCCTTGCGATTTCAGATTTAAACACATGTCGGTAATGATATGTCATTAAGCTGTAATGACGTAACTATAATAATGACGTCCCCCCCAATTCTTTCCAAGACCCGTCCTTGCTTGGGATTCTGGATAAACCACTGGTCGTCCGTGTTCATTCCCGGCCACACGAAGCAACGTCACAACAGCCGCTGCGTGGCAGGGAATCCCAGGATGGCTGATGTTATGAGGATCTTGAAAGCCAGTGAAGCGCAGGTCTGGATCATCAGTTTTTAGGTAGCGTGCTCCAGGAAAGAGACTGGGTTCAGAATAATCCACGGGAACAACTGACTGAGCGGCCCTGTGTGCCATTCACTTATTAGCGCGACAAAGCAAACGAGCGCTGATGGCATTGCAGATAGTGCGGCTCGCTACAGAGCTTTCGCCCAAAAAGTGCGTCGAGCTTACGTTCACACGCAAAGCTATGTCAAATCTCGCTCTTTGGTTTGGTGCCACGAAGCTTGAGTCTGTACGTTTCCATCGCTTCCTTGGCGTGGTCATGGACTTGGGCCTGCGCTGGGCTTGCAACATTGAGAAACCACACGGATGGAACCTTGTCTCTGGCAGAGTCTTTACGCCTCACTCCACGCACTTCGTACGCAAAGTCAAACCTCCCGCGTCCAATTATTTTTTATGCTACCGAATTTTGAAAATCTCCCATTTTTGAGGCAACCGCCGACCGTAGCGCAAAGCGGTGCCGGACAGCTCCATGGAGACAGTACCAAGGAGGCGGGAAGTGACGCTTTGACCAGTTGCTCTACTGGCTCTACGTCGTAGCCCTTCGACTCATTTCACTGCGCAGCGCTCCATCCCAGCGATCGCAGCGTCCCCGTTGACAAGCGTCGTCATGAGGACGGGAACTTCTTATTTTCGTTGCGCGCCTGGTACTACGTCATACCGAGATCGGGCGAGGAGGAGGCGAGCCAAGAGTGAAGCATCTCCTCATATTCAAAGTGCCATAAATCCATGGCGCGGGAGCGCAGCGTGACGGATTTTCCACAGAGATGTTTAGCACCCATAAATATAAATTTCAACCACAATTTTTGTAATATTTGAGATTGGATTCAAAACACCTTTTTAGGTACCTTGAAACCAAAGTGCAGCGATGGCTCCCTGCAATTCAACTTCTTTCTGACTCAGGATGAGGAAGTGATTAGCGCTCCCTTCTAGCAGTTCACATGATTTTTGGTAAAGGCGACTGTTCTGTACAGCCTTCCAATCCCGCACAGGATTCCCACAACATTCCCACCTTCCAATTCCCACCTTCGTCGCTGCCTTGTAGTTCCAAGAATAGCTGAAACGTGACAAGTGATGATGCAAGTGATGATGCTGGTGAACTCCTGGTTGAGGCTCTACGTGAACGTGAAACGGCACGGTAATTCCTCCGTTTGCGTGCGTACTTTCCCCTTCACTCGCTCCTCAGGAACGTTTCTATAACGCCCCAGCGACTTCTATTGAGTAGCACAAAGGACACGCCAGAGTCTCACGAGCTTCGTAGCTAAGGACGTAACACCGCCGGAATCCCCCTGGTCTGTGCAAGTACCACCCATCTTCGTAAGTCTTGCGAACATTCTGGAACGAAGTGATCAGGTGTCCCCGCAAGTCCTTCGTGCCCAGTTTTATGCTGTGGTAGACGAGAAGTTTTCTACGTGTATAGCAGCATACACATATCGCGCATCCAGAAATGGCATGTCGGCCTAGGCATTCTTCTTACCATCCGAAGCCGCAGTGCCAGGACGACGCCTGTCGCGTCCAACCTGATCAACAGCTGCGGAACACTATGCCATCATTTTCGTTCTGCAGCGCATTGTTGATTTTACCCCGAAGGAATGGGCAGTCTTCACTGACTGAAAATCGGTACTGCAGCTACTGAAAATTGTGGCATACGAGGCTCATCCACACCCATAGTGACGGATCTGTGAACGGGGTACTAAAGTGCAAAAACAACTTGCTCTCAAATGAAGGTTCGTGCTTTATTTAATACAATTCAAACAAAATTGGTTCACATAAGGCTGCCGTTTATAGCCTACTCACACTAGGCGAACAACAGCAGAAAACGCGATGAAAAGCACGTGCTCGCAGATGTTTTGCATTTGTTCGGGGCCTTATCACACTGGGAAGACAAAAAACAGAGAGCCACAACAGTGCTGGCGAACATTGCTTTGCAAAACATTTCATGTTCTGCCCGTGCTTCGCAATGCACGCACACTGCACGAGCTCTCGTGAAAACGCGCTAGGAAAACAATCCATCATGGACGACGCTTTGGCGATGCGGCGATACTGCTGTGCTGTCTGGCTGATCATGGGCAACGACGATGGTGACATTTTGGCAGCACTTGCGATGTACAAATCAGAAACCAGGGACGACAACGACGAGAAACAACGACAACGAAGATGGTGGGTCAGGTCATGACTACCGTGTGGTGCAGGGATGCTGTGAGAACCTCGAGAAGACCATGATAACTATTGGCGATGAACCTGGGCACACATGTGAGGAGCTTCTCCATTCCGTGATACTGTTGAAGCAGGTCACGCCCTTCCGTCTCGTGACTGAACCCAGAGAAAGGCTGCCCATCACGTTCAGGTACCTCGCTACAGGAAGGCCGAGTACAACGACTTTGCTAGGCGAAATGCTTCATGCTACCCATGTACAATCTTCATACTAAGGTGAAACAGTCCAGAGGACATCGCACAAAACTGAGATGGCACAGGAGGCTCTCTGGCCACTTATCAAAGTTAGTTGCGAATGTTCATCTGATGCAACCGCGTTCAAGCACATTCAAGCCACATTTCTTTAATGAAAATGTAGTGAGTGGTCGAGGCTTTGCTGCAAGACAAGTTACAAGCTGCAGCCGCAAAAACAGGTGCAAATAAATTGTCTGAAACAGCTCTTCTGAGAGAGTGACTCAGTTGAACGTGCACATACACCACATACGATATGTGACATGGCATGACATGACTGAAGTTTTCTCCTGGAGACGACAGTGGCAATAGACCTGCCATATTTAATTTCTCTACGAGCTCAACCCACAAATTTTTCGTCTTAAAAAAATGTCATAGCTCCTACATATGTATATTCGACGATATATAACTCCCTAGATTTTGAGCAAGAATTTTATTACTATTATTATTATTATTTTTTGTCGATGGAACTTCAAATTCTATGGATACTAAGAAAATTCCCTTGGGTTCGCAACGCTGTACTGTGGACAGCCGTGTTTTCCATCTCGAAAATCGAGCAATGTCGGAAACACAGCTTTTGGTTCGGCGCACATGTTCTTCGTGCATGTTTTTGTTCGCGATTTTAATCACACTGGCAAAACATTTGCTGTCCTCCGATGTTTTTTGTCTGCTTCTGCAGTGTGCGAGGATGTTCGGCGAACGTGCTCTGGAAACATTGTTCGCCAGCAGTTTTGCTTTCGTGTTTTGCTCGTGCCTTGCTGCTGCTTCGTGTTTTGTTCGTCTAGTGTCAGGCGCCCTTTAGAAGAAAAACGCAATGAAAACAGAGCCGAAGCCAGTCGGCTTCGCAACGGGCACTGTTTTTCACCGGTACTGCTCCACGGCGCGGCACGCTCGTGCACACGCAATACGGACTGAAAATAAAACAGCCATGTACGAGCTGAAACGACGTTCGCAGTTTAGCCAATATAATTGTCATTGTTGCTTCGTAATGGCACAATTTTTGAATTATGATAATAAGTACGAAATTAACATAGCGTGCACCGTAATTTGAAGTGATCTTGTTTTTGAATTTTAATGCCCCTCTAATGGCGTACCCATTGTGTACAAAGCAGGGCACAGGTCGGCTCCCCAGTGGGTTGCAGCTCATTATGGTGTCGTGGAGAGTGAATAGGCCAACAGCCCAGCAAAAGTCGCTCTCACGTCTCGGACACGGATGAGTATTTCTCTGCTGAGAGGAGGTTGTCGTTCCACTCTTCGACGCCTCGTGACAGCCCTGACTTCCCGGCGGCGGAGAACTGACCTCACTCCATCTGTGCTCCGCAGAGTTGATCCAACACTCGCTTTCCGCATGCCACGAAAGCCCTCTCGTCAAGATGCTGCATTAATTCGTCGAATGCGACTCAATATGCCTTTTACAGCTCAGTGGCGTTACCACCTGAGACAAGTTGACTCTCCCAGATGCTGTCATTGCCGTGCCATCGAAGATCTAGAGCACGTTCTTCTTTATTGCCCACACTACCAACCTTCCCGAACCACATTCTATGGGTCTCTTAAAGGAGCATGGAAATGATCGGAATAAAATATCACGTGAGAAGTAGAAATTACGGAGATTATGGAGATAAGAAACTAAGGAGGAGCTCCAACAGACATCCGCGTGGAGGGCAAGCGACCTTTGAAGAGAGCATGGGGGAAGCAACGTTACTTGAACATACAAACATGCGCGTTAGGCAGCGACTCTTGCACTTCAAATCTGTGTGGAGTGATTCTGTCTAATCCCACAAGGGGCCTCTCCTTAAAGTGGGACAACGCATCAAAATGACCACAAAGGTTGCGGTATATTCGTAACCTTTGGGATGTCTGCAACACGTGAACGACAATCTTGTTCCAAAACCTTGCATATTTTATTCAGACGAATTTCTAACGAAGAGGGCGCTTCGCCTCTGTGGCATATTTTCCCGGCGCTGCTTCGTTTGACCTGCTCGTGTTTTGGAATGATACAGCCTTTTTCCAAAGCGTACTCGCTTCTAGAGATGTGCGCCGTCGCTGATTCTGCCGATAGGCGTGTCGCTGTCGGGCAAGGAACTTTTAACTTTTCCGTTCGTATTTTTTGAAAACTGCTACGAGAAAACTTAAATCCACCATGATAATGTGTTTTTTTTTTCTTCTTATTTCTGTGGCAATATTCGAATCGTGCGTTGTCTGCAACAAACTGTAGCTTCGGCTGTCATACGTATTTTGCGATAATGGTGGGATCACTGGTTAGGCTCAAAAATGGAAGGCCAGCGACCATGAAGTGCCTTCGCAAATAACAAGAAAGATGTGGGGAAATAAAATATGCCGTTGTGACATCTCCTGCGCATACCTTATCGTTGCCGGTAAATAATGTTTTGAAAGGCTCCACTTCGATGCCAATACATTCCAGTCAGAAAATTCTGTCCTACGGATGTCCATCGGATATACTTTCACACACGTAACATGATATACTTTCACGGAGATACGGATATCCGCAGAATAATGAAATTCCTCCAGCGGATGTAGTACCTAGACCCACTTGGCCGGGCTTGGAACTTCCTACGAACGTCCACTTTGGAGATACAGACGTAAACAGGAGCTTTCTGGGATGTAGCGTGTATCTCGAGCGAGTGTTACTTTTTGATTTGTCAGAAGTCACTATACGCTTTGTAGTAAAATATAAAGCGTGTTTCCGACATTTTCTTAACATCTGCCACCGTTGCCGGTCGTTTTACTTTCTGTTGGTTCGCTTTGCTTCACATGAGAGAAAATCAGCGCGACTTTTCAAAAAGCAAAAAAAGTAAAATGAAATAAAGAAGAAAAAACACCAACAAGAGATTGGACCATCCAGCAAAAAGCTTTGGAAGTGAGGTTGCATTCACTTCCAATGCACACTTCCACATTCGAGAGCCCTGTTCACCTGTGAGTCGAAATGAAGGGTGAGATGTCTAAGATTAATTCGATTGCGTGCACAAACAACGGTAAAATGAGAAATTGTTTGGCGTATTGAGTCGGCGTAGAGGTAATGTCTCTGTTCCTTACTCACATGCCCAGCAACTCGGGACAAAACGTAAAGCAGGCTTAACCTGATACTGCTCACATAGAAGCCATGTATTAGGAATAGAAAAGCGCGTGCAGCACGTTCCGTTCTTACCGCTTTGCATTCGTTCTCTAGTGGGACGTTGTCTGTGTCATAGCGAAACATATGGTGCAAGTTTCGTTAAAAGAATATTGGGGTTTTCGAGGTTCCATTTTGGTTCCAAATTTCTGACTGTAAAGTAGGCTTCACGAGATGCACTGAAGCGCTGGTTGAAGCCCTCTGCCTGGTGAGTTAGCGCAAATACACCATGTACTTCGCAAGAAACGCGTGAGGAGTGGAATCCTCTGTACGGCATCTCAAACACGCTACAAGACAGATGAGCTCGCATAATTTGTTGCGCATGCAAACAAGCGAAAAAATATCTTGCTGTCACCAGACTCTTCCTTCAATGCACGGAGCTTGTGAGGAGGTCTGAGGCCAGTGGCGCGCAGGCAAGGAATATCGTGGTATGAGCGGTGGTAAACAAGCACAGGGGCCGACATTAGAGCACGAAGTTCGTTCCTTTCGTCTGGTAAAGCATGGATCACCTACCTACCACCGCGGGATGCGCGTATTGAAAATCAAAGAGCGCATGTAGTGCGTTGTTTTTCTTATAGTGATGCTTGTAAATGCATATTTGTGGTGAATATTGTCAGATTCCTTTGGAGTCTCTCCTGCGTCAACTCCTCAATCTGGCTTTCACCCCACAATTCCAGTGCATGATCAGATGCTGTAATACAAGCCTCTGCTCAACCTGCGGTGTCGTTGTGAACTCTGAGCACATTAATGTGGAATATGCACTCTACTGCCCGCAAAGGCGGATACTGTGTGATGAGGTTGCCTCTATCCACAAGAGACCACTCAATTTAGCTGCATTCATTGTCCCCATGAAGATCCTGTGCTCCATTGTCGGGTTCTTAACTTGTTCGTGGACTTCCTGTCGTCCACTGGATTGCTCGAGACGCTCTATTCTTTCTCGTATTTTCATTCAACCTCATCATATAATGTTTCACGTGCAATGTGGTGGGGTACCGCACCGCCGCGGTGAAACACCCCACGTCATCGTCATCATTTATTGTTGTTGTTGTTGTTGTCCCTTGACGTTCTAAACTTTCCAGTTCGGCTTGTTGAGGGAGCTTCACTTGGGAGCCCCAATGTGGGTGGTTCCTCTGCGCAATTCCGCATAACTTCGCGTGCTCCAAATACCGCTAATAATGTTAATGCAAAAATAATGTAAGATATTCAAACGGTAATGGTAACATCCCACTTACGAACATCGGATTCGAAAGTCTCGAGAGTACAGAATTTGCCATCTTCGTTCTTTATGATTCGTCCTTGAAACAGCTGATTTATGCAGCCATAGTTGCATATAGATGATTTTTTGTTTGCGCTATTTGACTACGCGCGTTGCGGATCGTTTTTCCTCTCTTTGGTTGGTAACATGTAGAGTAAGGTGGGGCAAGATGAGACACGGGGCAAGACGCGAGATTCTTTACTCGACGCCGCCTGTCTCAGAGACGCGTTGCTGTATGCTCTTGAAACTTTACTCATGGGCGGCTCTACGTGTCCGCTTTATTGCACGTGAGAATTGTACGTACTGGTGTATGCGTTTAGGAGAAAAATGTCGGTTACTTCTGCCTGGAATGTAAAGGCCCGACAAAAAGGCGCTATTTTATGTAGCCCGTTCTCTTGCAATCAGTGCAGCAGCGTTTCGCAGGATATTTTCTCAATGTAAGTTCACATCCCGTTTTTTTTTTTTTATTCATTCTTCTAGATATATGCAAAATATGGGCACTCTTGGTTATTCACTGCTGAACAGAAAAAACTAATGCGTCCGATGACATGCACGGGTTTCATGTAATTTTAATTTAATGCAATTTAAATATCATGTAATTTAAAAACTGATAAGTCAACTATTAGGTGGCTTTATGCTTGTTCCTCAGAGATTTCTTTTTTTGCATACTGTGTAGTATTTTCCAGCAAATTTTCTTGTTTCCTAGGATATTCCACTAAAGCAGAAGCGCACACAAAGGCGAGCTTTTGGACATTATGTGTGCGGTGGGCTCAGGAGGTTGTCTAGGGGTCTACGGGCTTCACTTTGACTGCTTGGATTGCAAAAACTAATTTGTGTAGTACATTACCACGGCGTGTCACATCTTACCCTATGCGATGCCTCGTCTTGCCCCGAGGGTTGGGGCAAGATGAGACAGTCTGCGTTTTTTTTTTATTTCTTGTTCTGTAACTATATTAGATCGGCTACATTCGTTCTGCATTTACAGGTCAGAAGTTGTAGAACCCGGAGAATGTGTCTATGGCTAGTTGTCTTGAAGAACACGAAAAATAAAAATTTCAAGTTCAATTGCAAATTTGTCTCATCTTGCCCCACCTTATCATATTACCCAATATTCATTTCGACTATTCTCTAGAGAGCTGGCCTGAGATTTTCCCTCTCCCTCGCGTGCCCTGCCCACCCGGAGCGCGCCAATGGGAGGACGCGTGGACGGTGTCGGCTGAGTGCCATCTGGGGGCACAGGTTCGAACGGAGACGGGGACGTGGTTTTGGCGATGCTACGTCCACTGGGTCGTTCCATCCACCACGGCCCTGAGTTGGCCCGTGAGATGGCGCTGCTCGATCTGTGAACCTAGGGACGCGCGTTCCTTGGGACCGCGAAAATGGTCGGCGATAAGTACTGAGTCATGATCCCATTTCTCTCTCTCTTTCTCTTTTTTTCTTCTTTTCTGTTTTCGTGGAATGAATTGACGGATTTTGACGGCTCCTGTGTTCGCTTGTTTTTGCTTTTAATAAACGTTTCATGATCGGCGTCCTTGAGCGATGTCCGCGTTTGCTTGTTTGTTTTTGCTTTTAATGAACGTTTTATGACAGGCGTCCTTGAGCGATGCCCGCGTTTGTTTGTTTTTGCTTTTAATGAACGTTTTATGATGGCTTGATTCAGTGCCTGTTAGGCGCAGACTTCGAATGGCGCGTTTGCGGAGTCCTTGGGCGATGCCCGCGTTTGTTTGTTTTATTAAATACACGGAACACGCGTTGTTAGAGTGATCTTGATAAGACGTCCGCGGAATCGTTGCGCCGGTGTTTGGGTGATAGTAGGGCGTTCTTTGCCGTGTGTGTGCCTTCCCTTTTATTGAGCATTTCATGCGATTCGTGTGCGATGCGCTGTGGACCGGGACACGGGCGGTGAGAAGTACACCCCGTTTTTGTTTCTTTGTCGTTTCGCGGGACAATGCGTCATTATGGACTGTTTCCCTCTGCGTTTTTTTTTTTCTCCGTTTCATACACCCTTTTTGTCTTCACTGCGTCATGCGACATGTGTTGTTACGAAAGGAATTTGATGAGATGCCATGCCCGTGCCGTTTTTGTGCGTATGTTTAGATAATGCCGACAGAAGACGCTGTCTTCTTCCCCCTTTTACTGAGCATGATGCCACACATGTTGCTACAGAAGGACTTTGACGATACTCCCAGGCCGTTTTTGTGCGTATGTTTGGCAATGCTGGCTAATGACGAAAGAAGACTACTTTTTTAGTGGTTTCTTTCATTAAACTTTTGGTGGCACCGTACCGCTGTCAGTCGACTGGGCGCGCATCATCTTTCTATGTGAAACCAGGAGACGCATGCAACTGACCACAGCAGGCTGCGAAATTAATGCAGATGACATTTGTTGCAAGGAACTGCATGGACAGGGTTTTGTTGGCGATGACAACAGTGGGTGGCAATCATAAGGCCGAAACTCATAAGGCGGAATTATCAGAAGGCCAAAAATCAAAAGGCCGAAAAATCAAAACACCGAACAATCACAAGGCCGAAAAGTCAGAAAACCGAATTATTGAAAGGCCGAAATATAAGGAACCCAGGATACGAAAACTTTTATTCCAACTGCGATAAAACATTAGCTCTACAAATTAAGTAGGATAGACTTGTTGTGAATTAATACACCAAACAAATTATTTCACCGAACTTCGCGTTAATAACGTACTTTCGATCACTTAAGGGAAAACAAAAAGGAAAAGTAGACATATGAACCACTGTGTTATTCTATGTGTTTATTTTACACAATGGCAATAAATTAAAATGAAAAATTGCGAGCTATGCGGGATGACATTTGCCATTCTCATCCCATTTTCAACAACGGCTTCAACCTCGGCCATTCCTAAAACCACTTCCCTATCATCAGCTCTGACTCAAAACCGCACCTAATTGTTCGGCCTTTCGATAAGTAGGATGAGTAGCCGAGTGAATGACCTGGGACAACTGATGACTATTATGGAAGAAATCATATACTGTGCTCCTGTGTCAGGGGACAAGCGCGGTCATTATACAGTTCTTGAAATAGAACGGTACAGAAAGTTGCAGGCGAAGCAAAAAGAAAAAAAAAATCCTACAGATCTTGTCATAGATCTCCTATGTAGGGGTAAATTCATTGGTCATTAACTGGGTTTATGACCCATAGTTAGTTATTTCTGTATAGCAAACAATTCAGACGGTTGCTTGTTCAAATCACGTTCGGGTCACCAAATGTAGAGAAACACCATCTCCTCTAGGCATTCACTGGTATTCGCCCACGAGGCACTTTCTTTTGGTAGTAAACATGCTGTAGATTTTGTTTTCTCTAGCCAGTCTATATCTGAGCACCAAATGCTACGCATTCCAGTTATTCGATTTCTGATACAAGAGTCAAACTTTTTTATAATCTTATGACAAGAACAGCCCCATTCAGGGTCTTCTGTCTCTTTGGCCTTTCCATTTTTGGCCTTCTGATTCTCGGCCTTATGATTTTTCGGCCTTTTGCCTTTCGGGCTTCTGACAGTACGGCGTGATGATGTTTCGGCCTTATGATTGTTTAACGCTATGATTTTTCGGCCTTTTGGCATTCGGCCTTCTGATAGTTCGGCGTTATGATTTTCGCTCTTCTGATAGGCTTCCGACAACAGTACATGTGGTCGAGGGCGGTCCTCTGAAACCCGTGCCGTAATGCCTCGGTAGTGGAGTACACTGTTGTTTTTATATGTTGTAGCATATCATGGACATTTGGTCGAAAGCCGTTTGATCGAAACGGCAGCGGTCGTTTGATCGATTTTTTTTATTGGTTCGCTTGTAGCGTTGATGTAACAAAAAACAAGAAGAAAATAAAAGAAGCGTCAGTCCTAGATGCTGTTATCCTAAGGAATATTTAACTCTGTGTAATACGCTTGTCCATAGACACATTCCTCATCCTAACCCACTTCTTCGCATCCAGAAAGCGGTCCAAGGGCCTGGGTTGTTCACCCTCTCCCGTTCGACAATTTGATAGGTTTTTCCTCTCTGACAGATAGTGACTACATGCCTTTCAGCCCTAGTCCCCCAACACTTTGTCAAATAATAATTGACGTCAATTGTCAAATAACAAACAACTTTGACAAATAAATAAATAAATGACATTCTTGAATGGTTTATTCGCGTCGAACGTGGACAAAATTTAACAATGTATTATTAATGTTGATAGTTAATAACTGACATTGTATAGGAGAAAGAACAGTTTTAGTTTATTTACTTTGCGCCTATGTGCAAGTGAATCTAAATTTGGTTCTTGCAACATACATGGAACCGAAGAGGTCCCTCGAAACCCTGACAATATAAGCCGGGGAGCTGATCTTTGTACTTTGTCTACTTTTTCCTTCTTCTTCTTTTTCATTTCTTTTATTGCGTGCGTGTGTAGGGATCCCAGACTGCAGATGCATACTCTAACCAAGGTTGAACTAAGGTTTTATATGGCTGTTAATTTAATATCATTATTTTGTACCATGACGAAACTTCCTTCTTAGCATCCACAGACTTCGAGTGGCTTTCGCGCACATATGGCTATCCCATTTCAGATGGTTCCCTTTAAATTTGTCGCCAGCAATGAAAAGGGTGCCCAGAAGAGGCACAGACTATCGGCTGCTCGCAACCTGAGGCCATTTGCTTCAATATGTGTCCTACGGTTCGCAGGATTCTTCCGCATTGTTCTGTTCAGCTGTGCTGTTCGTGAATGACAAAGGTCTGCAAATAACCAGAGGTCTCGCCTGTTTAGCTAAAAAGAAAAAAGAAAAGAAAAAGAAGCAGAGGACACTTATTGGCTGCTTCCGCATGCTCGAGTCAAAAGTTACAGAAAAGAGGTGCTAACGACACGCTGCGAGCTTTGAACTGCCTTCGAACTAATGTCTTTCGAACAAACGGCGTCGACCAACCGGCTTTCGATCAACCGGCTTTCGACCAAGCGGCGTTCGAACAAATGGGCGGACACCGGAGTGAATATACGGAATGGCTCGATATGGATCACGTGTCGCATGCCGATATCCCGTAAGCCGAACCCCCCAACCGTTTTATAACCACCGGCCTAGTGCCGATATCACGATGTTGGAAATCAGTGCTTTGTCGGCGGATAAGTGAGTGACAGAGGACGAAGCATCAGAGATAAAACGTGAAATTTAATTCAGTTAACTTCCCCGCGCGCAAACAGCTTTGGGATCATGTATCAGCGTCAGCCACAGCTATATATAGGTTGGCACACTGCTAACGCATGTGCTTTGCTACATTCAGGATATGATTGCACGATTGTTGCGAATATTTGCATTGTTGCGATTGCGAAGAACTGCAAAACATGCCTTCGCCAAGAACCTAAAGTGCCGATAAACTGATTCTAGCATAACAACAACAATAATGACGTCTAAAATGCTAATACGCCAATTTTAACGTCTATAATACCCACACTATAATTCTAACATGACCTAACATCTAAAATGCCTGCAGACTAATTCTAATCTGACCTAACATCTAAAATGGTGGCAAATTGATTCTAACGGTGAGCAGTTGTCCGACGGGCAATTGTCTGGTGAGCAACTGTCCGGTGGCGTTCCATGAAACGGCATTCGATGAAATGGTGTCGATGAAACGTCGTTCGACGAACCGGCGTTCGATGAAATGGGTGGACTCCCGATATGCATTGCTTTTCTCAGTGCGCCGTGGTACCCAAGAGTCCTTAGGCAAATAGGCGCATCTCAAGCTAACGAAATCATAACAGACATCAGTCCAGCGTCCTTACGGTCTAGCACGTACATCAAGTGTACTCCAGCAAAGAGTATCGTTGTTGTCCGATTTGAGTGCCCAGTCGATTGACAGCGGTACGATGCCACCAAAAGTTTAATGAAAGGAACCACCAAAAAAGTAGTCTTCTTTCGTCATTAGCCAGCATTACCAAACATACGCACAAAAACGGCCTGGGCGTCTCGTCAAAGTCCTTCTGTAACAACATGTGTGGCATCATGTTCAGTAAAAGGGGGAAAAGAACCAGAGCCTTCTGTCGGCATTATCTAAACATACGCACAAAACCGGCACGGGCATGGCATCTCATCAAATTCATTTCGTAACAACACGTGTCGCATGACGCAGTGAAGAGAAAAAGGGGGTATGAAACAGAGGCGAAAAAAACGCAGAGGGAAACAGTCCATAATGACGCATTCTCCCGCGAAACGACAAAGAAACAAAAACAGGGTATACCTCTCACCGCCCTCTCTCACCGCCCTACTATCACCCAAACGCGGGCGCAATGATTCTGTAGACGTCTTATCAAGATCACTCTAACAACGCGTGTTCCGTATATTTAATAAAACAAACAAACGCGGGCATCCCCCAAAGGACGCCGCAAACGCGCCATTCGAAGTCCGCGCCTAACAGGCAATGAATCAAGCCATCATAAAACGTTCATTAAAAGCAAAAACAAACGAACAAACAAACGCGCGCATCGCTCAAGGACGCCGATCATGAAATGATTAAAAGCAAAAACAAGCGAGCACAGGAGCCGTCAAAATCCGTCAATTTATTCCACGAAAACAGAAAAGAAGAAGAAAAAAAGAGAGACAGAAATGTGATCATGACTCAGTACTTATCGCCGACCATTTTCGCGGTCCCAAGGAACGCGCGTCCCTAGGTTCACACAGATTGAGCAGCGCCATCTCACGGGCCAACTCAGGGCCGTGGTGGATGGAACGACCCAGTGGATGTAGCATCGCCAAAAGTACGTCCCTGTCTACGTTCGAACCTCTGCCCCCAGATGTCACTCAGCCGACACCGTCCACGCGTCCTCCCATTGGCGCGCTCCGGGTGGGCGGGGCGCGCGACGGAGAGGGAAAATCTCAGGCCAGCTCCCTAGAGAATAGTCGCGGGTTCAAATCCTGGCACCAGCTGTGTTGTCTGAGGTTCTCCCTGACTTTATGGGCAGATTTTCCAGACGAATGTCTGCACAGTTCTCGCTGAAATCTTCCGAGGATGCATACTAACCCCCCCCCCCTGTCCTTCCTGCTGTCCTCTCTCTATCTGTCCATGTATGAACGCCGCTCATATCTACATTTGCTTCGCGACGCTAACACTGAACTTAAAAAAAGCAATTGTGTATGTGTCCTTTGTCGTCCAGTGTTTATCATCGCGTCTCGCTTTGTACAAGGCAGGCATTCTGCTGCTGCCCGCAAAAGAGAAGAAAGAAGCAAAGCATTTCGTACATAGAATGTGCACAATAGACTACCCGCTGTTTGCGAACAGTCTACGTCACACTGCTAAATGTTGCGACCCGTCGTTGGCAAAATAAAGCGACGTGGGTTGGCAGCCGCCGACCACATGAGTTGTTTCCGATTATGGACGTCATTGCACGAAGGAGATACCAAGGAAAACTTCATGTGCGAGGCAGAACTACCCTGACCTCACCTCACAAAACGCGAAAACCACGACGTTAAACGAGGCGATAACCACGTGTGCTTGTTTTGCCAAAGATCCACTCTTTCCCAGTTTCATGAAATCTTGATATTTCGTGCCGCTGCGGGGGTCTATTGGTACAGCTTGGGATAAACATTTACGGAACACGGCGCTGACGTATTTCTTCATCGGAGCGGCCCTCTGCTAACTATCAGGAAGAGATCGAATAAGAAACGGGTGACCAGTGACCAGCTATTCTCTGAGTGTGTGTGCGCGTCCGCTCTCGTTTGTTGCTGGGCTGTCGCTCCAATGGAGAAATGCAACACCACGGTGTGCCGTGAACTTTTGTCCCAAGCTGCATATCAAGCGGAAAACCAACTGTCCAGCAGCGGAACATAATTCGTAAAAATGAACCACAATTCCCTTTGTTGAGTATACGGTCATCGTACTGTAGCCGCACAGTTCCAGCAATTTTCGTTTAAACATTTCCGTACATAGAGGTAACATTTCATGACGCTTTTACAGCATCCTGCTGCATGCGATGAAGAAGCTCCTCGAGTGTATACAACGTGTTGTGATAGAACCATGTCATCTTTACTGTTTGTAATCGAATTAGCCAACTTCTCCGAGTGTCAAAAACAGCACTACATGCTCTTTTTTCCTTTTGCTGCCTTTACTTTTCGCTATCATTCATTCAAGCGTCAATGAAAAAGTACCTTATTTACCGGAGTCTCCAACAGCGAGTTTTAGTGCAAAAGGATAGCGTGGTGGTTATGCGCACTGCGCGAAGCTCTCTTTATTAATGGGTTCATGTAGGTACACATTCGCTATAGAAGATACGCACCCAGAGACAAGGGACGACAGACTTCACGCAAGAACTGCTTACTAACAGCATTTAATGCAACAGAAAACATGTAAAACACAAAGAGAAGTGACAAGTCATTGAGTCAAGTGACATAGTCATTATCTTCTTGTTCGGTGGTGAATTGACTTATCGCCGTAAGAGACTAGCTACCGGTACGACACGCGCTGTTAGACCACCGAGGAGGAAGATAGTGACTAACAAGCCAGTTTTCCCTATCACTTCCGCTTGTGTTTTCCTTGTTTTCTGTTGCATTAAATTATGTCAACTGCTAGTAAGTATGCAGTTGTTTCGTGTCTGTCGTCCCTTGGCTCTGGCTGCGTACCTTCTGTAGCTCGCTTTATGTTTTACGCGTGAGCAGAACCAACAACACTATCACGTACATACGCGAAGGCGATAGCGACGATGCACTAAAACTATCTGATAGTGAGCTTTAGCGCATCGTACGCGATGTCCTTTGCGCACATAAAAGATAGCATTGTTGGTTCTGCGCACGAGCAAAACATTGAGAGCTTCGCGCATTGCGCAGGACCACCACGCTATCCCTTATGTACGCAAAGGCGATAGCGTACGATGCACTACAACTCCTGTTATTAGTGGGTTTTAGTATACCGTTGATAAGGTTATCGTGCCTATCAGAACTAATCGCAGTGGTGCGTGACTCAGAATCTTATCCACTGATTGGTTCCGGTTGATACGGTTCGACGCAAGCCACGTTATCAACGGTCTGCTAAAACTCTCTATTATGTGTTTTAGTACACCGGAAGAATTCTCGCTAAACCTCGCTAATAGCGAGTTTTAGTACATCGGAAGAACTCTACGAAAACGATACGATAAAGGAAGTTATCAAATACTCAGCTTAGCAATGTAATCTCACCCGCTTCAAAGAAACAGGGCGATTGGCTTATCATGCGATATGCTCTGAAATTCCAGCCGCTCTTCGTACAGAGCTTAAAATAAACCTTTACATGGTGTTATCAAGATGCTGATAAACAGACCAAACCCAAGCAGCACAATGTAGTGAAAGTCGAGTGCAATAGAGGTGGACGGTATGTGTCTTATCGATGTTCCTTAGTTCCACGAGTCTGTTCAAGGCCTTCCACCTACCCGTCCACCCCTATTGCACCCAAATTTCAGTACATTTTGCTGCTTGGGCAGGCTTTGTACAGCAGGTGCTCACATAACTTCCATTGCTTGATACCCGTGTGCTTTAACTGTGGTTCGATCAATCTGAAGATAAAAAGAGAAGATATTATGCGCTTTGGGGGCTCTCAGAGACAGCGTTATTTCCCTGTCTCTGAAGCACAGATAAGCGGTAACTGTACGAGGGCGTTGTATGTTTTCTTATTGATATGACATGGTTCTATCACAACACGTAGTATACGCTCTTGGAGTTTCTTGATCACACACAGCAGGGTGCTGTAAAAGCACCTGATGTCACCTCTATGTAGATAAATGTTTCGACGAATTGCTAGAACTGTTTGAAATTGCTTGAAGTGCGCGCTGCACTACGATGACCGCATACTCAACAAAGGGAATTGTGCTTCACTTTTACGGATTTTGATCCGGTGCTCTTCCGCTTGTACCAATTCCGCTTGCGCATACTATGTCTGAAAAAGGTTTTCTTCTTTCTTTTCTTTTTCGTGCAGCAGCAGAATGTCAGGCTTGTACAAAATGAGACGGGACAATGGATGACAAACGAAACAAACAGATGTTACCATGACACAAGTTACCAACCAAACGGAGGAAAAACGATCCGAAACGCTCGTATAGCCAGGTAGCGCAAACAAAAAGACATCCATACGCAAATATGGCTGTTTGAAGGACTAATCATAGAGAACAATAAAGGAGACGAGGATGATTGTGTACGTTCTGGACTTTGGAAACAGATGTTCGTTGCGGGGGGGGGGGGGGGGGTTGAATTTATTGGCAGAAAAAAAGAAAGAGGGGATGTTACCCTTGCCCTCTGAATTCACCATCTTCTTCGCTTATGAAAATGCATTTTGTCTTTCTGCAGACTTCTTGTGGACTTCTTGTTTGTTTCCTGTCTTGACAGTGTGTTGACTTCGACTTCTTGTTGATCAAGTCAACAGGAATTGCTGTTGACATCATGTTGACAGTCTTTTGAAATACCTTATGTGTACCTTGTGTGGACAATGTACATAGGTGTCGTTGTTGACGCTTTGTGGACTTTCTGTGCACCTGTGTAATGAGTATTTATTTCGACCGTTTTATTTTATAGATGTATTTTGTATTATTAATTACTGCATTATCGGCCAGTAATGTCCCAGAGGTCGACCTCTGGGGGTACCGAGCATTTCCTAACGGGGTGGGGGGTGGCAGTATATATGTATAGAGGCATATTTGTGAATCTATTCATTGGGAGACAGGCTGTATGGGTAATATTAGCAATTTCAGGGTGAGTTCAAAAAAAAAAAAAACCCTCCCGGGAGGTAGACAGATCAGTGTTACCGTCTTTCTACTAAACAAAGCGGTATTTGAATCTGAACTTATGATCAAATGTAGCTTAAATGACACTTTGCCACATTTTAGCTGCACACTAAAGCTCTAAGTACATTTTCGTTGGCTTTGGGAAGGCGCTTCCTCGTATTATTTATATTTCAGTTTATTATGCAATATATTTCCAACTTATACGACCACATGAAGATCATGCGCATGCGACACGTTTGCTCCACATTTTGACTCTGCGCCGCCGTGCTTCACCCTCGCCCCTCGCCTCGTCACGAAGGAGTCATCGCCATTAGCATCATCGTAATGTCGTTGGAACCGTTGCAAGACGTTTGAACGGTCTCCGCGCCCGCTCGTCCATTTGTGAACAAAGGAGGCCGTGATTTTGCGTCGTATGGGGTAAGCTGTGTGATCGAAGTGTGTGATTAAGCTTCACTTGTATTCACACCATGACTGTTGGCTTTTGTTGTTTGTTTGGAGCAGCGGCTGCAGTGTTGCGTCCCGCCAGGTAAGTGTACAATTGCTTGAGGTTACCTCAAAAGAGCGAAGTCTGAGGTCCTGAGGCACAACCTCAGAATTTCTTGGGGAAACCTTGAGGACCCACAGCCGGCTCTGAAGTCCTAAGGTAGGGCCTCAGGGTACTCACAGAACCTCAAGATAGCCTGACGTAACCTCAAAACCTGTCAACCTCAAAACACCATGCCTGACTGTGGTTCTTTTAAGGCTCCGCCTCAAGACCTCAGACGAGACCATACCTCTCGTAGGGTTACCTCAGCGCATCTTTAGTATCAACATATAGGGCCTCACACTTTCATACACCTTACAGCTTTCGGATTTCGGTGGCCATTTCTCAGAGACTCTTTCGGTTGGAGAGTTTCGCAAGGTTTTGGGAGTAGAATGTAGTTTGGTGACTTTTATTTTAGTCATGCTTACTTCATTAAATTTATACTGAATGCTTCTGTGGACGACGTGAAGAATTTGGCAGCGACGTGAAGAAACGATGGCAGAGATTTTCAGTCGGAACACAGAATATACAGTGCACGCTAATTTCCGAAAGGATGGTGAGAAGATCAGTGGAAGTTACTTTCTGGAAGGTACGTGAAGAGAATTTTATTGTATATTGCTTTTGCTGTATGTGTGTGTGCGTGCGTGTCTTATTTCAACGGAAAAAATATGCTTCAATATCTTGTGAATGGAAAGTGACACTTTGGAAGTAGATGTAACTTTCAAATTCTAATATTTGTGACACCGTATTTACAGATTCGCAGCGATGCAATTCGGACAGATTGCATGTCACGTTGTAGGCACTGAGGATGTCACTCACTTTGGTAATGACTATTCGGTATTTCGTGTGCTATTTTGTATGACCTCTTTGGTTATCGTACCTGAACTTAATTTTATTGCTAGGTGCATACGTCCAGTGCTTCAAGAGCAGAGCTGAGCAAGGCGAAGAAACCAGAAAGAAAATGAAGAGAGTCACGACACTCAACGACAAATTAAAGTGTCTGAAAAAGTATTTAGGACTTGATGACCTCAATACCAATAAAAAGTATTTGAACACGAAGTCGTCCTAAGGGCGCTCTGTGTTGTTCATGCCTCAAGCTCTGAGGCAACCCCAGAACCCCAAGCTCTGAGATAACCCCAGAACCTCAAGCTCTGAGGCAACCTCAAGACCTCATACTCTGAAATAACCTCAGGAATTATTTTCAATAGGGTACGTAGCGAAAGTTTCCTATATAGCTGTATATTGCTACGTTTCCCCCGTATCCCCCACCCCCCCAGCATTTGTTATTTTTAATACGATTATGAAAACACTCTGTATATTGCCTTTATTTCTACTACCCCTTTGGTCGACAAATGTTCATCAGCTACAGCCAACTGTCGTGCTTGCGTAACAAAACCGTAAATTTGATAGCTGCAGAAAAGGTTGTCCAACGTGCTGGTTCAGTCTCGACAATACTCACGTTGAATTTACGGAACTCCCATCGTGAGAACGCACATCAAGACAAGAAGTCTCACACAAACAATAGGTCTTGCTCGTGCTTCTTTATCGCTCCCAATATTGAATTTTTTCCCTGGATTATGATACCAACGGTGTTGCCTTCTTCGCATTATGTCACTTATGAGCAGTTTAGCATATACCGAGAAAAAAGACAAACTGAAACCGATAGTGTCATGAGGCACGTAGATATTTTGGGTATTTCGCAAAAAATGATTCGAAAACCGCGACTCTAGTGAGCACGCCGTCGATCTGCGCTGAGCGCATCGGCGCACACCTCTACTCGCTTCTTTCGCGTCGCATCAACGCCATAATGGTCGGCTCAGTATGTTGCATGAGTGTTTCTGGCAAGAGATTCGCTACACGAAGGAAGCGGCAGCTACATGGGCCGTCTTTTTGCTTTCGTTCAAAACGCAAGGGAGAATGCAGGTTTCGGAGCAGACGACAACGCTGGGTGACGTCGCGGCATCCTCATCTCGGCCTACCGCTGTAGTATGGAGCTCTGTTTTCCGCTCCTCGCGTTTCGGTTTGCTATTGTTATCATTTACGAATGAATTATTCCCGGAAGATGAATGCGATTGTTCTATTCGGTATCGAGTGGGTGGTTCGTGTTCGGTACGATGCTCATATCTTTCTCTGTCTCTCTCCTTTTTTTTGAGTCCTTGCGAAGGCTCCGTTTAATGCTCAAAATCCTTGCCTTCTGACTTGTGTTGTCGATGCGCCATTAAAACTCAAATCGTCATCATCATCACAAAATCCTTGACGGCCAGCTAGCTTCTATCGGCTTCTGCTCACACCCATTTCCGCTTCGGGGTGTTTGGTTTTGCACATACCAGACACCCCAGGGGCGGAGCATCTAATAAATAAATTCTGCGTAAGACTGTGTAGCTGCATCGTGAAATGGCTCGCACGTCAGCTCGAAATCTAGATCATTCGAGGTGGAGCTGCCTTTGTGATATGCAGGGCAGACTTCCACGTTACGATTCACGAGCCAAAACATATGTCCGTTCGCGGAAGTTCGTCTCTATCTCTTTGGTCTTTCATTGACAGCGCCAGAAATTTTGACTGAAGTTACATGCACAGGAGGGGCGCTTCGTCGGTTAGTTGGTGGAGTCCCTAAACATGCGTTCAGGGAATATCCGTTACGGCAAACATGCGAGAAAAGGAGCGCAAACATCGAGCACGGCAAATCACTCACCTTTCCCCCGCGGCGACGGAGCGTCCGCTTCCGTCGACAGCGAGGGCTCAACTGACGCTGCGCGCCCACAGCGGAGCGACCGACCGCACGTCTTCTCCCCACGAGAGCCAGAGCTCGACTGATATAATCGGCAGTGTTGCCACACGTAAAACAAATTTATCTGTAGATCGGAGCCCGAAAAATCTGTAGGTAGAGCTAAAAATCTGTAGCCACTCAAAACTCAGTTTCTTGAACGTTTTGCTTCAAATCTGGAATGCCTGCCTGCGTCTCTAAATTAGTGGAAGAGCAAGGGCTTATTTCGTTCCACTGCTGAAGACCACAGCAGGAATTTTTTGCTGCGGTGCACTGGCATTAGGCATTGGAACTTTCGGTTTGCGATGTCGCGTAATCAAGTCTGCTACAATCACAAAACGGTGTCACTGCACGTAGATTTTAATACTTTGACATGTGTATCCACATGAGCTGTGGCGCTCCAATGCAAGAATAACGCATCGCGTGTATATAGTAGGAACAATTCGCTCGCTCGTCTCACCATCACAATGGACCACAAAAACAATAAAGGTCGGTATATTATTTCCACCGACATAATGAAAGCGTACATGCGTGACGTGAATTATAAACGTTGTTGTTTCGCTTCAACGCCAGTCAAGTCTGTGAGGCAAACTGCTGTAACGCGCACACAAACACTCAAGAAAGCTGATTTAGCGTTGAGGCTCGCCAATAATTCAGACACAGTAGACGTCCTTCTCCTTCAGCGAGCCCCGCCAGTTTCGTGATCGACTGGTCAAATCCTTGTCGACGGCGACGGCGAAGCAGTTTGACCCAACAGCATGCGTTTAGTGTGCAGGAGGACAGTTATGGTGGTCGTTGAGAGGCTGTTTCTTTGCTTCGTTTTAATCAAATTAACTGTGGAAAATATTCTAAACATAGTCAGTAAAACACTTCATTCCCGCGTTCTGATGACGTTTTTCATCGTTGTCGGTTTGTGCACTGATGCGAAACACTGGGTCGACTGACTCATTCATTAGAGCAAAAAAATCCTGAGATTTTCACAAATCTCTGTAGATTTTTCAAAAAGTAGGTAGATCTCATGATAAATCTGTAGGTGTGGCAACACTGGTAAGCGCCACTCTACGGGTGCTACGCATGCGCGAGCGCTCCTAGCGCCCTCTGCGCCGACGCGCGCTCCTAGCGCCACCTGCGGCGACCACCAGTGAGAAGTAACACCAGGCTCCAACAGCTCCCCATAGAGCCCATAGTTTGAGATAATTCACACAACACTGGGCACACAACCAATTAAATTGCGACGTGGTGGATATTATGCACAACCAGTCGGTCAATCGGGAGCCTCCATGTCTGGCTGGCTTTTCGGTCGGTCCTGGCTACCATCGACTTCTACTGGATTTCAGGCTTGCCGCCGTTACTCGGTATTCAAAATAACTAAAGCGATTTTGGGGTAAAATAAAGATTTCTTTGATACAAAGCACTAATTCAAAGATCTGATACATTGATGCACTGTGCGTACAAAGCCCAGTGCGTTGCTGACACACTGGGACAAAGTTCGAACATAAAGCAGAACAAACACACCGTGCAACTCCTAATACCGAGCCAGTCTCATGAGTGCGTACCATTCATGATGAGCATCTTCTTTCGCTGCCTGTGGTGCATCCATTATTTATTTATTTATTTATTTATTGTCAATACCTCAAATGCCCTCCTGGGGCGATACATGAGGGGGGAAAGCATCCTTACAACACTTGAAACAAATTGACAATATTGCACTATTTAAAGGGACAGTCGCATTCTCCGAGGTCAATTTCGAAACTAATGCGAATTCTAATTCCTTGCCGACCACTGAAGTGGGCCCGAAAACACCATTTCGATCCGCGGCGTACTTTTCGCGCAATCCGATGAAAAAGAAACCGGAATCCTTGCGCCCTCGCTCTCTAAAAGTGGGAGAAAACGTCACCCGGATAAGGCCAATCAGCGCGCGCCCTGGGCAAATGCGAGCCGCGCGCCTGTTTGGCGATCGCGAAGCGAAGGAAGCAAACATGGAGTCGGAAAACGAGAGTGATGTTTCTCTGTCTGGGGGAGATTCTGACGAACATGTTAGCGGTAGCGGCGACGAGTTAATGCTGGATGATGACCCATACTCTACGGACCCAATGCCTCTGGAAGCCGCCGACCATCCACGAGATGTGGCTGCGGGTAACCCGCGGGATGACATTTTTAGGTGACGTATCTCTTTGCATGGTTGCCGTCGGATGTGCGAAACAGTTTAGAATGTTGAAATGTTGCCATTCTGTTGCCAGGGTGGTAGAAATGTGCAACAGTGCCGCCGTGCAGTGCATAACACAACACCCATTACTCAGGGACATCTGACTCGTAGAGAGCTTCTAGTGGTGTACGCGCCTCAATTCTGCCGCTATGATCAACATTTTAGGCGACTCAATCCCCAGGACCACAGGTAAGCCTGCTGCAGTGCTCTCCCGTTTGCCATATGATTACGACCGTAATGAATTTTTCGGTTTAAATGACCCCCCATCAAGATTCGGAAGGGTAAACTCGGGTGCTAGTCGGGTGTTGTTGGTTATGCAAATTGTCGCACCTAAAGTGGACAAGGGCTGTATACAAAAGGGCGACTATTTTTAGCACCTTTTGGCCTACACGAGTTTGTCCCCCATAAATCGTAAGCGTGGACGACAGCCTTGGAAAAATCCAGAGAATCCTGGTCCAACAATTCCATCAGGAAACGTGAAGCAACACAGCCGCCTCAGCTAGTCTCGACATGCTCTCAATTACGCCAGTTAGCCATGGCCTGATGGGCAGCACAAAACCGATTGATTGGCAGATATCCAGTGGGAATTTTAAACTCTGAAGGAAAGTCTTACAAGTCTGAAAACAGAAGCATTTGAGGTGCCAATGAAGGGGGGAAGCATGTTACTGAAGAATGTAAGAGTAACGTATTTTGGGAGAAATTGGATTTCGCCGAAATTGGAGATAAGCTGGTTTGGGAGGGAGTTAGCAGTTGGAATCGGTCTCATCCTGAAAGAGGCGGACATTTTTTTGTTGTACTATGTTGCACATCTGCCAACCTTCCACATTCAAAATGCGGTAGACCCTGGAACTAAGGAAGGAAATCGCAGGCTTTGAACTCCAAGGTTCGGATAGTGTCTGTTCTTCTGTTCTGGCCATTGTCTTCCCAACACTGTGGAAGATTTGGCAGGTGTGCAAATGCCCACAAGATATGATGCTCAACAAAAAGAAATGTCATGTGGAGTTGTCTTTTCCAGCTGCCCGAGGTTCACGGCATACTCGTCATTCACAAGATGGCCTGGATGCGTTGTCCAAGCAATCAGGAGGAAGTTCCCATCTACGTCTTACCAAGGCTATCAGCGTTAGGACCATCGAAACAAGGGTGTCTTGACAAGAGAGACAAGCTGGTGCATACTGATGGCTGGAACTGGAGACATGTAGTGGCAAGATGAAAATTTTGCTGACATAGGCACACTTCGTGCAAGTAAGCCCTTGGTCGTCCCCCTTGCGTCCCATCAGAGGTTTTCGAGAATACTATAGGTGTGTGGTGTTCTCGAAAACCTGTGGTGGGAGGCAAGGGGGATGAACAAGGGCTCACTTGCACGAAGTGTGCCTATGTCAGCAAAATTTTCGTCTTGCAGCAATTTTCGTCTTTTCGTCATTGCAGTGTGGGGGATGTTTTGTCTTGTCACTCTGTATCTCCAGTTGCAGTCAACAGATTGTCTACCCGTCTGTACAGCAAAAACTATTACACCTGGCCAGTATTAGCTCTTGCATCAAATCCAGACTGTACTGCACTAAGTTAGTGCCGAGGTGGGAATATTTCGAACTCTGTGCAGATTGTCAATGCGGTGTAGTGACGGGAATAAAGAATAACCCTATAATTGTATCGATTTATTGTACAGTGGAGTATGGCGGAGTGGGAATAACAAAATAGCTTAGGCTTATTTGCCTCCCATTATGTATGGCAGGCAAATAAACATAAGCTATTTTATTATGTTGTGCTGTGGTTCTAAATTAATGTGGTGCGAAGTCTGGGTGGTTACAGGTATGCTGCCACAGGGATGTTAGGAGGGTTCATGTTGGCAGATCCATATCTGGTGTACTAATATGCTATGCAAGTGTGTGTCCTTTGTTTTCCTCTTCCTGGAATCAGGGGATAACAACCCCCTTGTGAGATGCGCCATGAAGTGGGAAGTGGGTCCCCAGCACTTGCTTCAGCCATGACCTCCACATCTGAAATATGGCATTGAGTGTTAACACTGAAAAGAATACGTTGAGGGCCTAGCAGGTACAATAACGAACATAAAAATGACTATGCAAATAAATCTTCCCCTTTGTGGTCCCTATTTCACTGGCACAGTTATTTTCCTGTCGACATTACGTTATGGCAGCCGCATCACACAAGATTCCTTTCACAGGATTCGACAATTTTCAGGGCTCGTACATATCCATTATGTTGTGGGACGTGCAAAAAGAATTGCAATATTTTCGTGGCTTGACAAAACATACCAAATCCAGCTGATTCCGTTGACGTGCTTGCTGCCGCCTGAAATAGAGCAGGAAATTAGCAACAAGGCTGCAGTAGAATACTGATGCAACGTGAAGTGTCTCGGACGTAGCCAAACACAGATTGCGATGTTTCCACATCCCTGAATGCTGCCATCAGGCTTACACTATGAACTGTAGAAACATCCACTAGCTGCAATAACATTAGAACAACGCTGTCATGTGGGAGTGTTACGTTACTCCTGCATAATACAGGAGACAATTAGCACAGCAACAACACACCAATCTTTTTTCTCGAGAGTACGCGTACTATTGCATCAGGATGCTGCAATCATTGTAATAATTTGTGTACATTAGTAGGCGGTGTGACTGTGACGTTACAATCGGCGGCGAGGCCAGGTGTTCGCGATGATGTTTACTGTGACAACTGATAGTTTTCATCGCAGCGTAGCTGTGACCACGCAGGATTGTCACTTACCTCCGTTACTGTTTCCTGCCCTTGTTCCTGATCGAATATGGTAGGCACGGCGTCAATCTTCAGCCGCTTCCGTTTCTGCCGTAGCCCGAGCCGAACTTGCAATATATCTTCATCAAAATAGGTGTCGTCGGCGAAATGACGGGAACAGACGCGTGAAACATTCAATCCTTGGGCCACACCAGAGTAGTGGCTGGCGGTCGCTGCCTCCCACTTTCGTTCCGTCTCGCCATTGCGAGGTCGGTGAAATGTAAGCTCGGGATTCGCGTTATAAGTCTTTGTGCACCCGGGCACGTAGCACCGGTTTCCTGGCTGTGAAATCGCACGTCAACGGCGTGAAATCCTAGGGCACACGCTGTGGTTCAAAGTACTTCAAAGCAAACGCGACAAGACAACAAGAAAAAGGGTCAGACGCGCGCTCAGACACACACACAACTCCGGCGGGAAGGAGCGCCTCCTGATTGTTGGTTTATCCGGGTGACGGCATCCACTGTCGGCGCCTTGCGGGGATTGCCGTGCGCGCCGGAAGCGCGAACATTTAAAAATCGTTTCTGAGTCAACCAAGTGGATTAGTGCGGAGAAAATTCGCCGGCGTGCATTATGAACGACAGGGAACATGACCATAACAGTTCCGGAACACGCGTCCGGATGCGACTATCCCTTTAACAAAAAAGGTAAGTAGCCAATGTGTCTCGAAATGATGAGTGATCAGAGATGGATACGAGTGACTGAGGCAAGTCGTTCCAGTCGGAGATTGGTTGGGGAAAAATGAGTACGTAAAGTAGGAGTTGTTACAAGTAATAGGCTGTATGTTTTACAAGAATGGTCTAATCTAGATGAGATGTAACTGGCTGGACACATGAACGAAGGGCGAATCGACGATACGTAATATAGTTTATGGAAGAGGCACAGGCGAGAAAGTTTCCTACGCTGCTTGAGTGCAGGCAGATCAAGAGACGTTTTAAGTAAGGTGATACTGGATGGATAAGTGTAATTAGAGGCTATAAATCTGGTGGCGCGATTCTGAACAGATTCAAGGAGATCGACATGATTAGCGTGGTGTGGGTCCCAGATGCTGGAAGCATACTCAAGTTTGGGCCGGACCAAGGTATGGTATGCAAGACGTCTAACAGAGGACGGTGCCAGTCTTAGAGTCCGGCGAAGGAAACCCAGGACACGATTTGCTTCACTGACGATGCCATGAATGTGGTCGGACCAAGGAAGGTTAGTGGAAAGAGTAAGACCCAAGTATTTATAGGAGGTAGAAAAAGTGATAGGGGAGGGAGCAATGTGATACTGATGGGTTATAGTCGACCTGGACCGAGAAAATGGCAGGTAGCAACATTTAGAAGTGGTAGCAGCCAGACAGGACACCAGTCGTAGATTGAGTTAAGATCCTGCTGAAGAGCCATCTGGTCAGAAGGAGAACGTATGGGACGATAAAGGACACAGTCATCAGCAAAGAGCCTGATAGAGGATGTTAATGTATTTGGTAGATCATTGATAAAGATGAGAAACAACAGAGGTCCAAGAACTGAACCCTGCGGGACGCCGGAAGAAACAGGAATGAAAGGAGAAAGGGTATGGCTAACAAGTGTAGCCTGGGACCGGTTGGATAGGTAGGTAACTCTGGATCCAGAAAAAAGACATCAGGGTAGATATTAAGGAGAGAAAGCTTATGAATGAGACCCGCATGAGACACAGAATCGAAAGCTTTTCGGAAATCAAGAAAGATGGAGTCCGCTGCGTAGAGTTATCCATCTCAGATGTGATATCAAAGATAAATGAGGCTAACTGTGTTTCACAGGAAAAACCTTTACGAAACCCGCGTTGACATGGGAAGAACTAGTTGTTAGATTCCAAATGATGTGAGAGCGCAGAATAAATAATATGTTCGAGTATCCTGCAGCATATGCTTGTTAATGAAATGGGTCGGTAATTCAGGGGTGATGAGCTGTCTCCGCACTTAAAAACCGGAATGACCTTTGCCTGCCGCCAGTCGCTCGGGACTTCCCCAAGCTCGAGGGATTGCGAAAAAAAGGGCACATAGGTATAATGAGGACGCACCTTTCCCAGGCAGCACAATGTACTGAAAGTCAAGTGCAATAGGGGTGGACGGGTAGGTGGAAGGCCTTGAACAGACTTGTGAAACTAAAGAGCATAGATAAGACACATGCCGTCCACCCCTATTGCACTCGACTTTCAGTACATTGTGCTGCTTGGGTTAGTGTTTTTAAGAACTTTAGAATTGATGAGGTCGAGCCCGCACGAGGATAACTTCAAACGCTCAATGATTCTTATCACCCCTGCCTGCGTGACCACAATCCTATCATCGTGATAAAGCAGCACAAAGACGCGGACAAAGAAGGAAGACAGGACGACTGCTAACTCTCAACTGGCAGTTTTTACTAAACAAAACATGTTTATATACACAAAAGAAAGGGGGGGGAGCCTGCTTCTAGTCACATGACACCATCGGGTTACACTGCAACGTGTTCCCGAGATAGCTTATCTCCGCGGGGGAGAGGCTCAGTGACGGAGCGCTTACGCATTGATCATCATCGTGTTTTGTAATGAAAAATGCCTCTACAATTACTAGAGATGAAAGTCACTGAAAAGGTTAGCCCTGCAGCTGTAGGACTCGGACCCACATCTTCTGGATTACCGGCGTGTTAGCTTAGCTCAATTGGTAGAGCCCTGGACCCGTAATCCAGAAGATGTGGGTTCGAGTCCTACAGCTGGCTAACCTTTCTAGTGACTTTCATGTTTCTTCGTTAATTTCTTAGGCAACTTGAGGCCTTGTTCGTGATTGTCCCTTCTATGTTGTTCCAGTCTCAGAACATCAGTTCTCTCATGTTCAACATTTGCCGCTTGCGTCGATCCCTGTCGTATGAATGTGTGTATGCGTGCGCAAAAATGCAAGAGTGAAAGGAGGTAAGTGAGAGAGAGTGACTGGTTTGTCCCTTCAGATGACGCACCCTGGAAGTCGCTGAGAAGGCGTGTTAGCTTAGCTCAATTGGTAGAGCCCTGGGTCGGTAATCCAGAAGATATGGGTTCGAGTGCTACAGCTGGCTAATCTTTTCAGTGACTTTCATGTTTCTTCGTTAATTTCTTAGGCAACTTGAGGCCTTGTTTGTGATTGTCCCTTCTATGTTGTTCCAGCCTCAGAACATCAGTTCTCTCATGTTCAACATTTGCCGCTTGCGTCGATCCCTGTCGTATGAATGTGTGTATCCGTGTGCAAAAATGCAAGAGTGAAAGGAGGATGAGTGAGAGAGAGACTGGTTTGTCCCTTCAGATGACGCACCCTGGAACACTCAGAGGAAAATCTATACCTTCAGAGGTATAGATCGCCTGCTCAATAACTTAGCCCTTCTTAGGTATTATTTTATACCCCGCTTACAGGTATAAAAAAATAGTCCTCAACAAAGGGCTATATGCCATACCTTTAGGGGTACAGCTCTATACCCCTGTGAGAGTCTGCACGAGTACCATCATGGTATTAAATCACACCTAGGCATAGGCATTTTTAGAGGAGGGAACTAGGAAAGTCACTTTTGAAGGGAAGAAAGCTTTTGACATATACACACACACACGTACTGCAAACACGTACACACAAACGCATATGATTGTGAAGTAGAAAGCAAAGCTCGTGCACATTACTCCCCATGCAAAAAAAAGAAAAACAAAAGAAAATATGGAGTTAAAAGCTAGAGGAAATTTTCAAGGAGCAAGATCGCTCTGCGCAGTCATCAAGTGTGTATCACGATGCATCGCGCGAGATCAACATTTACAGAGCAACAAGTACTGATATACCGGTGGCGACTTGACAACCTGTGGAGCAACTTTCGTCTGGTACGCAACCCTAAGGGTGAGGACATCTAGATTCAACACTCCAGCAATTCAGATATTATACAGCCATAAACTAACCATGTGGATTCAGATAGTACTGTACTGATGTCTGTGTTTCTTAATTAAATATCCGTTTAACTCAGCTGATACCGTCTCAAGAAAAAATAATAATATGATGCAGCACGTTGCGGAAGTAAAGGTATAAAGAAACAGAAGGTATGGCAGCCTCATCTATACCGTGAAAGGCATAGTCTGGTGCTCTATATTCCTGGTACCGGATATAAACCCGTGGTGATGAGGTATAAATATGGTACGTTAGCCCTCCATTATACCTCTTTCATACCCTTGAGAAGGGTTGGAGGTATAAATAGGAAATTTGTACCTCTTCTATACCCTCCAAAGGTATATATATTTATTTATTTATTTCAGAATACCTCAAAGGTCTCTTAGGGACATTACATGGGGGAGTGGGTTACAATAATGAGCAGCATCACGAGTATATGTAAGTCACATTTAGTACAGAAAAATAGCGAAAATACAACGCCGCGGTAATGTGAGATAATAATATGACATACAACGAAGTTTATGCATGAAGAAACAACAACATCATAAGCTACAATGAAAAATGGATCATGTGATATACGTTAATAGTATGTTAAGAGATTGTACTGTACGCAAGCAAAACACGTAGAAAGGTAACCGAATAATAACTATGAGAACAGAACAGAGATGGCATTACGAAATTCTTGAGTTTGTGTTATTGTAGCGATGTTGCTCGGAAGTTCATTCCATTTTAGGACGGTGCGACATAAGAACGATTTCGAAAAACATTAGAATGACATAAAAAGCGGTCGACTTTATTTGGGTGATCAAGGCTGGGAAATATGGCAGTGGATCGGCGAATCGGACACTGTTGTGAGGGAATGTTATGCAAGAATTTATGAAAGAGAGATAGACGTGAGATAAGACGGCGCTGTTCTAACGACGACAGGTTAAGTTCGCGTTTCAAAGCAGTGACTGATGTATTAGGAGAAAAATCGTTACAGATGAATCGTGCTGCTCTGTTTTGAATGGATTCTATGTTAGATATTAAGTACCTCTGGTGAGGATCCCATATTGATGATGCATATTCTAGTTTAGGACGAACTAATGTTAGGTACTTGAGTCGTTTTAAGTTAGGTGGGACCGATTTAAGATTACGTCGGATGAAGGCTAGGGTGTGATTAGCATTTGAGATTATTTTGTCAATATGGTTATTCCATGTTAAATCCGCTGAAAGATGTACGCCGAGGTACTTCTAAGTACTCACAAAATTTTATATATATATATATATAATGCAGGGGGAAAGCCATTAAAGGAACAAATAAATGATGCTAGACGTGTTTGTAATTCAATCTTACAGATTAACATGGCTTCTATGGCTGCACGCAGAAAAACAGATACTCATGGAACGATGCGGCAGCACCAGAGGACACGTGTTTCGCCGTGTTTGCGGCTCGTCGGCCCTGGGTAGCTGCGCATCGTTCCGAATTGGCAAACCAGGGGTCACTCAGCGAGCGATATACACCTGGGAGGGTGACTGAGCACTCCTCAATGCCACAGTGCAAGCCAGTGAATTATAATTCGGAACGATGCGCAGCTACCCAGGGCCGACGAGGCGCAAACACGGCGAAACACGTGTCCTCTGGTGCTGCCGCATCGTTCCATGAGTATCTGTTTTTCTGCGTGCAGCCATAGAAGCCATGTTAATCTGTAAGTTTGAATTACAAACACGTCTAGCATCATTTATTTGTTCCTTTAATGGCTTTCCCCCCTGCATTATAATTCACTGGCTTGCACTGTGGCATTGAGGAGTGCTCAGTCACCCTCCCAGGTGTATATCGCTCGCTGAGTGACCCCTGGTTTGCCAATTCGGAACGATGCGCAGCTACCCAGGGCCGACGAGCCGCAAACACGGCGAAACACGTGTCCTCTGGTGCTGCCGCATCGTTCCATGAGTATCTGTTTTTCTGCGTGCAGCCATAGAAGCCATGTTAATCTGTAAGTTTGAATTACAAACACGTCAAGCGTCATTTTCTTATTTTTCAATGGCTTTCCCCCCTCTTTATAATTCACTGGCTTGCACTGTGGCATTGAGGAGTGCTCAGTCACCCTCCCAGGTGTATATCGCTCGCTGAGTGACCCCTGGTTTGCCAATTCGGAACGATGCGCAGCTACCCAGGGCCGACGAGCCGCAAACACGGCGAAACACGTGTCCTCTGGTACTGCCGCATCGTTCCATGAGTATATATATATATATATATAAAATGAAGAAAAATAGCATACGCTCTTTGGCTGCACGTTGAACATATGTTTATAAGTCCCAAACGTCGCCACACCAGCATTGGACAGCTGTTTCGGCCTTATTGGGCCTTCATCAGCAATGCGTAGGTGGGCGACGTTTGGGCGAGTGGCGTCGGAAGGTCACGTGGAACGTGATGTCCTCCCCTCAGGGTGAGTGACTCACCAAGAGTCACTCAGTCACTCACCCTGACGGGAGGACATCACGTTCCACGTGACCTTCCGACGCCACTCGCTCAAACGTCGCCCACCTACGCATTGCTGATGAAGGCCCAATAAGGCCGAAACAGCTGTCCAATGCTGGTGTGGCGACGTTTGGGACTTATAAATATATATATATATATAGGGTGAGGTAAAAGGATTATCAAACGGCCACGAAGTTTTACAGAAGTTCAAAAAAAGACGCGGAAACAGATTTTAGGGAAGTTACAAACACTAGTTTATTACATAGGGAGACGTTAAAAAGGGCAAGGGGTCGACGTTTCGACAGTGGCACTGTCTTCGTCAGGACAAAAGATGCGTAGTTACACATTACTTCAATAGGTTTTTTTTTTACATGACGTCATAATCGGTACGGGCACGCCACAGGCGTTTGTCAATGAGTGAGATTCGGGAATATTCCAGAAGGTCAAGTCCGGGTGGTGATGTCATTCGCCGTAGGTCACTGTCCGCTTTGGGGAAAATTCCGGGCAGGATGAGCGCTGCTTCAAACTTTGCTGAAAAAAAAAAAAAAAAAGAAGAGAAGAAAAACAGAAAGGAAACGAAAAGGAAGAAAGTGTAGCTCATCTAGGCGGCCAGATTTCTTACCGTTGAAAGTGCTCCCAGATCTTCGTTAATGGTTGATTGGAATTTGTTAATGAGATAAGATTCGCGTTGTTCCCTGCACCGATCTGAGCTAAAATTTGACTGGAGAATAAAAAGTGACACATTATTTAGTGAATGACCCGGTTGCTTGAAATGGCGAGAGACCGGGAGGTTTGGCTTTTTTGTAACGTCAGATCGGTGGTTGTTGAACCTGATCCGAAATGATGTTTTAGTCTGACCAACATATTGTGCTTGGCACATGCCGCACTGAATGGCATAAATGACGTTAGATGAATTACAGTCGATGTCACCATTAATTTTGACGGAGAAATTGGAATTAGTACTTTTAAGTACTTGGGTGCTTTGCATTAATTTGCATATTTGACACCTGCGACCATCGCATGGGTGACAGCCGTTCCCTGGATCCGCTGCTTTGCTAACCTTAGAGCTAACTAGATTATCGTGCAGGTTGCGCGCGCGCCTGTAGGTTACCCGCGGTGGCTGAGGAAAAATTTGTCCCATGCGCTCCGATTGGAGAAGGATACTATGGTGACGGTTTAGTATATTGTTAACGCTTGGAATATTGCTGCTAAATGTTAAGATGAGGTTTACGGAACCATTATCTAACACGCGTTTGTGGTCTTGGAACAGGGCTTTGCGATCTGCTTTGCGGGCTTTGTTTAGAGCGTCGTCAACCAGGCTAGGTGGAAATTGACGACCGATGAATGTTTCCCTAAGTTGAGCTAGATTTCTGTCCAAGTCATCGTCACTGGAACAGATGCGCCTGTATCGAAGTGCTTGGCTGTAAGGGATGGCAAGTTTAGTATGACGCGGGTGACAACTGTTAAATGCTAGATACTGTTGAGAGTCCGTAGGTTTACGAAACAGGTTTGTGGACAAGACCCCGTTGGTTAACTTTACTTGGACATCGAGAAAGTTAACAGTTAGAGGGGAATAAGAATGCGTGAACTTGATGGCCGGATGTGCTTTGTTAAAGTCGTTGATAAATGTGATTAGGTCATCTTCTGAGTGTGGCCACACCATGTGGATGTCGTCGAGGAACCGCGTGTAAAGCGTGGGCTTCTTTAGGCGCTTAGACAGAAATTCCTCCTCTAGAGCTCCCATAAAAATATTTGCATAGTTAGGTACCATTTTTGTACCCATAGCCGTGCCATGAACTTGCAAGTAGTGCTTACCGTCAGATTCGAAGTTGTTATTTTTCAGAATAAGATTGAGAAATGTGCATAGGACACAAGGATCGATGTGGTATCAGAATATTTTGAAAATGCCCTTTCAGCTGCAGCAATGCCTCGTGGGGGATGTTAGTATATAGCGAGGAAACGTCTAGCGTGACCAGCAAACTGGAAGGAGGAGGCTGACATTCACTTAAAACTTGAAGAAAGTGATTGGTGTCCTTAATGTAGGATGGTAGTTTAGGAGGTATATCTTTAAGAAGGTGGTCAACAAAGCTTGAAATGTTCTCGGTAGCTGTACCGTTGCATGAAACTATTGGGCGCCCTGGATTTCCAGGTTTATGAATTTTAGGGAGCACATAGAACCTGCCCGCTGCAGGGTCTTTGGGGAGTAGATAATCGTATAGGGTGGAATCTATCTTTTTACTTGCTTTTAGATCTTTTAGACTGCGGATAACATGAGCCGTAATTTCCTCTGTAGGGTCAGCCTCGAGGAGTTTGTAGAACGATGCGCACGATAATTGCCGGACCCCTTCGGTAATGTAATTTTCTTTGTCCATTACTACGATTGCACCACCTTTATCAGCTTTTTTAATGACTATGTCACTGCGGTCCCGAAGGTCAGGAAGGCTGCGCTGCTCAGCCGGCGTTAGATTTGGCGTCGATTTGCTGTTGCATGATTTATGTGATGATGCATGATATGTTATGTATATCTCAAGCAGATGGTATAAAAGAGGTATAAGAGCACATTATTATAGACCAGGATTTCCGCGCGTTCGCGCATTTCGCCATCTTGACGTTGATGGTGGCGCCACCAAGCGTTTGAAAACCTGGGGGCTGCGGTTTTGTGAACAGCTGAGCGGCCTTCCTCGCTGGCACATGTGCGCTGTTTCTTCAACAGGTTATTTTCGCGTGTGCAGGTTGTTCATTCTTTTGTCAGCTACCTTTACTGCTTTTGCACGTTTTGGCGTCGGAGATGGAAGATTCATCACAAGGTCTGACCGTTGGTAAGTGTAACTTTTGTGTGTAGTAAGTGTTTCTGCGCCGATGTTTTTGTGTTCAGTCAAGTGACAAGCTACTCGCACATTGTGAAACTGAAAAGGTATAACGGATGCTGGTGGCTGGTTCGACAAGCATGATAGTCCTTGTCACGCAAAATTAAACGGTATGATAGTGCTGTTTTGGCGGCGTCAGGTTACTTTACACGTTGTCTGTTGTGAGCTGAATGTTGTTGCTCGTCATTCTGTGTTGTCAGTTGGAAGTTCCACAGCCATGTTCAGTTAACGTGTCCGAAAAAGGAGAAGGAGAAACACTCAATGTGCGTAAGGATGAACGCTAATATTCATTCCATTGTACGACCACCGCTGCGAATGTCACAATGTGCATAAAAAGCGGCATATTTACATTTCGTGATATCGTATCAGAAGTAGCCTCATTGATAGTGTAGGGTATAGGTTTACCGCGGTAAACTTGTCTTGTGAAAGTACTGTTGAATAACTTTTTTTCTTACAGGGGAATGGACGTTTCCGCACCCGTCTACGATCCCGGACAGTGAATGGAAGGATGACATGAAGATGTGGCCCCCATTACAAGAAAACCATATCACGTATTATCTGCTGAAGACTAAGGCTTGTGACCTTGAGGACGTGCAGGCCTTAAAAAGTTTGGAAGCATACAATTACCTTGTGAGTGGAAAGGTTGGCACACTTCTTGTACACCACCCATCCACAAATGTGTGCTTCATAAGAGGCACTGTTACACCATCACAGTCCGAGAGCAGCAAGCCCCACGAACCATGGGCTTGCATTGGGACTGACTGCAGAATACACACAGAATCGTGCACTTGCAAGGTTGGCAAAACACGAGTGTGTAGCCGCATAGGTAGGTGGGGAGCAATTCTTTAAGCCTTATCTAGGAATGCCACCAGCTCATTCTTCCTCGCATCAATGGTCATTACGTAAGGCTCATGACGTATTCGTTAGTCTGATGTGCAGCGGCACTGTGCTCAACACATGTCTGTACCTTGGGTTTCTTCCCTTATCCCTGCTGACCGTTCCGTCAAAGGAGGGCCCTTTGCAGTGAACAGGTGCAGTAGGGCCTCACGCTCATGTATGCTGCACCCTTCTCAGCCACACACTTCCCAGGGACTGTAGGGAAGCATGAAGGCATGAACTCCGAGTTACAGATAGGGGTGCCACATACAGTACAGCAGACATTACACCAACACTGCTACATGCACGGCGGATATGTGTGCCTATAATTATTTCCAATATTTTCAAAGGCCTTGAGCTTGATTCGTAACTGACATTGCCAGTAATAGACAACCAGCAAATGTGGGATTATTTACATGGTGCTTTTACTTCACAGGTGCCATCCTTTGGAAGGTGGAGTTCGCGAATCGCCACGGCCTCACAGGCAAAGTGTGTACAGACGCTAGTGCAACATGGAATCAAGGCACCAAAAGGAACTTGGTGCCTGGTCTCATACAGGACATGACCTTTAAACTAGAAAAGGAAATGGGGAAACCAATGCCAGCATCTGAGAAGATTGCTTTTAAAAAGTTCAAGACGCACGCAGAATTTGTGAGCCATATGAAATCGTCTCTTGTGTCACCGCTCTTGTCTACAAAAGGAAGCCTTCTACATGCAGAAGTGAATGCAAATGTGCGTAAATGTGTGCATGCAGCAACGCATCGTCCCTTTCAACGTCCTAATCAAAATTTGGTTCTCCTTGAGCATGGCTCACACAAAGGCGAGCAGGACCTTTCATGTCTGCCCTGCAGGGACTTTTATCTCAAGTGGGTACATACGCCAGAACCTTTTAGGAAGAAGCTGGCGCAGCTAACAGCGTGTCAAGACAGCGAGCTCTGGAACACCAGCAGGAAGCTCCGCTTAACATCTTCTGTGATTGCGAAAGTGCCAAAACGAAGTACAACGTCACCAGACAGTTTCTTGAACAGTGTTCTATTTCCGCGCTTTAGTGGCAACCGAGCTACACAGCATGGGCTACGTTGTGAGCCTCGGGCAAGAGCTGCGTTTGAGGCACGCACGGGCAAGCATGTAACAACCTGTGGTGCAGTGGTAAGCGAAACGCATCACTTCCTTTCTGCGAGCCCAGATGGGCTTGTTGGGGATCACAGCATCTTGGAGATCAAGTGCCCTCTGACAGAGAACTGCATGGAGCTCATCAGGACGACAAATTATGATGTGAAAGAAAGTGAAGAGGGCAGATACTATTTGGCAAAAAATGGGAAGAATGGGTATTACTTCCAAGTACAATTTGCAATGTTCTGTACTGAAAAAAGTCACTGCTACTTCTTTGTGTGGTCTGCAGCAGCAAACGTGCTTGTTGATGTCCTCTATGATGCTTCATTTATATGTGAACATATTCATAGACTTATAAGCTTTTATTTTCACAATTTTCTGCCACGACTCACAAGTGCTGTGCATGAAGGAAAGTTACTTCTTTCTCAAGATTACATCGCTCTGAAGGAACAGCAAAATAGGCTTATTAGGCTTACAATTAGCTGAAATCTCTTGCATCACTATGTGTGTGTGTGTAGCGCTAGAGGGATTATGCGGGCCATACTTCGAAAGTGAAACCTGATATTTATTTTCGTAAAACTTCTAGTCAACTAGCAGTTGTGGTCATGATGTCGTGTGCTATGCAGGAAAGAGCTGTTGTATGCATGGCAACATCAAGAAAACTAGACACGAAATTGAGGCAGCATAATCATCTAAAACAAACAATAAAATTGTCCCACACATTTAGAATAAACACATGTCCTCCTCAAGCTCGTCCCCACTTCTTTCTTCTTCCTCTTCAGGTGCATGCCGGTCAGCGATTAAAGGCCCCTTGAGGTTGCAAAGTCCTGCACATGCCATGAGAATGCTGTTCATCAGCTTCTTGTGGTGTATCGGTAAGGGCTGCTTAAAGATTCTGTATGTTTTGATGCGATTTATGGCCCGTTCCACATGAATCCTCAACGTCGAAATCCGTCGAGATCGTGTCGCCTCCTCTTCAGAGAATTGGCTCTTTCCACGACAAAATGCTGGAACGTTCAACTTCACTCCCTTGACTTTCATGTCTTCCGTTAAGCCAAATCCCCTGTCAGCCATGATCTCGTCATAGGGCGACAAGTAGGCACAAAAGTCAGAATCCTCAACAATAAATTTGTCGGATGCACGCCCTCCATAGGCCCCTGACACAAACATTATGTATCCGTCTGGTGCAACAGCAATTAGGAACTTCATGGTATTGCAATGCTTATAATGACTGAATGTCTGTCCTCTAGAATATAAAACTTTCGGTCTCTGCATGTAGACCTCGCTACAATCAATAATGCATGTAGTGCCCTGGTAGCCGCCTTCAATGAATTGAACAGGCATGTTTGCTTGTATGGTCTCTCTCGGTAACCACACAATGACCTCGCTGAGGATCCGACCAAGAACAACAACCATGTAGCGGAATATCTTTCCACACTGAGGTCGGGAAATGCTGAAACGCCGTGTCAAGTCATCATATAGGAGGCCAAGGCGTAGCCTCATGAGGGTCAGCAGCACCTGATCTGCAGTGCACATTGAGCATGGCGGATGATGTAAAGATTCCACTGCTGTCACAAGGTTTGTAAAAGCCTCCAAACTGATGCCCGTGTAGAAGTGACAGTCAGACTCTGTTAGTCCTTGGTAAACAGACACGGATGATGCCACGGTTTGAGTTTCAACTGAGGTCATCTCGATGCCTTTCTTGTGATACGAATGATCTATTCGAACAGAGTCCATTGGGTCCATTGTCTGCACAGCTTTGTTCGATGCCAGAGGTGTGTCTTGTGCTACTGGCACCGTTGTAGCAAGGCACTGCGATGCAGGAGCGCGAAACTTCTCCAGGTTGTGTGCTGCTTCCACTAACGTGATGATACTGAGCTTCACGTTCGTTTCTTCACCGAGCTGCATTGCTTCAGGCTGTTTGTATTCGGTGTCACTTGTGCCTACTTCAACGATGCTGTCATTTTCTCCATCCACGCACCTTGAAGAGCTTGGCAATGGGTGCTTCGTTATCTCCCTTCGACCCTGCGTAACCTGCAAAAGTGGGCAGTTCGGTTACACATAGTGGTCACCTCTCAACAAAAAAAACAAGGAAGCAAAATATACATCATGCAATTACGTAGCACCTATTTGTAACTCAAGCAGCACAAAAGCAGAGCTGGTTTAGCTTTTATTGCTCTATTTGTGAAGCGCTGTGTTACCATAGTTAAAACACCCTGCACAAGGTTTAGCCTATCGCAAAACTGCAACAGACAAACACAGTTTGCTTCAGTTCCACGTCTGTTGCAGCTCACACTGGATGGCTCTCAACTACTAGTGTGAACCGAAGAATAATTGCCTTTTTCTGGTATCCCATGGACAGCATAGGCGTTGGATTGAGCTTTGTGGGCCGGCCATCGACGAAATGCACGGAGCATACCTAGATTGACAAAAGAAAAAAGGGAAAACAGCATTGCACGGTGCGCAAACCGTTTTCAATCGTTTATCAATGCTACAAAGCTCAAACACTTCTTGCCTCAGACAAGTTGCTTACCCTTGAATTCTTCGTCACGACGAAGTCCTTCCTTCGAATCGATGCCGTCCACTGCAGCCGAAGATCGGGATCACAGGGGAACTTGTGTAAGCTGTAAACACCACAGCGGCATTCGCTGCGAAGGGATCCGTGTTCAGCACACGGAGTTTCCATGATTATCTTCCGTTTTCGTTGGTTGTTCTTGCAGCCAACAACATTACAGTGTTTCCCGGATGAATAACTTTTATACACACTCCGGAGCGGTACAGGCATGTCGCGATAAGCTTCATAAAAGACCCACCGTAGAACAACCGATGGACACAAAACGTTTCCCAACTCCGCGCCTTCACAAACCGCAGCCCCCTCGCTTTTACGCGTCTGGGTCGGAGATTATGCGGCCTCGAAAGACGAGAGTACGAAATCCTGGTCTATACCTTATTTATACCTTTTTCTTTCTAACAGTGAAGTCGCTGAGAAGGCGTTTTAGCTTAGCTCAATTGGTAGAGCCCTGGGTCGGTAATCCAGAAGATATGGGTTCGAGTCCTACAGCTGGCTAACCTTTTCAGTGACTTTCATCTTTCACAGGAGGACGACATGCCGGCCATGCTATTTCGAAACTATGCTGAAATGGCCGAGACGCTGTACGCATATGCGCGCGTACAAAATGCGATTTCAAAACGTTCTCGACCAATCGGAGCGCGTGATCAGTCTAGGCCAATGGGCTTGCAACATGGTGTATGGGCGCAGTGGTACATGCTGCACAGCCGCGTCCGCGGGTACCTGAGGAGGACTGGTAACACGACCATACCTGCGAGAGGCTAACAGAGAAGTGAACCGCCCCCTGCAGGCGTTGTTCAGTTGCGACGTCATTCCATTGTCCAAAGCCTTTTTTAAAGCCATGGCATGACGTCATCACTCAGGCATGCTGCTGCATGATTCAAGGACGCGTATGGCTGCGCTATTGAATCACTATCGCAAGGTTATTTCCTTTATACAACTGTAATGATTGCATAAAAAAACGGAAGAGCACCATGCGTGAAACCTGATAACCGCAAGCATTCTGATCCCAATGACTTAGTAAATGTGACTTAGCAAAATCAAGAAAGAACAAAATAACCCAACAAGGAACACCATCAGTGAATAACGAGGACTATGTACACAACAGATCAACACAAAGCATGGCTAACAAGGAGCGCAGAACCATGCGTCCGTTCCATCCGAGAGTCAGGCAGAGAACTGAATAATGATGCTTTCTTCCAGGCGCCCACAGCTCCCCATAGAGCCCATAGTTTGAGAGAATTCAGGCAACACTGGACATACGACCAATGAAAATGCGTCGTGATGCCTAGCAGCCAACCAATCAGCAACCTCTCAGTTTGGCTCGGCTTTCGGCCGGCCCTGGCTGCCATTGACTTCTACTGGTTTTCATACATGGCGCCATGCATGGCGCCCGTTATTCCAAAATAACTGAGACATTTTTGATAGGCGAAATACATATTTATTGATGCAACATATAAACTCAAATGCTTGACTCATATATTCACCGTGCGTACAGGACGTTTCGTTCCTTGAATAGACAGCAACCAAACAAAGTTCGAACTTGTAAAGCACACATACAGTATACTTCTGGAGGCGAGCGAAGTCCACGAGTGCGTGTGTTTCACAGATGAGCATCTTCTTCTCATTCTGGCGATGCACCGTAGGTCACACAGTCACGGGAAATACTTTTGTCGTTACGAACACCCTCTTCTTAGTCACTGTATTTGAAAATGCGACAGCGCTCGAAAGTGTTCCTCAGGCGTCAGCTCACCAAGCATTCCAGTTCCGACCCGGCAAGAATGTCCGTAGGTTGACACTTTATCGGAGATCAGTACATGGCCAGAGTCACTATAGCTCACGAACAAACCCGCGCGTACACTTCCTCTTCGGTCGTTGTGGTCAACCGACATCGGCGAGCCGCGGAGACACAGCGACCTTGCTTGGGAGCTGGAGCTGCCCGCCTGGCCGACTGCCCGCGAAAAGTGAGCTGTCACATATTTCGAAACTTTATCAACCAATCCCGGAGCGCGCATCCTCCTTTGGCCAATGGGCATCCGTCATGATGCCTGACGATGTAATACCACGTGACTGTGACGTGATTTTATTTTTCTACTGCCGCAAATGCGGGGAGCTGTGGAGGCCTGCTTTCTTCCTCCTGAATACAGTCACACGTCTATCCCCCTTGCGGTTACTTTCCGAACTAATTTAATTTCAAAATTATGCCAGTGCTACTCACGTCCAGATCAAGGGTGGGCGCTATCGTCATCGTCAAGACAAGAATGATCAACAAGAATCTTTCGTGTCCAAAAAGAAAAAAAATATAGAGCATCAACGGAAAAGCATACAGAACATGCTGGGCACGTCAGGACACTGCTCACTGTCACGCGAGGAAACACTGCATGACTGCTAGACAACAAAGGAAAGCAAGCATTGCTTTGTATACCACGGCAAGAGGGCTCTATATGAATGGTTTTCATCACGAGAATGACAACAACTTTAGTTGGAGACGATGAATCAGGAGTTAATCACGAGACATTTCATCATGGCAACATTTACTCGTAGCCCGCGAGTCATTCCTTAAAGGGACCATGAAATGGTATCTAACAAGCCAATTATCATTTTCCTCATCATTAGTTCCTCTGTAGTAAAGCATTCACTCTGTTAAATATGAAGTTGAAAATGGTTCAAATAGTGAAACTATTCTATATTAACCACGGCCGTGGATCCGATGCGAACTGGCCGTGACATCATACACAACGCATGCTGCCGATTCGAGGACGGGCTTTTGCGAGCAAGCTTGCATACTTCGCCATGAAATATGTTTTAATTTCAACTGGAGACAAGATTGTATCTAACCGTTTACACATAATCTTAGGAGAAATGCAGTATAGCCGTCGAATGTCAGCATGGTTACCGGAGCACGTTTTCCTCTCTGAACTTCGTCAGAATGTGTGTCTGTCGGTGACATTTTACGAGCTGCTGCGTACCGATAGATTCCTAAATGCTGTGTGTGTCGCATAATGTCTTCCTCCATCGCTGGCAATTTGTCTGTTGCCGTATTTCAAATGCTTTCGACGGCAAATATACGATGTCGGCGCTGTCCAAACCGAAATCATGCACCCACGTGGTCCCGCGGAGTGTGTCCTCCTCGTAGCTCACAGTTGGCTGCCAGGATTGGATGGCAATGACGTAAGCCCGCTTCTAAGGCATGCATCCCGCTATTTTTGCTTGGTAACTACACCCCGTTATACTGAATACGGTCAAAAGTCGATATGTGTATGATAATGAAGGATCATGAGAACTGTTTCCTGCAGGGTACTCGGAATTCGCGAAAATCATTTCTTGGTCCTCTGAAGTGCGCATTTTGAATAGCACCATGATGGGTCTGGCCTGGTCTGTAAGAATTATATCAGCAGGCAGCCCTTATACAAGATAATAAGAGTTCAGTGCAAAATCATTAGTCTATTAATTGCGAGTATTGTAGAACGTCCACACGTAGGCGTGCCAGTCTATTTGTGTGCTTATATACTCCACGTGCCGCAAAGTAGGAATGCGGGCCATTGTGTGATTTGAGTTCATGCGAAGTGCGGTAGAAATCTCCGACACACGGTGCTGAAAGCTATATTTTCCTTCCCGGGATTGCTACCGTCCTCGTCCTGGATCGAACCTTTGATTCTGAGCTGAACAAAGCCAACGCCTTACTGACGGAGCTGCACTCGGAATCTGATAACCACAGCGTACCTCTTGTGCACCGCTCCAAACGAGGGGGCGGGGGGGGGGGGGGGCGCTGGACAAGGAACAAGGCCGCCGCACCGAGGCGAAAACAACAAGGGTACATAACCATTCTGGAAAGAAAACTTCGGATTCGTGAGGTAAACAGGAGATGCTGCTCATTTTGCCCTCTGAACGCGGTTTGTACCTGGTACCATCACATAACCCGTACGAGATAAGGCCACTTACCTCTGAAGTGATTTTACACACTGTAATCTTTATCGGTGTGAGTAGTACGGGTAGGCTAGTCTAGGCGGATACCTCTTCTAGTGGCAAACCAATGCAGACTAGGTAGACTACCCGTGTTAGTGACCCGGCTCCTGACCCAAGCTAGCTGCGCGATAACCCAGCGCGCCATTATTTCTGCGCGCGATAGATTACGCGCCAACATGCACACGCGAAAATAGACATACACAAGTAGAAATGTATTTGATAACTCAAATTATATGCCAATGGCGCTTGGAATTGTGCCAATTGCGTTGCAAAACAGGAGGAGGAGATAAACCGAAAAACTTTCACACTTGAAAAAGAGAGGAGAAAGAAGGCGCATTTCAGAAAAAAAAAAAAAAATATTGAAGAACATACCGATTTTACAACTTCCATATGAATATGATTCATTGCCATTAAAGACAACCATCGCCGAATAAGAATTGGTTTAGTTCAACATGTGAAAATAGTTTATTAACGTCAATGAATACACATAGGTCTAAGGACCATTAGCAGCAGGCAAGGCCAGCAATAACTATTCTACGTCAAGGACACAACTTTTAGTTGAATAAAGATTCGGTGATGAGAATTCAAATAAACAAAGAATGTATTATAACACACTAGTGATATTCGAAGGCTATCAATTAAAGAGCACAGCAGAGCACGGATAAAGCACAGCAGCCTGTCCATTACATTATTTAATCTAAGTTAAAGGGACTCTGACCAGAACCCGTGGGCGGTTTTTCGTACACGCCCTCGGTAAAACACCCAAAAAGGACTCGCCATGCCAAAAGTCATGCATTAAAACGACACGGTTTCTCTAAATTTGAATTTTCAAGGGACTCTGAGCAGAAGCTGTGGGAGCTCTTTCGTACTTGCAGTCAATAAAGCACCCGACAAGGCGATGCGACAAGGCCATGCGAAAATTCATGCATTGAAACCCAACGGTTTCTCTAAACTCGAATTTTAAACATTCGACTTCATCTGAGTGCAGCACGCCTAGCGTAAAACCGAGAAAACTATCGTTTATATATCCCCTGGCCCACCATCAAAGTGACGTCGACATGAGGGCTACTGGCAACACCCACAATTGGCTCAAACGCGTCACGGGGTCACGCAATACCCTGTCAATTTCCTTCATGAAATGGCATTTATATGTTAATATATTTTTGTTACAGAGTCTCAAAAAGCAAAATATACCCTGCGTGTGACACCTGCAGTAGGTTCTACGATTTTCTTTTCAATCTGTGTACGGCGTTCCATATTGTTCCGTATCCGGTTAGTTAATGGTTAATGGTAACCGTAACCGGTTAATGGTTGCCGTATGACGAGCTTACGAACTGCGAACTTCTGTGATTCCCGGCTCATCCTGCCTTTTTAGGTCATTGGGCGTCTCGGGAGTCGGACGGAATGCGTGAGAATGAAAATTTTGTCCCCTGATTGTGTGATGTACGAAACGCGCAAAAGAAAAGTGCCTCGCGATTCCCCGTTCAGATTAGCTTTACGATTGTAGAACTGAGTAAATTAACCATGTAGTCGTTCCAACACGAAACCCTTCTCCATAAGCTCACTTGTCCGGTGATTACCTGCTAGTTTGACACGGATTCTCTGATCCTCGGCTTATTCTGCAAGGACTACGAAGATCAGTTACGTGCGATCGCCGACGACAATTTAGATACGCCTTCTTCGATCGGGAGCATCCACTATATGACGAGAGGAATCGCGGTACACTCTAAATCCGACACCCGATATGTACCGCATGAAAGAGGACCCGCACCTGGGCCAGGCGGTACACATGAGGTGCAGTCCTCAACCAGCAGGTACAGTCCGCGACCACTGCGAAATTCAAACGGTACAAGGGCTCCGAGACCCATCCGTACCGGCTAGGTACCTTTTAAGCGCGATCTATAGCAGCTGTACCTCATGTGTACAGCGTGTTTCCGGCGCATGAGTACGAACGCCTTCTCACGATATCCATGCGCTGCAAAAATATTTCGTGTGATTCCGAATACCAGTCTATAAATTCCCTTATGCAGCAGTGCCGTAATCGATGAGCACTATCATTCTGTCAAAGAAGTGCAATAACTAGAACCCATGACCGTGAGGGATCGCATGTTTGGGAAGAATTCGTTTCTTGCAACCGCTGCAAATCAGTTTGTTTTGAAACGTCGGGGAGCGAGGACGAGTCTGCTCGGTCTTCGAAGAAATTCGTTCGACGCGTTCAAGATTGAAGTCATTTAAGGTGCGTATTATATCTCTGAAGTAATTATTCGTCTTCACGACGCATTTTCGTTCATCTTCGCTCTGATTCCCAGTGGTCCTGATCACCGGCAGGCTGGACACAACGACTGAGGGACGGAGACAACGAACTTTGTGCTTCATGCACGAACGTTGATGCGTGAATTAGAGGAGCCGAGAGTGCATTTTACACCTGGATTGCACAAGCAAGTAGGCATGTTTTTCAGGCAAGCTATTTCGGTTGTTGGATTTTTTTTTACATTTTATTTTCTCCTAGGTTACGTCAAGCGATGTCGTAAATGGGTGATGTCGTCTACTGTGGTTGTTGTTACGTTCTGCGGAAGAAACGGAAGTTGGGGAAGAACAGCTATCCAAAGGTGTGGAAGAGCAGCTGCAGTGGTGAAGGAGAGACGCAGTGGTCATCGTTCATCCATATACGTTGTGCCCCGTGTGTTCGGCGTTTGTGCATCATGACAATGCACGCTCGCGATGGACAAGCATCAATCCTGAAATGGATAGAACTTTCGAATAAAGGTATTTGTTTGTTATATTTATTGTGTAGCGGAGCTTCCTGGGGCTGTTAATATATCGTGGAGGAGGGGAACCACCCCGACGGGTAGGCCTAAATCGCTGCGCGCTATCCGTTACATGTACCGCATGTGAGGGCGCATGTACCTCTTAATTTTAAGAGGTACATTTTTTAAAAAATGTACCTCTTGGCCAAGCGGTACTTAACCGTTACATATGCGTTACCTGATTTAGAGTGTAGGCTTGGCGCGTTCGGAGGTGAAACGAGTAGCGTACCCATAGATGAAGTAATACGCTTGGAAGCCGAAATGCACTTCATCAAATTAGCCGGGGGAAAATTGCAAGAGCTAAAGGGGTCAAAAATCACATTGTGTTGAAACTCCATGATATGTACCGCGGTACTCTATTCAACCACACTAGCGTATCGCACAAAGAGGTGTCAATAGTGGGAGAGAAACAGTGCACGCACACCACCGGAAATGTGAAAAGAAATCTGATGGCGTACGATGACAAGTGATGCCTCTACAATGACGTGGACTCCTACTCGTTCGAAATCTGCGAATACGGTGAACTTGAGTGGATGACATAGATAGCAGGATTTTAGAAGGTGTTCTTTCTCCCCTCTCGTAATACAGAGGATGAGAAGGAGTGGCGTCATTTGGACTGCGTCACTGGAAGGATGAAGTACCTTATTATTTTTTGCTTCTCTCGTGCACGTTGGTGCTGGACGTCGACACCACATAGGTACCACGTACTACTCCCTGATAGACAAAATGTCGCCCAGGCGTTCGTATCGTGCCTGGGTGACATTTTGGATATTAGAGAGTGGTACGTCGTGTGGAATTACAGGATCGCTGCGCACGTGCTTTCAATCGCTTGGCGTGAGCAACCAGGGTGTCGGAGTGAACCGAAAACCGAAAAAGAAAAACGGTATTTTGGTGTGATCCGGAACGGAATCGAAACCGTATACGCTATTTTCGCTCAGGAGGGAAAAAAAAATTAAACGATTTGCGGTCTAAGAAAAAACTTCGACGGTTCCGACTACGAATAGACGAATGAATCTGACGTCGTGTGTTCCGAAGCCATGCCATGGATACTTTACGAAGGTTACGGTTACGTTCGCGCACACAGACTTAACGGTACATATGACCGGTTGTGACTCTCTACCAATGCGCCGTAGCGTTCGGTTTAATTTCATGCGCCCAAACTCTCCTCAACTAAACAGCCCACAAGGGGTGCTGCATAACGGCTTCTCTATCGGTAATGTCGCGCAACGCGTCCTTTGTTTACGCCCCGCGTCCCGCGTTACGTATCCGCGAGGGCAAGCGCGTGCGGAGTGGCGGCTTTTTACGGACATGACACGAAGAAAAGAAAACGGAGCCGTAGAGCGCGTTTGTGAGTGAAGGTGTTCCTCGATTTGCGCCGTACTCGTGCGGTGGAGCCTGCTGGCTAGGAAGCAGCAACAGACATTCGGATGTGACGCGATCGCACCAATCCAGCAAGAAAGTGCTTTACGTATGACGAGAAACAAGTCCGTTTGTATCATGCGCTTCAAGAAAGGAGAAAGCCTATTTGAACAGGCAGTCACCTACAGGAACCAGGAGCTACCAATTTCACAGCTGCCTTTAATAATAAATACCACGTATGCGGAATACACGGGTTTACATTTTGCAACATTTTTTTTTTCTGGGAATGAATATGCCCACCAGAAGCGGAACCGCTTAAAACCGTGTATGAACCGTTATTTCTGTGCTCATGAGCAGAACCGGTACCGGACCGTCACCAGACTGCAACAATTTTTGTCAATCATGTACTCAATAGGCATTGAAGTGTATTTTTCGTGGCTGTCTAATCGCGTAGAGCCCTCTGAGAAAGAGCAGCATTGGAGCCAATTGAGTTAGAGAATCTAAAGCCACAGTTGAGCGATCCGCCCACCATTTGGCAGGGCCAAATAGGCAGGGTTGAGAATGAAGTCGGTCACTCAGCGTCCTTAGAATAGACGAATCAGGAGCGGAGCCAATTATCATACAGCGGGCGGAGCTATGCCAGCGAATCAGTGATCGATACACTCTTAGAAATAGGTCTTCTATCGTGAGCTACCGTGTCTCCTAGATTTACGCTCAAGGCCGAAGCTTTAGACGACAGATGCCCACCTGACCCGGGAGAAAAGAAAATCCATAAAAAATTTCTTGTTTTTTGGCGCGTACGCCGTGTAGAAGACACGTTTATCACGTGGCCAGGAATCGGACGTCGTGACGTCTATTTCGTGTTGTCTAAATTTTTGTGGTGGTTTGTATGCGCTCGGAGTGATCACCTGACCGGCGACCGGAGTCACGTGAACTATGCGACGGGGCCAGACATGCTGGTGGCGCCAGGGGAATGAACGTGTAGTATATTTCTATTGTTGGGAAAAACTCACGTGACCTCTGACGTCGTGCCAATCGTTGGGCCTCGGTAGAGTAGTTTTTCGCTTTGTCTTATTTTGTCTACCTGGGTGACGGGTGACGTAAAGCGACGCTGGCGAGGCGTTCTTTTTCCCTTTCCCCTCTGTTCTCTCTTCCGCTTTGGCGGTTCTGACTGGATTTTCGTTCGCATCCAGTGAAACAAATAAAACGCGTAAGCGTTGGCTCTTTCTGTTGCACAAGGTGCTTTATTTTTCGTGATTGGTATTTCCAAATCACACCTATGCAGTCTTCTGTATCTGCGCCAAACACGAACTTGACATGAACATTGTTTCTGACGTTCGAGTAATATGCCGAAGCAACTTCACATTCACTGTTAGCTGATGTCTCACGTGGAAGATGCCACAGTAGATCAGTAAATTCACTGCACAGGCACACACATTCACAAATCCAGCATGACAGGAAATATGTCCACATCCCTTTGCTGCTTGTGTAGCGTCACATGTCAACGCTGACCCGTCACTAAAGGAACCTGTGAAGCTGCTAAGCCGAAAGATCATGTTCCAACCACTCAGAGTGGCTTATCCATTCTACTGCATGCATGCAGATGCTTTTTTGAAGCAGATATGAGTTGAGCAGCACCCAGTTGATACCTGAGCAAGAACAGGGATCAGAAAACGTGAACATTTGAAATAGTGAAATAGTGAAAACTAAAAATTCTACCGTCCGAAATGTTGCGTATATGCCACAAGTGTGGTGCTATGCTATGCTACTCTAAGCGGCAGAATGGAATAGGAACTGACTTACCTGCCATCGTGTGGAAAAACACAGTATTGATCCTTCTTGAATCGTTGTCGCACCAAGCAAGCGAAGCAGACCTGCCTTCCACTTATCTATCACTGAATTTACTTAGAAGTATCCAAGAGGATTCGAGTTTTCCAGAGTCGGTATCGACGGGCACTAAAAACCATCCAAAGCGGTAACGGCAAAGATGCTTTGCGTGCGTCCCTGCTGCACCATATTTCGAAACTTTACGGCGAGCTGCTCCGGCACCCCAGACACGGCGGTGAAAAGCGCCACGAAAAGGTTATAATTTCAAACCGACCAATGAGCGCTCGCATACCGGGGGAGCGGCCGCAGGAGCCAATGGGATGCTCTCTGTAGAGAACTCGCGCTTCGACGTAAAGATTTTGACGTTTCATGACGTTTGATGACGCGAAAGGCTCGCAGCGCCTCACTTTAGTCCGCAAACGAACTCGCGAGTTTCATCCCCTTGGTGGCGCGGCACTGGTCACACCTCTTCTCCGATGCCTTGCCGCCAGCGTTTTGTGACTTTGCTGATTCTGGGATTCTTTGACAGGTAAAACACCTCCATTTAATAAATTTTATTGCGATGACTATGCTAGCAGCACTACTATTGTAGTGGCTACCTGTTACTTCCCCACGCTTCTAACGAGCATTTGGAAGGTGCAGGTGCGAATGGAAGTGCCATGGTGGTCGTAACAGAACGTCAACGAAAGTCATGTGGTGATGCTTGAGAAGTTCGAGAGACGCTAATGCGTTATCAGCTGTAGCCGGTTTGTAGCTTTGTTAGAATTGCCTCTAAACGTGGACTTCACGAGCGCTAACGTTTGTGTATGGCGCTGGATGTTTGTCTTTCGGGGGCTCGTTTCGACCGTGGTTTGAGTAACCATTCTCTGTCTCAGCTGGCCGCAGTGGGTATGGACGTCACCAACAAAGACTTCACTGGTGTTCAACGGGCCGCCTGGAGGAAATGTGCATGCGATTCATACCGAAGACTGACAGACATTAGCCGGTACACGGCACAAGTATTACCCGGAACATGCGTCCAATGCTGACACTCACCTGTCGACCATGTGCAAGGTAATACAAGTGGCCGCGTTGTTCGCCTTGCATGCGAGACGAGTTGATTGTAGTTATTCGTTCGTCATGGATAGCTCGGCCTGACTGGCGTGTTGATCTCAGCCGCTTTCAGTAAGATACCTCTTTGATCTCTCCTCCTACATACTTGGTACTGCTGTGGTACCAATGCACCATTTTTCCCTCCTCGCTGCCTCACCTATCATCGTTTTAGTATAAGCTATAGTTCGCACCCTTTCACTGTTGTCGATAGTGACTTTTATTACACTTAATGTTGTTCCTATCCACTATGTAATGCGTCTTTGCCGTCATTTACTTTGTCACAGTTGCGCCTTGAAGCAGAATTCCGAATCGAGGCCAGGACGGGAAGCATGGAGGAAACGCTGCACAACTGGTGACAACTGCCACATCAACAGACCCCACAAAGAGATGTAGAGCCGCTGAAATATGGTGATCATATGCCCTGAGCAACAAACAGGTCTGCAACCCAGCGAAACTTCGTAGCGAGCTTCAAGCTTGCAAATAGTTTCGTAGCAGCGGCGTGGAGCCGCGCCGTTTTGCGCAATCTGTGATATTTTGACTATGTGTGGTTCTTATTCATTTTTATTTTCTCTGAGTCATTTCTCTGTGAACAGGGTATTTTGCATAGTTTGCAAGTCTAGTCAATATTCACTGTATCACTGCCACAATTTCAGAACTTTGCCGAAATAAAGTATTCAATCCCCCCTTTAAAACAAATTCTGTTGACTGCAAGCCTGCCTGCCAAGCCTGCACCGGGGGAGAGGGGAAGCAGGAGCACGCGGGGAGGGGGAAACGACCGGGAAAGGAGGAAACTGCGAAGCATAAAACAGACGCCACTTTTGTGGCTTCTACGAGGGAAACCACGTGATGCGACGTCATTCCCCGCGCTTTCGCGTGGTCCCTACGTAGAAACCTCAAAATTACCGGTTTTCGGGTGTCTGTGGAAGACACGATAGAAGATCCATTTCTAAGAGTGTAGGCTTAGAATGGGTCAATCAACGTGAAGGGCCAATCGTTGGTCAGCAGGCTTATAATGGGGGGACAGAACTGGGTTCGACGAATCAGAGGGCTTAGAGGTCTAGGAGAAGGAGGAGCAATCAGGATCAGTTGGTTGAGAATGGAAGCGGAGGGCGGAGCCAGCTAAACATAAAGGGGCGGGGCTCCGCTCACCAATCTGCGATCAGCAGGCTTACCATGCACCAATCAAAGTGAAGTTGGCGGAGCCAAGACAACTAATTAGCATAAAGGGGCGGAGCTATGCCAACCAATCAACGATCAGTGGGCTTAGCATGGGCCAATCAATGTGAACGTGTAGTGGGCGGAGCTACGAGCGACCAATCAGATTGCTTAGGAGCGGCTTGTGTTGTACTGGAGTCTGATGGATTAGAACTGCCCCACAGAACACAGAACCGCCAATGCCAAACAGCCCTCAGAAGTCTTCATTGGAATCGCAACACTGTATGTGCCAAAAATTTGCCTCCTAGAGTACAAAGGAGCGAAACATTTTCGTAACGGTGACGGAAATACGCCTCATCTTACATTGCTTGCAGTAACTTGAAAGCATTCAGGATTACAGAAGAGATCCCTTCCTATCGAACTTTTTTACTTGACGTGTGCCGCAATTCCGTTGTCATTAGAGGAAACGATATTTTAGCCCGAATGACACATTTGATCTCAGTGCCGTCCACGCGCATTAGTTGTAGGACGAGTGGCTTCGCTCAAGCGACCACGCTTTCAGTCGGTTCGACCCATTGGCATTGGCATCGTGAAGTAAGATGGTGGTTGCCTGGAGCAAGTGGAAACTTGAGTTCTTGAGTTACAGTGAATGCTACAGTGGGATTACCATGTATGTTTTCAGTTTCGAACAATGTTTATCATCTGGTATCATCTGCGGGGAGTTGTTGGATATAACGACGTATTGCATTGGGCATTTCAAAAGCTTCAACTTCCAATCTTGCCGCGATGCTTGGGCATTTGGTACAATTATACCAACACCCGGGTACGTAATATTTTCTTCACTTTCAGTCAGTGGGGGATGTACACCGGCAATACGGGGCTCATATTGCCAGGACTTCCCCATATTGTTTCAAACTTGGCAATATGGACCCCATGTTGCCAAGTTTGCCAAAATGGGGGAAATCCTAGCAAAGGGGGTCCCATATTGGACCCGTATCGCCAATGTCCAGCCGATACGTGTTCAATACTGTGTGCCGGGGAAAGGAGGGCAGGTTGCAAAGACCACAGCCGCAATTCACAAAGCGATTGCTTTGTTGCACAATTGCGAAAACGTAAATATAATATGCAACTCGAGGAAACTGGCAGGCACTTTCCATCGGCGGTGGCGATACAACGTTGCGGTGAATCGCTAGAGGTTCGCGTCTCTCGGTAGCAAAAACCTCGTTGCCCTGGAGATGGGAGCTTGCGTTGCACGTTGTGATCGGCCGCCGAGCAGAAGACAGTTACGTTTGGCCACGAAGTACAATCGACATGTTACACCTGTCAGCGCCAACGCGGCAAACGATTCACACACAAAAAGCAGTTCATTATTTCGTGTCACCGAACGCTGCCTGCGTCGGTGCGTCCTTGGTGGCGGTGCCACAGGCACGACGCAACCACACTAAGGCCGGCGTGCATTGCTCGGCATTGTGCAACATCGGTGACGTAACTGGTGACAGCAGTGCGAGCCGTTGTTCAAGACACAGAAAGATGAGAAGAGAAGCTTGAAGCGCGCTCTTTTTATATAATGGAGCAAGTTCCGTTTCGAGCAAAAAAAAGATATGGGGTTCGGAAAATTTCAGAGTCCCTCTAAGGCACTACGTTAGTCAGGTGCGCACACCAAGCATAGTAGGCATCACAATCATTCTGGGGTCGTAGTAGGCCACTCTGATGGGGACATCAAAAACATCATGCCACTCTGGTGTGCAGATCAGGGGAACACGACAGAACCGGAATGGCCCAGGTGTCTCCCCAGACAATTTTGATGTGCGCAGTACAAACACCAGGAGAGTTTAGTGTTAACTCCGGGAAGACTACAAAGTACAAGAATAATGCTTATTTTGATGTGTTTTTTTTTTTTTTTTGTTGTTGTTCCTTTTGTTGTTTTCGCAATCGGATTGCTACGAGAAAACTTCGGATTGAAGGACGCAGGAAAGGATGACACACCGTGGGGTTGTAAGACACATAAATCAAGCAAACACGTGTGGAATGGTTGAATAGCGTAAAGGGAACTAGGACGAAGACAGCAGGTTCTGCTCAGATTATCATCCGGTGATTATTAATTTACAGTGTGGTCTCGAACGCTGCATGCAAAGAACGCCTCAATATTAGTGAATACTGTGTTATTAACTTCAAAACACGTGCATTCTTTGCATTTCTCTTTGGATGTTTTGCATTGTTTGGTCCATGTTCCATTATATGAAACAGTAATGACTCCAGGAATCATTGGTATATACGTTCATAGATATATTATACATGTTGAACAACCTGAACTGTCTCGTGACCTTCGCGTGACCTTTCGTGCATAATATATTCACTACAGTAGTGGCAGCTGGCGCATTAACCACCGCTTAATGTGTGGGAGATCCCGCTGTTTTTTCCGCAGCTTTGCAGTCGCAGCTTCAATATGGGCAGAAGCTTCGTCGCCCGAAGGATAAAGCACCTGCAGCTGTTGCTTCAACTGCACAAGGGCACAGGGGGTCATTAATCATCACCATTTAACTCGCTTCTCATAAAGCCTTACCTTGTTAAGGTCATTATCATTTTCAACGAAGTCCTGGACGAGGTGCACTGTACGGTTACCAAACCTGCGGCAATGAGCAATTTTCGTGAGCATTTCGGGGTTCTACAGAATATCGACATCAGATAACACATGTAACTACTGGCAGCACCGGCAAACCGGATGACTCTAGATCAGAGTGCAAAACCACAGAATGACCGAGGCCATTTCTCGGTCCGATGCTGATGCTTCCGCACACATCGGCTCGTTCAGATGTTTTGCGTTCTGACCGTTGTGTACCGGCAATAAACTCCCATTCCATTCTCTCCTCGAAGGAGAGCAGCAGAGCACCGCTAGCTTAGAAATTCGTAGGCACGCATTTTTCTGGAGATGATAACATCACTTGAGATGAATGACCAACAATGAATGGAATATCATCGTCTTCATATTACCACTAGCTCGCTTGCGTTCTACTTTTATGTACAACGCATTTGTCCGATTCGATCTGGCGGATAGCCTGCGTTTCCGTAGCATACGTCAATAGCGAGTCTTAGTATACCGTACGCCTTTGCGTACGTAAGGGATGGCGTTTGTGGTTCTGAGCACGAGAAATATACTGCACAATAGGAACAATCTGGGGTAGTCGTTATAGGTTCATGATGACGAATAGCAGCAAGAAGACAAGGACAGGGTTGAAGTAGAGAGGACGACTGCAGACTCTCAACTGAAGTTTAGTCAAAGAACACAGCATCTTAAACGCTAACATCTAGGTCACTGACTATCACATAAATAAGTACGGAGAGAACAGAGGTTTATGCTGCTGGCTTGGAGATAGCACTCAACACCTTGTCCATGCGCAGGAAATCTCAAGAAACCCCAAGGAAATCTCAAGAGAACAAGTCAAGTTCGCTCAAGCATGCTTGCAGACAGACAATTGCGTGTAGTTGACTGTGTATTTAATGCAGTGCACTTAAGCGTTAACACGTTCCAGGTTGTAACAGCCGGGGACATAAGTCGCCGGCCGTCGTGTTTGGGGCCACCGTATGGACTAGCTCGTGCGCTACTTTCTAGTTTTACGAATTTCAACGAGGCATCTCTCTACGAGGACAGGGAAAGTCAGCACGTGTGCTGGAACGGATGGCACTCATGGATTCGAGACATTGTACTTTTGCAGGTGATGGACGAGAATCGGGCAGTCCATGACGGCGTATTTGCAGACCTTTTTATGTGAACACTTTTCAAGGGACTGTCACATCCACCGCAGTCGGTTATTAAACTATAGCCTCGTTTTATTCCGCCTTCACGACTGACACAGAAAATCCGACGCGAACTATGGGAGTAGTTTCCGTGCAACCTGATGTAATGCAAGGCAAGAGCAGACCACGGACGTTGTGGTATGCCCGAATTCGCTCCCAGGAAATCGGAGGACACATAACTTAGACCCAATCAGTGAGCGCCGTCAGGCGAAGACAAGTTCAATTAGGGAGCGGCCAGAGGACCTACAGCGACCGACTGGCAGGCGGCAGGGATAGCGTCTGCAGGCTGCGGAGGGACTGATCGGCTTATGGAATGCTGTTTCTCGTTAGCATCAGACATGTTTGTACCGGCAGCAGCGTAAAGCCTGGTCTGAACTATTGTGTGTCAACGCGTCCGTCAGCGTTGCGTCTGCGAACCGATGCAGGCCCCTTCGAATGCGATGGACGGATAGGTTCACCAAGTTCTGTTTTTGGAGAGAGCGATTGAAGAAATGCCGGTCGTTGTCCTGGAAAACGTGCTGCCGCGCGTTGTTTTCTTCTTTTACTTCACTTTATGTAATCGGCTGGAAGCAGTGTTGAGCAGAGCAGTGAGTTGACAACCCATGCGCGTCCGTCACATAGAGAAGCTGACGGACGGACGTGCTGAAGCTCAATGGTGCGGACCAGGCTTAACACCATCTTCCACGCGACACGGTCGCAGGAGACGTAATATCGGCAAGGGAAAGTCGAAGTACTAGCCAACAAGTTTTCACTTAGTATAAGTGTCCTTCAGTGTTGACGGAGACGTTGATTGCTTTAAATACAATGGATAATTCGAAGAAGCACATAACTACGACAGATTCTTCCACTTCATTTCATTTCTTTTTGTTTCTCTTCTTTTTTATAAGCATCTGGACACCGCTATCACCAGTGCGGGAGCTCTTTGATGCCTTTACTGTATAAAGAAGTTGGCTGTTGTCATAGGTACTGCTCTATACATTACTGAGGGGCTTCATTTGTATGGAACGTCTATCCTCCAGGGTGGTCTTCATTGTATACGAGTTCAAAAAGAAAAAAAAGCTGAGCTTCTCGTCTGGGAGCCTGGTCTGTTGAGCGTTGTTTTTTATGGCTGTAGCAGCTTCAAAACACATCAGACGGAGAATTTATTATGTCGTATAAAGTGCAATTTATATTGCACGCTATATGACACGGGGAATATAATATTATATAATATGGGGAATTTTTGTGATTAGTACAGGGCAAAACTGGAGCACGGAAAACACCATATCTTGTTGTAGAAATTGTTGTTCCCGCACAACAACTGTGCCGTGTTGTTTTCCCATGTGTCTTGTATGCATCTACCAAGGGAAACTTCAGAATGAAATAGTTATTTTTAGGTGAAAGTTTAATGGGATGGAAAATGCAAACCATTTCGAGTCGCTCAGAAGCAAGTGAAGTGTTTTTATGCAAATATCGTGTACACACACGCTATTAGTTCAATGCATGCTCCTGTCATACGGTAATACACATGGGGTATATAAAGACGCTATCTCCAATAGTTTTCAAACAAGTATGTTTACCGCGCACAGAAAGATGCAGATTTGTGAAAAAAAAAAACACAAAAACAAAAACATTTGAAATGCTTAAGGCCGCCTTCATCGACGTTCGTCAAACTACAGGCTAAACGAAGGTCAACAAACGGGTAGTTGAACCGCCAACAAAGTTAAACGCGTTTCACCAGGAGCGTAGCGCCCTCACGCACTGCTCTTCACCTTGATCCAAGTTCCCCAGACTAGGGGAAAAATGAGCCGCGATGCCGCTGGTCGGAGTAGCCCACGTGACACAAATAACACACATGGCTCTCTGGTGGCGGTCATACTTGCAGTGGGTGCGGTCCTAAACAAATCCTCGGGAGGTTGTAGTCACATGACCAGATTGTACCATATGTGATCGAGTGAGTAACTGGGTTTTGGAACGATGCAATGGGTCGAGAGGCGCGGCTTACAAGCGTGATTACGGCGGGCAAACGAGTGTTAAGGAGCGGGAACGACTAAAAGGGTCAAATAATCCATTTTGCTGGCATACGCGCTGTTGGGAACTAAAATAAAGGATTACAAGAAAAGCAGCTGTCTTGTTTGGAATTGATCCTGCAGTTCGCAGCCGACAGGACAGCGACAATGGATGACTAAGCGACTCTTCGTACGTTTCTGTTTCGTGCAGCCTAATTTTTCCCCCTCGCCTGAGATGGCGATCGGGATGAAGTACTTCTCAGTTGCACTTGGAACGAGAAAGAAATGTGCGTTTAATCTGACCACGAACATGACTGTTTGTCGAGTGTGATCTAGCTCACAGGTTTTCGCATAAACCAGCAGGCTACTGCAGAATAGTTCCTGTTCCTGGTGGAGTTCTTTGGTTGCGTCAATAATGCGACTGCCCAGCTTTGAGCTTTTCGTATAAAACCTCATGCATGTCATCAAAGTGCTCCAAGCTGAAACTGCGTCACCATGCTAGTGTCATGCTGCCAATTTTGACAATATTCTATCGATCCTTGCCTCGTAATGTGGCCCAGACATGCATATTTACAGGTGGTTGCTGTTCTGCTTGTCCTGCATAACAATTTATTCGTGCATCTTGTTTAGAATCCAGATGTTAGATTCATTTGTTTTTCACCTCAGTGACTGACACGACATGGCCTTTTTCTTGAAGTGCAGCAGTATGCATACAGAAGTCGGACGCATGTAAATGCAATGAACCGTGATATGTCAACACAAGTTAGCACACTGCATACGGCATCAAGTGTGTTGCACTGCATTCTTATCCGGTAGCTCCTTGCACGAGTCTGTCAGGGATTTCACAGCGGAGGGCAGTAATATCTTATAGATCCCGACTGCTGTGCAGAGAGGAGACAGTCGCAACGGCAGGCATTTATTTGCTTTCTGAGATGCTTCCTATTCGCCTCGAGATCGAACTGTAGGTGGCGCTGCGACGGATGCCGTAGTGGGGATACGGCATGATCGGACGCAGCAGGCTCTGGCTTTTCTACGCAGATATCGCAGTGTTTCTGGATAAAATGCTGCTGTCAGTGCCTCACATATATTGCGGATGTGTTGAAATGCGATACTTAGAACGCTGATAAGGTGTGAAAGTTGACAAATATTGCTGCACTACGAAACGCTCAAGTCGCGAAGTTGTGAAAAGAAAATATCCTGTGTGCTTTTGAAGGGAAACACTGCCTCCTTTGTTACAAACGTGATTTTGTTTGTCTTTTGCTGCTCTCGCTCGAATATTTATTCGTCGCTTGTGTATTGCTGTCTTTCCCGGTACCTTTTTAGCTTACGTAGAGACAACAAGGATTTTAAAAAAAGACTCACTCCAAATTCCTGTCTCCACTGATCTAAATGTACAATGTACTAATCAACAATAACAATGAATCTAAATGTACAAATGCGCAAGAATGTAACATAAGGGCAGAACAGCCCAGTAAGTATTGAAGCCCCTCGCTACAATTTTTGCAATTTTGCGTCGAGCGAGTACGGGAGAGGTTCGAGGTTTTACTCGTCTCCTGGGCGGGCATTCACTAAATGGTGCTAAAATATGTTACGAGATGACCACACCTTTGTGGTGGACTTGACTTTGGGGTGCTACCGGTCAGGTAATAACTACATATAAACTAAGTTTTTGGTTCCAGCGGCAGGTATATATTCTGAAACACGCTGTTGCACACGTGCTTCATACCCCAAAAAACACGCGTGTTTTACATATTACGTTCAGGGGTGGTGATAGCATTTTACCTTGAATGCGTGCGTTCCAATGATTACGTATGTGAAAAATAAAAGCCTAGTCTGTCATACGGTTAGATGAAATGAGATGAAAGCTTGAAATTCACACATTTAAAACACCCGTGTCATAAATATATATATTCATGCATTCATATATTCCATATATTAATACATTCGATACAACTTGTGTCTAGCGCGTGCAGAAATATCCTAACTGAGCATTGTGAAGTAACTTAGAACAGCTAGCACAGAAACCATTCTATAAATAACTGTGACATAGTTTTATACTTATAATAAAATACTGTTACAACATTGACCTTAGCTCTTGGTACATTTTGTTTGATACACAGAACCGCAGTTACAAATATAATATAGCACATGCCGATTGGAATCCGCATACAGGAACATATGCACGTTCTGTAGTTTTCTTCCCTGCTAAGCACGCTGGTGCAGAGAACTAGAAAAGTTCAACAAAGTTTTCCACCAGGTAATTTTCATTCATTTTGAAGCGATTTTAAAAGCTCAAATGTCCAGAAATTGAGCCTTCCAAGCACGTTTTCGAGCGCGATGACCACAGTGAAAGCACCGGCTCAAGCCGCGAATCCCCACTAAAGGCAGTTCACGGAGCATCCGCATGGTGGCGACGCTGTTCGATCTCGAGGCGAATAGCTGACATTGGTGCAGAAGATGGCCAGATTGATGAGCGCTCACTGCATAACCGTCGGGTGTCGAAGGAAAGAAACATATGTTTGCAATCGTTATTTTTTGTTCAATAATGCGACTGCATAATGTTTTCTTTCAAACTAGTGTTCTGTGAGTCACCCGCTCAGTTGTTCCTTCGCTACAGTGCGCCGAGCGCTCATACAAGTTTGCCAAGTCACCTTGAACAAAAAACTACCTCACACATTTTTGGTACATCTTGCTAGGAAGATGGTGCATCGAATGACACCTTGGTCACTCTTCTATCTCGAAAATACGGAATTTACGGTAAAAAAAATTTGCATTTTGGCGAATTTTCACAACTTCCCGAGTTTGTACAGCGGCTTACACTGCACTCGCGGGAGTGAATGTTTTTGGCTTAAAGCATTTTACGGGGGCTGTTCGACAAAGAATTTTGAGGAAGTAATTCCAGAATTTCCTATTGCAAAAAATTCCTTCAGGAATTTTCCTTCAGGAATGTTTTGCATAGACTTTCCATAGACTTTGCATATTTCGTGCATGCCACAAGCGTCGAGCCTGTCGTGTGCGACGGTGAAAGTTGCTTAAATACGGTAAAATTAACTGTCACCTTAGAAATAAGAACTTTCTAACGTGCTCTGTGCCATACGTTGGCTATAATGTCTGCGTAAGGCAACATAAGTTTTCACCAAGCACAGCATCTTTGAGGGGCTCTACATTTAATAAAGTTAAATTTCGTTAGAAGTTACTGATGTTCAGATGCTTTCCGAGTGATAAGGAACGGCCAAAAAAATCACATAAAATTCTAGCGGAGCCCAGCGGCACCTCTGGATCGTTTTGCATGGAATGACCCTCTTGTTCGTGGTTACGAACTTGTTGCCAGGAAATTTTCGATTTTTATTAGGTTTTCCTGACCGGCATCTCATCGTTCCAAGAAAGTGGTTGCCCTTCTGAATTTAAAATATAACGTTCGCTTCATACAACAACCCCAGACGGAGCACAGCCACGGACGGCAGAAGTAAACAATCGCGATCTTTGCTACTTCCACTCCACCTAGGAGGAACATACAATTGCCAGACAAAGGCGTATTTTATAGAAAATATTGCATACGACAAAAAAGAAAGTTTACAAAAAATGGTTGCAAGAACTGCAGCCTTAGGATGCCGTTATCCGCGGAGTGAACTTCAGAATCATCTTAACGCTGTGTTTCACATACAGATAGTGAATTCTGTGGGTGAAATTTTTACTCTTCGTCACACGCAACGTTTTGCGCGCTGGTACAGACAATGTGGCCTCTACCCAGTGATTTTCTTCGAGGAAAAGTTCCCGTCGGCCTTGAACGGTCATTGTATATCGCTGCGCGAACGCGAAGCGGACGGGCTTGGGGACATCGCCTGCGCTACGCATCCGTTTCTATTCTAATGATTCTACTGTCGCTGGGGCTTAGCTTAGCTACTATTCTATTATCATCGCTTAGCTCCAGTGGTAGTGGAAACCTTTGAAGAGAGACTTCGCGAGGATTCGAAAAAAAAAATATATATATATATATATACGTCAGCATCATACCGAACACGAACCCCCTCGTTACCGATTACAACATTCTCGTTCATTTTGCGCGTGTAATTAATTAATTCATTAATGACCACAATACCAAACCGAAACCGATAGGCTAAGAGCAGAAAAAAAGAGCTCCATACTACGGTGGTTCGTCCGGAGGAGGATACTATGACGTCACTCAGCATTGTCGTCTGCTTGGAAACCTGCATTATTCCTTGCCGGATGTTGTCAGCAGTGTGCTGCTTTCAGTGCCATCTTGCTCGACAGAGGCGAAGCGCTCGCTTCGTATTAAATTCTTTGTATAAAAGATGTTGAACGAGATATTTCGTACACACGTTCCTGACATCCTAAAGGTTACGGGAATACGACAATCCTTGTGGTGATTTCGTTGTGGAGTCCCATTTAAAACTCGTTTATTTAATATGTACGTTGTTATCGAACGAAAAACTTTCACGGGGACTGTAAACAACACAGTAAAGGTATCATGCACACGTTCCCGGATCGGATAGCTCCTATAAAGAAATAGTCGAGTGAGGCTGCGTGCAACTTACCCTGCTGCTGCAACCCCCTTAGCGAAGTCCAGGTTCAAGAAATAATCAAGAAGGGCTCTACGGAACTTCATTGGCCACCTGGGGACAGCCTGAGCGGGTGGCCACCCAGGTACGTTTGCCATGACAAAATCCAGGCTTCTACATTTTGATGCCTGTAGTCATAATAGCGTCACACCAAGGTGAAAATGTGCTTACCTCTTCAGTGTATCGTCGTCATTTGAGCACATGAGGCCAAAGACCTGCCACGGCTCCTGGCCTGTTGGAGCAGTTGTATTAACCCATGACTTAATCCTCGTCCAAGTTGTGAAATTCGTGTGTCTCACAATGACACACAAAGCTACTTCATCCAAGCCCCGGAGGGGACCTAAAGACCTTCAAACATACAATTTCCCATTGTTAGTTTTTGAGAGAGACCAACACATTTTACGCAATAATGCAGGTGCAAAAAAAAAATGCAATACCCAAATAGTTTATGGGAGGGGGTAAGTATCCGCTCCTAGGTTTGTGGCCCAGAATCCAAATTTATTTATTTTTTTCTTTCTTACCTTAAATGTGTCCCATTAAATTGCCCTTCCCCAGGCCATTACACGAAAATGTTACACGACATTTCTTGAGTGTTAGGTATAATAAACCACGGGAAGGCACAAAGTGTAGGCCAATAGAAACACTGATATTACTCGTAAGATGATTGTATGACCAAATGCGAGCATCGCGAGGTGATTGCGAGAATCCTCTGTTTCGGTATAGGGAACATCCAACCAGCTGCTTGGCGCCCCCCCCCCCCCCCCCACCACCACCAAAGCATTTACCCCGCTGGCATGGCCCTCCCCTGTGACGCCTCGAAAGTGCACGCATACTCGTGCTCGCGTCGAAGTGTTTGTTTGGCCATGTGAGATTCCATCATGCTTTTAATTTTTGACAGAATACATACGCTCGAACACTCTTATCCCACGTTTTACGTTCGGGAGCGAAAGGATCATTTACGAGGTAATTCAAACCAGGTAGCGCCACGGGGTGCGGCGGCAGAATTCCATAACCGGCACCACACACCGAACGGCGCCCTCATGATGTCTGACCGACTCTGCTTTGTGCGGACCGTGTGCAAACCACACGTAAGGAGGTAAGGGGACACACGTTACGCTAAGAAGCCATAGGAGGACGGAGGAGGAACACGTTGCAGGGGTCCACAGTAATGTTGGGAATCCTGCGTTATTCTTTCACTACCGCGATCTCGGCATTTTTCTTAACGCGAGATTGAGATGAAATCGACACAGCGCGCATGAACAGCCTTTCAGTGGCGCTCTCTCTCTACATGTCACTCGAAATATTTGTCCTAAATAAATTATGTCGATTGTTTTGAATCGACGACACTTTTTATACATATGTCGACGAGGGCCGTGGGCCGTCAATGTATTTCATTAAAGCACCAAGGAAGAAACCAAGCTTCGACTTGAAAAGTTGAATCAAAGCTTGCAAACCTATAGCCAGTAGCATCAAGTGAATGCTCATGACTGCCTAATGTCGGGGACACAGCGGGTTTTCAAAACTCTACAGGAAAGTAGAACTACCTAACTTCTCTGGGAAGCTCCAAAAACTTTGTACACCCACCGCTGAAATTAAACCGAACCCTGCGATCATCAGACTTTCCCATGCAAACAACGAGATTTGGTCGAGGCAGACCACACTTAGGGACGACACAAACATGTAAGCCTCGTACGCCCGGAAATCAACGAATGCAACAACTCAGGGAAAAGAGGCGCTGACGCCAGGAATCGAACCTGGGTCTTGTGATTTCCGGTCAGATACGCCAACCACTACACCACACCAGCACGCCGTTTCCCTTGAGCCATTGAGTGCCTGAAGTACGGGGGGGGGGGGGGGACAACCAACCACGCTATTTACATTCTCTCTTACATCTTTCTCGCTCACTCTCTCATTCATACACGGCCAGGGCGATCTGTAAACGACGCAAACAACGAGATTTGACCGAAGCAGACCACATGTCCCTACGTCTGTGTGGTGTTTGTGTCGTCCCTAAGTGTGGTCTGCCTCGGCCAAATCTCGTTGTTTACATCGTTTACAGATCGCCCTGGCCGTGTATGAATGAGAGAGGGAGCGAGAAAGATGTAAGAGAGAATGTAAATAGCGTGGTTGGTTGTCCCCCCCCTTCGCCCCCCCCCGTACTTGAGGCACTCAATGGTTCAAGGGAAACGGCGTGCTGGTGTGGTGTAGTGGTTGGCGTATCTGACCGGAAATCAGAAGACCCAGGTTCGATTCCTGGCATCAGCGCCTCTTTTCCCTGAGTTGTTGCATTCGTTGATCAGACTTTCATTTTCTCATTTTGTTTCTTCTCAGTCGCATGGCGTTACGAAGTTCGATGGTGCGTCGATATACGTCGTAAGGGCAAAGAAATGCACGGAAAACCGCCGAAAACCTCCTCGTCGCGACCGAATCGACTGTATTCCCTGTGTGTTCCGATTTCATGTGAACAAACGCCGGAATATCTGGTTATCACGGGTCCGAACGCTAGTGCAGAGGCGGATATCAATTACGCGCCCAATAGGGTTAAATTGTGAGCAGGTTGCCCGTACGAAAATGCCAGATCCCTCCCAGATCTGGCGGTATCAGTCTGTATCCGGAGCGAAGTTTGCCAGATCTGGCCAGATTAAGGTCCAGGTTTGCCAGATCTGGCCAGATCAGGGTCAAAATTTGTCCGATCTGGCCAGATCAGGTGCCTTGCTCCCAGGATCTGGCCAGATCAGGAGCCTTTCTCCCAGGATGTTCACATCATATGCCGCAAAGCTTCCCAGATCTAGCCAGATCAGGAGCGCTTACCCCAGGATCTGGTCAGATCAGCCGCTAAGCTCGCCTGATCTGGCCATGATGCTATATCTTCAGCGGAGATCGGTCGTGTCGCGCGCAACTCTGGCGTTATAACTAGATGAAAGTCACAAATTTTCTTCATATGTATAGCAGTTAACGCAATGCATACATATTTCTACGGAACCGCATTGTTAACAAAATTGAAGTTCTTAGAAGTACAAATAATATGAAATCAGAAATGTATTGAAATCAGAACATCAGTATTATTTTATTTACGCAGCTGCATAGCCTCCGTTGGCGTGCACGTTTCCTCCTTTCGTTGTAGATCCCGTTGGTAGTATGTCCGGGCGCCGCGTGCGTGGCCTCTTCTCTGGCAACAGAAATATCCCCGAGCCACACACGCTCACGTGGTACGGCGCAATTCTTTGTTTTGATGGAGCTGACGAACGCTATCGGGACGCTGTCGTGCTTGCATAGCGTGTTTGTTTGCGTCTTGTCCTTGCTTCTCCGGAGAGGAATATAATATGTCACGTGCTGGTCGATAAAAGGTAAGTGTGCGCATTCTGTGCATGTGAGACGGGTCCCTTTGACGTTAGTGACTTCGTTAGTGCGGGAGGCACGGTATGACAACGTCATACGGTTACGTGTGAATTTTTGGGTTAATTCAGGAACGATGCTTCAAAAAGCACTTCGTGAGCATCAATCGGCTGCAGTTCAATGACACCGAGACACGCCAGTACTCAAGTTCCTCAAGCAGCGATTTTCCCAGCACCCGTATAATCCCCCCGCCCCCCTGAAACTTTGAGGAGCAACCCCCGGGATTTCTCTGGCCCCATACGCCCCGCGGGGGTGCCATCATCAGGCCTGACCTGCTGACGCACTTCTGACTGGCTCGCGGAGATCGACTGCTGTCAATTATTACAGGCAGATGAGGCGAAAATCACACAACAAACAACAATTTTATTGAGTGAGACGAACGCTGGACTTGGATAGTACTTGATGAAGGTTTTGAACCTCCCAGTGCCGTGGAACACACAAAAGGTCGAGAGGGACAAGAGTAAGTAGCGGCAATCGGGAAAAGTTGAGGTGTATGGGGGAGAGCCACCTCCAACGAAGCTATTATGAAGAGGTTTCGTGGTCCATTTACTGAAACGTAGTACGCACGTTTGGGCGTTTATGTAAGCAACTAGGTGTCGTGAAGAAAACAAGGGTAGTTGATGCCCCATTATATCGAATAAGTTGCAGCAATGAAACAAGAACAAGAGGTTAAGAAACAGGAGGCAGGACTATAGTATTTGTGACCATGAGCGACGCCTCACTTGTCGGTCTCTGGGCCCCTAGGTGGTAGTTCTTACAAGCCAACACCGCAAACGGAGGACACGGGCCCTACACACATTTCTCAAGCGGCGCCGACATTCCAGATATCATAACACATGTAACCGCCGCCCCACACCCACTTCATACTCCACGAAGGGAACAACCACTTCGCACGGTCAACAGCACACATGTCATCCAGGAGTTCGAAGCAGTAGTTCCCTTCATCACAAACAACACACAAGACGCGGAGATAGCACTGACATCGATGCTTCCCCGACGCCAGAATAACCATCGAGCATACACACACACACCAGGACATATGGCCATACAAGTCCAACACGGAAGCACACACTGTCAACCTCCACCTTGTCGACAAGCGTGAGGCGCACAACAACGCTGTGGCAATCACTCACGCAGCTTTCGAGAACCACACTGGAACACGTCTCGCTCGGAACACACACACACACCCAAACCACGCTGCGTATAAGCTGTGGGACGTAACATTAAACACTTAACGGTCCATAGATGCCGTGCTGCTCAGAAAACAGTGACATCGCCGCCCCCAAAACGTCAGTTTATACGTTTGACTTCCTTTTCTTCCCTTCCCCACTACGCCCTCCGACAAACAACACCCCAAACCAAGGGTCTGGATTTGCCTCGGACTGACGAACGTTCACACACAGCGTCCTCCAGCAGCTGACACCGTAGGTGCCAGCACCACAAACACGCCAAAACACAGGACGAGATCAATGGGGACCACAACGACCACTGCAGCTACGCATGTACGCACAGCAAACGACAACTATCCAAAGAGCACCTTCACACACACAAAGTTTACGCACACCGACGCACGGAAGACCGCCAGCACGCATACACAGACAGATGTCGTCGAGGAACCCAACCAGTCCCCACGAAAGCCGCAGTTCACAGACACCACAGCCCCAGCCCCAACGGCGTACACGCACATCACGCAAAAAACGCCGCTGACTATCCATGCACGAGCCCACAATGCAGTCATCTAACTTGCTACGAATGCGAAAACTCATGAAGGAACGCAGCCGATGCCTGCATCATCTACAGAACTACACCCAGCACCTGGAACACAACACAGCACCTGAAGCCCTCACCCTCAAAACAGTTCCCGCATTAGGCAAACTGACACCTGAACTAGACGTACACTGGACATGAACCTTCACCAACACATTTCGTAAGTTTCTAGAAATATGCAAAAAAACAAAAATCAGTGTCACGGACAACTCGCTAAAATCCATGGTCACATAAGCAATATTAGTCTCACCGACGCGGAGGCAAACGCTAACGAACGATACATCCGACCGAGACCACTCGACCGAGACCTAGCACACAGTGAACAATCAAAAATCGGAGAACCTAAACTCAACAACGACACAAATACAGGAGTCCCTAACACAACAAACGCTGCCAATCAACCATCCAGTACCACAATTACAGGTCCCTGCACCATCACTGCGCCGCCACATGGACACACTGACGCCAGTACCGCTATACAGGGTGTCCCAGAAAAAGTGTCTTTGGATTATAATAAAAAGCTACGCCACCTAGAATCATGCGGTCAACGGCATTTGTTCTAACCAGGTTCTTGCCACCCCCTGATCTGAATGTCATGTATCGTCAGCTAGATTATGTAAATATTTCCGAACTCAACTCGGAAATTTACCATATAGTGGTCACTCTTTTGCCCCACGAATATGAAGAGCGTACGAAAATCACTCAAATTCATGATAACTGACAGTGATATTCACGAGCTGCCCCATCGGAAAAAAAGATTTCCGGAGCACCGGACTATAACGCACGACGACCTTTTGAGCGCCATCGCTCTCAGTCCGACGAAAGGAGGTTCCAGATCCAGCCCACAAAGTTATAGTAGAAACAGTGGTAGTTCCTAAAATTGGGAGAGGGAAAGCATGTTCCCAGCGAAAGCCGCGCGCGATAAGCCATGCCTGTGTTACCGATGCCTCCCTACGATGCTGGTCTGGGCTGGGTTTTCAACCACCTTTTCTGGCACTGACGATTGTGGTGAAAAATTCGACGCGCGCTATCCAATTGGAGCTTCGTAGAACATGATGTTCGGCTATTTTTCCCATGGGATGGCTCCTGAATATCCCTGTCAATTATCATTAATATCAGTAAATTAAACACGCTCTTCGCATTGGTGGGGTAAAAAAGTGATCTTTACTTGGAAAATTTCAGACTTCGGTTCGCCAAAATTTACATAAACTTACGTTACACGACGTTCACATCAGGATGTGGCAAAAAGCTAGTAAGAACAAATGCCGTTGACTGCATGATTCTAGGTGGTGTAGTTTATTATTATTATTATTCAATTACACATTTTCTGGGACACCCTGCAGATATACTCTCACGTTCACTGTCCAACGACGATCTGCAAGTGTTCTCCGAGGAGCTAACATTGTGCCCCATGCTGAAAGCTGTTAGCCAATACGAAATCCACAAGGACATATCAGACTTTGCGAGACGGCTGCGCCTTAGAGAATTCTCCGCGGATACAACAGAAGTAAATAACAACGACCTCGGACTACCGTCATATATACCACCTATACCTGTACACTATACACTGCACTATACCTGTACACTAGACAGGAAAGAAACGACATCCTTCGCGGTATTTCCCAAAGCTCGCACGCCCACAACCTCATTAAAACACAGCGTGACATCATCAAAACACTATCTGACAAGGATGATATCATTAGCCCGCACATAAGTGTGGAAGTACCGTCGTCTGGCCAACAGATGGCACTTCTGAAGTTCATAGGCAACTCAGTAACACGCAGCACAACCTCAAACTGGATCATGACCCAATAAGGGAGTACCACTGAGCTGAGGTGAGTACACTGTACACGCCCATACCATACAGGACCTCCACCAACGAAAGCTCATCACACGTGATGACATCTACTTTTTTTTTCTACTTATTTCCCGAACTCCACAAGGTAGACGCCGACCAGCTCTATTTGGCTGACATCCCTGTCAGTCCTATTGTTTCTAATAGAAACCCACTGACAGAAAGACTCTCAAAAGTTCTGGACCACTATTTAAATCATATTCCAACAACACCGCTATCCCATGTACAAGATACACCACACCTATTCAGAATATCCAGATATGTAAACAACATTCGTATATTTGTTAGTGACACAATACTCGCCACGGTAGATGTACAGCTTGCGCCAAAAGTCCACGGAACACGCGTGCGGCGTTTTTCTCCGTGCCGCGCCACCCTAGCGGCAGCCGGAAGTTGACGGGAGCGGACAGGTCCATTCATTTTGAGGGGGCGCAGGGCATAACACAGGCAGCGACCCATCGTGGCGTTTGCAGCAATTACCCCACAAGGGCATGCCCGTGGAGTGTTTCACCAGGCAAATTCCTATCGCAGTTCGCAGCTGGAATATAACAGAATAACACAAAGCGACAACAGTTGGCTTCTACAGTTCAGTTCTTTTCTCTTTTTCGTTCTCGTCTTCCTTTTATTTTGTCTGGGGATGACGGCCGCAGGGAAATAAAAGCGTACGATATTGACGTAGAAACAAGAGAGGGAAGAAAGACCCAAATGACACTTCGTTAATATTTTATTTAGTATCGCCTGAAGCCCCGTTCGCGGAGATCACAGCGGATATGTGGTCTGGCAGCGATTAGAGCCGGACCACAAGGTGTAGTACTACGTCTTCCTTGAGGGACGTCCATTAAATGTTTATCGCCTCCCATAAGGCGTCCTTGGACCGAATTGGCACCGGCTTTTTGCTTATTCGCAATTTCATGATGCCCCATATATTTTCAATCACGTTCAGATCCGGGCTGCACGCAGGCTGCACGCGGGCCACTCTAGCTGCATGACACCAAGACCGTCTAGTCTGCGCTGGACAGTGGACGACATGTGAACCGGGCTTCTGTCTTGCTGCAGAATAAAGCAACCGTCAGGGAAAGGACCGTTAAGGACGTATGGGAGCAGATGATCTCGATGCCGTCCGCCGTCTAGGCGGACAAGAGGCCCCAAGCCCTGGTGTGAAAGGGCGCCCCACACGCTCACGGAGTGCCGTCCACTGAAGACCACGCTGTGAACGTACCGGGGTAGATATCTGAAAAGGAAAAAAAATGAGTAGGGCCGTCTCGAAGCAGGCGCGGACTCTCAAGGTACGAGGGGTGTTCAAGTCAAACCGGGACTTTTGATTTTTCGCAGCAGTAAAATGAGCTTACAGGCGAGAAATTGGTTTTATTTTTCAACATAATCTCCAGCTGCACTATTGCACTTGTCCCAGCGTTTCATGGAAGCTTGGATGCGAGCAGCGTAGAAACCTGCCTGCGCGTAGCAGCCATGACCGGACCGCATTCTTGACCTCGTCGTCGCACCTGGAGTGGAGGCCCCCAAGGAACGCCTTCAGTGGCCCGAAGAGATGCAAATCGCTGGGGCCGAGGTCTGGACTGTAAGGGGGATGTGGCAGCAACTCCCAGACAAGTTCCTGTAAGGTGCGTGTCGTGAGATGCGCGGTATGCGGGCGTGCATTGTCCTGTAGGACGACTCCTTTGGTGATGAGCCCCGGCCGCCTTTGTTTCAGCGCCTTATGCACATCCCTGAGAACCTGGCAGTAATATGCACTATTGATGGTGGTACCACTGGGCAGAAAATCAACATGAACAACGCCAGCCGTGCCCGTGACCTTACCCGCAGACGGGGTGCTTCGGAATCTCGTGGGAGCTGGCTAGCCCGGATGCTTCCACTGTTTTGATGCGCGTTTAGACTCAGGAGTGAAATGGTGCACCCACGTTTCATCGCACGTGATGATCCGATCAAGGAACGGTTGTCCTTCAGTGTCGAAACGGTACCCTAGCTCTTGGGAGGTTTCCAGTCTTCTCTGCCGGTCAAACACGGAGAGCTGCCTCGGGACCCAACGGGCACTAACTTTCCGAAACTGGAGGTGTTCATGAATGATAGTGTTCAACGTTCCCACAGAAAGGTCAGTCTTTCGACCCAGTTCGAGACATGTTATCCGTCGGTCCTTGATGATCAGGCGCTCCACAAGCTGGATGTTCTGAGGAACTCTGACGCTGGGCTCTGAGCCGCCCCAGCCGGCATCGTCCTGCACTTATGTACGGCCGTCTCGGAACCGTTTGCACCACTCAAACACTTTGCTGCGGCTAAGTGTGTCATGGCCATACGGAGCCTGAAGTCTTCTGCGAATTTGACATGACTTTACGCCTTCATTCACGATACACTTCATGACAATTCGCTGTTCGATGTGCGCGCTCACATCGTTGTCGGCCATCTTGTCCAGCACGTGTCTTCCGTTTTGCACAAACTTTGGACCACCACGTGGTGAACATGGAGGCCTGTCGCGTGTGAAAATGACGAAAGAGAAGTAGCGCGAGACATTCGTACAATCGGGAGACAGAAAGTCCCCGTTTGACTTGAACACCCGTCGTATTGCCTGCAGTTGGGAAGACTCCAAACCCGCCTCATGTGGGACCACTTCGTACTAAACGTTGCCTCATCAGTAAACAGCACATGGCTCCACTGTGCGGGGTCACACTCCGCGTAGCGTAAGACAAAGTCCAGTGTTGCCTCTCTGTGTTCCGGCTTCAGCTCGGGCTTCTGTACCGCGACTCCGGAACGGAGACCCCGGAGGCACGCTAATCTTCGTCGGATGGTTGTACTCCACGCTTGCAGGCTCAGCTCCTTCTTTAGATCGACAGCCGTCAGAAACGGGTCGACCACGTTTGTAGCAATTATTGCCCTGTCCTCGTCCGACGTCGTTGCCAGCGGCCGTCCAGACCTTGTTCCATCTTCAAGTTGCCCTTCATCACGGAAGCGCTGAATGATACGGTTCGCCGAATACAAGCAGCATCCCACCTCTCGAGCAATCGTTCGCTGAGAATGCCCTGCAAGCGACATGAACACGATCTGTCGCTTCCGCTCCATACTAATCCTGTCGCCGGTCATCTTGAACTAGTGCTCAAGTGAAGAAGGCTTTGTCTTTTCATACAGTTGCAGTGATGATGAGGTGAGGGAGACCCCAAGCACCATACAAGCGGAGAAGGCGTGGTCGGACGTCGCTGAATATAAACGCTGAATACTGCTGAATACTCTAGAAAAATGATATCTTTATCTTTAGGATATCATTTTTCTTTCGCTTCACGCGATACTAAATAAAATATTAATAAAGTGCCATTTGGCTCTTTCTTCCCTCTCTTGTTTCTACGTCAATATCGTACACTTTTATTTGGCAGCACCCGTCATCCCCAGACAAAATAAAAGGAAGACAAGAACGAAAAAGAGAAAAGAAACTGCAGAAGCCAACTCTTGTCGCTCTGTGTCATTCCTGTTATCTTCCAGCTGCGAACTGCGATATGAATTTGCCTGGTGAAACGCTCCACGTGCATGCTGTTGTGGGGTAATTGCTGCAGACGCCACGGTGGTTCGCTGCCTGTGTTATGCCCTGCGCCCCCTCAAAATGAATGGACCTGTCCGCTCCCGTCAACTTCCGGCGCGGCGCGGGGAAAAACGCCGCTCGCGTGTTCCGCGGACTTTTTTGGGGCAAGCTCTAAGATCACTGTACTAAGATACCACACAACAGGATTCCAAAAACTTTCTTACGAACCGGGTAAGAAAAATTTTGCAATCTTGGCACATTCACCGTGATTATAACACATGTAGGGGAAGATGTATCAAGATAAGACAAAAATTTGCAAATGAATATGGAACTTTTATTTTTCGTATTTAAAAAAACGTATAAAATCACCAATAGACATAAAAGTAAAACACCCATAGGCACAATCTCAGTTGTCTAGGGCTTCTGATCTGTAAACCACAACGAGCGTAACCGCTTCTAAGGCAAACCCAGAACGAGAAACTCAAAAATACAGCTTGTCTCATCTTGCCCCAACCCTCAGGGCAAGACGAAGCAGCGCGTGAGGCAAGACGAGACACGCTGTGGTAATGAACTATGCAAATTAGTTTTTGCAATTTAAGCACCTACACAGCACCCTTGAGCGCACCGACTACATGATGTGCGATAAAACCACACAGAACGCGGTGCTATTTCACTCCACCATCTTTGCAAACGAGGCGCTGCCTCATGTATCGCTGGTCAGTCGCTTTTGAGTGCGCTTCTGCTTTGCTGGAAGTATCCTAGGACACAGGAATATTTGCTGGGAAATCCTATGGAATATGCAAAACACGAATCTCGGAGGAACAAGCGTAAGGCCGTATAGTAGTTGAGTGATCAGTTTCTAAATTATATTCAACCTAAATTACATTAAAATTACATTGAGTTGTTGCGTCTTGCCCCGAGGATACCATCGGATGCATTAACTTTTTAGTTAAACACCAGATAACCAAGAGTGCCCATAGTTTGCACATATCCTGATGAATGAATAAGGAAATATGATATGGACTTGACCACATTGACAGGATAAACATGCGACACGCTGCTGCACTGCTGACCAGAAAAGGGGCTACAGAAATAGCACCTTTTTTGTGGGTCTCTACATTCCAGGCAGAAGTAAGCGATTTTTTTTTCTCTCTCTCTTCAGCGCAAAGACCAATCTGGGCAATGCTCACGTGCAAGAAAGCTGACATGCAGAGACACGTATGGGTAAAGTTGCAAGCGCATGGAGCAACGAGTCTCTGAGATACGCGGCGTCGAGCAGATCGCGGCGTCGTATCTTGCCCCGTGTCTCATCTTGTCCCGCCTTACCCTAACAGTCACAAAGGACCGCTACCTGATTGCTACAACGTCATGGCTAAGCTATAAGTAGAACTCGGATGACGTACCGTTCCTTGTTACATTCTGATGATGATGTCCGAACAGGCATCGAGACGTCATATTAAATTTGTTTCGTTATGTCAAGCTAGCGTGTGTAAGTTTCCTCATGACGTCCATTGGCATTTGCTCTATCTTCACTTTGACGTTTCCGGACACAATATTGACAGAATTAAACTATATACAGTCATGTCTCGATTGTCCGGACACCTCGGGAGCCATCACTTTTCGTCCGGATAACGAAGTTCTCGATAACCGATACAAGCAAACGTCCGGGGAAACCCGAAAAATTTGGGAAACCTCTTTATAGATACAGAAAAGGAAACAAGGAAAAGATAGTTACTAAAAAAATTCACGCGAAGTGAGCTACAAGAAATCAGTAGGCACATGCTTGACAGAATTTTGGTGACAGCAACAGCACCCCCTGCTGTTCAAAGAAGGGTAATGTCTCAGAAAGTTGGGCCTGCGCATATGTTTTGTCTTTTTGCAAATGTCTTTGGGATAGGCCAAAAGACAGGCGATGCTTTCGGGCGGACTGGGCATTGACGTTCACATGTGGATTTCTTCCACCCGGTGGATACAGGGAGCCCCTTCCGCTTATCGTCTACCATCTCTACCACGTGCCCGCACACACCAAAAGAGGTAAAACAGTACAAATGCCCTGTTGAGGTGTGACCCTTTTGTGAACGTAGCACATGTCAGTGGCAGAGGACGTTGGCACTTTCCCGGATAAGCGAATCAGAATGGCATAGGTCCTGGAAGACTGGTCCCCGTACTTGGGGTCCAGATACGGACAACGAGTTCGGGATAAGCGAAACAAAATTCAATGGTAGCAAGTTCATTCCCGGGAATGTAGTCCAGATAACGATTTCCGGATATCTGAACACCGGATACGCGAGACATGACTGCCCAAGCAGCACAATGTACTTAAAGTCGAGTGCAATAGGGGTGGACGGGTAGGTGGAGGGCCTCGAGCAGGCTCGTTCAACTAAGAAACATTGATAAGACACATACCGTCCACCCCTATTGCACTTGACTTTCAGTACATTGTGCTGCTTGGGTGTATACTAGAATCCGCGTTCAAATCAACACGCGACGGATGTGACAGGGAGTTTTATCTGATATACAAGTTGAACGCCCTTCGCCCGTTCGGTATTAACAAATCACAAGGCACCATAGATGCACGTCTAAAGAAGATACGCCTAGAGCTTTTTCTTCCTCCTATCCTATGCCCTTCTATCTATAGTGTTCCACTGTTTATACTACGCCACTTTTTTTTCTGCATGTCACAACTGTGTGCTATAATTATATATGTTCTAGAAAAGGAGTGTGCTTCGTAACCACTGACCTACTTATATTTGGGAACGTTCCCTCATGTCTGCCTGTCATCCAGTTTCGTCCCGTTCTTTATGCACTTCCCAGGCAGCACAATGTACCGAAAGTCGAGTGCAATAGGGGTGGACGGTATGTGTCTTATCAGTGTTCTTTAGTTTCACGAGTCTGTTCAAGGCCTTCCACCTACCCGTCCACCCTATTGCACTCGACTTTCAGTACATTGTGCTGCTTGGGTTCACTGAGAACTTCGCATTTTTGTAACCGCGTCTGGAGCTATGATACCCTCCTTCACGTAATCCACTCCACATCATGACAAAGGCGCACATTCACCTCGGCCGTAAGCGACTGAATTGACCTTTTCTTCCCCTGGTTTGTTGACACACAATTCGCATGAACCTTTCACACGTCACCCCTAGCCCTTGAAGTACCATGCCAATGAGGAGGATGGTGCCTCCTGAATAAAGTATATGTTCGAAATATTGGCTGCTCTTGTCCTGAGACACTTTCCTTCATACTCCCTTATTGGTTCGCTGGATTTTTCTACCCGTCTATAGTCGCGGAGAACCGTGCGTCAAGGGCAACTTATGAGCAGGTGGCTGGCAGCCGAGGCAGCCTAGGCCGTCCTGCATTAAGTTTTGCGTAAGGCATGCACACCTGACTCAATTGGCACAACCCTGGCTTCTAAAACAGCGAAAGGAATCAAACTGTCACTTCAGTATATGCAATGAACGTACTGGAAATTAATTGATCAACATCCTACTGCTATATAAAATTAATGTTGTACACACTTTCGGAAGGCAGTGTAATCGTTCAGTAGAGGCTCTTCATTATTCCAAAATCCCAGGACAGGTTGGACGCATTCTGGGCGATCTAGGACGCACAGCAGATCTTTTACAGTGCTGACAGTCAGTTGCCTGAAATGACTAGTTTGTATGAAATCCTTGATTCTGTTAAGGAAATAACTTACCGGTCCACAATGGGGGAATTCCCTGACGTACTAAACGATATCGTCTGGATTAACTGGTACATGATCTCTATAAGTCGATCCTGAAAGTTAACAGTCTTAGTAGTATATGCTTGGCGGCATAAGAAATTATACACTGGGCTACACAGGGGGCAGAGTCTCCGTGTGGCCGAATGGTTAGCAGGGAGCATACCCAAGTTAGTAGGAAGTTTTAGGAAATCGCAAGCGCCCTCCGATTCAGATTCTGTATGTCTGTCAGTAGATAGAATATCAGCAACTTGCTGACAGACAGCCACCAAACAGGAATCAGGTAATTGGCTTATCATGTTTTCGGAAACTTTATAGTGAAGCTCTATACCTTCTGAAAACTCTGAGGTCCCTGTAAGGTATACTACTTTGTACGTACGCCGTAGCTGCCGTCACTGTCCAGTCCAGCCAGGTAGCCGTCCACAGCACGTATATATGGCATGGACGGCAACCAGTACATCATATCAGCCACGTTCTTCAGGCAGTTCCAGATCCAGAGATGGCTGGCTATGGTTGTCTGGCCTGCCCTGAACGGCGAAAATAAAATACGTAACTTGGAGTGATCCGAACAGTGTGCAGCACCTGCTACTGAGACTAAGCAATGGAATACCGCTACCGTCTCAGCTACTCAGCTTATACTAGCATTGCTTCAAGTTGGGAAAAGTTAAACGAAACGATACTGGTTCGAAATAAAAGTGACGCAAGTATTTTCACGTCGTGTTTCCTCATAGGCCCTGCCCTAAAGGAACCTGTGGTTGCCCAGTGTACCGAACGACAGCATGCCTCATAAAGCGCATCAAGATATGCGAAGAGACAAGGAAAACGCGAGACAAGGAAGAAACACACAAAAAGAAATCAGCAACAGGCTCAGTTGTGTCCGAGCTGTAGGGTTCTACCTGAAAATGCCAGTATCTCCGATTCCCTTGATAAACTCTTGCTCCGGCAGAACGAACTTTTACTTGACTAGTTGTTTTTTTTTTCATCGCAGCCATCTTGCTTGCTCTTAATCATTCCTGAATTTTCCCAGCATCTAGCGGTTATAGGACCAGGAAATCACGCTGGAATCACGTTGCGACTACAGAAAGATGGCCCCATGTGGATGCATTTGACATGCACAAACTAATCTAGGTGACATGTTGCTAAGGCGTTCAAAATCATGCAGCGTAAGAAAGGTGTGGCTTGCACACGCACACAGAGAAGCAAAACGTAGCATCTGCGCAGCCCAGCTCCTACAGGTGGAAAGGAGGCTGACTGCTTCCCCTTCCTGGCTACTGCTTACTTTCTTTACCCGTTCCCCTCGTTTTATTCCCAGCGCCCTAGATAATAGAGCTTTTCGAATTCTAAAATATTTTTTTCAGTTACATATACCTATGTGAATGCAAAAAGAACGACGACGCTATGCTTGTACGCGAAGGTATATTTGCGACGTGTACCTGTGTGATGTCGTAGAAACGACGTTTTAACAGTTGTTTGCATACTGCGAGAACGAATACTAAATTACCCACGGTGCTAAAGCAAAATGTCGGCTGAACACACAGGCAAGTAGCCTACGGTTTATCCATACTTCTATTTCACTATATTTCCATGTACGAGGGGTGTTCAAGTCAAACCGGGACTTTTCATTTTTCGCAAAAGTGAAATGAACTTACTGGCGAGAAATTAGTTTTACTTTTCAACGTAATCTCCAGCTGCACTAATGCACTTGTCCCAGCGTTTCACGAGAGCTTGGATGCTAGCAGCGCAGAAATCCTTACCGGCGCGTAGCAGCCATGATCGGATCGCATTCTCGATCTCCTCGTCGCAGCTGAAGTGGCGGCCCCCATGGAACGCCTTCAGTACGTGGCCCGAAGAGATGGAAATCGCTGGGGACGAGGTCTGGACTGTAAGCAGAATGTGGCAGCAACTCCCAGCCAAGTTCCTGTAAGGTGCGTGTCGTGAGATGCGCGGTATGCGGGCGGGCATTGTCCTGTAGGATAAGTACTCCTTTGGTGATGAGGCCCGGCTTTCCGAAACTGGAGGTGTTCATGAATGATAGTGTTCAACGTTCCCACAGAAAGGTCCGCCTTTCGAGCCAGTTCGAGACATGTTATCAGTGTGTCCTTGAGGATCAGGCGCTCGTTCTCAGGAACTCTGACACTGGGCTCTGAGCCGCCCCGGCCGAAATCGTCCTGCACTGATGGACGGCCGTCTCGGAACCGTTTGCACCACTCAAACGCTTTGCTGCGGCTGAGTGCATCGTGGCCATACTGAGCCTGAAGTCTTCTGTGAATTTCAGATGACTTTACGCCTTCATTCACGAGAAACTTCATGACAATTCGCTGTTCGATGTGCGCGTTCACCTCGTTGTCGGTCATCTTGTCCAGCACGTCTCTTCTGTTTTGCACAAACTTTGGACCACCACAATGTGAACGCGGAGGCTTGTCGCGTGTAAAAATAGCGAAAAAGGAGTAGCGCGAGCCATTTGTACACTAAGGAGACAGAAATTCCCGGTTTGACTTGAACACCCCTCGTAGATGCTTAGCTTCGGAGGAGTTAGATCGTTAGAATGTAGAGTCGAAACCCGTCAATGTGACCACGGCCGTTCCCGCGAGATTTTGGTCACGAAGCGAAGTGTCATATTGACGAATACCACATATTACGAGTCATTCCATGTCCTTTATGCAAGCTTTTATAAGTAGAATATTGCGTAAGCTGGTAACAGAATACGAATAATAGTGCGTTTTGAAAGGATGTACAATACTTTTCTTAAATGTCTAATAAATACGTTTGATTAGCTTAATTCCCGATATTACGTTCATTCCGGCAGTCAACTCTGTTCGCTTGCGCTTCTCCTCAGACATGGCGCGATGAATGCCGTATGACTACAACAGGTCACTATGACTATATGACCAAGGACACTGCTCTTTTAAGCACGTCATATAGGGGCATCGTGAGCCACTCCGAAAGCGAGCCCCCGTTTTGGCCGCTATAGGTCAGGGGAACCGAAAGTTCAGTCTTCAGAGACCGACTGTCATTGTGACAAGGGTAAATTATAGTTCGCCCATAGTTTCGATAAAAATACCGGTCATTGTCACATAAAGAAATGTCATTTTAACAGACAAGGGTTACATGCGGAGGCCATTGGAAGGGGACAGAACCTGAGAAAAAGGATCATAAAGCGGGGATGTCGTATTAACGAGTGTCATATTAAGGAGGTTCGATTCAACTTTTGTCACAGGGATAGCTACGTCATTAATAATATCTGAGAAAAAAAAAGCAATGTGACACAGTCTAAAAAAAGGCGGGCACGTGGTCACGCAATACCCTCTCAATTCCCTTCATGAAATTACATTTATATGTTAATGCTTCTGTTACAGAGTCTCGAAAAGAAAAACATACCCTGCATTTAACACCTGCAGTAGGTTCTACGATTGCCTTTTCAATCTGTGCATGGCGTTCCATATTGTGCCGTATCCGGTAGGCTGTAATGGTCGCGAGTGATATGACGAGCTTGGGAACTTGTGTGATCCCTGGCTCATCCTGCCTTTCTGGGAGTTCTTCGTCATATTCTGAACGTTTCACCTATCATTGCAGCGTACCGTTCTTGATCTGCTGCAAAGCAACGAACCGCAACACTCGCCTCGGCGAAATTCTGCGTGCTGCATCTCAAAGGAGCATCGAGACCTGATGTACTGCAAATGCTGAAGTTGAATTTTTTGAACCTTCATCTAAAAAAACCAAGTGTGCTCTCGTGTAGTTCTGACGGAAAAGTAGTTTTAACAAGGTTAGCACATTTATTTTTCAGTTCCAAGTCTACGTACTGGAAACCATGCAAGTGCATCCGATCATTCTCGTAGCTGTTGTGTAACATGTATGCTTTCTTACGCATCCCACAGAACCCTGCGCTTCATGAACCCAGTTATACTGTACGTGAGCCTTCTCATTGCTTACTCGGATATGCCGCTCTGAAGCATTGAGATGACGAAGGGCCATGGTGGCTGCACCTCTGCTTTCGAAAGATGAATCATTCCACACTGTGCTTACTGGCTTTGTATCGAGTCTGACAAATCAGACAGACCTGGACTGCCTTTTTCAAGGAAGTTTGAAACGTAAGTATGTACTGGTTTCATATAGCCCCACAACATATTGAGTGTGTATGTCGCTGTACTTTTGATGCTATAACATATCTAGCGTACATAACGACACGTAGTATGGCATACTCAACACCACAATGTCGACAATTGTTGCGGCCTTTTCTTCAACCATGTCTTTTCTTTGTCATACCATGTCTTTGTTTATATATCAATTTACGAAGTATATTATTCTAGTATAATTGTCTGATTTTTAACTATAGTCACAATTTTACCATGGTTTTGTAGCCTCAGTTGCTTATGCGCCATTAAAATTGAATCATCATCACCATCATCTTCAACTGCCATTATTCAACTGGAGTGCCAGGTTTCAGTTGGATGCAATGACATGGTCAGGTATATTTCCTACTTTAGTTCTGGAGTTGCTCATTTCAGAAGAATAGTCACTGTGAAGTTTGTTTTCGTTTCCGGAAACATTAAAGGTGTTGTGACAGTTGGTTTCCAGCTTTCCCAGATAAATACGAAAAACTATTCTATCACCCGACATCATCCCATATTCAAGTTTTCAGGTCCATGACGTGAGCAGGTACGGAGAAAAACGGCCCCGAAGAAGCGACATTGGTGACGTCGCACAGGAGCAGCGAGGGAAGACGTGCGTCTCTCAAGCCAAATGAGGCAGAGGGGTCCGTCAGGTCACACCGCAGGTCGTCGTTTTGTGGCTGCGCCTATTTGCCGAACCAATCTAGCGAGAGAAAAATTTTTTTCCACGGTGTTCTCATAATGAGTACGATGCATATACGTATATTATGCTTCAGCACATCAGAGAAAGTGTTGCAACACCTTTAAGGGGACTAAAACCAAATACTTTTCTTTCAGAGCATCCCTTATGCACCTCGCCTGCATTTCAATTAATATATGTGTTACAAGAATGACAAACCAGTCAGCGGCGATGAACATTTGAAGGTGGAAGTGCTGGAACGAAGATGCGTTAATCTGTGTGAAAGGTGCTTTGTTATGTGTCTGAGTCGAGGACATAGGTCTCAAGCTAATTCCTGTCTTCAGAATAGGTGACAACTATACTCCTACAATCTATTAACCAGCTCCACTTTTCAGGGTTCCCTGTAAAACAACGGAGCACCTCGTATACCAGCACGTTATTAACCATGTTGGGTCTATCAATTTCATTTTTTTTAATAGTTCCAATATGGCTTTACAAAAGAGTATTCAGGCAAAACAAACATAGTTTAAAATGCTGTGAACTAATTCCGCTATCTTGATATCTGGGTCCACGTAGATGCCGTTTTTCTTTCTTTCTTTTTTTTTTAAAGGGCCTTTGACACTAATTTATGCTCGCGTGTTGGCCAAACTAGCCTCATTAAAGTTTCATCCTGCTATACCATTAACTGGATATGCAGCTTCTTAACTAACCGCAACCGTGGCAACAATTCGTGAAGAGAGATAAATAAATATATTACCAGGTAAATTGTTTAAAAGGCTCATTACCCCATTTCACCACATTACCCCAATCAATTGTTAGTGTAGTGACCCAAGGTATGAAGCTCCCCACTAATGATCATTCAAGCAAAGTTTTTACTGTAAAATTCTTTACTGAAAACACCGGCTTAACATAACGATTAAGAACAAAGATAGTAAACGTTTCGTCGCCTATACGGATGGCATGATCGCTACAACCGAGAACAGTCAAAAACAACATCGAAAGAGTCAAATCAGTGGTGTGCATTCCTTTTATGCAATGTGTTTCATACGCCGTTTAGCGGGCACTGTGTTAATCAGGCATTAAGACTGTGCATATAAGGTTGAGTGCATAGACTGTGATGCAACCTACATTGGCGAGATAGACAAAAGACATGGGACAAGACTAAAAGAGCATACAAGGGACCTTGCCAGGGCTACTAATGCTACGCGAACCAGGAACCAGTTAGTCTACCATTGTTGGCCTAAAGGGCATTCATTTAATTTTGATGGCGCGGTAACCTTCGCACATGACTAGCGATGTGGCCCTAGAAATATCAGAGTCCTGGTTTATGAGACGTGATGCATCAGCCTGTAATACAAACCGTGACCCCCTATCGGTTGTGCGTGACGCCCTCTCAGATAAGTAGGCTGATGTGCTCGTCTTTGGCCTCTGTTGTACTGATGATGCCACCCGGATAGGCGGCAAAACGTTTACGCTGTGTTTTTAATCGTTGTGTTAAGCGGTGTTTGCAGTAAAGGATGTTACATTATGAGGTTGTTACCTGGCATTTTGAATATAGTTTCAAATAAAGTTGTTTCACAAAGCTCATTACATTGTAGAAATCGTTCTTATTGCTCATTGCAGTCAAATGAAGCAGTGGAGGGTCAATTTCAAATGTAAAGACAATCTCATTTATTTTCCTGCCGACATGGCACAGCGTATGCACGAGGTAGCTCCATTTCAGAAGTCTGAGAGCACTCAAAGCAAATAATGTGCTAGCATTAGATATTGAGCATTACATATTTGCTCTTGCTAGGGCAACTAAGAAGGGTGGATAGAAAGGCATTTACAACCTGTTTCCACAAAAGACACTCAGATTCATTAGCAATTTCCTGCAAGATAGCTAAGGCACTTCCAGATTACTATAACCTGGGTAACTGTGTGAGCGACAGTTATCGAATGCGGAATACCAGCGCACTCATGTTCAAGAGGCTCGACATTCTCGATGTAGAAAGTGGTCACAAATGCCCACTGCCATTTTCGTTTTCCCCGGATTAGCGAACGGAATGGCGCGTATTACATGCGTCCTCGACAGATGGCGCGGGGTCATGCAATTGTTGACAGACTGCTCGGTTTCCTACTAGGTCCCTTACATTCGAATACAGAAAAACTACATCAATTTCAGCGAAGTTCTTTGACATTTGAACTTTTGAAGGTTCAAGCTTTTCGCTGCACATAAGTTTCGATAGGTTTATATTCACTTTTCAGTCCCTTTAAAGCAATATGAAATGCTGTGCCTTCACAGGTTATGGTGATATCCTTCTTAAGACCATTAGAGAGATGTTCCTTGCTCCCTCTATTCCAAACCACACTATCAGACGTAAGCCCACTTGCTACCAAAACGATGAGTATTGCTTCAGAGAGCAATCAAGGGAATCAATCACTGAGGCTCAGAAAAGCTGTTTTCTATAAGGGTCTGATCCAGGACTGATCCATGATTAGCGGAAACGGTTCTGCGCCGAGTACCAGCAAATTGATTTGAATATCTCAACTCCCGAACCACGGTTTGCAAAGTTTCTCGTGGTCCACTCTAATGACGACACAAGACCACTGTCAAAGATATCTCCTTTCGTAATAGCGAAAGCACTCGAACTGCTCGTCGGTAAAGAATACAATGCAAAGAAACTGGGCTCTGGAGATATCCACGTCCACCCAAGTCCACGTTGAAAAGCGAGAACAAAGCATTGCAACTCTTTTCACTGACAAGCATCAATGGGATTTCCGTCACTGTAAGTTCACACCGTAGTTTGAACATTGTTAACGGAGTAATTTCTGAGAGCGACCTTCTTGACTGTTCAGAATCGGAACTCCAAGAAGGCATACAACAGCATGGCGTAGTAGCTGCAAAACGAATCGTCATGCATAGGGATGGGAAAGAAATCCCAACAAAGCATGTCATTCTTTCTTTCAAGCTCCACAAGCTGCCAGAAACAATCAAAGCTGGTTACCTCAGTTGCAATGTGAGGGCTTATATCCCAAATCCGAGGCGCTGTTACAAGTGCCAGCGGTTTGGCCACGGTTCTCAGGTGTGCCGTGGGCAGCCCGTCTGTGCTAAGTGCGCCGGCAAAGACCATTCATCAGAGTCGTGCAACAATGACTTTCAGTGTGCCAATTGCAACGGTAACCACCGTGTTTACTCCAGATCATGTCCTTGTTGGAAGCAGGAGAAACAGATCCTCAAACTGAAAACGGAGCAAAATATCACGTACAACGCAGCAAAGGCACAATTGGCGTTCCAGAAGAAAGGAACCTTCTCTCATGTGGTGCGCAGGGGAGTGGCGCCACTCAGAGTATCGGTGGAGACCCAGACCTCTGGGGCTCCCCTCCACACTCCCCAACACGAAGAGAGGGACACTGAGGGTTCTCCCCCAGTGGCCTCTCAGACGAACAGCCAGGGAGATGCAATGTTAACCTCAGAGGAGGCTGTTGCATCCCCCTCCGTTTGGGACGGGATTGCCATGGGCCTGTCTTAAAACACGAGTCAGAGCATGGATCTCGATGACGACGACGGCTGCTCTCAGAAGTCGTCTTCGAGTCTACCAAGTCTTTCCATGGGCAAGGAACAAAGAGGGAAAAAAGCTGGCCAAGGACGAGGAGGAAAAGCCAAGGAACAACAACAAAGGGTTCCTCCACCGAGAATACAAGCTCCTTAATCCCTCCGCATTCATGGACAGTTGTTCCACAAGGTCTTTACGCCTTGTCCGCCTAGTCGTTCAGTCCATATTCCTTTTCCTTTTCTGTACATTTCTTATGAGTTCCCAGAGCATTATTCAGTGGAACTGCCGGGGTTTGCTGAAAAATCTTGATGACGCCCATGATTTGGCAGACAAACATCATGCTGTGTGTTTCTGTCTCCAAGAAACAAATTTGATTCCAGACACCCCTTTCCACCTCCGACTGTAGAACGTTTATCGTAACGGCCGAACGGACACGGCACGTGCTTCCGGAGGTGTGGTTCTCACGGCCAGAACACTTCTTACGAGAGACGTTCCACTTTCCACAAATCTTGAGGCCATTGCTGTACAGATCTGCACTGACCGTGTAGTGACGGTATGCTCTTTATACCTACCGCCATCAGTCAGGGTCGAACAGAGACAGCTTGAGGATCTTATTAATCAGCTCCCATCGCCTTTTCTAGTACTGGGAGATTTCAATGCGCATCATTTGCTCTGGGGTTGTTCCAAAGTTGACACCCGAAGTAAAATGTTTGAGAAATTATTAGCCTCCATGCCAATCTGCCTGCTCAATGCAGGAAACGCTACTCATGTTAATGCTGCTTCGCAGTCCTTGTCAGCCATTGATATTTCGCTGTGCAGTCCATCTGTATTTCAGGACATTTCATGGACAGTGGACGAAAACCCCTATGGTAGCGATCACTTCCCTGTCGTTTTAGAGATCAATCGACCATCAGGTGCTATTAGAACCCGCCCACCTCGTTGGAAGATACAGTTAGCAGACTGGAACCTCTTTAAACAAGAAGCCACACTTTCTATAGAGTCCCTCCTCTGGCTGAACATTAATGACGCAAATAACTATGTAACAGACATTCTTGTAAAAGCAGCAACCAAGACCATTCCACAGTCATAAGGTCAACTGCCCAGGCGTTGCAAGCCTTGGTGGTCGGAGGACTGTGGATTTTTTTTAAAATTCCGTGTTAGCGCCGCGAAGCGGCTGTGGTTATGAGCGGCGTACAGACGTGGACAGATGGAGAAAGGACAGCAGGAAGGAGTGGGGGACAGGGGGTTAGTATGCGTCCTGGGCCGACTTCAGGGGGAACTGTGCCGACATTCGTTTGGAAAGTCTTCGGAAAACCCAGGGAAAACCTCAGACAGCACAGCCGGTGACAGGATTCGAACCCGTGTCACATCCCAGCCTCGGTGTGGAAAGCGATCATCCTAGCCACTATGCCACGGGAGCTGGTGATTGTGGAAATACACGAAAAGAGCAGAACCGTGCTTGGGGCACGTTCCGGCGGTATCCAACCCCAGCAAATCTACTGGCGTTTAAGAGAGCTCGAGCAAAAGCTAGGTGGACACGCCGACAAGCAAAGAGTGAATCGTGGAAGGGTTTTGTCTCCTCCTTGAATAGCAATACCCCAACTAAGGTTGTGTAGGATCGACTTAAAATAAATAAAGGGCAATTACACAAGCTTCTCTATTCCCCTCTTGGAGAGGAATGGTACGGTGTGCCAAACTTTAGAAGAACAGGCAGATGTGTTGGGAGAACACTTCCAGAGTGTTTCTTCCTCCTCTCACTACACCAGGGATTTCTGAAAAGTCAAAGATGCTGAGAAATTCAAAATTACACATGGCACCAATGACAGCCATGCTTCTAATAAACCATTTTGTATGATGGAGCTGCTGCGTGCTCTGTCGTCTCCAAAACAAACCGCACCTGGGACAGATCGAATCACGTACAGCATGTTGCAGCACTTATCAAAAATATCACTAGAAGGTCTTCTGCACATTTTCAATTCAGTTTGGAATCAGGGTGAACTCCCATCTCGTTGGAAAGTGGCGACAGTCGTCCCAGCTTTGAAGCCAGGGAAAGATCCTTCCAATGCATGTAGCTACAGGCCTATAGCCCTTACAAGTTGTTTAGGCAAAACCTTCGAGCGCATGGTTAACTACCGCCTGATGTACTTCCTCGAAGAAAATGGATGTCTCGATAGGTATCAGTGCGGATTTAGAGCCGCCCACTCAACCACCGATCATCTGCTGCGGCTGGAAACTGTCATCAGGGAGGCGTTTGTCAGAAAACAGCATTGTATTTCCATATTTTTCGATCTCCAAAAAGCGTACGATACAGCATGGCGATATGGTATCGTTCGCGACTTGTACAATTTCGGTGTACGCGGTCGTATGCTCCGCTGCATCGCAAATTTTCTACAGGACAGAACCTTTAAAGTCCAGTTGGGCACATCACTCTCACGTTCTTTTATTCAGGAGAACGGTGTCCCACAGGGCTCCGTTCTGAGTGTCAGACTCTTCATAGTCAAAATGAACTCTATTGTCCACGCTGTTCCGCCATCCGTCATGTACTCACTATACGTTGACGATGTTCAGATATCTTGTTCTTCTACTAGCATTTCAAGATGTGAGAGACAACTCCAGCTCTGTGTGAACAAATTAGGAAAATGGTCATCTGAGAATGGGTTTAACTTCTCACCTGAGAAAACGGTTTGCGTACCCTTCTCAAGAGTAAGGGGTATGTTTCCTGAGCCAGAACTTAAAATGAATGGCCAAGATATTACGGTCAAATCTGAGCATAAATTCCTGGGTATACTTTTTGACCGCAAGCTCACTTTCAACCCTCACATAAGGAACCTAAAAAGTAAATGTGGGAAATCGCTGAACATTCTCAAAATCTTGTCACATAGATCCTGGGGTGCAGACCGTGAGGTTCTGCGTCGCATCTACACATCTTGCATCCGTTACAAGCTTGACTATGGATCTGTCGTGTACGGCTCTGCACGAAAGTCTGTCTTGAAAGCTCTAGACCCTGTCCACCACCAGGGACTGCGATTGGTCTTGGGAGCGTTTCGCACATCGCCGGTCGAGAGTCTCTATGTGGAGTGCAACGAGTGGTCATTAGAAAGGCGGAGATTTTACCTTGCCTCCACATATGCACTAAAAGTACGAAGTTATCCACAGCACCCAGCTTTCTCTTGTGTTACTCAGACACGCTGCAAACAGTTATTTCTTAACAAACCGTCATGTACACCTCCTTTCAATTTGCGAATCCTGCAGGAAATTGAAACACACAGTTTTTCAGAGTACGATTCTACGCCTGTAGGAACTAGTGGGAGGATTGCTCCGTGGCAACCACAGCCCGAACACAATACATCTTTATTGCAGTACAAGAAACACGAAACCCCCACAGCCGTACTCCTGCAAGAGTTTGTCTATAAAAGAAGGTTTTGGGGACCACGTCGCATTTTACACATATGGTTCCAAAACGGACACCGGTGTCTCATGTGCAATGGTTACAGACATATCTTGTAGATCGGATCGATTGCCAAACACAGCTTCATTTTCACCGCAGAAGTCTATGGCATAATCTTGGCACTTAATCATATACTACGACTTTCCATCAGGTCATCAGTTGTGTACACTGATTGACTTAGTTGCCTGCAGGCTATATGTAGCCTGCAGCCACCAAAAAACCTGCTCGTTCTGCGAGCAAAACACCTGTCTAGCCGCATAATAAACAGAGGTCTTTTCTTGACACTTTGCTGGGTGCCACGTCGGGATACCCGGTAACGAGCTCGCGGACACAGCGGCTACCAACGCACTCTCAGGTGACATAACCCCCTTTGACGTACCAGCACAGTATCTGAGGTCTGCCTTGCGTAGAGCAATTAACTTAAAATGGCAACATGACTGGGACACACAGACAAATAATAAATTACACTTGATCAAGTGTAATGTAGGCAAGCCTGCAGGACTTTTCAAAGAGAGGCTTTATGAAGTAGTCATGTCTCGTTTGCGTATCGGCCACACATTTCTCACACATGGATTTTTAATTCTCCTGAAGGACCCACCTCAGTGTGTGCACTGTGCTGAGCAGAGTCTATTCTTCACATTCTCATCGGCTGCCCTCTCCAGGAACATCATCGCCAAACTCATTTTTCTGAGTTCTACCGGTATAGAATTCCTCTTCACCCAGCCCTTTTACTGGGCGATGAGCCACTTGTCAGTTTTAGCAGAGTTTACAAGGTTTTTTAGGGACACTGGATACCTAAGAGATATCTGAATTCACGTACATTTTTTATGTTTATATCAGCTTTTAACTGGTAAAGAGATCATATCTCACAGTATTGGCGCATTATAGCCTTAGTTGCACATGCGCCATAAAAACCCGAATCATCATCATCATATATCATCCTAAATATAGATGCTGAATTACTTTAAATGCGATAGACGAGCTGTGCGAAGAGATACCTCCAGTGAGGATGTTGGATACTTGAAGCCTGTGGCAGTTTTTGTGGGGAAGGCTTGCCAGATCCTGTTCACTGCACAGGCTCGGATGACCGCTCTTGTTTTCCCCAAGCTTGTGCCAAACTCACCTTGCAAACTGGCGATACGCAGTGTATTTGTATCGTCTACACAGATGTACATAAAATATAGTTTAGGCAAATAGGTAACCGGTGTGTGCAGTGGCATTTCTACATGTACGTGAGAGCCACTGCAGTTTATCTGCACACACGCTGTATATTACTACACATGCTGTATTCTTTTAGAAACCAACTTTCTTTTTTCACTGAATCGAGTTCAAAATATGCCACATTCAGGACACTCGTATTGAGGCATAGAAGTTGGGAATCTGCGTGGGTTGTAATGCACGCACTCATACTGCAGTCATTCGGCAGTGCTTTCGAGCTCCTTGCAGCACAAGCATTCGGTCTCCTTCCGCATTATAACACACCAGCCTCGCCGGCACCTTAAACAGCAAGTGCGCATTAAATATGAGGACACACAATTTCATAGAACGTTTACATGTTCGATCACAGTGTGCCTTAAAAAGCTGATCGCTACCCGTCTGTCGAAGACAAGCGACTGATGCTGTTCGTTTCATCTGTGACCGATGTTCGTAGAGCTTTGACTTCGGTTCGCATTCGCGACATCGGCGAAGTTTCGAAAGCGAGGCTCCCGAACTATTCAGCACACAGAATTTCCTTCTCGATCACAGAAAGGTCAGCAAAAAGTTCCAGGCTTGCATGAAGTCTCCGCATTTGTTGCTTTAACGTCCATATTGAAGATCGCTTTCCGGATGCCGCAATTTTCACAAACTCACTAACAACAGAATTTCCAGTCCGGGCGCCCAATGAAACATAAGCATCATGCACGCGTCTAGGAGACGGAAATTTGCGGATATCCACTACAAACAGGCTGGATTTGGGCGCCGATTGCGCGAGTTGAGGAGGAAAAGCCAAGCCGGTTTTCAGCTTCAAGTTTGGCAAACTTTGCCGCCGCGCACAGCCAAAAAATTTCGGGCATATTATACCTTGGTAATAGATGCAAATGAAACGTTTGTCGAACTTCTGGTCAGAGTCCCTGTAAGCCACCCAGGATGGGCCCGGCCTACTCCGTGGATGCCGGTTCCAGCCGGCACTGCCGACAGGTTGCCGCCTGTTTGAGCGCTCGCACATAAATTTGAAAACGGACAATCATCGATCAGAACAGAAATAATTCGTCCTCGTGGGGACCATGCAGTAAGGTTCTACCTCATTATTACTTCCTACGACGCAAAATGCATTCAGCGTCTCACTTTATCCAGCAAAGGAGTACGTACCGCGAGTTTCGTGCTCGTGACAATGGCAGCACATCTAAGAACTCCATTACTTGTCCCATTGTCCCGCAGCACACCGCCTGCGCTATAACTCAGCGACGTGTACGTTGCCAGACGACGCGAACAGCTTCATTTCGGACGCGCTGTGCAGACGCTGAGCGACCAGCAGCATGGCCGAGTGGGGAAAAGTGTCCGCTCGTTCGTGGTAGCAAAGGAGGCGCGGAAAATCCGGAGGAGTCCCAATTGTCGTTGCGCTGTCTAGGACGAAACAGCTGTCCTCGACTGAGAGTGCACAATCAACTCATCATGTCTTAATAAAACGAAACGTCATTCATGTTACTTCTCCTTAGCATTCATAGAAGATCATCAATTTCTGTAACTAAATAAAGAAAATCTACAGCGGAATGACCGGAGGGCAGGGTAATGGGACGCTGTCGGGAAAGAGTCGGGAGCAGATACCGGGAAACTTGATAGGGCCTTTATCTTCCCAGTGTCGCAAAACGTGCGCATAGGACCGCTACTGGGAGGCGGTACGCGCGCGGTTTCTCATGATCTTCGCCAACCATCAGTACGCGCGGCTGCCAACGGGCTGTCCTGCCTGGGAGAGTGTCCAATGTGACGCCACGTCAAGATGTGGATTCGGTCCCTCGATTATGCCCTGATGCACGGAGGTGGTCAATGCGGCATTGCGGGATCATGTCCCGAATCACCCCGAAGGAAAGATAAGATGCATGCCAGCTGGACATATATTATGATATGGACCCCCGAGACATAGCAAAGGACGTACGAAGACACCAGCAATGTAAGTCTCTTCCTTGCTTCGGAGTTCCCTCCCAGTGATTAGGGAGCTTTAGAGCACCAGACAATTCGTGTTCCCACACACGAAAACCATACGATAAGGTAACGGGAAGGAATGTGGGAAATAAAATAACGAGCCCCGTCACAATAGCGATGGAAGTCCGATGGTGTCCAGAAATGTCAGAAGAGCTCTGAGCGCAGAGCGTTGCTGGGCTGGATTAGGCCAGGGACCAAGCAATTTCGACAGGGAGAAGGAGGCGAGAGTCCAGCTGACGAAGAGACTCGGAGAGAGTGGTTCGGGAAGGTTGGTAGTGGGAGCAATGAAGAAGAATATGCTCCAGATGCTCAAGCACACCACAGTGGCAGCAGGTGGGAGTGTCAACTTGTCTCAAGCGGTAACGCCACTGAGCTGTAAAGGCCACATCGAGGCGCATTCGGTGGATTAATGCAGCACCTTGACGAGAGGTGTTTCGTGGCATGCGGAAAGCGAACGTTGGATCAACTCTGCTGAACATAGAGGGTGGAAGAATGATAAAGTAAGCTGTCAAATCAAAGGTCAGAAATATTATGTCAATGAATTGAAAGAAGTAGCGCGATTTGCTTATTGTGCTTTCTGAACTGTTATCTTGTGAACTGTTAACTTGCGTTTGCAACTGCCTTGTGCATACTGCTGTACTCTAACTTCTTATTAACAAAAAATATCACTGTACTCTTCGGTGCTCTGCCAAATGCGTTCGAAATGCAATAGCGTTGCAGCAGACCGAGGGCTGTCTTTGGGCTGTGGCCGTGCAGGATTTCTGTGCGGTGCGACCGCAATTCCGCCGGTAGGTCGGCATGGGCTGCATCCGGCAGAGCCGTTTATAGGGAGAGTTTGGCCATTCTTTGATCTTATGCCGCCTCGTGGGTGGAGCCTATTTTGACGTCAGAGTCGTCGTTGCGCCGCCCAAAAAGCATGAATCCAAGTAGAATCCGCTTATCAGCCATCTGGTGCACGCCATATTGATGCTGTCCGTCAGCTTTGTTGTCGCAATGAATGCAATCTACAGGAATAACAGGCTTATGACCCACTGCCGCCTGTGATAAAGGGGGCTTTGTTGCCAAACTGAAAGAGTTCAAGGACGAAGGGCTTTCGAAGGACAATGTACGCACGTGTCTTTCCGCCTTCCATCGTAAACAACGATCAGCATCAATATGGCGTCAGCGACCGGCTGGCAACGGGACAACAATAGAGCACGGCGAGGGAGGTGGCTTAGCCGTGACGTCGCATGACGCGCTTTAAGTCAGGCTCCTCCTAATGGCCAAACTCTCTCTATAAACGGCTCTGGCATCCGGACGACGCCGGCGACACCACGTGGGGCGCGCTGTGCAGCTACACCGAGAGGTCAGTGGCCTCTACCGAATGAGCAAAAGCGTCCGCACGTCGACGTAGCCAGAGTAGTGCGGAACATTCGGTTTGAACCCGCCTCTCTGTGTGTCTAAGGTTTTCTCAGTGCTTTGTGACAGACCTCCAGAAAATCACACACACACCGCACAGAACCCCTCAAGTCAGCCCAGGACGCACAACAATACTCCTCAGTTGTCTCGCGACGTAAACACCCAATTATTAATTAATTACAACAATACTCATGTCCCAACTGCTTCTCGCTGTCCTCTCTCCATATGTCCACGTCTGTACGGTTGCGTCGAGGCACAGATACGAAATTAAAAGAAATCACACATTAAGGAGTTTTATCACATCGAATGCGTTCCAGAGAAACAAAACGGACCCAATGTCAACGTCAGCGAAAGTGGCTAACAGCAGCCGCAACCGCCTTCCACCTTCTCACATTTCTTCCTTTTCTTTTTCCAGCATGGCATGACTGCAGCCGATGTAGTTCATTAGTTAGCATATCCTGTTCTTCACCAAACTGTCTGCAGCATTCGTACACTCTTCTCCATGACATATTTTGTTCCCATGTACTGTGCCTGTAATCTTTGCAAGATATCAGCTGGGCTGCTCGCCACCGTGATAGCTGCCACCGCGTAAAGTGCACGTGCCTGTGACCCGAGAAGGAATGGACTTCGTCCTGCTTGAGTGTTAATTCAATTACATTTACTCACTGAGTGTTCTGAAGAATCGCATGTTCTTTTTAGATGTCACGGTCGACCATTAATGACCCTTGTATTTGGAATAAACATCAAGTAGTTCTCGAGCGCAGTGGGAGAGACAGACGTCCTCGTCGGAGGGTCACGTGTTTTGTAGCGATAGACCCGATCGGAAAGGCGCGACTGATTTCATGTCATTCCTGTGCTTGAGAAGTGTGTATGTCTGGTATCGGCTCATTTGCGTATCTAAAATGGGCGAGTTACATCTCAAAGTTCGTTTGTTTCATTTTCCAAAAAAGGACTTAGAAAAATAGGGTGAATCTACATAATAATCAAATTAAAAACTTCATTTGTTTTATGTAATAGCTTGTCCAGTAGTTCCGCGCACTTTCTCACAACATGTCGGCCTGGTCGCGTAACCGGCCTGCAAAAATGGCGCTTCAGCACTTTTTAGGGTAAACCTTGTATATGGAACATTGATGCACTAACCAAGTTATCTGGTATAAGAGGACGGTAGCATTTCGTTCAGCCTGAACGAAACCACGCGGGGCGTGACGCGATTAGATCGAATATAACATAATTATGACGATGTCAAAACTAACAAAGGTGGAGACCGTGTTCTTCTGAATTCAACATGGTAAAAGAATGCACAGGGACACGCGGACAACGAGCAACAGAAGAAGTGAAAAGTCGCGGGCAACAAATGGCCAACCTCTTCCTATTTCTAGTTCGCCTTTGTTAAGTGTGACTTTATAATTGTTTGCACTGCAGTCGTGAGAGACGCTCGAGTGGATGCCCGCATTAGTGTTCTTCAATGTGCGCCGAAATCTCGGCATTTAACATTTAACGGCCGTATTCAACATTCCTCGCGGACAAAAAGCAAATTGCATCCTGGCACAAAATTCCAGGCATCCTTCTTCGGGGTCCAAAAGACAAACTCTGGAACAGAATGCTAACCCGCTAGCAACTGTCGCAACAAGTGCGGTTTGCAGACTTACTGCTGAACTGCACTGAATAAACCTCAGTTGCAAGTTGAACTCTAGTTGTGTGACCAACTGCATAAGCGTAATCCTCGAAAAATGTCATTCCTGGGTAAGGAATATTGTCATCCGCTGTGATGGTAACAAAAGAACCGCCATTTATTTATTTCTTCCATTCATTTTTTGGCGCGAGCGCTGTAGAGGCAGCGATATCTCACCGTCAACAATCCACTGCTCAAAATCCCAGACGTTCACAAGCCCAGATTCATAAATTAAAGCTTTAATATGAAGATTGGGGGAAGGGGCTGATAGTTATCAATAATGCATATTACTCACAAATCTCGTAGTACTGCGTTATGCTGACTTCCGTAGAAGTCATGGTCTTTAAGAAAAGCCAGGTTTTTGGCAAATGTTACTTAGTGTGGTGGCACCATCGGAGCAGCAAAGTGGCCAAGGTTTGGTTAGGTTAAGTTACTTCTCACAGGTTAGCTCAGCTTTTTTTTTTAAACAGTTCACCGTGCAGTTGGCGGCTCCAGACGGCTGCGCAGCGCAACGCTACGCAAGCGCCGTTTGGGATTCGAAACACATGGGATATTAAAGAGTTGTAATTTCAGGATACAAGCCTACCTGTAAAAGTGAAAACTACTGGCGAGCAGTTGCCTAATCAATCCCGGATCCATCATCTGTGGACAGAAGTCGATCAAGTACGATCAAGTCCACGAAAATGGATATCCTCTTACGTTTGGGTTCTTGGTGAGAAATTGTCCGATGAGCGCCCAGTTGTATTCGTCGTAGTTTATAACAAAGTAGCCAATCATGCCAGGATTTATAAATAGGGCACTTTGGTTGTCACGTTGGTGGCTGAAAGATTCTGCAAAGAACAAAACAAACAACTTTATTCTGACGTGATGAGATGAGTGGGGACCCCGCAAACGCAGAATGTCTTCCTATTGATTGTTTGAAATGTTTTTCGTGTATTCTTCAACATTAAGACCCTTTGACTTTTTGACAACCTGTCATCGTTAGAAACTTTAGGAACGGCTGAAGGAACACAAGTGCTCTCGTTTGTGAAAAGTAACCTACCCTGGACGTGTGTCATCCAGTAGATGTCGTTATACCTGATGGGATAGACCATATCGGGTCGCCTGCTGTCAGGGTAGACGATAGGGATGTGGTACAGATGACTGAAACGAAATCCAACGTGGTATCAATTAGGCAAGAATCGCTGTTGTTGACCACACGCACACGCAGATTGTGAAGGTGTAAACCTTAATGACCAATAAAACAATAGAATAAAAGAAGGTATAGATAATAGAATAATAAGTGGTACAATCACTTTACTTCAAAATGAAATGCGCACGAAAATCATCTGGTCTCAGTCTCGCCGCTCTCCCCTTATTGTCCTCGTCGCCGTGCGTCTGCCGCGTTGCTAGCCGGCAGCACAAATTGCCATCCTAGCTGTGGACCGTGCCGGGAGACCACCCACGGCCCACTTGACGGACAGTGAAACAGCATTTGCCGGACCGCTAGTAATTCTGTCCGACCACTAGGACATGCTAATGGGCCATCAAGCTGATTTTATGTTCCACCAAAATATTCTGTTGGACCATCAGCATTTCTGATGGAGTGTTGCCGCATTCTTCGATCGTAATTGCTCCAACTTTGAGCCCGTCTTCACAAATATACTTACATTTGATGCAAGTCTATTCATTATTCTATAAATCTTGATTCATCTTCTACAAATATCTATAATATATTCTACAAGACTGCACTCTAAGTGTCGGCGCGGGCAACCACTTCTCATTTCAGAATTCTCAAGCCTGAGTTCCACACGTTTGCAATGGGCATCACGAACAGTAGGTCTTCGGTAATACAGACAGCACGATTTGTTATACAATCCTCATCGCCGTCCTTTATTCCATTCCCCGCCTCACCATCAGCAATGGGGTAGAGTATCGCCCTTGGCGATGAAACTCCCCTCATCTCGAAGTAAAGTTCTTGTTGTTGTTGTTGTTGTCATCGCCGTCCTTTGGCCCGTATTGTGCATCTACGAAGATGTCCTACCCTGAGAGTGATGCGTGAAACACCCAACGAAGCCTACAGAATCTGTCGGTAAAACAGTAGAACCTGTAGGGCAGCAGACCAAGAAAAGAGTAGGTCCGTGACCTGTGCCAGCCAGAGATGAAATAAGACACGAGCGTTTATTGTTATTTGACCACGCATCTGAGCGTGCAAGCGGGGACCCTACAGGGCACACCTAGATCGGAGCAGGGCTTGCGACGGTCGATCTAGAGGATGATCCGATGACGCGCTTCGAGAGCCGCTGGGGCGGCGAAGGGGCCGTGGACAAGTGAAGTACCGAGGAAAGTGAGATGCGAGGTGTGACGTGGGCAGGCTTAACACGGTCGAGATATCGTATGATATCGTATCCTGCCTGCCGTGGCGGTTCAGACAAACAGCTTTGTCGTGCTGGATAGTACTGGGTAAGGGCCACTGAAGAACGCCTAAGGGGGCCTTTAACACTGTCCGATCTGATGAAGACGTGCGTGGCGTCACGAAGGTCTTGATCAACGAAGACTGTACGCTGTGTCGACATGCGACGGGGGACCGCGGCGATACCGAGGAACAATTTCCGATGATTTTCCACATATACGCAGGGGAATGGCGTGGAACGACCTCCACTCGGAGTCAGGATATCTACGGGGACACACAGTGGGGTTCCGTAGACCAATTCCGCTGAAGCTCACTGAAGATATTCCTTGACCGCGGATTGCATTTCGAGTAGGTCAAATGGGAGGTGACGGAGCCGTCCGCTACCCAGAAGGAACCAGACAGAAAAAGCGTTCGTTTCGTACGCGTCGAATATTAAATGAGCATTTAATATTCGACATGTAGAATGCGTAATAATCCGGGATCACGAACGTAATCAGACAAGGCCAAGTCCATCAAGATGCGGTGACAGGTACAGAGACAAGACACTGAAGACACAGCTGAGATAACAACAGATCTTTTTGCTTGCACCAATGCTGATTCACGAAAGTTTAAACACGCAACTGCTACAGACGTTACTCTGTGCAGTTACACAGCACATACTGGTTCGTACAAGAGGCATAAAACAAGTTCCATGTCAATGTTTGGGATGTCCAAGAAAAGAGTAAAAACACTATAACACTACAAAAATACTAATAAGGCAAACCATTACAACGCTATAACTACACTCGGTCAAGAACACAAAGAGAAAACGTATATTTATTGTGGTACAAGCTTTCCAACGGAGTCCGGCCTTCATCAGGTGGACGGACTTCGTCTGAAAGCTTGTAGTACAATCTAGAGCACTGCACGGGCCCGGGCTCATCCGAAAGTCCAAGCCTGGCCCGGCCCCCGGGCCGTGCCGGGATTTACGTTTCTCAGTAATGCGGGCCTGGGCGTGGCTCGAGTTTCAGCGACCGGGCCCGTCTGGGTACGGGCTTGACAACGCCGGCCATGGTCGTTCATGTACGCGAACATATTTCACGAGACTGGAAAGCTGAATTTTCATGTCACTTTTTTTTTTTTTTCATTGCGTATGGGCTATGATTAGGGTTCCTGGTTTTCGGTAGTTACCGAAGAGCACCGACAAACGTACGGAGGTAAAATTTTCTCATGTTCGGTGGAAACGAATTTTGCACCGATGGTGACCTTCTCAGGCTTCTCGGTTTTGCACCAAAGAAGTGAATCACTCAAGCAACTGATGAACTCCATTTCCCTCAAAGGCAAGAAAGCGGAGAAAATGCGGAACCTGATGTTGGGAGACTCTGCAGTACTTTATGCTAAGTTGACCTTTCTATCAGAAACCTCAAGCATTCTTGTTGAAATCATGTAACTGATTGGGTCAAAGCGTACAATAGTAACTGATGTTTTCTACGTGCTTGGACTGCGATTGGAAGCGAAACTGCAGACCGAAGCAACACCGTGTTCAGGTTTTGGAACAATAACAACCCTTTTATACACGATGACGGAATTAAATCGAGGACAGTGCGTGACAGGATTCAGTAGATTTTACGAGACTGTGCACACAAAGTGGATCTCTACAAGGGAAAGGAACCTGCCGGAAGTCCGAAGCAGGCGGTAACGCTGTGCACATTCTTCACGCTTTTAAGTGTGTCGTGTCATCCAGTGACCTAGCTGTTGTGTTGTGTAGTATAAGTGAAGTGAAGGAAGGCGATTTGCTGGCTGGCTCGAGCGCGAGCGAACATTCTAGTTCGGGCAACGACGAAGAAGGATCATTTTGTATAGGCTCTGGAATAAAGAGCTACGATACCACATATTGGCGCAGTCGAAGCTCAACGCTGAACCGCTGCGATGAATTTGCATCCTCCACCACAGTTTCTACCACTTCCTGGTAAGCCGTCAATACCATGGGAGGAATGGTACTTACTCTTTGCAACTTACCTTACGACTTGAGGCGGTGACTCTTTCCCCAGTGAACGCAAAGTTTCCATCCTGCTAAACTGTCTTGGCGCGGAAGGCCAATAGCAGTATCGTCACTTGCCGGATATTTCTATTCAGAGGAGCACGGGATCGGCTAGAACTTCGCCTCAGCCTGATGCCGCGTCTGCTGGAGATACTGCTCCTGCTCAGGATCCTTACGTCGTTGCGGTCATAAAGCTAAGGACTCGTTTCACGACGAGCGTCAACAGAACTGCCGAACGCTACAAATTTCGTTCGCGGGCTCAGTTTGCTGAAGAGACTGTGGACGAATATGTCTCTGCTCTCACGGAACTCGCTTCCACCTGTAGCTTTGGGAGCCTCACTGAAGAAATGATCTGTTAGTTATGACCAATGATCAATTAGTGATCAATTAATGATCAATTAGTTGAGAAAACCGACCAAAGGGAGATACGGGATCGCCTCCTCTTGGAGCCTTGCCTGACCTTGGACTCGGCCTTGGTAATTGGAAGGCAAGTCGAACAGGCCATAGGAGAATCGGCTTTGCTGTCGAGTCTAGTTCATTCTTCGCAACTAGTAGCAATACGAAAGAATGATTCCACTCCAGTGAAGACAAAGTGCTTCAGATGTGGATCGGCGAAACACAAGGCAAGCAATCCCTCTTGCCCCTCCAAGGACAAAATATGCCGCAAGTGTCGCCAGAAGGGCCACTTCGAATCCGTCTGCCGCTCAAGTACGAAGCAACGGAAGATGGTGCGCGAGCTCGACGTCTCTAGTATCTGCAGCACCTTCAGCAATCTTCTGTCAAGTTGAGGTCGTCCATATTCTGCTGAGGATGTTAGTCGACACAGGATCTGCTTGATGCCCATTACTTTGTACAAGCAGTATTTCAAGCACCTGCCGCTCGAGGATTCTGCAGTTAAGCTCAAGTTCTATTCGCAGCAAGTTATTCCTGTCCACGGAACGTTCACAGCATTGGTGAGTTTCGCCAAACGTTCGGAAGCCTGCACTTTCTACGTCGTAAAGTCTGGAACTCCAAACTTGGGTATTGACGCCCTTCATGCACTGGATATCAAGTTGGATGTCGCACAGCTGAGATGCTCTCGCGTACAAGCTGAGACAGACGACAGCATGGAATGTACTGTCCCAGGTCAGTTTCCACGTCTATTTGCCGACGGGTTAGGACTTGCAAGAGGGTTCTCTCATAAAGTCACTTTTAAGACTTCAGTGATTCCTGTGCAGCAGAAACTGCGACGGCTGCCATTACAAGTCCGACAGAAGGTATCCGAGCAACTGCAAAAGTTAGAGCAAGCGGACATCATCGAGCGAAGCAATCATTATGAACAGCCATCCACTTCCGCACGTAGACGATCTGTTTCACAAATTAGCTGGTGCTCATTTCTACCCGAAATTGGACCTTTCGTCTGCGTATCATCAACTGCAGTCGGCCGAAGAAAGCAGGAACCTTACCGCTTTCATCACTCACGAGAGTCTTTTCCGGTACAAGAGGGTTTGCTTTGGCCTGGCCTCGGCAGGCAGCAGCTTTCCAGAAAATGTTATCTGCTGTCTTAAAGGGTTGTGAAGGAACAATTCACTACCTGGACGACATTCTTGTCTTTGGGAAAAACCGCAAGGATCATGACAACAGTCTCCGCATGGTTCTCCAGCGGCTAGAAAGCTCACGGTTACGTCTCAACAAGAAGAAATGCATATTTGGCGATCAGGAAGTACAGTTCTTGGGCCACAGGGTAGTTAACGGCACGTTGAAGCCATCGCAGGATACGTTGGAAGACATTATTGAGGCACCAAGTCCGCAGAACGTATCAGCACTTCGTTCGTTTCTGGGCCTTGCAAGTTATTACTTGAAGTTTATTCCGCATTTTTCTTCTGTGACAGAGCCGCTACGACGACTCCTTCGGAACGGTGTCCCGTGCACTTGGACTTCCGAGCAGCAAGATGCTTTCAAAAGGGTCAAGTTACTTATGAGGGACTGCATCCCGTTAGCGCTTTTTGATTCGTCCTTGCCCACGGTCGTTACGACTGACGCCTCCAATTGCGGGCTTGGCGCCGTTCTTCAACAGCAACATCCTGAAGGGCTCAGAACAGTATGCTTCGCATCAAGATCCTTGTCTTCTACGGAAGAGGCCTACTCTACAGGCGAAAAAGAAGCTCTCGCATGCCTCTGGGCCTGCGAGAAATGGCATATCTACTTATTTGGAAGGCGGTTCCTTCTGCGGAGCGACCATCAAGCGCTTGTTACATTGCTGTCGACTCAGGGCTACGGACGTCAACCAATGAGAATTGCCAGATGGGCTGCACGGTTGTTGCAATACAATTAAGAAATTCAGTACAAGAAGGGGCAGGACAACATGGTGGCCGACGCACTATCGCGCATGCCACTCAGCAACACCGAGAAAGCACCCTGCGCCTCACCCGACGAATCAGAGTTGGTTTGTTACGTTCAGCAACTCCAACTGTCTCCACTGACACTATCTGAGCTACAAGATAGCACGGGTAACAACCCCGTAATGACTAACCTCCTGAAACTCTGCACTACTTCTTGGCCGTCGGCGACAAGAGAGGACAAAAACCTTGCACCTTACTATTGCGTCCGGGAACAGCTTTCTACGATCCAGGGTATAATCACCAGAGGAGAAAAAGCAGTACCTCCTACAGCACTCCGGAAGCGAATCATCAGTCTGGGTCATGAATTACACCCAGGAATAGTACGTACGAAGCAACGGATTCGCATGCGCTACTGGTGGCCAAAGATGGACTTGGAGATAGAAGAATACGTTCGAGCTTGCCATATTTGCAGCATTTAAGTCACATGCATTTAAGTATTTTCTACAAGACAGAAGCATCCAGCATCGCCAGTCTTCGGTTTACTACCCTCAGTCCAATGGACAAATAGAACGATTCAACAGGGTGGTGAAGGACTTCATACTCCTCAGCGCTTCAGAGAAAGGCACCATACTTCGTGACTTGCCGGAGTTTCTCGGCATTTATAGGAGCACACCGCATGCTGCTACACAGCTTTCGCCTGCAGAATTGTTACATGGGAGGCGTATGAGGACGCGGCTGGACGTCGTGGGATTTCCTTGCTTTGAGGGTAACATCATTGAAGAAATGACCAAGCTGCGGACGAGGGTCAAAGACTATCAAAAGCGTATGAAGCAGAACTTCGACTCACGAAACAGGGTTAAGCAGCCGGCGTTCGAAGGTAGCGATTTCGTCAGGGCTAGACTCCCGGGAAGCCAGCCCAAATGTTCATCGTCATTTAGTTCGCCACTGCGCATTCAGGAGAAAGTGGGCCCGGCGACATACAGGACGAGCGATGGACGAACGTGGAATGCAGCACGGTTGTCCGCCTCACGGCCGACTCCGTCTGGTTCAACGGATCCAGCCGGTTCATCAGGTCAGCTCACACCCACGGTGTATCCCAGGAACGAAGGCAGTCACGCTGCCAGTCTTCCGCCTCGGCGTTCTCAACGAAATCGTCGTCCACCCGAGCCTTACCCATTGTAAATATTTTCAAGGGGGGGGGGGGGCATATGTTGTGTTGTGTTGTATGAGTGAAGTGAAGGAAGACGATTTGCCGGCTCGGCTCGAGCGCGACGTGGCAAGAACATTCTAGTTCGGGCAACGACGAAGAAGGATCATTTTGTATAGGCTCTGGAATAAATGGCTACGATACCACACTACCACACCTCCAGGACCAGCTGGCTGAATATCTTTTGGTGACTGTGACCCCAACACGTGACTTTTCTTTTGCCGATTTCTCGGTGGCGCACCAGGAAGAGTAGCCGATGCTATCGGCAGCAGCGTTGGACTTGCTTGCACTTCCCGCATCAAGTGCTAATGTAGGACTCACGTTCTCACACCTAACATTTTTGCAGCAAAAAGAGCGGTGTATGATGTCTGCACCTGGTCATCCATTACAATAAATTCAGGTCATAGCCGTTATAACTCTTGTAAAATCTGAAGGTAAAGTGCTTTGTTGCTGTACGTATAGCTAGTGCCAGTGCGGTTTCACGCCGATTTTCACAGTGTCTTGATGATGAAAGTATTTCCATCGAAAGCCACCGCTTCGTGGTGAGCGGACTAACTACCGTTTTTTTTTTCTTTGGTTTTTCTAACAAATAAGCACCGAAAACCGAAAGCCCTAGATATGATGATATTCTCATCTGATAACTATCACTTTTATATATGTGATCGTGCTTATTTCCTGTTATGGGTCTGGATTTCACACATGCGCTCACACACATTTGGGAACGATAGGTGTGGCGGGCGCGCTGAGATGTGTGCGCACAAGACGAAAGGAGTTGGGTGATTAGGGCAACAGAAGGAGCGTCCTTAGATACACCCAGCCAAGAAGGGAGCAGCGGCGTAGATCTTCTGACATATTTCGTTCCCGTGAGAGTACGTAATGACGGTCAGCTAGGGTACGTGTTCCGATATATTTCGTTTGCGTGAGAATCCGGCACGAGGGTCAGTTAGGTTAGCTGTTCTGACATATTTCGTTCGCGTGAGAGTTCGAGAAAGGGGAACTAAGACCGGTGCATGCGCGAGAGAGTGGAGGTCAGTCTCCTTTGAACCGCAAGGTTCACGCGCCGCTGCGTGCTGCTTTCCCAGGCAACCAAGCAGAGAGCGGCTTGCCGGCAGAAAAACACAGCCGCTCCCTTCGAGTGTATCTCCTCGCTCGCCACCAATTAGCTGAGTCATTTTTCTCGCTGCGCTGTGCTCTTTAGTAAATCTAAATACACCTCCGGGCCTCGAGAACACATAGGGCAGAGGCGGGCTAAGACCGGCCCTGAACATGGAAACAGTCGGGTACGGGCAGGGCCCGGGCTAGAAATCTATAGAAGACCTCCGGCCCGGGCCTGGTGCTGGCCGTAGCAGCCGGGACTGGGCCGGGCACACAGTGTTCTACTACTATCAATCTACGATCGTCTTCAGTGTTTTCTTCTTCTTCTTTTTTTTTTTTTTTTTTTTGCCGTCGCATTCAACACGGTCTTGACTGCTCTTCTAAGTCTTTGCACACTCGGTTTAGTGAAATATACGTCATGGCCAGCAATATTCAAATCACAATGGCCAACGTTGTGTCCACTGGGCGTTCCACATGCTGCTGCACCACAAGCTTGTGCTCTGCCGCAGCGAAGCCATCACTGTTCACTCTGGCAAGTTCGAAATCTTCACCGTACTGCGCCTGGCTATGCAAGCGGTTTGAATGACAACACCTCTCCTGGCTGAAAATCGACCAAACACTGGGTAGACTCATCTCTCTACAAAAAGTACTCAGCACAGGCTTGCTTGACGTTTCGGAGCTCGTGATGATGGTTTAGCGTTTTTATTAGATTCCCAACCCTATTCACAAGTTCTAAACTTGCACTTTTCTGCGTTTCGTGAGAGCTCATTTCGTACGTGTCGTTTCTCAATTTACAACCGAAGAGGGGGCGAAACAATCTAGCATCATGAACATATTCAGATAATAGCACCCCAGTCACGATCCAGTGACAGATAGAGGATTTCAGACTTGCCAACATGAAAGGTGCAACGGAACTAACAAGAACGTAGTGCAAAACGTGTTCCCGTTTGTCCCTTGGTGCCACCAAAGTTATGTCTCGTGGATTACTTGGTCGGGAACCAAGATTCAGCTCACATTGCCTATTTTCGCACTCTTGTCTGCCAACATTGTCAGCGTCCCCGACCGCATTTCCACGAAATCTCATCGCGGCTTGTAGTAGCCACCTAGTTCTCGTGTAGTATAGGCATACCTTGATGGCTTGCCAGGGGGTCCTTGTGTGGCGGTCACCGTCTGATTGTTGTAGTTCCTGTAGAAATAGAGCTCTGGGATCCCGTCACTCTCGAACCAGGACAACATGTGACCGTATATGTCCACTTTCGGTTCACTCGTTTGACCCTGTCGATGTTACACAAGAAATCACTCACGTTCACGGGAAAGTGTAATAAATACTCGATACCTCGGTCATAGTCCGCAAAAATTCATAGCCGTTCAGGTTGCTCTTATCGTACTTCCTCACGACAGCCTAAAAAAGCGAAAAAAAGACGTTCAAGCTGTATAAGCTCGTTTGTGACGATTCCGAACCGTCTTGTGCTTATGTTATACGTTGCAGAACTTCAAGCTTGATCACGCTTCTTGAGTCTCCCACACGAGGTGCCTTATCAATGGACTACAGTACGACTCGCAGTTAGGACAAAAGGGGTATGGTGAAGCGACCGCTTTAGTGTGACTTACCGATAGAGCGGCTCTGAACTCTGCATCGCCCAGCAAAAAGTGGATCATGCGGATCAAGAAGTGAGCCTGTTAAACAACGACAGAGGGTTAGAGGGGCCACTTCCTCGAGATCCGTAATGTCTAGGTGAACTTTTAACCATAGCGCAAAACGTCAGGGAGGGAGATATTGCAGGGTCCCTTTCGCGCACTAATCACTAGAGACAAAGCGTTCGCCACAATCCAGGCAGCTGCAGATGTCGGGGCGATGTCCACTGGAGGTTGGGCGTATGGGACACAGGACATCCCACCGTGGACCGAGATACCAAGGGATTAGCAATTACAGCTCGATGTTGACCGGAAAAACGTGACATGGTGCCGACAGTTCCAACTTGCGGCATATATCGCGCTGATGTCGGCAATGTCGCTTCAACGTTGGAAACAAAAAGTGTCATGTTGCCGACAATGCAAACTTGCAACAGATATCATGCTAAAGTTGGCAATGTTGGCCCGCTACTGAACAAAAAAAAAAGGGGACATGGCGCCTACAATGCCTACATGCGACATATTTCACGCTGAGTTTGTCAATGTCGGCTCGATGTTGACCTAAGTTTATATGTAGCCGACGATGCGAAACTTGCGGCAGATATGTCGCGGAAGTGCGTAATGTCGGCTCGGTGGACCGATACCAACCACGTGACGCTGACAACGCCAACTGCGACTGGCATTCAACAAGAGTTTACAAAGCGAAAAGCAGCATGTCGGAACATGGGGTACGCTTGAATGTGGATGTTGGGCCGATGCCAGTGCTGTCAGAAGAAGAAAATTTCTACGGGTGTACATGAGTTTAGATGGACCTGCTGGAAGTGTGAAACCAAAAGCAACACAGGCTTTATATGAGGAGTGAGTCATTCCACACAGCCATTTTTCTCTTCCGTGTTTATTGTGTGCGATAAAACGTGTGCATCGGATAAAATTAGAATCTCAATAATAATAAATGGGGGTTTACGTCGCGAGACAACTGAGATCATGAGCGACGCCACAGCAGTCTGTCTGTGGTTTGCTTTTGCCCTCCTGAGGGTTCTTCAACGTGCGACGAAAGCTCACCACCGGGCACCCCGTAGTTAACGTCCCTCGTGGAAGAGGGCGCGTCTAAGCAACTTGTACCCTTCCACCAAGTTGCTGACGTCCTCGGCCGGGTTTGAACCCGCGATCTCGGGATCAGAAGGGGAACACGCTATCGACTAAATTAGCATCCTCTCTCCCTTCAACAGGGATAAAACAGAGCGAAAAAGTTGACGCGCTCATTGTGTGTACGTGTCTCCTGTCTCTGTCGATTTTTGCGCGCTAGTTTTTCCCTGTGCATCTGTAACCTCGTTATTCACGTATTCAATATGCAGTACCTCTCCTGAGTTAATCAATACTGCTGACAGCAAAATATTACTCCACGGAGCTGAACATGCGGAACTCCTCGGATGGGGCAAGCGGGCACCGAAAGACCAACGAATCGGAAACCCAATGAAGGTATGTCATATAACAAAGATCCTTACCCTCGGATGGCCACTGAAGGCTACAGCATTGTTGAGGTCATCATTTACTTTGTTAATGAACGGGCTAGTTTCTGGGAAGAGCAAGGGCCGAGAATATTTAAAGTCACTGAATCCAAAACTGTTTCCCAATAAAGATGCTCCCTGAAAAGATAATACCTTCAGCATAATACCTACTCCACGCATGCTTCGCCCTTACGCTGTAATGATCCGGGTCCAAAATGTGCGTACGCGTTTCGAGGTAGTACGTTGGGGCCTCTTGTACCCATATGTCGTTCCACCAGGTGTTCGTTATGCGGTTCCCCAACCACTGCGTGGGGTTATGCGAGCTCCGATTAGTGACGTGAGATCTTACGAGAGTGGATAACATAACGTGCACAGAGATCACGGAGACAAGAAACAAAGAAGGCCGGTCTCACGTCAGTTCAGGCAGGAGGTACCATCGACTTCCTGGATTTTCATTATTATTTTTTTTTATATTTAGAAGCTCATCGTACATGACGATCAACGGCGGTAAAACAAATAATTTCTACCAAATAGTTTCCGTGCAAAAAATCCATAAAATCGGGCCCTGAGCTGGAGTTTTGCCGTGTTTGCTCGCGTATATCTTACGAGTTTTAAAAGATATTCTAGTGATATTTTTTTATGCTTTAGTATGCCAACAGGTCAGCACTCCCAGCTCAAATTTTGGACCGCAGGTGCAACGCTGTGTGCTATGAAAAATGGCGAACATGCTCTCTCGCGCAATTTTGTTCCAACTTCGAAGCGTGATTTCTATGGCTGTAGGCTGTTCCTCGTTACCATACTTTGTATCAGTTCACTCACCTTTTAATGCTCTTTCATGTCATCTATCTATCGTGCGTATACCTCGTACAGATATCTGCCGAAACAGGCAAACACTCTGGCATATTTCGGCAATACAGGGATTTTACGCGTCCGTTTTTCAAAAGGGCCCTTTTTCATTTCATTTATATTTTTACAAGGCATGGCCCGATGTTAGACCTTTCATCTGATATTAAAAAAAAAGTGCTTCAAAAGGCGTACACTGGCGATTAGCGCGTTAAAAACGCGGCCCTATTCTGCGTGCGCACTGTCTGTCTCCCTGCCTGAACTATCGTGAAATAGGCCAGAAGGAGCTCCACGGCGCATCTGAGTGGAGGGCAAGTGACCTCTGAAGGAAGCATACCTCTAAACCCCGCTAAAACCCCCAGTGCCTGGGAGCTGAAATACAACCCAACCACAGGGCATTGACTGACTGTAGATTATCGCCCCTGGCGATGGAACTCCCCAGTCATCGTCTTGTCATACAGGTGTTGTTTGACTGACCAGCCACCCAGGCAGCACAAACCCTCGGGAAAAGAATGGGAGCGCAATGGGGGCTTCGGCTCCTGAACGGGTGATAGTGCCCGACTGGTTCCCAGCGGTGTGGGAACTGAGGAGGTAGAACATAAGAGAAGATAAGGTAGTCCCCCGACGGTGCCCTGATCATTTCCCGCTCTGGTCTCCTTTTGGTAATGTAAACAATAATATAGGATCGCTCCCCGATGCTGCTCTGATCATTTCGCGGTCTGGACTGACCTTGGTCATGTGACCAAAATATAGGATCGCTCCCCGATGCTGATCTGATCACGTCACGATAATCAGTCACATGACCCGGGTGGAGCAACGGATTTCTCTTCCCAGACTGTCTGCGCCGAGTGATGCAATCACGTAGCCGACAGTTTCGAATCTGGCCAATGATGTTCCTCGATCATCCAGCCGTGTTTGCACTGTCGGAGTCCCCGTCGCTTTCGCTGCGAGAAACGAATGTATCCGGCCGTGCTGCCGAAACTTTCCAGGAATTCCAATATTTTTAAGCGATTCATCGAGCGGTAAGTGCTATTTCTTTTTGTGGTATTCGTCGCATTGATAAACGTTACGCATAGGTGCTTTTCAACATGAGTGACACCGTTTTTGAAGGCTTCTCTCGAAACTTAGCAGCGCAGCATCGCATAGTTTCGATTTCAATGATCCATTGTGGTGTATGCGTTGCTTTTAAGATAATGGACTCCGTTTTGGTGAAAATATGTTTCAGTAAAGTGTGGAATCGTATGTAATGTGTATTTGACATCAAACGAAATATAACCATTTCTCAGGACGACTGCGTGCTGCAGCTGTGCTTTCCATCTCCTGCGTGCGTACAAAACTGGAATGCAGGAGGACTTCAGCTAAAGGCCCATTTTTGTAGTCATTCTAAATAACAAGAAAAGGAAAAAAAGGAACCTCCGAAGTGAATAAATTATTCCGCTTTAATCCGTTTGCGTAATGTGATCGACGCATGATATGTCAATTTGTTTGAAACTGTGAGTGAATGGAAGCTATCCTGATCTTTCATTCAGAATGTCATGCTGGACCACTACCAGAGCGTGCTTAAAGTCATCAATGCCTTGATGAAGGTATCACCGAAGTGCCCACCACCAGATCTCTGCCTCAAATCCAGTGATGATGCAGTGATGATGAAGATTTTTCTAGCGGATCTTGTCATGTCATGCTGAAAACTAAGTTTAGCTATTTGGTCTGTATTCAATAACGTGTGCATCTTGTGTGTAGTGTACTTTTCTCAGTGTAACCCTGACCTCAAGCTATCTTCCACTTTCAGAATCCACCCCGCACTTCGGTTACAACACTATGAACCTATCGAGCTGTGATGCTTGCTTGAAAGGAATACAATCTGGTATGCTGTGTTGTTTTTCTTTTAAAAGCACTTCAGCTGTCCATAATAAGAGGCCTTCGTAGCAAGCAAGCCATAAGAAAAGGCATATTCTTGATACTTTAAAGGGGCAATAAACAGGTATGCAAGGTGCACTTTTTTGTAATGCAGTGTGATTCGTTTCCTACAGTGACGTTTAGCAAAAATTTTTGTCACAAAAAGTAAATAATGGCTCCAAACCAACCGAATATTCACTGCACTCTTTCGCGCTCATGCCCCGCCCTGCGATGCCCTGGCGACAATAGCCACACGTCATTTTGACGTCGCGTCCCATCAACCATTCAAAATGCGGGGCGCCTATACACTGATTTTGTTTTAATATCGGGTAGTGAGGTCGATTCTAAACACATTTACACTTGTCACACCCAAGGTAGCCAGATCAAAAGGTACCAAAAGCTCACAATATTCCATTTCATTTGCGTACTATGTTTTCAGCGCTGTATTGCTCCGCGAGGTCACAGCGATGTTCTCACAACCGGTTCTCCCCGCACGCTGCTGTTTGTGTCAACGAGGCCCGTCATTGGCTAGGAGTTCGAAATCTCCCCCATCTCCAGTGACTGGAATGTAGCTTTGCTACACGTGCGAGACGTGTGACGTAGGTGCTCTCCTAGTAGGAAGGAGAGACCCACGCGGATTATGCTCTTTGAATGGCATTGTTTCGTGGTAAAGGCGCTCGCTAGAAGTAAATGAATTTCATAATTGGATATCGTAAGCCACGTTCTTTCATAGAGCATAATAACAGGAGAATATTCCTGGAGCTGTTTAGTGCCCCTTTAATATTTCTCCTTAAGACAAGGGTACGAGTCACACTGCATGTGCCATACTGCACTCTCACAAAAAAATGGTGGAGCAGTTAGACCTTTTAGGAGGTAATAGTTGTCGCATATCTTGTGCCTAAAAGGTTGCAAAGTTCTACCCCCGATACCTCACTCTCTGCCACGAATAATAGGGTTACCGCTTCTGATTCGGTGAGCGAGGGGGGCGTACATCTTTTTGTTGTAATTTGGATGGATGATAATTGCTTTTACCACCTTTTTACACCCTTTATCAGACGCTATGTTGGCTTAGAAGGTAACTAAGGAAGTTACCACCTTCTCACACCTTTTTTATTAGATTGTGGTTCCCAAATTGTGTGTATGTTGCCCTCGTATTAGCAAAGGTGCGCAAATATTCCTTCTATTTTCGTAAAGAAGGTATAGAACGATCATGACACATGTAGTACGGATTCTCAAGATGTTCACGTGTTCCATGTTTTTAGGCGTAACTCGTTACCAGTAACTCGATACTGTAACTAGGCTACTCGGCTTAGCTATTTTCAGTAACTTTTTGCAAAGCTCTTTGCTTCTGAGCTTCAGTAACTTTTTGCAAAGCTCGTTCATTTATCTTTTTCTTTTGTTTCGGGGGTGGGGGGTTAAGTTCGTCAAAGTAACTTGAAGAAAGTCCAAAGTTCCTTTTGTTTGATTCTGTTCTGCAAACATCGCAGGCTGAGTCCTCCCCCCATGACTTGAGATGAAAGATGGCACGTGCACGGCGCGACTAACTCCCGTTGTTATACGGTGAATGTTACAAATTATGTTTTAACAGAGCATTAGGAAGCTCAGGTATCGTGCATCTTAACGATAAGCAGTGTATTGATAATGATAGAGGGCATTGAGTAGCAGGATTAAAACTTGGCACGGTTCTACGATATGTATGTAGGGGACGACTCGTAGAGCATAAACTTGCTTTGTGCTCCTTTTTCATGTGCATTATTACAAGATAAAAATCATCAAATCCCTCCCTAAAGAAGCCTATAAATGTAGGCTTCTTTCGTCGTAGCAGATATTGATATTTTTGTATATCAAGGCTATTTTGAAACGTCTTGAATCGCCCATTGTGACAGTAAGGTCTGAATTAACCATATAGACAGGTCAAGAGCTGAAAAGTATATATATTGAGTAGAAAACAACTTGAAGGTAGCCTGTTACATTTCTATAGTAGCCTAGGAACTTCACGTCAATTTCCATTATGTTTTATTACGTGTAACTGCGTTTAAAATTTAGTTACGGGCCGGTTTCACGTCAGTTCAGGCAGGGAGGTCCCATCGACCTCCTGGGTCTTCAGTATTTTTTATATTTATAAGTTCATCGTATATTATGATCAACATTTTTGCCGAATAGCTTTCGTGCAAAAAAATCGAGAAAATCCGGCCCTGAATTCGGATGTTTCAGTTTTGCCCTGTTTGCACGCGACAACAGATATTGTTGTGAAATTTTTTGATGCTCCTTTATTATGCCTACAGGCCAGCTGTCAGAGAGCAAATTTTAGCTCGCAGGTGCAACGCTGTGTGCTATAAAAAATGGCGACATGCCCTCTTGCGCACTTTTGTCCTAATTTCGACGCCTGATATCTTTGGCTATAGATGTCCCTGATCGCAACACTTAGTATCAGCTCACTCAGCTTTTAATGCTCTTTCATCTGATATATCTATCATGCATATACTTCCTAGCGGCATGTGCTGAAATAGGCAAATGTTTAGGCATATTTCGAAATAAACATGAATTTTGCGCGTGTATTTCTCAAAAAGGTCCCACTTGATTTCGTATATATTTTGCCAGGATATGGCCCGATGTTAGGCCTTTCATCTAACGCAAAAACTTCTTCTCTAAAGGCGTATACTGCTGATTAGCGCGTTAAAACGCGGCCCCACTGCGTACGAACGTGTCGGAGACATACCTCGGCAAAACTCACTCATGAGCATGCTCACTCATGCTCACTCATGCTCATTTTGGAAAATGAGCGGAGCATGAGTGAGCGAACGGACAGCCGGGGACGAGTGAGCGAGCATGAGTGAGCAAACAGAGAATTGAGCAGAGGATGAGTGAGCATGAATGAGCAAACAGAGAATTGAGCAGAGGATGAGTGAGCATGAGTGAGCAAACAAAGAGTTGAGCGCATGATGAGTGAGCATGAGTGAGCAAGCGGCAAGTTGAGTGAGTGAGTGAGCAAGTGGCGAGTTGAGTGAGCATGAGTGAGCAAACAGCGAGTTGAGTGAGCATGAGTGAGCAAGATCTTCAGGAATACAACTTCTTGATTTCATCTCAGTTCAGGCAAGCCGGTCCCCTTTGGTCCTCCGATTTCGTTGTTTTTTTTATGCTAAAGCCACACCTCTATGATGAACAGTGCCACTGATCCGAAACTTGAGATCGCAGCAGTTGCCGAGAAAAAAATTGACGAGCGTGCCTGGGTGGCGTCGTGTGCTTCACAGAATCTTCCTCGGGTGGTACTTTGAGAGCGTCTCGTCCGCACCACTAACGCGCTAGAGGAGCGCGAATTTGTTTGCGCGTTCTACAGATGCCGGACTACCACATAATTTTAAAAAACGGGCATTTCCTCTCACGAACTGTTCTATAAAAAATCGCGAAACCGCTCGTGAGCGCGATTTTGCTCACATTTTAAACTTTTATTACGGAAGAAGTACGCACGGTAGAATTACAAACTCTGCACCAAATGAAAGATAATTAATTGCTCTTTCCAACGACGTATTACGCATAAATGTTAGTGTTACTGGAGAATAGGTAAGATGAGACGAACCATGCTCCCTCCGTGAAAATACGCGAAGTTCGTAGGTCGATTCCTCAAAAACCCCACCTTTAATTTTGGCAAACAAAAATTGCATGGAATCCTGATTATATTACCTTTCCAATGGTGTAAAATTTGTGTATTCTGAAAGTTTAGAACCGAAATGCCAGCGCGCATAAGGAGAGCATGTACAACGCGGCCATGCGGTTCCAACTCCGGCCACCCTCCGGCGTTTGTACTGATCGTCGACGAAGGGAACCTGGCTTTCATCACCTCCTGTGCCTGAGATGGACATTTCGTGCCATATCGTATTTCGACTAAGGACAGGGTGCAAAGAACAAACGTTGCTATCATGTTACGTGTATGAGGAGAGCAGGTACAATGCGGCACGACGGTTCCATCTTTCGTTCTAATCTTTTGTTTTCTGTTGACAGGCGCTTAAGATGTGGTCCGTATTTAACTACCTTCTTGAAGCAGGGCAGCTGGCCTAATACATTGATAGGCATAGAAGTACAGGAATAATACAACATTGCAAGCCGGTAGAGTGGTTTATTTGGTGACTGGATTTGCTATTGCTCACCTTTAGAGAGAATTTACCAAAGACACTAAAACAAGGGTAAAATATAGTTACGGTGCATGAAGAGCCATACATACATTTTAAATACAAAACACAGCTCCGAAAGCGGAATCGGGAACAAATGTCACCTATGTGTGAGCGGCATCACAAACTGATTTTGTTGGAAAACACAGATTCACATGCACATTCTCGAAACCATCACCAGCCAGACGTAGTGTGCTGATCGTTCGACGTGCTGAAAACAACGCAGCTATAACCGAGGTTCAAACATGTCCTCGGTGGTTCTTCCTAGCTGAACTCCAGATACTGCATGACTTTCAGATGCTTTGTACCACGCATGGGATGAACGGATCCCTGTCACTGGCCGAACCAGTTCCCATTCATCCTTTTTCGAATTTCGAAAGGCTGCAACCTGAGCCGACGGAATGTGCAGCAGTTCCGTGGCGTGTTCCTTTTTTTTTTTTTGAGAGCGCACACAAAATCTTCAGCGGTTTGAATAGCTTCAGCAGGTGGACATCGCAAGTTATCCAAGCTTGCTCTATGTTTCAAAGAGCCCCCGACCCCATCGCACGCATTTTTACATGGTCACTGGCAGAGAAAATCCATCGCAGCAACAAGTTGTTTTTCCCCATTTCATAGAGCTGGAACCTGTTCTTAAAGTGCGCTGCAGCACCGTCGGACACGTATATCACATGGGAAAACACGGGCAGTATGTCTTGTATAGCCTCGGTTATGTTTTGGAGGGCAAGAAGGGCATGTGCAGTATCGTGAGATAGGTCGTCACTCACTGTTGCGAAACTATTTGTCGAAGACATGGTGGTTACAACACAGGTGAATAAGGATACTTGATCTGTCTTCCAATAGCGCCCTTGGACCTCACTTGAGAAGTTGACTCTCCAGTTTTCTGCAAAATCGAAGTGCATGACGACATGTCTTGGATCCACGAAGGCCTTCTCGTTCCAAATGGTGCTTCTTTGTATGTTGTATATACAGGGTGTCCACGCTAAGTGTGAACAGATTTTTTAAAAATATATCAATCACTTTTTCCGAGATGAAATCAATTGCAATATAGCATATGCTGAAGGGCACTCCCTAGGTGGGCATTAACGGACACCTAAGGCAATGTCTTTATTAACTTTCAATAATTAACTTTTTAATTATAAAAGCTACGAAGTTGCTCCAATGAGAACATCTGATCTCTTCGGTCACCAGATACCAAAACCGTTTTCAGAACAAAAATCCGTTCGGTAGATCGTACGCAAAAAATTCGTGAAGGAACGCCATTTTTTTCCTTTATTTGGTTTATTGCGCATCTTCAAAGAATCGTCTTTCCTTCGCCCCCAATACGAGAGGATGAAAGAGCACACTATCGCCTCTTGCGTCCTGGAAAAAGATTAAAAGAAAACAGAAAATGCAGCCCAAGATAAGGGCAGTCGCGATAGAGTCACCCGATAGATTTGTGTTTTTGTTTTGTTTCCGCAAGTTAAAGCTAATCTTCGACGCATGAGGCGGCACTGTGCTCCTTCCCAATCTCACACTGGGGGTAAAGGAAAGCCGCTTCTTTGAAGATGCGCAATAAACCAAATAAAGAAAAAAATGGCGTTCCTTCACGAATTTTTTGCGGACGATCTACCGAACGGATTTTGTTCTGAAAACGGTTTTGGTATCTGGTGACCCAAGAGATCAGATGTTCTCATTGGAGCAACTTCGTAGCTTTTATAATTAAAAAGTTAATTATTGAAAGTTAATTAAGACATTGCCTTAGGAATCTGTTAATGCCCCCCTAGGGAGTGCCCTTCAGCATATGCTATATTGCAATTGATTTCATCTCGGAAAAAGTGATATATTTTTAAAAAATCTGTTCACACTGAGCGTGGACACCCTGTATATTCATGCTTGGTGTACAGACCAGCACATTTCCTGACCGCCTTCAGGAATACCGATGCCTTTAGCGTCTTCCTAATGAGGGCACCAGATTCCCAGAGAGCCATAACAACGTCGTCGGCACGGTCCATCCTTAGCTTCTGTAGGTTGATCCTTTTGGCCCCTTGACAACTTGACACTCTTGCAAAAAGCATGTCCTTTGTGACTCAGGACATACAGACATCGCATTCAGTTGGTCTCTACTTAGATGGATGGATGACGCACTGTTTATGGCCGCGATGATCAAATCAAAGTTTGCGCAGTACAAACACACGCACTGTTCCGGACGTGGGTCTGTGCGAACCCACTTAGGCCGAAGTGTGTAGAACTTCGTCAGTCCTATATTGATGCCCGGATGAGCGCTCTTGAGCAGGCTAAACGTTTCCCGTATTGAACGAGTCATAAAGCGCTTTGCAACAGCGACTCTCTTCCCGCCTCTGGTGACACGAATTACGTCTTTTTTGTTGGGACTTTGGACAGAACAGTCCTTTTCGTCTTCAAGATAGTACCGGAGTGCAACCTGTACGTCGTTCTCGCTGACAGGATGCTCACCATACTTGTCCGGCATCGGCCCACACGCCCTGCTACCCTCTCATACTTTTTGATTTTTCTATCACATATTTCGTTGCATCCGGGATCAGTCCTACTATTTCTTTTTTCGTCATGTTTTCAGGAAGAAGCGTAAGAATCTGGCATCTTTCTTGATTGGAGGTGCACTTCTGATAAGCGGCCCTGATGTTGCGCAAAGGCTAGAACATCTCGTGCAGTCTGTTCCGGAGGTGGTCGGTTCGTCTACGTCATATGCATCACGTATTCTGCGGCTTATTGACCTGCTCAATGGGTCGCCAACTTCTATCCGTTTCCGTGACGCATACGACGGCATCTGTTTCCTTTTGAGAGACGCCGGCTTCCGCAGCGGAGTTACGTCGATATTTTCCGTCGAAATACTCTTATTAATTTCTTCAATAATGTTCTTGCTCTGAACATAGTTTGTGTCAGATACAGCAACGGGCGAGGACGCGATAGATCACTAATTGCTGAACGAAAGTGCGCAGCACAATTCTTACATAGTTGGTCCTCACCGCTGACTTCATCACGTCGCTCAGGGTCGAGAAGCGCCTTCAGCGCGCCGATGTCAAGGCTTGACACAGTTGTGAATCCACTCTGGCGAAGAATCCTTTTCCGATGTCGACGTGCATAATCGGCACAAAACACACGTTCCTCACTATAAATGTTCCGAGCCATGGAGACGACTTCCAACGCTGACGAACCCAAAGTTATTCAGACACCTCACTCAACCGCTGCATCGTCGACGGCAGGTCCGTGCATTATTGGCCACACACGGCGACCAAATGAACCTGTCCACACCGCAGCAAGGTCATTTTTGTTAGGAAGTCTGGCGTCTGGTGTCCCCAGTGCAGGTTTGTTTATTACTTATAATCCGTATGTACATCCGGCAAAGGCGATGGGACGCGGGCACAAAGTTTGGGTGAAAGATATTATAGCGTCCGCGTCACGCAACCTGATACCAAAGTTTCTTCTTTGCAGCCTGTCCGTAGTCGAAATACGATATGGCATGAAATCTCCATCATAGGCACAAGCGGTGATGAAATGAAGTGTAGCATAGATACGTTGAAGTCAGGTTCCCTTCGTCGACGATCAGTACAAATGCCGGAGGGTGGCCGGAGTTGGAACCGCATGGCTGCGTTGTATCTGCTCTCCTTATGCGCGCTGGCATTTCGGTTCTAAACTTTTAGAATACACAAATTTTACACCGTTGGAAAGGTAATATAATCAGGATTCCATGCAATTTTTTTTGCCAAAATTAAAGGTGGGGTTTTTGAGGAATCGACCTACGAACTTCGCGTATTTTCACGGAGGGAGCATGGTTCGTCTCATCTTACCTATTCTCCAGTAACACTAACATTTATGCGTAATACGTCGTTGGAAAGAGCAATTAATTATCTTTCAATTGGTGCAGAGTTCGTAATTCTACCATGCGTACTTCTTCCGTAATAAAAGTTTAAAATGTGCGCAAAATCGCGCTCACGAGCGTTTTCGCGATTTTTTATAGAACAGTTCCTGAGAGGAAATGCCCGTTTTTTAAAATTATGTGGTAATCCGGCTTCTGTAGAACGCGCAAACAAATTCGCACTCCTCTAGCGCGTTCGTGGTGCGGACAAGACAGCCTCAAAGTACCAGCCGAGGAAGATTCTGTGAAACGCACGACGCCACCCAAGCACGCTCGTCAATTTTTTTCTCGGCAACTGCTGCAATCTCAAGTTTCGGACCAGTGGCACTGTTCATCATAGAGGTGTGGCTTTAGCATAAAAAAGAATCAACGAAATCGGAGGACCAAAGGGGACCGGCTTGCCTGAACTGAGATGAAAGAGTTGACTCTCCCACCTGTTGCCACTGTGGCGCTCTTGAGGATCTGGAGCACATTCTTCTTCATTGCCCCCACTACCAACTTTCCCGAACCGCACTGTCCGAGTCCCTTAGTCAGCTGGACTCTCGCCCCTTCTTCCTATCGAAATTGCTTGGTCCCATGCCCAATCCAGTCCAGCAATGATCTGCACTCAAAGCTTTTTTGACATTTCTGGACACCATCGGGCTTCGATCGTTATTGTGAAGGGGCTCCTTATTTTATTCCCCATCAGAGGTCGGCACTTTGGACCGCCGCTCACTCATGCTCATTTTAACAAGTGAATAAAAGTACGGGATTTCACTGTTGCATAGTCTAGAAAACCTCGTCATAAACATTGGGGAGTGAGGCTAACACCCATCCATGACGGAAGTGCACGCAACATCCTTAATTAAATACAATCATGGAAGTCGCTGCAACGCCCTCTGCGTAGGCGATGGTGTCCGAGTCCGAGCACCATTTGACTCCCTTTTGACTCGCTTTTTCCTAAGAGTGTAGCCCATTACATTTTGGTGCTAAGCGTCCTGCATCAGGGGCGTAGCCAAAAAAAAAAAAACATAAAAATTGAAGGGTTTATGTGGGAGGGGAGGATTTCTCTCTCTCTCTTACGTCTCCGAAATGTACTACTAAAGGTGCGGTTTCGAGAGAAGGCTTCAGCCCCCCCCCCCCCCCCGTCGCTACTCCTGTGTCCTGCATTATAACCTGCTCTATAACCTGTATCCCACAAGATTACCACCGCCCCAACAGGAGCGATATCTCCCCAGTTCCGACCACGGCCGTCGTTACTTACGTGTAATACAAGTTTTCCTGTGCAGGTGAGCATGAGTGAGCATCCTGAAGAAGGTGAGCAAGAGTGAGCGAGCGATGAACATGTTAGTGTGCATGAGTGAGCGGGCAATGAGCTCAGCTGCTTGTGAGTGAGCATGAGTGGGCGAGGGATGAGCTCAGCTACCGTTGAGTGAGCATGAGTGAGCGAGCGATGAGTTGAGCTACCGTTGAGTGAGCATGAGTGAGCGAGCAATGAGCTGAGCTTCCAGTGAGTGAGCATGAGTGAGCGGGCGATGAGCTGAACTGCCGGTGAGTGAGCATGAGTGAGCGGGCGATGAGCTGATCTGCCGGTGAGTGAGCATGAGTGAGCGGGCGATGAGCTGAGCTGCCGGTGAGTGAGCATGAGTGAGCGGGCAGTGAGCTGAGCTGCCGGTGAGTGAGCATGAGTGAGCGGGCAATGAGTCGAGTTGCTGGTGAGTGAGCATGAGTGAGCGGCGGTTCAAAGTGCCGACCTCTGGTCGGAGATATCTACAGCCAGAGCAAGAAGCGTCGAAGTTTGAACAAAACTGCGCGACAGAGCATGTTCGCCGCTTTTTATACGATACAGTGTTGCACCTGTGAACCTAAATTTGCGCTCGGAGTGCTGGCAGGTAGGTATACTAAAGCACAAAAAAATTGCACTACGATATCTTTTTGAAACTCAGGATGTATACACGTGCAAACATGGCAAAATTGCAACAAACGAATTGAGGGCTGGATTTCTCGATTTCTTGCACGGAAACTATTCGAATGATTAATTTTACCAATGTTGATCATCTGCGATGAGCGTCTAAATATTTATAAAAAATCATGAAGATTCAGGAGGTCCTTGGGACCTCCCTGTCTGAGCTAACGTGGAACCGGCCTACAATTATGTTCTGGCTAACCTTTTCAGTGACTTCCATCTTTCAACAGTCTAACTTAACTGGCAATGAGTTCCAACTTCTATCTCTGTTCCATATAATCTGTGGTAAGTGAATATTTGTGAAGTAAATAGTACGTATGCGGGACCGGTGGTTATATACTTTCAATGTAAGACTTTTTCATTGCTGTTGAAGCGATGCATTAAAGAACCCATGTATCTTGTGACTATGATGCAATAAAGAGTTTTTTGCAATGACATATTGATTTTGTTTTTAAAAAATCGCGCAAATTAACTCTTGTTTGGGGGTAGGAGGTACCCGTAAGTGTGCATTGGCTGCACCTCAGGAAATCGTTGGGGTACGATACAGGCTGCCGATAACGGACCATTAACATCCCCGTGTTACAAACCGTATACCGGACCATGGTCGGGACGCACCGTGGTTGCCACCGCATGGTGGCGCACCGACGTTGGGTCGTCGCGCTGTGCTGCCTGGGCAAGAATACTTATCTTGCTCTAGTTCTGCTCTTAACCTGTCTGAGGGTTGAGCACCGGAGGTTTAACGCCTTTAATTATGGTCTACTGAACCACCCAACTTTCAACCCCTTTTGATGCCCTTATTTAGCTGAGCGGGATGGGGGGGGGGGGGCTCTATGGCGCAATGACAACTAAAGGGAAATAGTGGCAAGGGCGTCAAGTTACGCTACTTGGAAACCCCAATGAGCGCGTTGGGTAGCGACTCTTTCAGTGCAAAGTGTCTAACCCCACGAGGAGCCTCTGCTTCACGCTCACCAAATCCTAGCCTGCTTGTTAGCCTATTTCCGCTTCGGTGTTCTTGGTTTGCCAGCCACCTGACTGGACACGGCAGGCGCACAATGCTTAAGGGAGTACAGAGGGACATCCAACAAAATTTCAAATGAACACGTCTCATGAAAGTGTGTGTTTCATTTTACCGAATAACACGAAATGTTTTGATGTGTGCAATTCGTTTCCCAGAAAAAAAAATAAAAATAAACTCACGTAAACATAACTCCGCGCGTTCACCCTTAACTCGCCACGCCGGGTATAAAGAGGAGAAGAAGGTATAACGCCACGCCACCGATGACGTTATAGGGGTAACTCGCTCTGGTTGGCTGGTCAGTGGGGGTGAGCGCTCTGTCGGTTTGCCGCCGTAAACCAGTTTTGCTAGTTCCCTCGGAGAATTGGGGATAGAAGGAACCGCCAACTGATGACCGAGCCAGGAGCAAAGCTTTTTAAGACCCACGAACAGCCGAGTAGCAGACAACATTCCTGTGGACCAATCAGCGAACGCGGCCCCTGTAGCGTCAGGGCGAGGTACCTAGGAGATCACAGGCTGGTACTGCTCTCTACCGCCGTTGCGCACGGTCACTTTTTGCGGCGCTCTTTAAATTCAATCTCTGCGATAATTATGACTGTGTGGTGTGCATTACTTCTCATGGTGCACCTTACTGACCCACTTAACAGTTTTATAGGAAGAAAACATGATACTTGACCATCTGTGCTAAATTAAAAGCAGCTGGGCATTTAATAAAATGGTTTTGCGAAAGATTCTGTCATTGTGTTGTGTAACAGCGTTGACATCACCACCAAATCTAAATCAATCGAGTTGGAGCTGTCTTCGTGCAGTGCGAGGCAGGCATCAGCACCACGATCCCGGTGCCATCCACGCGCCAACGCACATCTGTCAGTCTTCGGACGAACGGAACTACGACACCACGCCTTTTTGAGTCCCTGGCACACTAGAAGTGTGCGTGAACGTTTAATAGATGTGGTTATAACCCCTTTTAAAACTGGTGTCGCTACTCCAACACAATGTGTCCGATGACAGCGCTTTTCACATGACCACTTAGGGTAGGCATTGCCAAACTATGGAGACAGGCAAGCTCCATATTTTGAATTCAATATAGAAACGACTGCCCGCTGAATTGCATAAGCGTAAGTGGAAGAGCAGCAGTGACGCAATGTGTGTGGCAGCCAATTGGCTCTGCTTTCACGGAACTATTTGTTCGTTCTTATGTGGACTCAACGAACAGTCTAATACGTATACCTTCGTAAATGCGTGTGCGGAAAGGTAAAACGATATACCCTTGCACCCGTTTCAAGCTATGTCTACACTGAACGGGACTAGCGTAACCGCTAGCGTAACGGGACTATAGCGTAAAGGCAATGAATGGGACTAGCGTAACCGCTCCACTTGCCTGGTGAATAACCTCGTGCAGGATAGTTACCACCGCCGGCCACGAAAAGTACTCAAGCCCAAAGAGCGAATGTCCCTCTGCTATTATCAACCCCCAATTTTCCATTCCTGACACACTGAGGGCGCTGATGCCGACGATATCTGAAATGAGGAATCTGAATTGAAAATGGAGCCGGTGTTCTCGTCTCCATCAGTAGTATTTCTGGTGTAGTACGAGCTACACTGGTGTTACAGTCGTCAGTGGCGGTCGTCCTGGTATGACCAGTGAAACGCGACGCACGTTCCATTGTAGGGACCACTGTAGCGTGTACACCAAAAGTAGTGCTGTCCTTTCTGCACTACAACGACCAGCGGAATTAGCTGCCAAATAACAAAATAACTTGGTCTTTTTCTCTTTTTCTTTTTGTGATGATGGATGGGTAGTTTCTTCGCCAGGGTGATATTTTACCCCATTCCTAGTGGTGATGTGGGGAATTAAATAATGAGCCCCTAGTTACCAGATACAACTCTGTTAGCTCTGTCTGTTGATAACTGGTCCGTGTATCACTTCCCACACCACCGAGAAGGAAGTGTTGGCCACAGAGTCGACAAAATGACTCACGCTCGCGCTCCTTCTACCGCGCTCCACTACTGCTTAAATCGGTTGAACCAAACAAATGTCGCAATACGTCGCTGGTGCAGCAGGAGGGTTCTTCAATTATTTCTGTAGTGACGTGCAACACTACGCGTACAATGGGCAAAGTTGTCATTTACCAACATCAATTCCCAATATGTATACAGTCAACCCTCGATTTACGAATTCCCTCGGCATCACAAGGAACGGCGTCACAAGGAACCGAACTTTTTCCATGTATTTCTCCCTCGGTTTATGAACCCTCGATATCCGAACTGTGAACGAATTTTCAGGGAACCAACCGCAAAATCACATGTGTTATAACCTCCATTTACGAACGGGGTAGTTGACACACGGGAAAATACTGGGATCGCGTCAATAAAGATGAACAAATAATGAAGATCAAGTATCCGTGCAGTGTCCGACAGACACAAGTTACCAGAGGTGATTTTGTGAGTGGAAAACTTTTGCTACCTGGGTGACCTATGACGGCCGAGCGGCCTTCAGTTTCATATCTAGAAGATTAAAACACTTGGTGGCTCTAAGAGAAAGCGATCAGTTCGAACAGCCGGGATATTTGCCGTTGGAAACAGTCTCACCCCTGTGGCACCTTGCCGCCCTCCTCGGCAGGTAAACCGCCCTCTCTTCCTTATTGTTTTTTTTTTTCCTTTAGATAAACGATACCCCCCGCCCCCCCCGCCCCCGGCTAATATGAATGCCGTCCTGGATTAGATGCACCGTGAATGTGGAAATGAATTATGAACGATTAATGAACGATTTTTCGAGAAACGAAGGGTGTTCATAAATCGAGGGTTGACTGTACATAGAACCATAGAAGAGGTTGATGAGCGATCGTTTCATCAAACCCTCAGAATCAGTCCTAATTCACTCGACCTGTTAAACAATACAAAACGAAAGGCGCACTCAATTTGGGTAATCTTTTGTTAGCAGCATCATAGGGAAAGAAAATATCAAAAAGCTGCAGTGCGGTATGTGTATCACTGCAGTATGGCGCGTCAGTATACCGCCCTTGACCAAAAAGGGAGGGACACTTATCAATCAAATGGATACTTTCACCATTACATGCGGAAATGTACTTCGTTGTGGCACACGCTGTCGTATTTAACGGCTCACAAAAACGCCGTCTTGAAAGCACGGCTACGCGTGATCAAATGCTGTGGAAGTGACGGAAATCCTTAGGATCTACACTCTTAAAAATGAACTTCACCGCATAGCACGATTCTAGCGGACCACCATCTCAAATGAGATCTGCCCTGATTTGTTGAAAACGGGAGGCGTACGCCTTTTTTGTGACACTTATGCTGTTCATAATTGTCACAAGAAAATGGGCACGCCTCCAGTCTTCAACAAACCAAGTCAGATAACGATATCATTCGAGATTTGGCTAGGAGCGTGCTATGCAGTGAAGTTCATTTCTAATAGTGTAGGAGAACGTTAAAGGAGATGAGACACGACATCACAGGTTATCCCAGATAAGCGTAAAGGGCTCTTCTTTGAACCGACGAGAGCCCGATTCCAAATGTTACAGTGAATAGGGTAGCACAATGCCGAGCACACCCCGGCTCTGGAATAACAGCCGGCGTGGCCGCCAGTGAGGCAGCGCGAGGGAGGTCACGTGGTTACGGCTACCACTGGGAGCTGTGAGGCCTCTAATGTCTGTGTATTACTCGGACGTCCATTCCAGGGTTTTCATCTCGCCAGCTACGACACGTAGAAGAATAATTCTTTTCTCCTCGATACCCTTGAGTTTGGTAAAATGCGTGCATGACATAATTAACCACATCTAGTGAAGTGTCACAACCCCTTTACTTGTGCTTACGCGTGTCTTCGGAATCCTACCGAACAGATGTCAAAATATTACTTCCCTATATGAAGTGGAAGTATAATAAAATTAATATCTACCGTTAAAGTGGGACTCCGCAACAAGATCACCACATAGGCCGTGACACATCCGTAATCTTTGGGATGTCACAAACATGTGTACGAAAGATCACGGTCCAAAACAGCGCACATTTTACTCAAATGAATTTATTACGAAAGGAGCGCTTCGCCTCTGTGCAGCGAGAGGCCGCTCGAAGCAACACATGCTGACATAGGGGGAGGGGGGGGGGGGGCACCCGATGTATCACTGCGTAGACGAAAGCGTGCTCGGCGTGCGCAATGCATCCTGGACAGGTCCTGGTCGCACGTCACAGCAAACGTCAAGGCACACGTCACCTTAAAGATGGCGGCGCCCGTCATCGACGCCCAAAGTGTTCGTAAACAATGCGGTTGTTGTTTCTGCGAGACGTTTTGGATGTCTTTCGACCACGGTAATTATTTTTATCCGAAAGTCTCGCAGTGAAACACACAGTTTTGCATTGGAGTCCTCGTACTGTTGACGACTTGCAAAGATGTGATGAGGACCGCGCGTTAAGACACCCTGAGCCAATGCAGTGAACTTAAACAAAGGGAAAAATGGGCTACCAGGTTGCGGAAGAATCATGGTATAGTTTATGCTGGCAAAATACCTTCATCTCTTGGCTTTATGACAACGGAAATATGTCGGTAAGCAGCAAAAGGACATGTAAACAATGTCACATGACTTCAAAATAACGTTTTCTATTACGTGTGACCCGGACGCGTAATTCCAAAACACTACCCAGTGCAACAGACCATGCTTCCTCTACTGTTAGCGGATGATAGGCGATGCTCTGGCAACCTACGTTGGCATGGCAACGGCGAGACGCCACTGTCTTCCGAGTGGTTTCAAATATCGTTGGAAGAAAGAATGCAGAGGATCTTTCGTCAGCGTACCCTTCCACTTCTGCGGCCGAACTTTCATACGCTGATTGTGTTAAATCAGGACCTGTGGTTCACGATGAAAAGGATACTACTTCTTGGTATGGGGAGAGAGTGGCCAGCCAGTTTTAGTGACTTGGTACTCCTAAGGTAGGATACAAGCCATGCATTGGCCGTCTTTTCATCTTCATTATTTTAATTGAACTGTGAGAAAAATGTGTCGTGCATTTGGCGCGCTAGCAGAGCTGCGCAGACTCGTGGTGCTTGTAGTGTGATGATTTCCATCGAACTGAGATGATAGCGACATTTCGGGAATCGTGAATACGTTTCTCAATGTTATAGCCGCGAAATGCACATAAGACTGTGATATCATTCAGGCAAACTGCTAGCGTAAATGGGAGGTACATGCATGGGCAGAAAAACAATCAGAACGCAAAGGGGATGCAGGCTTTAGTTATGAATATAATTTCATTCCCAGAATTGAGGGACACCTACTCTTAAAGTTGGCTTAACCTCGGAACTCGATGCCCTCCACTGAAGCTATACACTCCGTCTGCTTTCCGTAAAATATCCATCAGTACAGAGGGTTTGAAAAAAGTGTCCACATCTAGGCGTGACTGCAGAAGGTTCTTCGATTGTCCACAAGTGGATTGGTAGCTTGAGACCGTCACACTTTTTTTTCGGAGAGATTTATTTTCGCCGTGTTGGCTTAATGGCAGAATACATTGGCGTGTCTTAATCCTTTACGTCAAAACTAGGGCTTCCCCAAAAAGTGTCCACATTGGACATGAACGACTGGCCTGTCTTGTGCGCTCTGCAACTTTATACGCAGTTGCAGGAGGTCCTAATTGTTTTCCCACGACGAAAACAGTACACAATAGGCCCACGATGGCTTTCAGAGTATTTCTAACCAAATTCTTCGCGTTGCGTTGTTGCGTTGCTGGTCTCGTGGTATAGCGAGCGCGTTGCGGATCTGTGTTCTTGGGTTCAATACTTGGTGTGGTACTTTTTTTATACGCATATCATACAGTATTTTACTTCATTTCTTAGAATTCATGTACACTTGCTCATAAAATTGGCTTTGCCTGCTTGCAGATCACTACCGTAGGCGCGACGTAATTTAGTAGTTTCGATAAGATAGCACAGTATACTCTCCGAGATCGTCTGCTTGGCGTTCGCATCGCACTATAAGTGAAAGGTCCTCGGTAAATACGCTGACTTTCGCTTACCAGTGTTAGTGCAGACGTAACCATGTTACGTGAAACACGGCGTTACGCTCCTGGCTGTACGAATACGTTCAACGTTAACCAGAAACAACATTCCGCGAGCCGGTAACAGAGAAGACGCCGTCCCCTAGCATTCCGCCTCGCCCGCCCGCCTGTCGGTCGGCTGCCAAGTCTACCAAGGTCCCTCCGGCCGCTCCGTGATTGGTATTCTCCATGTCACAGGGCGCGCAGTGATTGGCCTCGTCCGTGTGACGTTTCCAGAGAGGGAATCCAGGAATGCGTCGTCTGCTCTTGCGAAGTTTTATATCAAACTACACAGTAACAACGTTGCCAATTCGCGTCGGGTCTTCGGCGTTATTATCAGTGATGAACGCGGAGTAAAAAAACACTACAGTTTCGGAATCGACCGGGACGGATGCTATAGCCCCTTTAAGTAGACTATGCTTGTCAGCTCTCCTCCACGACGCCGTCGCTGCCGCACTGCGTCACGTGGTATCGTGTCGCCGCGGGGCACTGCATACGGAGGGTACTCAGGTCGCCAGACGCAAGGGAAAACGCAGCACGTGGAGCAGTTTTTGTATCTTTAGGGGCCGAACATGAGTAGCAACAGATACGAATGCGATAATGGGCGTGCTGCCGTGCTCGTTCTCATCGTCTGCCGGGTCTGCTGTCCCTCCGTGAGTGGCGCTCCCTCGCGGTCGGGTGCGACTCTACATGCGACGCTCCTCTCCCATTGTGCGCGTTGGAAGCTGACAGGCATAGTCTACTTAATATAGGAGGCATTGGTAGTGTTTTGGAATTACGCGACCCGGACAAGATGGCAGTTTTGCCAAAAGCACCCGCTTGAGGGTGGCCCGTTGCAGGGTGGCACCCGGACGGCGTCGGGAAGTCATGCTGTGATGTCACTGTTGCCAGGGTATAAGGTGAAAGCTTAGTGAAACCAGTTGCTCGAAAAAGTGCATTTACGATGTCACAAATTTGCAACTAAATCCAATAACTGTCTGAAAAGATGCGCCCAGTAACGTACCGAAACGCATATTCACTACTGCGAAAGGAAAACATGTTTCTTGGCAGAGAATGCCTCACGTTCTAGCGATGCAGTTGGCGAAACAGCGAGCAGATGACAGCATCCAGTTTCAAGAAGAGGACGATGACGATGATTCAAGAGAGCAGACGGTCTGGCGTAGATACGTAGCGGAAGAGCACTTTGAGTGGTTCATCTGCAGTTGACGCTTCCGGAATCGCGGACTCTGGACGAAAATATCTGGCATGGGCAGATCGGCGGTGGACGCTCACATTTTTGTCGCCTCGCGCAGGGCGTCCCACGCTGAGCGAAGTTCGCAGCTTTTTCGCTGTACATTCGCTCCATGGAGGTTGCCCTTTATCCTCCTCCCGGCCAATCGCCGTAGTAGGGAGCTCTGTTTTCTGCTGTTCGCATATCGGTTTCGGTTTGCATGCATTCCAATTTCGGTCATCATTAACGAATTACTTGCGCAAAATGAATGCGAATGTTGTATTCGGTATCGAGGAGGCGGTTTGTGTTCTGTATGATTCTCAGTTATTCTTTTTTTTTTTTTTTTCAGTCGTTGCGAAGTCATCCTTTAAGGAGCATGATATATCATGTGGGGCCTACTCTACGAACGCGTGTGGCAACATTGCTCACTGGAGGTCAATCTCCATCTCATCACCACAGCTGCTAGTACATCTCGAATATTCCTTGAACTGAGCTAGGACTGAGTTGCTTATATCATGTGGCCAGCAGAGAGACGCCTACTTTCGATGGCGTCACCTACTTTCGCGGAAACTCGAAGCTATGGAGTTTTGTGGCTTCTTTCTGAAGTTCCTCGAATAGCGTAAGCTTCACTTACGGTGTTTATATTTTGTTCCCTCATTCTATGGGTGAGGTTCATTTTTACAACGGAACAAACTGCATGTCATATTGTTAGTCCATGGCTGTTCTTTAATGGATGTTTTCACGACGACACTGAAAATCTCATTCGAGCTTAATGTGTGTTGCTGCGCTGGTGGTTACCAAGTGAATGCTATAGGTCATAACAATGGGATGAACGCTGCGAGTAAACGTCGAAAAAGTTGCTGTCTCATCGCATTTATCGACGTTATCTTTACAACTTACCTAACTTTGGGAGGTCGTACTTGATTCCGAAGAAGTCCTCGCAGTACTCTAGAGATTGGATCGTATAATTCAGGGTCCTTTCCATCTCTTCATCGCCCACGTCTCTGCTGCCCCACACGGTCACCTGTACGACATGGAAAGGGGTTGGAAGCGTCCGTCTCTTAAAGGAACTGTCGCATCCGCAAACATGTGTACGACAGCGATACGGTAATATCCGGCTTCACGTTCGCACCGCAATATACTAAATTAAGAGTCCCCGGTAAATCGCGGACTTTCGATCGCTTAAAATTGTTGGTTACGACGTTACCATGTCACCTGGAACTCTGTGTTGCCCTCCTGGTTGTACGAACACGTCTGACGCTAACCAGAAACAGGCTTGTCCTGCCTGCCTTAGCCTGCCGCTTGTCTTTGCCAGAAGTCTGATCTAAACAAACTGATCACTTTGTTCCTTACCCTGCCTCTTGTCTTTGCCTTGAAGTCTGAAACTACCCACGCTGCAAGGTAGGTAGACATCACGGGCGTTTTTTCGAAGGTGTCCAGGGTCATGTCTGCGCCACTGCGCAATAGATCAGGAACCTTCCTTGATAACTATGCACAATTTCGTCAAGTCGTCGAATTTGCTTTTGAAACAACCGTAACATTCTCTGCACAACCCATCAGCACCTATACACCAGCCTAATCGTCGCCCGAGCAACGCTGTAAGCAACATACAGGGTGTCCACGCTAAGTGTGAACAGATTCTTTAAAAATATATCAATCACTTTTTCCGAGATGAAATCAGTTGCAATATAGCATATGCTGAAGGGCACTCCCTAGGGGGGCATTAACAGACTCCTAAGGCAATGTCTTAATTAACTTTCAATAATTAACTGTTTAATTATAAAAGCTACGAAGTTGCTCCAATGAGAACATCTGATCTCTTCGGTCACCAGATGCCAAAGCCGTTTTCAGAACAAAAATCCGTTCGATAGATCGTCCGCAAAAAATTCGTGAAGGAACGCCATTGTTTCTTTATTTTATTCATTGTGCATCTCTAGAGACGCGTCTTTCCTTCGCCCCCAATACGAGAGGATGAAAGAGCACACTATCGCCTCTTGCGTCCTGGAAAAAGATTAAAAGAAAACAGAAAATGCAGCCCAAGATAAGGGCAGTCGCGATAGAGTCACCCGATAGATTTGTGTTTTTGTTTTGTTTCCGCAATTTAAAGCTAATCTTCGACGCATGAGGCGGCACTGTGCTCTTTCACTCTCTCACACTGGGGGTAAAGGAAAGCCGCTTCTTTGAAGATGCGCAATAAACCAAATAAAGAAAAAAATGGCGTTCCTTCACGAATTTTTTGCGGACGATCTACCGAACGGATTTTTGTTCTGAAAACGGATTTGGTATCTGGTGACCGAAGAGATCAGATGTTCTCATTGGAGCAACTTCGTAGCTTTTATAATTAAAAAGTTAATTATTGAAAGTTAATTAAGACATTGCCTTAGGAGTCTGTTAATGCCCCCTAGGGAGTGCCCTTCAGCATATGCTATATTGCAATTGATTTCATCTCGGAAAAAGTGATCGATATATTTTTAAAAACTCTGTTCACATTTAGCGTGGACACCCTGTATACTGTTAAAACCCTGTTTCACCAGAGTACTCGCTCTCAGCCAACCACGAATGATATCATGCTCTATCCGGATTTGTTGAAAACAGGTGGAAGCACCCATCTGGGACACGCGTGTCTGTGTCTGAGGTGCTTATCTGTGTCCCAAGATAAGCACCTCCTCTCATTTTCAACAAATCAGAACACATAATGATATCATTCGGAATGATGGTTGACTAGGAGCGAATAATGGAGTGTAGTACCCTTTTAACAGTGTACCTTCAAATATTTATCAACGTACACCCTTAAAAATGAACTTCACCACATAGCACGCTCCTAGCCAACCATCATCCCGAATGACAATGTTCTCGCCCCCGATTTGGGGATTCGGGATGATGGTTGGCTAGGAGCGTGCTATGTGGTGAAGTTCATTTTTAAGAGCATGGTCCATCGTGTTCAATTCAAGTCCATGACGAGCGTTTTAAGAGTGATTCGTAGAAAGCGCAGATGTGTATACGTCGAATAAGAGCTCATCATTATATTTGCATTTTTATATCATGTGTAAATAGGACTGCTCTTACATGATATGCTCTGCCAATTATTATTCAGCGTTCTTGGCAGTTTCAATTGTGTGTTTGTCGGTCAATTATGGTCATATTTAGTTCAGCACCTAGGGTGATGCGTGAATGAAAGGTAGATGCTGAGCAAAGGGTGAGCCTATACTCACAATATGTAACAATTTTTCTGCCGTAATTATCTGTTCGAGCTTATGGTTTGCGTTGTCCTTGTAAAAAAAAAAAAAAAAAAAAAAAACAGAACACAAGACGCTGGACGGCGTGGCCTCCTGCGATATTGTTGTGTACAGGTTTTCAACTAGAACGGTCGCTTAATTTTCTTAATTGTTCCCGATGGCGAACAATGGCTCGAAATCCCTGGCCGTTTTTACAATGCCGGGATTTCGAAATATGAATCCCGGGGTCCCTGGATGGGATAGGGAATTTTTTCGCCACTATGCACAAGACGTCGTACAGGACTGCATCCAGTTGCACAACCATGCTATCACAGATTGCGATATAGTTCGCGTCTTCTGTCATCCCCACGGAATATTCTACTGGGGAGAAAAAAACGCAAAATAATTGCTCACGGGGCAAAATGTGCGTATTATATTGAGCATTCACACCCTACCGGAATGTCGACTTTGCAACGAAATGCGCCTCTTCCTGTCGTCTGCTACGGAATCCCTTCCGACAGCGCCCGAGGATATTTCCCGCTGTTAGTAGTGCGCGAGGAGATACATACTTATGGCATACAACAACTCGGATTTGTGTAAGATGGGGCAATATGAGACACAGGGCAAGACGCGACAGTTTGGTTTCTCCTAGAGATGTCGCGAACCGGCCGCGGTTTGAGTTCACACAGGTTCGAAGAAAAAGGAACATTTTTGAGAAGTTCGTCGAGAAGTTCAACAGGTCTGCGCGTGCGCGACTTACATAGAATTTTCGATGACTGAAGAAATCACTTTGCAAATAATTGTTATTTAAATTATTATCACTTAACAACACGAGAAAAACGTTTCTGGGCTCAGGAACCATGTACTGCACACATAGCATGACATAAAATATACGCAACGCACACTGTTTGCAATTGACATCAACGTGAAGTGTTGTGCCGCACCCTGAGTCCTGAAGCGTACCTCGTTCTGTACCTATATGCATTGTAGTGTACAATTTATATGTACGCAAACGTAACTGAAAAGGTTTTTTATTCCATCGGTGAGGTTGTAGCACCATCTTTTGCGTATAGCTTGGCGTGACTGCTTGCTCCTTGCCGTGTGTGTTTCTTCAGTGGCATGTACGACGTCAGTCTCGGTATTTCGCCCCAATAGCTAACATATAGGATACCTTTTATTCCATTTTGTGTAGTGTCATTTTCTTATACCCTCCTCAGAGTTAGTGCAAACTGTGATGGAATGGCGATCCAGGTGAGCCGTGATCCAACTACTTCTGAAGTCAACAATGTATTTCAACTTTTCAATGACATCAGGAGGCCAAAGGAAGCGAGAAAAAAAAGCCAATGCTTTATTTTTAAAAATAACATAAAAAATAAGTCGAACTTTGCGAACGTCCGCGAACCTGTTGAAGAGTTCGAAGGTTCGTCGAACCATTCGAACCCCCAGGTTCGATATCGAACTTCGCGGTTCGAAAAAGGTTCGCGACATCCCTAGTTTCTACGCCGCCCATCACAGAGACGTGTTGCTCTATGCGCTTGAAACTTTACTCATAGGTGGCTCTGCATGTCCGCTTTATTGCACATGAGTATCACTCAGGTGACAGCGGCTGCCCCCTAGTTCTGACCATACTGCCTGATGAACCGCAGCCGTTACACAGGAGGTCCGGTACAACTGTCGCCACAAAGCCGCGCGCGGGATAGTGGAGAAGTGCATTGGGATCCTGTGCATACAGCGCTACAGATGCCTCCACTACGAACCGCAGAGTGCTTCAAACATAGTGGGTGCGTGTGCCGCCCTACACAACATCTGTGCGCGTGCACATGCGCCCCTTGCAGATGACGCGGACAATTATGACGAGCCTCCTCCTGACATTGAAGGCCCACCGCGCGACAGGTCGCATGGAAATAACAGCAACAACGATGACTACGCATACGAAAGAGGCGCTGCTCTGCGACGCAAGATCGTCGAGGCTCTGACGAGCTTATACGTTCTTTGCTGCGCCTCTGTCAGTTTGGTGGCCTTTTATGTTGTGTGCCACCATTTACTTTTTTCAGTGCATGTGGCGCTTAGGTGGTCATGCTTGTGTTGCAGTCCGTGGGCGACGTCGATGTATTCTTGCTGCCACTGCGCTGGCTCGTCGGTTTTACTGGCGTCCTGCAATGAGGCTACGAACATCTGCCCGCTGGCACATTCTATCACCGCCGGTCGGGACCCAGGTTGAGGAAGACCATGTCTTCTTCACTTGTGTACGTTAAGCTGTTGACCCCTCCCCTATCTCAGTTGTAAGCAAGTCTTCCCACAATATGTCTATTGGGCTCCCACATACTGCGTCGCCGCGTGCATTTTTCTTGTTGAAGTATAAAACTTGGCAGGTCCGAAAGCTAGTGCCAGAAGGCTAAACCTCCTATACAGTTGGACCTCGTTTTATGAACCCTCGATATACGAATTCCCTCAACTTACGAACGACTCCACAGGGAACCAAACTTTTTCCGTGTATTTTGACCTCGTTTTACGAACCCTCGATATCCGAACTATGAACGGATTATTAGGGAACGGACCCAAAGTAGCCAAGCCATTCTGACCTCGATATACGAACGGGAGTTATGAACGTACAGAGGACAGGCCCATGGACCGGAGGATAATGAAAGTTGCTCAGTACATGCTGCCAAGGTCAAACATACAATGTTCCAACGTCGCTACGTTCCACAAACATGATTCACGATTTCCTGAAAGAATAATTCGGACGTTTACAGCCGAACGGTTGTGAGTTTGGACCAGGTCTCCGAGATGGAAACCTCTTGCCGTTCCAAGAGAAGGCGTTCAGTCCTGACAGCCGGTGACAAGCGTGATATTTGCCGTTGGAAACAGTCTCATCCGCGCGCGATACGGTACTTTGAGGACCGAGTGGATGAGTCAAGTATCAGACTTCTGTCATGTCTTCTAAACAGGATAGACCCTGCAGAAAGTATGGTGCAAAGCACAATTACGCAGTATTTTCAAAAATTAAACCTATTTAAATCAATTTCCCGTGTTTTTGTGAGGTATTTGTGCACTGCACACCTCGGACCTCGATTTACGAATACCTCGATTTACGAACGATTTTCTGAGAAACGAAGGGTGTTCGTAAAGCGAGGTTTGACTGTAGACGGTATGGAAAACCCAGCGCCCTCTTGTAGCGCGCACGGAAACCTCCGGAATTCCGCCATGTCTGAGGCTCCCTCGCCGACGCGAGTCATACACACTGCTCACGTCCGGCTGTTCTGACGCGTGTCTTGCCTCACATATGTGATGTTTCACTATGTTATTCACATGGTGAGACGAGGGGTTCAAAAGGGAATATAAGCAAGGTAAGAGTGCTTCTGAATTCCTTGTTGCATTGGAGCGCGGTCATTTTGATTTTGGGAGAGATAATTACTTTGATCTACTGCAAGGCTGCTCTTTAATGCCATCCTATGACATATTTATACAGTTCAGTGCAGTCCGCTAAAGAACTATTTAGTGCACTGTATATGACAAATATTTCGTACAAAATAAAGCTTAGTATGATTGCGGCAAGTACCGACGGTCAATTATCCTAAAAGAATCTGTTTCTGGACACTAACGATGACATATCGACAACTTTGTATGACTACTACGCGTTCCCTTGGTGGTTTTCCCTCACTTCTTCTTGAGTGTGAAGACTGATGGCACAGCAAATTCATACAGGCCCCCATCTTCCATTTGGTACGTTTGGGACAAAATCAGTGTCTTTGAAGTGCCGTGAATGCACCTTTGCTGTGTCAGCATTGAACTTATCCTTTCTCTTGATGGCAAGCAGTAATTTCTGTCTCGGGGAAGCTGTTCAAGGTGACTCTAAGGCGAGCATGAAGTGTCCTCGCACTAAACGATTGACACAGGGTGCATTGTCTGAGGGTCACATCTAAGGAGGACTGCCTGTCTGGTAAACAGTCACATGAAATGCAGTGCAACCAAACGTGACAATTATGTGGGAGATGGTCAAATAACGAAAACTCAGATTCGCCGAGCAGAGAAAGACCACATTTTATACCAGTGCGTAACGGGGAATATCACAGCGGGTTTCATAGCAACAACTGCAATCGTACTAAGCTTTTATTTTGTACCAAATATTTCTGCTGTATAAAGTGCTCTAACAAGTTCTCAAATGAGCTGTACTAAACTGTAAAAATTTCTCCTGTGGTGGGATAACAAAGCATCGTTGCACTAGGGTAACGTAATTTTGTTGCCCAACCTATGTCACCGCGCTCAACGCTTTCCATGCAATAAGGAATATAGACATCTGAGGCTCTTTTACCCAGTTTACATTCCTTTTTGAAATCCGCGTCCTATCACACAAATAAAATAGTTAAACAGCATATGTGAGAAGCATGACACGTGACAGAACTGTGGTATGATAGTCGATTGCATTGCTCGGGCCGGGTAGAACGCCTCAGACATGGCGGAATGCCGGTAGGTGCTACGAGATGGCGCTACGTTTTGCATACGGTCTATTGTTGCATATCTTCTTGATCATAGTTGTCCCTGACTTGTCAACAAATGTGTCGCGAGCACATGTTTCATCGTATATGTTGAGAGGAAGCAGCATCGACGAAAACCTTTGTGTTTTTCATCAGAGTACATCTTGAAACTGTGATAACCCAAAGACATGTCTGTCTCCACGATGTTTTTCTTGTTTGCCTCAGGTTCTGAATTGTATTTATTATGGAATTGAGAGCAATTTTTATTCATTCCGTGTTAGAGCGGCGAAGCAACCGTGCCTGTGAGCGACGTACACATGCGGGCAGATGGAGAGAGGACAGCAGGAAAGAGTGGGGGTCAGCTCCCTAAGCAGACGACGGGAGTCCTGATTCTTTTGCAGTTGCATTGTGATGAACGCGGTGGGTCCACTTTTATTTGTGTGTGTTCGGAGGTTTACTCTTGGTTAATCCTTCTACAAGGCCCGTCAGGGTCTGTAGCACAAGCACGCAGGACTAGAAACATCACCCGTGGCAGCGACGTTTGTGTGACAACGTCGCCACGTCTTGTGTCTTTGTTGCTGAACTGGTAAATCAATCCAGTAATCAAACTTGCACAACAAAGGAGGAAATCAAATAGATCTGGAGCTGTAGCAGAGCGCCAGCTTGCAAACGAGCGATACAAGGTGACTATCACAGAGGCACGAAACAACCGATCAAGTACGTACTTACGAATGAAACGTGATTCCCGTGACAGAGTTGCTTTCTGCTGAACGACTACCACAACCGCGGTAAGAACACGTTAACAAAACGTTGTTTCCGCAATGGTTCTCACATTTTAAGAGTAAATGACTTTGGAAAAGCATAAAAGCACGGAAAGCAGCGCGAGCAACAAAGCGTTGCTCAACCGAAACTTTAGAGAGGATCACATGGTGGACAGGAAGTAATGGCGGTTTTGACAGGAGCGACCGCCAGAGGGTCCCACGGAAATCTGTTCGAAACGGCCGCTCCTGTGTTTCGTTCCTCCATGCTGGGTGCCAACCGTCAACGTAGCGAAACATGCAATTATTCGTAATCCATGCATATGAAGGTTATTCCACAGTGAACGGAATATCACCACATCCCATTAATTATAATACACGCCAATACGCGACGCTTTTCCCTCCTTTTTCCCTTGTCGTTGATTTCAGTATAACACGTAGCGCCCCAATAATGTCGTCGGAAAGCGTCACCAACCCACTGTTCATGCGCTACAGACACCGACTAGGGATAAACAAGGTCTGAGTGTGTACCGGTGTAGCTCTGCCCAATAGTTCGTGACGTTAAGTAATCGAGCTCGATTACTTTTGACGAGAACAGGGCCCCTGGACTGTATCCTGCTCCAATTTTGCAGTAGTTTTTGAAGGAAAATCGCCCTTATTATCCGCTATCGGGCTTGCAATGCAGCAGTGCCAAAATTCACTTTAATTTGAGTCGTTTATATTTCCTATATAGCTGATTATTGTGAAATGCTCAACACATTTAGCGTATTCTAGCGGAATCGCTGATCCAGTTCGGTGTCTTACATTCGGCAACACTGCCGTGGTGATGTCTCATCATGCTAGGATTTCCTGGCAGGACACTCGCATAGATTGCGTTGTTCTTCTGTCATCATATCCCAGCGTAGAATGTGGCATAACCACAGCGGGTAGCCTCAAGTTGAGGACTACTTCAGATTGCAATGCACGCGCCACGCGCTGTTACGTATGTATTCACAGTCGTCGTCGAACGAGGGTGGGGTACCACGTGATATAAGCTAGAAAGTACATGAGCGACATCACGTGGTACCCCACCCTCGTTCGACGACGATTGTGAATACATACGTAACAGCGCGTGGCGCGTGCACTGCAATCTGAAGTAGTCCTCGACTTGAGGCTACCCGCTGTGGTTATGCCACACTCTACGCTGGGATATGATGACAGAAGAACAACGCAATCTATGCGAGTGTCCTGCCAGGAAATCTTAGCATGATGAGACATCAGCACGGCAGTGTTGCCGAGTGTAAGACACCGAACTGGATCAGCGATTCCGCTAGAATATGCTAAATGTGTTGAGCATTTCACAATAATCCGCTATATAGGAAATATAAACGACTCAAATTAAAGTGAATTTTGGCACTGCTGCATTGCAAGCCCGATAGCGGATAATAAGGGCGATTTTCCTTCAAAAACTACTGCAAAATTGGAGCAGGATACAGTCCAGGGGCCCTGTTCTCGTCAAAATGAGCGACAAGTGTATAACGTTATTTGAGAAATGAAACTGGTCTTTGTTACCAGATAGCGTCTTCTGATTTTGCCCTGCAACCCAGGCGCGACACTACGCAACGGCATTATGAGTACGGTGACAGCTACGCCCTTATCGCATATTCTTTTAGAGCCACGAGCACTTATGTGGGTCACAACACACAGGTAGAGGAAACAAATGCGAACGTCTTGCAAAGTTATTGAAAAAATTTATGATTCAGATTACTAGTTACTGAACTGGTTCCTGAAAAAGGTAAATAGTTACAGCAGAAAGTTACTTTGCTTAGAAGGGCAAATACTTGTAATTACTAGCTACCCTTCCAGTAACTAACTACTCGAACTAGATTGCTCAAGATAGCCTGTCGAGAAAGAACCTTGAGCCTACAACAATTATCACCTAAAGAGAGTGTACCCACTCCCGTCGCAAAAGATAAGAATAGATCAAAGCGAGCGGCATCGGAAGGCAACAGAGTTCGTCGCAGGCAGAGAAAACAGACGCTGACAGAGCTGACAGACCGATGTAAGAGGAAGAGAACTGGGAGTGGGAACTCTAAGAACAAAGCCCAAAAGTGGGAGCACCCGTCTTGCCGCACGCTCCCAGGAGCACCTAGTGGATTATTGTTTAGTTTGCTTGTAACACTTTTCTGGCAGTGCCTTTTTTTAGCTCTCGTGTGTCGTCGTTTTGTTCGGCTGCATATTGTTGTTTGCCCTGCAGCTCAAGCAGAATCTCGAAAACGATAGCGACAAAGGCGAACCTGCACCAGTGGTAGAGGACCAGCTTCGGCAGATGGCACTCATCTACACGCTACTGATGCAGCAGTTTGGTAGCAGCACGCCCAGCCGTCCCTGGAAACGTCACTATGCCTGAACCTGACGGTACCGTCATTTTCGGGCTACAGCAACGCGAAGACCGTCGAAGACTTTCTTGCAGACCTGGACACTTTGTTGGACGCTTAATAAACGACCGTTGGAGTTATTAACGACGTCGTCCTGCGCCAGATACTTCCCGCTGCTTTGGAAAGCTCAGCTGCTTTATGGCGCAGTTTTGGGCAGGTGTTCCGGGAGGAATTTTTGCCCGCGGATCACGTAATGCGTATGCGTGAGAAATTTATGGGCTTTGGGTACTGGGATTCGAATTCCGGAACTTTGAATCCCTGCCTAATATTGGAGGACTCGGTTGGCACATCCCTAAGCAGAATAAATGTCAGTTTGGTGCTACTTCTGTGTGCTTTTCGTGCTCTTGGGGTTGCGGCTGGTGAGGTTGATGGATCGGCTAGGGAACCCCAGAGGGGTTAAGGGAAGGAATCCTGCACACTAACTTGGCAAATTCAACGATGGTTAGAGAAGGCAAAATCGCGGTCGCTTACACTGGTGTGGAACGAATGATGGGCATGTTGCTGCTGGCGCGTAGGCTCTGTGAATGCAGCAGGCTTATGTCGAAGGTGGCTTTCAAGTCAGGCTCGTCGAAGCACGGAAAAGCGTGCCGCGCTCCAATAGGTTCAAATATTGTCGCGTAAGTGATGCTACAAGTTGGAGACAGACAACAATTACCAGGTCTGCACATTATGACCAATGTAGACAAACTGAAAGAAACTCTGGCTCCTTACCGCTTGTCAGGCAGCTGATGATCGGTGAAAAAACCAAACTCCCCACCTGGTAAGAATGTATTCTCGAATTGTAGGCTCAGACTGTAGCGCTTTCCACGTCGCAGTCTCTTGTTCAATGTGACTGCGACGACGTCTTTCGTCCTCTTGTAGCCGAGGACAATGATGTTGTCGCTGAAGCTCGCATTTAGTTGCATGTCCTCGTGGGTGTGAAGAGAGATGGTGGACGTTGGTGTCGTGCAAGCGATCAGGATGTCCACTTTGCCAGTGAACTTGGTTGCATTCACATCTGCAGTTATGAAAGAGCTGTTTTGCACAGTAGAACGCATTTACGTGAAAGCTATACCCGTCTCGTGAGCACGAGGATTACAAACCTAAGTCCTCGGATAGTGTCACAGTCACTGCGGCAGTCATATTGCAAATAAGTCAGTTACGCTGTCTTATGAGACTGCACAATGAATCCTCGAGCTGGCCGCGTCAAGTTGCCATGAGGTCAAGTTTCTAGCGAGATGAGCCTGAAACACTTTTCGATGACAGCCGCCCCGGGTGCGTATTTCCAGACCCGCTCCAGTACAATAGATTGCCGTCGCCTTCAGTTAGCGCGGCGGCGGCTTACTACGTACAGAGGTGTGCGCTGACGCCATTTTACCGATACCAGCGCGCAGGTCAATATGTTCTTTGCGGCAGCGGCGGCAGTGGCGCGTGCTCAAACACGGTGGCGGTGCAGAGAACGATATATCTCATATGCCGTAATTTATGATCATCGGGATCACCTTTAACCTTGTGGGCGTCAAACAGATGCATTACGCGGCACCCTCGCACCTAGGTGTCATACGGGCATTAAAAAGAAGCATGACTGTTCAATTATTCGGTCAATTAGGCCACATGTCCACTTCTTAAAAATTATTGAGGTGGGAAGGTTGGAAGCACGCAGGTTTCGGTTTTCCGAGTTGCAGTTTTCTCCTTTGTACGCCAACATGCACACTTCGTGTGCGCTTCCAAAGTGTAAAACAAAACTACTTGCTGGATGTGGAGTGTCAAACAACAATAACTTTATTACGGGATGATGACAGGGAGGTTTCATCGCCCGAGGTGAAACTCTACCCCATTGCTGGTGGTGATGCGGGGAATGAAATAATGAGCCCCTTCACAATATGGATCGAAGTCCTGTGGTGTCCAGAAAGGTGAAGAGAGCCTTGGGGGTAGAGTGTTGGTGTGCTGGATGTGGCCAGGGACCAAGCAATTTTGTGAGAGAGGGGGTGGGGGCGGGAGTCTAGCTCGTTGAGGGACCCGGATGGTACGGTTCGGGAAGGTTGGTAATGTGGGCAATGGAGAAAAATGTGCTCCAGACCTTCAACAGCAACGCAGTGGCTGCAGTGGGGAGAGGCAATTTGCCTCAAGCGGTCGCGCCACTATGCTGTGAAGACCACAGAGTATCATGAGGGATTCCAAACTATCTTTACTAGAGCCTTGCTTACAAAAATGAGCTGCTAGCTCTCTCTTGCTACCGATAATAAGCATCTGAAATGTCAATAAAATCAGTGCTAAAATGGGATACAGCACAAAGGACAGCTTAATAGCTGAGATTTAGTTCAGCTTAATAGCTTTAGTAGCTTACAAAGACTACGTTTTCGGCGATTCCGCTTTCCGTTAAAGGGGCACTAAAATGCAAAAACAAGTTTACTTCAAATTACGTTACACGCAATGTCAATTTCGTACTTGTTATCATAATTCCAAACTTTGGTTCCTTTACGAAGCTACAACCAAAATTATACCGGACTCTTTCTTGTTTCCGCGCTAAGCAGTGACCGACGCTTCAGCTCATGCATCAGTGTTTTTAGTCCATGCTGCGCGCGCACGTGAAAGCATAGTGCGCAAGCGGACTGGCGTCGCTGTCAGAAGGACGTGAAGATAAATGCTGTCAGTGGAACATTCGCGAGAACTGTTATGGTCTACAATTCAGTGAATCGGCAGTGAAGCGGCATATGAGCGCGCATCATGCCGCTCTCATATACGGAACACAACAATGTGACCCGTTCCAAATCCACACGCCCACTATGGCTATGAGCATGCTTCTCCTGCTGTCTCACTAGATGCACGCAAGACAAATATCTTTGTGTTCCGATACTTCTCCGACATTGAGATATGTCGTGTTGACAGTATCCGAGATTTAGGAGTTATTTTTCATGCCAAACTGCTATTCCATGAACATGTCACAGTGGTCCATTCCTCCGCTCTTCGCACGCTGGGCCCCCTGTCATATACATGCAAGGAGTTTCAGACTCCTGCTGTCTTCATTAAACTTTACAAGTCCTATGTTCTTCCCAGGCTTGAATATGCCTCTGTTGCTTGGAACGCACTTTCAGGTACTGATACAAAGCGTCTTGAGGCTGTACAAAAACGAGTGCTCCATATCATACACAATGGCTTTTTACGAAAAAAGTTATTGTATGACTATGACACACTATTGCAATATTTTCACCTTCACCCACTGGCCACACGTCGCTCTATCGCCGACGCCCTCTTTCTGTTCAAATGTGTCCATGCCCGTGTTGATTCGCCACTCCTGCTGAGCCTCCTATTATAACTTTTGTATTCCTCGCGCGGCTTTTCGTAATCCACCAGTCTTCTACGTTAAACGCTTCTGCCCCAGCGATCCAGTTACCCGATGCCAAATTCTTCTGAACTCGCTTCCCCCCACATGTGATATTTTCCACGTCTCTAGCGCATCCCTTAAAGGCGACGTTATTTCTTTCCTTCATCAGTGAATTTTCTATCGTGATATTCTTTCCTTTTTTTTGTACAGTATATCGTCTCATTCCATCTTATAACTTATGTGCTGCGCGTAATCTATGTATTGTAGTTTTGTTACTGATATTTCATTGCGTGTACTGCGTGGTATACTTGTCTGTAAATATGCAAGTACGTATGCGTGTCATGTAGTTTTGTTGCTGATGTTTCATCGCGTGTACTGCGTGGTATATTTGTCTGTAAATTAGTAAGTACGTATGCCTGTTATGTTTGTAATGTACCTCTGTTAGTATCCCACTGTAGATGTATTATATATATGTCTGTACATAATTATTTGTGCGTTTATGTCTGTATTGTATCCACTGTGAGTTGTGTATTGTGTGCGCCAACACCATGGCCTTAGCGGCCGTTCTTGGGCAGTAATAAAAATTATTATTATTATTATTATTATCTTTGCCTCCTGGGGACCCCATTCGTCGCCCCCACAGAAGGCTCTATTTTAATAGCGTTTTTCTTCTGAACGGTACAGTTGTGTAAACTAATTTTGTTTGATTTGTACAAATTGACACATGGACTTTAACTTGAGAGCAAGTCGTTTTTGCGTTTTGGTGCCCTCCTAAGAAAATGGAACTGTTTTTCTTCAAAAAATGTGTAAGGATAGAAGTAAACATTATTTCATCTGGATTTCCCAATAACATATTTAGCAGTATAGGCTGTCTAGCATCGGCGTTGATGTGAACTATGGTTTATTACGTTGTTGCAGACAACTTAAGACTTACGGGAAGTAGTGGCATAAGTTGTATTGGTGCTGCATTGCACCAACATCACTATTGCCTAAAGTCTTCAATTATGGATGCACATATATCTCTAAAAACCAAGCTAGTTCTTCCTATTTAGATTTCACAATAAAATATGCCTCAGTCATATTTGTATTAAAATATGGGCACATGTAATCGAGTATTACAGATGACATCACAGATTGAACGAGAACAGGCACATGCAGCCGCTCAGCAGATGGTAAATAGCAAGGTTTTTGCGTTTTTGTTTAAATATACATATCCTTTCCCAAACGAGCGCATTGAAAGATTACATAATATACAATGAGGGACATATTTTTGGAATGTTTGGCACATAGAAATTTAACAAGAAATATGCATATTTAGGGACACCGTGTACAGAGTCTCACGCCCAGAGAGCTGAAAGCAGCAGTCCACTTCAAGGATGTGCAGATGAGGAGGTAAGGAGCATATGCAGTTCGTATCTGATTTACTGCTCGTGGTACAGAGAGCAGGGAAGCTGAAGGGCATGCTGTGGTTTACAATGGCACATACCTAACTGCCAGGAAAGGCTGTGAAAGGAAAACAAAACTGTAAAAATGAGACAAACACAGAAATGTGTGTATATACATTTCAATGAAAAGAACGTTCCACACCATTGTTAGTATTGCACCACTAGATGCGATTGTTGCATTACCAGCACGTACCAAGCACTACACATAATTCCAAATGTAAATGACACTGACGCGTTGCCTGTTTACTTTTCTTTTTAACCGTTGTTTTCAGTTAATCAACAACCATGAGGAAATGTCAAACTTTGAGGCACGTATGTCAAACTTCGGACCAGTGATTTATCCAGGCTCCCCTAGAGCCCCCACACTCATTTTTTGCAACACCCCCCTACTTTTTCATGTACAAGCTGCTACAGCGTGCCTTCTCTATTTCAGTGGTAGGCACGGGTCTGCAGGTATACATACTGCTGTTCAAATGTAACTGTAAAAATGACCCCCGCCCTACCAAATGTTTGTAACGCAACCCATGCCTGCAATTCTGGATAAACAAATGCTTCCGAACCGTTGCCTAGATAGTGGCTTCAATGCAGTGACAAAGGTGCTGCTATAACAAAGGTCACTATGAAAAGTGCGGGCTGTTTTGCAGGTTGGGGCTTACGTCGAGTTTGAAATACCTTCTACACATTGTGGCCCGTCTGGCATGGACGAGGAAAGGGACGGTGGAGCCATGCAGAAGGTAAATGAAAAACAGTGCATTTTGAAGGCATACTGCAGTCAGATACAGATATGGCTTACGAACACAATATGGCCCAGGAAGGCTTTTTAAAAAGTCAAATGGTCCCTGTTTAGGTACAAGATAATATGTCAGAAGACAACTCCAACGCCCCACCCAGGGGACGATCCACTTCTTCAAGGAGATCAATTTCAGGACGTCGCACAGCAGGTGAGCAACCATGACCCTTTGTGCCAAGTTGCATGGTCAATATCCTAGTGCAGAGAAAACAATCGAAAGGAACCTCTATGAGCCCCTATTACCCACAACTATACTGAAGTGCCATACAGGATACACCAGCGGCACGCAGTGGTGTTACCTCAGTGCACAAAATTATCTTTATGCATCTCTTGGTGGTGCAACCTTTAACTGCTTTTAGCGTGATGATTGAAATAAACATATTTCGCACTTGCCAACCTGAGGCAGAATGGAGGAGCTCACATCAAAGGGCAATAACTGAGTGCGTTGAAGAATCAGACCACTCTACACCACCACCCGCAAAAAGACCCCGAACACATGTACCCATTTCTTAGGCTTCGTTTCGAGCCGTTCCTGCTATATCCATCGAAGAAACCGTTGGGTAAAAATTGGCCGGCAAAAGCTTTGCCGGCCAATAAACCCGGTAAGTCAATGACGCCATCTATTGCATTTGCTCCTGATGTAATAATATGGTTTTCTGATCCCTTAACTCAAACATGACTCTTCTTAGTTCACCGGTGCTGTTATGCTTTGTGTCAGCTTTTTGGATGACAGCCATGGAGCAGTCGAGAGAGATCAGTGATGTTGACATGTCGTGTCGTCCCTCCTCTGTCCTTTTCTCGGGTTCCAAATTTTTTCACTTTTGCCATGTTGACATTTGTCTATTTCGTAGAGCTACGGTTGTTGAATGGGTATGACTTCATTGACTTACCTTTACTCTACAGGCCGAGCTTCTTTGGCAGATGGCCTCTTCCACCTGTTTTCTTGTGTTGTCTTTCACCTGCTGTCTTCGTTGTTGACGTAGGTGACGCAGTGAACTGCTGCACCATACTTACATGCGCATGACGCAACTGCCTTTGTAATTACAATGGCCCATCCACTATTTCTCTCTTTCCAGTGAATGTAAGTGCTCATGAGCGCTCTGACATTGTCAAAATACTAGTGGATCGCCGTCTCGCGTCCGATTATCATCAGAAAAACATTCAGAGAGTCCATTGAATATATGTTGATCAGAGAGTCCAACATCCGAGAGTCCATTGAATATATGTTGATCAGAGAGTCCAACATCCGAGAGTCCATTGAATATGTGTTGATCACCTTAAGGCATTCTACCCTGTAGCACAACGTTGCGTGCTTCCTTGTTGATGCCGGACTGTCGGATGCACCTCGCATGGAGAACGCACCGTGTTCCATGTCTTTGTTCCGTCATACCAAATATGTGGTTACTCTCATGGAGCGGACGGGCTTTTTCCAGCGTGGAACCATAAAAATGCTGTCATCCTTTGCTGTTCGCAGCCTTACCTTCCTGGCTACCTACGTTTTGCACCAGATATAACTAAAATACAAACGTGAACGACACTTCCAGATGGATGGCCCATGTAAACACAATGGTTGCGTTAAGTAGGTGCCCCTGTTTTGGCGCACTAAAATCGGGAGTATGAGACCCCCGGAGCGGCCACTAACCAGCGAAAAGCAACTTTGGAGCGCTACACTGCTCGTTCCCTGATGCCGCTTCCTGGCTCTCGCAGTGCACGAACGGAGGACACGCTGGCTTAGTTTCAAACAATAGTAACGTTGGAAGAGATGACTATGGTTGCGAAGACATCTCCTTGTAACAGCAAAGGAAATACAGAAGACGGGAAGTTGTAACAGACGTCATAGACGCTGTGTACTGTGAAGACGGCTGCATGGCGTGAAGATGTTTGAATTAAAGCACCGCATTTCCCGCGAAGAACCGCCGATATCTGCGCGGAAGATCCGCGCTGGTATCGGTGTACTGGGTAACATTTTAAGTCCGTATTTTGCTTCGGAGCCCACACTTCGAAGGTAGCCCTACCGGCACTCAACGGGAAGTACGTAACGGAAAATGTCAAGCACGCGGACGCTTGTCGTCTGCTTCACAGCCCTCGTTCCAAAACAGGTGCGCGGGGAGCGGCCCGGAGACTCGCACTCCCGCGTGCGCGGCTGGTGCTTGCATCACGTTCAGTGAGTGGAGTCTGAAACACTCGCGCTCCGGTGCTCTTACTTACCGCAACCAATGAGAGCTCTACTAACACCCAACTGCGCTTCTCGTCGCTGGTGGCGCTTTGCGCGTTGCCGCTACGCCATCTACGCCAGTTCGTGCTCATTCCCTATAAAATGTTGACATCTTTGAGCTAATGAGTACCCCTACTACTATCTCTTTATCAGGACGAGCGTTCTCCTGGTGCATCAGTCACCAAGGGAACATGCGGACCTTGCATATTCACACATAAGTTTTTCTCCCGCTCGACCATGCACAGTGCGTGCCACGCCACCGCAAGCAAAACCTGATCACGTATACACCAGCAAAACAACACCAAGAACAAAAGTCCGGTACATCCAGAAAAAAAATCAAAATGTTACAAGGAAGCTTCTTGTCGCCGAAAAGAAACTTCAGAGAAGAAACCAGAAAACTGACACACTAGAAAGCGTGACTGTTGAAATGAAAGACGCACCCCGAAAGTCACTGGAGAGGCGTGTTAGCTTAGCTCAATTGGTAGAGCCCTGGACCGGCAATCCAGAAGATGTGGGTTCGATCCCTACAGCTGGCTAACCTTTTCAGTGACTTTCATCTTTCACAAGTACTTGTTGTCTGAAAATGCCGACCAGCAACTGCTCACGCTTGGTGAGCTCCCAAAAGATGTCATCGAGCACTGGAAGCTAAACTGCAAGAGGCCACCGTCCGGAAGGCATTACAGTCAAGCGACAAAAAAAAAGTGTTACGCTTTATTACCACTCATCGAAGGCATACGAATACATTCCCAGCCGACTCGTTATGCCATCAGAACAGACAATACGGACATGGTTAAAGGCGGTTGGTGTCTGGCCCGGATTTACCGAAGAAGCGCTCAATCACTTATGAAGCATGCACGAAGCCTCCAGTGAAAGAGAGAAGATGTGCAGCATACTCCTCGATGGGATGAGTACAAGGAAACGTTGTGATGTGACAGGTGGGAAGATGATTGGCTATGTAGATCTAGGAAATGGACCGACGCCACAGGAAAGCAACGACGTCCCACTCACTGGCGATGGGCTTATTTTGATGGAAGTGGGAACCGCTGCCCAATGCAAGTTCCTGTTTGGTTATTTCCTGGACTGCGGACTCTCCAGTGAAGTTTTAAAGAACATTGTCACCCAAGCAACACTGTTGTTGGAAGAGTGCAACCTCAAAGTTGTTACCATTGTCTGTGATGCTCCGCTATCACAGCCATGGATATGGGGCAAGTAATAACAAGTAGCAGTAAATTTTCTTTTGTATTTATGTCCTGAAAATGTCCTTAATTTTGTTCCCATTGCATTGTAAATCAGCTCGCTAAGCGCTGTGAGCCAGTTAAGGTAGCTCGATTTCTTCTGTTTTGTACAGGAATAACTGACCCAATATAGACTTCAACATCGACTCAACACCTAAAATAACCATTCCCATCTGTGCCTGAGAGACTGACAGCTTTCCAAATGCTGGTGAACTTTTAAGCTTTCTAGCCATGCTGCTGCACTAAAGCAGTACAAATTAAAGAAGCAGCACCAACTGTAAACTAGTCAGTGTGTACCACATCACTATAGCGTAAAGTGGGGCTATTTGAAGACGGGGGCAAGTTGAGGACAGCTTGGGTTTTTCGCGTAGCATTTTCTCAGCAACATTTTTTCTCGTCTGTGACACTAAGGTGAACACAGTCGTTGTCTGGACTTTGAAGTAACGTGTTGGCGTTCTGCACGTTATTTTTTAGAAAGACGTGAGACGCTGTTTTGCATATGTGGTCGAAGTAAGAGGAGCAGTTTTGTGTCCCATGTGTAACTTTCGCGAGCATTGACTTCGAATTTGCTGATTTCTGCTTGTATGAGTATGTGCAATGTATGACTGTTAGTGACCACGTTTCCAAATGTCAATTAATATTTGAACCAGGATTGGGATTTAACACTTAATTAACTCTGTTTTGCTAAACGGAGTACTTGTAACTGATTCATTATCACGTCACCAACTAACATTTCTAAAGAAGGACTTGAGGGCTGACATCAAGTAAGATCAACCCTTCGGATCTGGGTACAAACTCAACCATGCAGCTTTGGGGTGCATAATAGTAAAAAATGGTTAAATAATTTCGTGCATAAGTTTTCTGTTACTGTGATTGAGATGTACTTTTGTAAAGTACTTTTTCCAGCCCCGCAAACTGCAACTGGCTTCAGTGTTCACGACAAATGCATCGTAATCGTAACATCTAATTGAAATGTCATATAAGAGCAGAAGCAACATTTTGTTACACCTCAAACTATATCTTTTTTTATTGTCCAGAGATTTAGGAAACAGAATAGGACTTCTTGCCCTCTGATGTTTTGACGTACTTGATAAAGTTGTAAAACCTGCAACAAAACAAACAAGAGAAGTATAAACAGTTTTGTCTTTCCCTTTTGAATTTAACAAGCAAGTTATATTTCACCATGTGTGCACTTTTGTATTCTCTTGTTGATGAGAAAATTACAGGAACAATAATGCTGCAGATAGATCCAACAATGACCTGTCATCTTCATGAAGGTGAAAACTTTTCTTCACGCGTGCTAAGCAAGACAAAAGAAATGTACAATGAAGGCTGTACAAAAACAGAAAATCTCCGTCGACTAAAATTTTATATATGTGGATGCTACCACATCGTGTAGTTTCCGTCCAAAAGTAGGACTAGGCAAGGTTGTTTGATTGTTGTTGATGTGCTATACCGTTATAGCACATCAATATAGATGAGGGGCAAACACAGTAGACAGCGTGATGGCTGCAAACTCTCAATTGAAGATTTATTCAACAGAACAAGAAATTGAAAGCATTAGTAGAAAAAGCATAAGTAGTGCCCATGCAACGCAGAACCACCTTAATCTAGGAGAAGGTAGGATTGAGAGAGCAATAAAGAGAAATGACCGTTGTGGCCGAGATAGGAGAACTCTGCAAATTGAGGACCAATATGATGTAGTCTTGTGTGGCTCACTGCAGGTGTGACACGCTTTGAACAATTCCAGTACGGGGGCTTCAAATACAATGAACTTTCGCTGTTTCAGTGGGCATTCAAGTGCAGAGGATGCATCCCTAGAAAATTAATTAACGTTCCCTAGTCATAACTGTACCTCAACAGGAAGTAGTCCTCTACCCTTCAAAGAAGCTAGTATATAGTTCTCATGGGTTTCTTCTCCTGCTGTTGGTGTCATAATAATGTTCTGCACCTGCCCAAACACGCCAAAAATATCACGAGTCTGCAACACGTAACGGATCTAGTGATTCTATCTGTGGACTTTGCATATCTGCTTTCAGCTATTTCTGTCATGTCAACTTGAGTGCCTGGATCACACACACGAAGCAGTCTGGCGCCGCTTCAACACTGAAAGGCTCCTCGGAGATGAACGAAGATGATTTTTGCATCCCCGAACACCAAAACTACGCCAGTCGATCTCTCGAATACATGACACAGCACCCACAGACATATCATTCACTTCCATTTTTTTACTTCGCTACCAGCATGACCACCCACGACGTAGACAATAAACCACAATAAACGCCTAGCAGATGGCGTTGCGGATCGTAGCTCGTAGCGGCGGGAGCGGCGGAGTAGCTGAATGCTTTATTAACGCTTTATTAATGTAGAAACTATGGAAGTGAGCGTCATTTTTAAAATGGCGTTTAGCTGTAAGATAGTGTGCGTCAACTTTGTTCTCTACAAAATTAACTCTCACGCGGTAAGGGTTGGCCAATCTATGGGAGCCCTGGACCTGAAACCCAAGTTGCTCTTTTTCTCCGTTCGTAGGCAGCACCGTCCATGTTCCGGCAATCTTCAAAATATTTACACGTAAAAAATATGCCGAATTGAGAAGTAATGCTTTCTGTGTGTTATCAAACAATGAAGTTGTGCACGAGAGTGGGCAAAAATATGGGGGTTGTTTTTCACTTTTCAGTCCCTTTAACGAATTATGGTACAGTATAGGCGATTATTCTGACTGCTATGAACAAAATAGTTCAACTGTCTTCAACATCTGCATAGAATATTTATTTCACTTGTCTACGAAATGTTCAAAATATGACAAAACCTGACTGCTGAAAAATCTGACTAGTGTGCAACACGGCCGCCGTCCTTTTTTTGCTCATTCCCGGTTGCCAGCACATCAGCTTTCGAGTATATTCAAGGTCGTCAACCTTAGCAGAATCTGCATTGTACACGGTACTAGATAACGCAGCCTTCACACAGTCATGCAATGTCGAGTGACCAGCAGGCCTTTTGTCGTTGTCATGCTTCTAGGAAACAACTGTTCAGGTGATAGCTCTCAAACAGCTGGTGTTTTCGGGCAAGTGTCAGGGGAATATTGATAAAGTTGTGCACCCTTGACGCATGCTGCTTAAGAAACTGGTGCTTTTCCTCAAAGTGAAGGCACGAGTACGGCGCCCAAGCTCACAAATGATACGAGGGTAATGTACAATGTAGTGCAGTTTAGGGAGCATGTGAACATCTGGATACGACGCCAGAAATCTTGACAGAAATTCCGTTCTTTTTCCCTCAAGACACTCTGGGCATCCGGATGGTATCTTGTCAGCAAGCAGAATATCAGAAATTTATTTGAAGCGAAGAAACGTTTCGCACTTTTAGTTTCCTTCGGGAACTATAGCACCGAGAATCAATGGCAACAAACGGAACAGGCACCACTTCTGTGAGGCAGTACCTCGTATCGCTCCTGCATCATAGAAAAATGCGATGCTCATTTTTCGGGTTTGTTTCTTTTATCGTTGATGCCATATGGGAACATGCGCACGCGAAGGTGGTCATCGGAATTTAGAACTTCATCTTACACAAGTCCTTGCAGGGTATAGTGCATGACAAAAATGAAATTTCCTTGCAGGAGGAAGTTGATGTATGACGTCAAAGTCTTGTATCTGTACCAGCGCCGACTTCTCGCGTACACCATCAAAGTGGCTCAAATCTGGATTTACTTGAACGACCTCAAGGACAGCCAGATGAAATTCCGCATTACGAACAACACAGTTCACTTCACTTTTGATTTCATGAAGGTCACTTGATCTCCCCAGACAGAACCGACAAAACCTTCCTCTGCTGAAAGTAGACGTGAAACCACCCATGGCATGCATTGGCAAATTGTCACCACAAAAGCCAACAACGTGTACAAAAGCGTTCCGAGCACCTGCTGGGGTCACAACAAGAACTCCACTAGAAGCTCGAAAGTAGCCCACCATATAGAAAGTTCGAATCGCGAACAAGCGGTACGAGGACTACGTCAAGCTGACCTTTCGTGTCCCGGTACTTGGCTACCACAGACAAGTGAATATATTTCGATAGAGCGAATATATTTGATTTGTGATCCAAACCGTGGATGAAGACCTAAAAAAGAAAAATATACCACAACAAATTTATGGGCGCCACGCTTGGGCCCAATGGGCTTGACAACCTCCAGTTCGTCTGAGTACAGAATGATGTACACGGTACTTGAAAGTAGATCATCCTGCAAGATGTTTCCACGTTCCTTCTGTAGCGTGCCATCCCGGAAACTGCAGATCATCCCTGGGTTAGAGGGGGGACGGGGCCCTACCAATCGTTGGTGATTCGAGAACGTTTTTTTTTATCACTTTCTCGATTGGCACACACTAGAAGGACTGATATTTGTCATTTGCATACTGGTGTTGCTCTGGCTTTACATAACGAAAGTGTCCTCACTCGCGCACTCACTACGCGTCCTCACTCATAGTTGCTAGCCAGGCGAAGACGCCCCACATTTTGCGAAGCTACGCTGTATTATACCAGTATCTGTTCCCCACCAAATCCTCACACGTTGCTTCTTGCGTGGCGAGTAATCTGCACGAGCTCTCCTCTATGTTTTACACAGGTCTTCACTTTGTGAATATGATTTTGCAGGTACATGCGTGCGTGTGTGTCCAGGTATTTTCTTTCGCTCTCTCTTGCTTTCTCGCTGGAATTGTTGTTATTACAGCACTTGTCGTTCAATAATATTTTGTTACCAGGTGGATCAAGAAAGCGCCACTTTTATATACGGCGAAATAAATCGAATATTGCAGTCTTCCAAAATTACACTCCGGGTTTGAAAATATACCTTCAAGGGCTATATGTTTATATCAGGTGCAAATAATATACCTTCAGGGAGGTATAAAGTTACTATACCTCGAAGGAGGTAATAGTGTTTATATCTCAAAAGGTATGCGCCCTGGGACAAGCCGTTTATACCCTAAAGGGTAGAACACCATTAGAAAGGGGAATCGAGGGGATACCCTCAAAGGGGGAGTGAAGAGAACACCCTTACAAAGGGCCATGAAGAGAATACCCCCACAAGGGGGAGTCAAGGGAACCTCCCAAAAAGGGGAATCAAGGGAACACCCAAAAAAGGGGAGTCAAGACAACACCCCTAAAATGGGAGCCAAGACAACACCCTTAGAAAGGGGAATCAAGGGAATACCTTTACAAAGGGGAGTAAAGAGAATGCCCACATAAAGGGGGTCAAGGGAGCACTCTCAAAAAGGGGAGTCAAGAGAACAACCTTAAAGAGGGGAATCAAGAGAACACCTACATAGAGGGGAGTCTAAGGAACACCCTTAGGAAATGTGAAACACCCTAAAGGGAGTCATATGTGTGACGAGCGTGAACACCCCCAAAGGAGTCCAGCACACTCCACCTTTTCTGACAGTGTACCAGCGGCCGTGCAGGGGAGCCAACTCGTTCCAGAATGTGCAGTACTCCTTTCATGGCAAAGATAGAGGAATACATCTCGGTACACGGAAAGCTCCAGACACCTTCTGACTTAGGCCATCGCAAGATGTCCCGTGGTAACCAGTGTTTTCTTCCGTTCCAGAAAAAACGAAATACAAGAGAGTTGATTTTAGCTGTGATTCTGGCTGGGGGATACATGATACGGGCAGCATACCACAACATGCTACAGAACACTGACTTGATCAAGAGCACCCGTTCTTGGAAAGAGAAGTTGAACGGCTGGGCCACTTCAATTTGTCCAGAAAGTTTCTCCAAGATCACGATCCAGTTTCGCTCGCTGGCTCCGGCTTGTGTGAAAAGCACGCCGAGGATGTTTATTTCTGGGGTGTATATGTCTGGAGGAAGTGGCAATCTGAAACCCGCCACCGTAAGCGCCTTTGACTTTCGTAAATTCAGCTGGGCTCCTGAGAGTTTCCCATACTGCCGAAAAATCTTGAACGTGTGTGTTACACTGTCGCTGTCCCTTAGAAATAAAACGATGTCATCCGCATAGGCTGATATATTAACTGCTCCAGTCCCATGGAGAGGAAACCCATTGATGCGTGCAGATGGCGCAACATTACGAACAAATGGCTCGAGACTGATTATAAAAAGCCTGGGGGACAGCGGGCATCCCTGTCTGACCCCTCTTGTGACACTAAAAGGGGCTGATACTTCTGCATTGACGACGATTTCTGAAGATATATCGCTGTATAGGTTTTTCACCCACTCAGTGAACTTGGGAGGAAAACCAAAACACAGCAGCACCCACAGAAGGTAGTCATGCTCCACTTTGTCAAAAGCATTCTTTTGGTCCAGGGACAGCAAAATACTAGCTTGACCCCTCTAGTTCATATAGGCTAGCATGTCTCTCATAAGTGTAAGGCTCCCGAAGATGTTTCTACCTTGCACTCCACATGTCTGGTAAGGGCTTGCGATAAACGGAAGAACTGGCTCCAACCTACTGGCAAGCACTGTGCTCAGAATTTTGCTGTCCACGTTCAGGAGCGTTATTGGCCTCCACGCGCCAGGGTCCGATGGATCACTGTTTCCTTCTTTTGGTAACAAAATCACCCGACCACATTTGAAGGAAGCTGGCATGACACCAGTGTTAGAATCCCATTCAACAGGGCTATCAGACCCTTTCCTATAACCGGCCAGAAAGGCTTGTAGAACTCTATGGGAAACCCATCTGGCATTGGAGCTGATCCCGTCTTCATGGCTTGGATGGTTTCGTATACTTCATAGGGGGTGACTGGTACTGTAAGCGGGGTATGGTACTCTGCCGGCACTTGAGGAAGATTTGAACAAAAACCCTCTGCACTAGGCGGGGGACATTCTCCTTGCCGTCCAGTCTTGAACAGATTAAAAAAAACAGTGAACCGAGCTAGGATCTCTTCCTGGTCATATGTAAGGGAGTCATCATCACGGCGAACGCACTCAATTCGGCGCCGTACATTGTGACCAATTTCAGCATTGTGAAGATAGCGCAGCATGTCTTTGTTTTGGATCGGGCAATTACGACTTCGCAGGATACAAGATGCCTTGGTAAGCCATTGTAAGGTGCGTCTCTGCTCCATTAGCAGTTGGTGCAGATTGTCTTGTGCTAGTAGAGTAGCTGCGCCACCTCTTTTTATTATCTTAATATATGTTATAATGGTTTTGAGTTTGGCAATGTACTTTGCTTTCTTTTCTTTGCCGGCGTGTACGCACGCTTGTCGCCATTGGTCCTTACAGTCATCCCAACGTCTGGATAAGTTCTCACTTGCCGTTAGCGTGGTGGTTATAACACCTGTTAGGGATTGTACGGCATCCGGCTCTCGTAATAGCGAAGTATCAAACCGCCAGAAGTGTTCTTGAAAAGGTTGAAGTTGAAATCCCGTAAGTTCAACTAGCACAGGGAAACGATCTGAGACGTGACCTGTGGCAGCTGGAAACATCAAGACTTCACAGTCTGAAACATTTTGTGATAAGCTGTCGGAGACGTAAAAGCGATCCAGTCGTGAGAGTGATGTCCCGCGGGACCATGTGTGACAGAACGTATTCGGGTGCACCAAATTCCAGCAGTCTTTCAATTTGAATTGCGCAACGAGCTGGCGGAGTTCACGCGCGTGCCAAGCTGGCCGTAATGCCCATTGGCCTCGTGTGTCTTTGTTTGCGTCCAGGACACAGTTGAAGTCGCCGCCAAAATCACGGGGTGGGGGGTCGAGCAGAGACACATCCAGTTCTTTGAAGAAACTGTTGGCATGTCCTTGACGAGCTGGAGCGTACACATTGATTACGCGCACTTTATCCGAACCAATGACAAGCTCAACGGAAATAACGCCCTTCCGAGTCACTTGTAGAAGTGCATCTCGACACCAATTGATGCCCGAAGAACAACGAGTGCAACCCCTTGCGATCTTCGAGTCGCAAGAGAGAAGAAAACTTTCACATTATGGCTGATTCTCGAATTCCACAACGTCACTCCACTTCGTGAAGTTCGTTTCTTGAACAAGCACAATGTCACATATTTGAGCACGGGCTAGTTGTAGGACGGTGTGCTGTTCGGTGTCGCTTTTGAACCCTTGTGCATTTAACGTTAGTATTCTTACTGACATAAAAAGGAAAACATACACCACCTTACCCTATTCTTACATGGACTTCTTCATGGTTATCTATCTCTCAACCCCTCAGGTGTGTGAAATAACTTGCATAGCATATGCGAGTACAAATAAACTATGTTGAGAACCCGCCTTTGTTCAAAAACTGTTGTAAAAAATAATAAAGCGCGAGCAGGGTAACGTGTTAGGAAGGCATGTATTGCTGTACGTAGAAAGCTATTGGTTTTGCCAATGCAGGAGATCAACTGGTCTTTCATAGAGCACTTCCACAAGTTGCAAGACACTAAAGGTCTGCGCGCTCCCAATAAATTTTGGAAAGATCACATTCAGTATCAATGCGGCTTCAAGCGGCTATCAAGCGGCTTCTGTCCTGAGGCAACTACCTTCCCACATTGAGTATCAAAGGCAGATAATGAAGGTGCGACAGATAATGAAGGTGCGGTTAGCAGCGCAGAGCTTCAGTTCCTCCGTCATCAAAGCCCTGATGTTCGGTATGGAGTTGGGCGTCCCAGGGTTTGAGGGCTCTAGTGGAACTGCCAATTTCATCGGAGGTGTAGACAGGTACGACAGCAATCAAGGACACAACAGTACGAGGATGAGACTTACTTTTGTGTACCTTTTTTTTTCTATGGCATGTGACCTCCTCAATACCCACACACCGAGAGCAGAGCTCGTGACTTCAGCCCCCACCCCCACCCTCGTCAAGGATCATTTGCCTCACAAAAAGAGGAGATGCTGACCGTCTGTAAAAGTATCCTGACACTAAAACTGCCATCAAGGAGGCTCGCCATCCTGACCGGAAGGCGCATGTCAGTCTTTAGTTTGGCATTTTCCTTGAAAAGCGTTGCTGAGCTTACAGACATGCTGTTCCAGAGAGAACGCCTGCAGGTGAGTGGTAAAATGTGACTACGTGAATATCACAAAAGGTAGCACAAGAGAGAGCGCTCTCTGTACAGGTTACCGATACTGCTACTAAGGCAGTTATAGTTTTACAGACACCTAAGATACTTTCCGAGATTTCTGGGTGCATCTTACACACATTACTTGCTACCAGAGATGCACTGTAATAGCTGTCTAGTAGTTTAACTATAAGTACTAGCTACTGCGTCAAATTGTAGTCTAACGACTAGTGTAACTACATCAAGGCCACAGGCGTTCGAACTACTTTGCAACTACTGCAAAGTAGTTATAACATCATTTATAACTACTCTGATATTTTTGCGCGTTGTTTATATCTATGGTTGCTCATCTGTAGAAATGGCGCGTGGGTGCAGAGAAGGAAGAAAAAAAAAAAAACAGCGAGCTTCCACACTCTGAACATCACAGCATATACATACTGCCGGGTGGTACAGTCATGGCTTCCAGTTCCTGCAACTCATACGCAATACTGAGGTCAATTCAACGGTAATATCCCTTTAGAGGGTTATCGACCACATAGGGAAGACACCATGTTGAAGAAAAAAACTGCGGCGCACAAAACTTTGAAGCTGCTCACGCTCCAATAGTAATACTTTCTGCCATACATACGTGCTTTTTTTTCTGTTTCAAGCATGAATTGGGTTAATTTACCCGACTGACCTCGAAACATACCCTTCAAAACGGCTTTGAAGTGCCAGCCTGATTGAATAGACCCAAGTATTCATTACACAAGTACTCGTCCGCAACGCGTCTCAGTTTTCCATCGACACACCCTTTCCAAAGTTCCAAAATAATTCCACACACAGCTTGTCTGGCTCTTCGAACGAAGCGTTACTTAAAATGTTCTCACTTAGAAAACCTTCTGTACAAATAATGGCGGACTCGTCGTCGTCCTGCGTTTCAAAGCGTTCAGAGCCGTACCGAACCGTAAGCCGTACCGAGCGTTCAAAGCCGTACCGTGGGCGTACTAAGAGGCAGGTCGTGCCTCCTCTACTTCAAGGTCATTTGTAAAAATTCTGCACTCTTGATTCCATGGGAGTTCACAGGATTTTTTCCAGGGGGGGGGGGGCAAAGTTGATGATGATGATTGGATTGGGACTTTTGTTGCACAGGGACAACGGGGGGGGGGGGCAAAGTGCTTCCAGGGGAGGGGGTGAACAATCTTCCACCGCCCCCTACTAAGTGTTCTTATGGAGGCTGGTGTTGTGGAGTGTGCGGGTGTTCAGAGGTTCCTATTATGGTGTCCGAGAACAGTCATTACGACGCATGACTAAAGAGCGCACTATTTTGACAAGTGACCTTGGACCTCCGGGGGCCGCCCCTCCCCCCCTTTGCCCCCTCTCGGTGCAACCGTGCTATATTCATAGATTGTTACGATTTTTCTCTGATGTCATACTAACCTCTGAATACCCGCAGAGTCCGCCACGTCCGTCTCCAGGAAAAGAGGTAATGGGGTTAAACCCTTTGCCCCTCCCTCTTTTAAAGAAATTCCTGGGAACGCGCATGATCCGTACACAGTACTAACGCACACGAGCATGGACAGAAATACAGATATCGACAAAATGACCAACAAATGACGGACCGAAACGGTTCTGACACGCCCGTGCACACAAGGAGTACAAATTCTCGTTACCTTATACACAAAAGAAAGAGGGAGAAAACGGAGAGGAGGCAAATAAATAAATCAGGGATTACTAGCACACTTCCCTTGTGTCACTGTCTCAATTGACTGTCTATAGGAAGTCAATTGAAATAGCAACACGAGGGAATTGTGTCAGTAATCCCGATCACAAGATTAATATCCGTGGCTTCTGTGCAATCTTTCGTTGCCCTCATACAACTGCGAAGCGACATGTACGTGCCAGTGCGCCGTTCAAAGTAAAATAACTTCCAAGGCGGTTCCTGTAGGGCGTCTCTCCGACGTATTCGCTAATTCCCAATCACGGCAAAGTCTGTTTGATCTGTCGTGTACCTACCTACATCAGCGAAGTGTGCGGCCGTATAGCTCACCAGCGCGGAGTTCAGAGCTGTGTGAATAAGAAAGGCAAGCCTGACTGACGCTTGCACAAAGTTCCCCCGAATGAGCCAGGAAAAAGCAAGACGCTCACTTTAACTCAACGTTAGGATAGAAAGATTGATACAAACCTTCGAATGTTCAGTCTATACTTCCGCGAGAGCGATTATCAATCACCGCCGAGCTTTCTGTTGTACGTCACCAATGGAACAGCAGCAGGTATTCGCCCGCTCGGTCGGCATGGCGACGCAGCTGCACACACGTCCACGTAACACGCGTACACGTACGTCCCCACCAGTTGTCACGTCCCGATGGCGTTGCTCAAGAACCTCCTTGTGCGACAGCACAGCACACAGTGCCAGTGCCAGTACTACACCAGGAAAATGTACAGGACGCACTCGCTGCTCATAAAATCCTCAGCAGCAAAAAGCAAGCAATGACAGCACTATTGTGGAGCCACCTGTTAGCCACCGAGCTAACTGTGCGATGAAAGCGGTCAGCCCTGGCCTTCAGTGTTGGCAAGCGTTCAGGTATCGCTGTATAACGTCAGATTCGTGCTGCACCACTCGTTCTTCCCGTGGTGTCAGCGGTGCCAAAAAAAATTGAGGTCTTGTTGTTGCCAGCCTTCAGATCATCCGTTTTGGACACACGCAGCCGGAGAACGCCTAGCGTCTCTGAAGCGGTAGCAGACGCTCCGCGCGGTATTGCTCAGCTCGATCATGTGATCCCAGGTCCAATGACGTCCAAAGTATCCCCAGGTCCAAACTATCTATGCGCGTTCGTCATGCTATCAAAAAGGCCAAGCGAATTTTTTTCGGAAGCTGTAATCTAAGATAGGCAACAACAGTAAAGAATTATGGAAATACATAAAGTACATTAATAAGGTATCTGTGGGTATTCCTGTCGTTACATCTAATGAGCAGCTCATAACAGATGACGCTGAAAAAAAGCAGAGTTCTGAATGATTATTTTACGTCACTGTTTGGTTGCCATGGTGCTATGCAATCCCCTCTGTTTGACGCAACCATACAGCATCCTATGCCTCCCGTATCGCCATCTAAACAACGCATTGCTAATCAACTCCGTAATCTTAACACCAAGAAAAGTGTAGGACCTGATAAGATCTCCCCTGTTGTATTTGAAGACGTGTTCCGATATCATAGCTGCTTATCTCTTTGTACTGCTTAACCCATCGCTGATTACAGCTAGAGGGTTTAGAGCCCTGCAAGGACCGACGTTTTCGGGCCCGACCCGGCCCGGGCGCATCGAAAAATGGCCCGGTCTGGCCCAGACCCGTACCTTCATGGTTTTATGGGGCCCGACCAGGGTCGGCCCGGTAACTAAGCGAATAGGCCCGGTGACAAAAGGAGTACAGCCTGGCCTATTATTTCCAGCCCTAACATACGCGTTTCTAGCGCTTATCAAACAAATTTATATATAAATTTATAAGAACAATTATTATTATAAGACAAGTGCTGGCAGTTTAACACCTCAACATTACGAGACCAAATTAAATCCAGAACACATGGTGGGCAAGCGCGTTATCGTTACACTAGTATGAAGTTTTTGCGATGGTAGAGGATGTCCTCGACAAACTCCTTCTCCCAATCCCTACCCCTCCTGTTTTCCGGACGTGACTGTGTAACACGTTAGGAGCACGGAGTAATGTTAAGTGGCTTTGAAAATGTTCTGAAGTGTTGAATCATACGCATAATGCAGTGTCCTTTGCTTGTTTTTGCAAGTATATGCCCAGGAATGACGCAAGCACGTGATCATATGAACTAGTGGGTGGTCAAAATGACGTTCAGGAAGTTGCAATATCACATGGATATACTCTTCTGGTTCGAACTTCTACTGGAATCGTATAGCGTGAGCGTGTTTTCAACGCAAAAAAGTAAGCGGATCTTCAGCGTTTAACTGCACTAATCCTGCAGAAAAAGGACATAAAATATATCGCGTAACCTTGGATCCTGCCCCTTTGGAACTATGATATCAGCGGAAACGGAAATTGAACTAAGGGGTGTAGGCACTTGTCACCAAATGCCGTGCTGTGTACTTATCATGTTGAATTGTGTGTTGCTGTGATAACATTATCAACTCCCCCCCCCCATAATGTGAAAAGAATATCACAGAAGAAGTCACAGAGTAGTCACAAACTAAGAGGAAACGACTACATGCATAATTATTCTCAGCGTGCAGAAGATTGCTGCGTAAAATACTGCCTGTACATTTTGTTGTGTCATATCTGAAATGTTGGTTGTTATCTTTGTTATCGGAAGCGTCAAATTGACGGCGTCGTAAGGCCGCGTACCCACATGCGGAGAATTTGAGCGGAAACGCAAACGCGGCGAGGTAAATTCTTGCCGCTGTGCGGGAAAAGCCACCTCCGCTTTCCGCTTTTTGGCGGTCGCGCAGTGCACGATTTTTAGCGGCATCCGCACATGCTCGGCCAATCAGGAAGTAAACGGAAGTTGCGTGCGTTCTTGTTTCCTTCCGGCCTCCCGCAGGGACAGCATTGACTGCGTCGTTGACTGGAAGGTATATGTCGCGGTGGCGCTCACGTTTTTCAGCCGGCGAATTTATGACGGAAATAAAATGTCATTACTGCTTACATTATAGACCGTTGCGTTAAAATTACTTTTTGGGTCGACACTGGAATAAAATTTGGGAGTGCAGATAAGTAAAGTGTAAGATATTGGCTGTCATATAGTGTCACAAAGTTGAAAGCAAAACATTGTTCACAAGAAAAGAAGGCGCTATCGTCACAGCGAGTGAACCCAAAGCCTGCGTTTCTTGCGTCTCTGATGTTGATATCGCAAAAGCTGAGATGTTAGACAGGAAACGTTCACCATGTCAGTAGCTCGACTTCGCTGTCGTTCGCAATCTTGTCAAGCTTTCGCTCTGGAGAGTCGCGGGCGGAGGCAGTATAGTTGGGGTGGCATGCATACACGTCCGCTTGCGGCAGGCGGTTGCGCACATCTCTACCGCATGTGGGTACGCGGCCTAACAGATCATTTCGCACAGCAAAAGGTCGCGATTTCAAAGCGCACGCCAAAGGAAACCGAAACTTGCCCGACCTGTCATCAAATCTTATCTTTGCCATAAGAAAAGTACGTGCGAAGTAGTTGTTAAAGGCCTTTGTGTGCCAGGCCTTCTCCGGCGAACTCATCTTGGTTGTTGTTTAAGCCTGAGTTTGAGTTTCATTATAGAAAGAAAACGAAAGATATTGAATTCATCCCCTGACGAACTCTGCTACTCGCACAAAGGAAATGAAATGAAAGGAAAGAGAAAAAATGAAAAGATGACAAGTTAAAACTAGAAAAACATTGCCCCTCCCGGTCACCGAACTGTATACGTGCACAGCGTAGCTATATCACCTTGAAATGAACTGAATTGGCCGAGTTTATAATGTTTCGCTTTGCTCCAATTGAGCGAAATTTCGAAGTTCGAAGACCCAGCATGCATAGTGGCACCTCTCAACTTGAAAACCACCCATTGTCCTCCATTGTGTGAAATTAGCTGCGTGACGTGCACGAGCCTGTCTCTCCTAAACATGTTTGTTGTTTGTCTGTCCGAACCCGGCCCGGTCCGTGGTGCTGGCGTATTTTGTCGGCCCGAGCCCGGCCCGGCCCGGAGCACACATACAATAACAAGCCATGCCCCACCCACCAGTCTGGCCCGGGCCAGGTCGCGAGCAAGGGAAGGGCTTTAGTATGGTTCCTTCTGAATGAAAAGTGGCCAATGTTGGCGCAATTTCAAGTCAAAAGACAAGAAATGTGCAGATAATTACAGGCCAGTTTCTCTTTTATGTGTATGTGGCAAAAATCATGGAGCGCATTATCTATTCCAACATTACCAGACACGAATAACGATTTCTTTTCTCCAGCGCAGAATAAATTTCGCAAAAATTATTCGTGTACTGCACAATTGATATCATTCTATCATGACCTCACATCACATTTCCATGTGCATGTTCGAACGGATGAGTCTTTTTGGATTTCATGAAGGCGTTAGACACTGTTGATCATAATATTTTACTATACAAATCAATGTTTTTGAAGTTAGATCCTCTTGTATTCTCCTGGCTCTGGAATTATATGACCAATAGAGAACAGCGCGTTGTATTATACGGGGTCACGTCACCTGCAGCTTTCGTCACATCGGTTTGTTCTACGGGGTTCAGTTTTAGGGCAGCCATTTTTTAATCTATATTAATGATTTAATTAATACTGTGCATTCACGTATTCGATTATTTGCAGACGACTGCGTAATTTAGAGAAGTATTGAAACTGAGGACGATTGCAGTGTACTTCGAGTGACTTGACTAAAATTGAACGTATGATGGAAAAATTGAGTATAACTTTAAACACGTCTAAATGTAAATGTGTTGCTTTTTCTTCCAATAATTACAGCCTGTTTTACCAATTAAATAACATGATTATTGATGCCGTAGATGATTATAAATATCTTCGCGTTACTACAAGTATATAAGGAGTTAAAATGGGACAAACATATAAACAGAATTGCAAGCAGTGCCTGTAAAACACTGGGTTTTGTCAAAAGATATTTCAAAACGGCTCTTAGAGATATCAAAGAAACTGTCTGCTACTCATATGTCAGTCCGTCCTTAGAATCTCGTAGCGCTGTTTGGGACCCCCTGAAATAAATCTTGGCGACAACTAGAAAACAATACAAAACCAAGCGGCTACATTTGCCTGAAATAATTACTCTTTTGATGCACATCCTAGATCCATGATGCGATGGCCTTCACTCGAATGCCGTAGGAGACAATCTCGATTAAAACTTTATCTTATATATTACGGACTTACAGGCATTCCTCGAGGGCATTATCGTGTTTGACCGAGCTACACTTCAGAACGTGTAGACCACGATTGTACGTTTGAACCCTATCGTTTTCACATGTCCGTTTCCGTTTTTTTTTTTTTTTTTTCTAAAAGAGTAGGTTGGAAGGATGGAATAGTCTACCACGCGACTTTGTTTCCTTTTCAAGTGGAAGCATCATGAGCTAGGGTTCAGGGCACAAGCAACGTGACGCACAACGTAATCTCGTCACCAAGACATCTATCAATCACAGCCTGCACCTACAAAAGGAACGGATCTACCAAGGCACTCCGCAGTCAGCGACATTTGTACATGCATTAACACTGCGTTTGTACCCTCTAGGTGAGAACAGTTGTTTCATAGTCTACTTTTGTATTGTGAGAGCCGCTGACTGCAAAAGTGTTATGATGTCCCAAAAAGGCGACGATATTTGCATTGTATGTCAAAAAGAGTGTAACGCGCGGATGACGCATACTTGAACTGCTGTGAATGTGCATTTCTATACCATGTTGGCAAATGTTCCGGTATAACAGAACAATTGGCCGGGAAAAGAACTTTTGACCGAAGCAGATGGAAGTGCTCGACATGCGTTACAGCCAGGGCCCGTAGCAAACCTACATCTAAAGATACCGACAGTGGTGTGACAGCTATTCAAGATCAGCTGAACGCTATCAACCAGAGCTTCATGTGTTTTACAGACATTAAAACGAATGTTGATAAACTGCTGTCAATGAAAAACACCGTTGACAGCATTGAAACGGCGATTGAAATGCTTGCGAATAAGTACGACGATATTCTCCTTCGCATCTCAGAACAAGGTCGGGAACTGCGGGACGTCAAGAAGCGTGTTGCTGTTCTTGAATCCGGTAAAAACAGTGAGTTCTTGCAAAAAAGTGCAAACGGACATTAATAAGCTGGAGCAGTACCAACGGCGAAACAACATAGAAATCCATGGTGTGGAGCGAACAATTGCAGAAGACCTCTTTGAAAAATTCAGTCTTGGAAGTACCTGCACTCAGTCGCGAAAACGTTGAAGCGATACATCGCTTAGCCCCAAGACCCAACAAAACGGCGCCAGACATTGTACGGTTTATGAACAGATTTCAACGTGACAGATGGTATGATCGCAGGAACAAGCTTAGGTCTGCGCCCAATATGAACTCTACATCTAAGAAAATTTAACTCAACAGCAACGAAATCTGTTTTGGCTAGCGCGAACGTAAACAAGGGAGAAGGGTTACGCGTTTGTGTGGACGTCGCCGGGTGCCATTCTTGTTCGTAAAGGTGAAGGACAGGCTGTTATCCGTATCGACACAACGACCGACCTTGGAAAGATAGCTTGAAATGTAACCCGCCTCACTCTTAATGGCTCTGGACAAATATCTTTCTGTGAGTGAAATACGAAGATTGAAGAAGCCGCAAATGTTAAGTATTGTACACTTGAATGTGGCAATCTTTAAAGAATAAAATTGGTCAGCTTGAAGCATTTATTTATGATCTATCAATAGAGATAGACGTGTTGATGCTGTCCGAGACATGGTGCCAGGGACCATTTGACTACTTCACTTACGCAGGGTTTGATCACTTTTATCTTAAGAGGACATATCACATAGGTCTCAACTCAAAAATGAACTTTTTTCTGCGATAGATGGCGCCACACGCGCGGCCTTCTTACTCCTCCAATTTTGTAAGAAGTCTATCGCGTCTCTGATTGGAGGACACGACAAGCCCACACGACAAGCCCACGTGACAGGCAGAGACCTATGAGCTGGGCTGTGTTTCCTTTTCATTTATTTCATTTTTTTTCATTTTCATTTATTTTCATTTTCATTTCCGCAGAAATGTGGGCCAGGTACAAAAGGCATAAAGCCTGACGAGGTACCTGGACCAGGAAATATTTTTAGATTTTTATTTTTAGATTTCCTCCTTTCCCCGATTTGGTTTTTGCGCGGTGGATTTGGTTGTCTCGCGTTTGCTGTTTGGTGTGTACGTTTTACTGGCATTTCTCGAACATGCCGTGTGACTATCGCGTACCGCCGTTACCACTCGCTTTCTCGTGGATGAAGATTGCTCTGATCGGTAGCAGCGGGCTAAAGCTTTTCACCCGATACGCAGAGACTGTCCGTGGAGGTGTCTATTCGTGATATGGTGATCGTAGTTTTCAGTTTTCGTGGTGTCACAGGATCACTTGTCCCTGAGAGTATCGGGGGACTCCAGTTGAGCTGAATAGCGTGCAACATCCCGTAGACAGTGCAAGATTCCGTTGCAAAACATCCCTGCTTTTCTTGCCAAATTTCGATAGGGTTTCGCACTCCCCTTTAGAGCATTGCGCGGGCCTTGTGGGGCCGGGCTTTACGTTTTTCGCACGTGCCCGTGCCAGGTTCGGACTCTACAACACATACCATGGTGCAGCATGTACGTCAACAGACTTCATGAGACTCGACAGCTGAATTTTTGTGTCCATTTTCATGCCTATTTCGTGTAACGGGTCTCGGTTCTTCTTCTTCATAGGGGTTAGGAGATGTCAGCCAGATGGCTACGGCTTGCTACTCCAAATTCCACACACATGCACTCACACACGTTGGGGCCCACAGGCGTGGTGGCGTTATTAATTTTTCCGAAAATAAAATGCGTACGAAGTACTGGCACATGCCTACCAGGAATTCCGGTTTATTTGTATTGCTGTCTTTGTGAAGTGCTGTTTGCAAAAACATTCCGTATATATGTTCAAATATCTTTTCCAGCACAAGGTCTTTACCAGGAACAAGGAGGTGAAAGAGGGGATGCTTTCACGGGATGGCTATCACATTTCGACGGGACGGGGTTATCGTGCCTAGCAGGCATCCTCCGCACAGCCCTCGTGAAACGCTACGGACCATGGCTGAAAGCACCGGGTCCGCGTCGTGGCATCGTACTCAAGCCAATGGAGTCGTGTGAAGATTGTCGTGCTAAGGGACACCCCACGAGTGCATGCAGGCCTGTGCGCTCACCGTGGTGAACGCTCACCATTTTAGCCGCCATGTCATGACGACACAGAACGATGTTACCACTGTTACCTGCTGTATTATAACAACCACGTCATCTGATCCCCAATCCTATGCTCACTTCTGTCAGCAGCAGCAACGTAGTCAAAGCTTTTTCTAACCTGTTCCTCTGCCATCGCATACTTTGTCCCATGATTAGTGTACAAATGGCCCACATCATACACAAGACCTGCCCGATAAAATTTTGTAAACAACTGTCATCATTCCGATGGAAATTTTGTAATGGCTTCATGCCGTCTGCCAGCTTCCGGCTGGGCTGTCTGCTCGTTACCCTAGGCACCCTGAGACCAGTAGTTTCCTTAGAAGTTGGTCCAGGGCACATATGCCCCCCTCCCCGTGATATTTCCTGGAGCAGAAACTCTAAACACAGCGAGGTGGTGCATGATAATGCGTGTGAAATTTGAAATTGAAAGACTACTGCATTGCTTGCCACTATGAGTGCGAGTCACTGATGCCCACTGTAGCCTGAATGAGATGGCTGGGTATTTTCCTACGGGTGCAACTCGTGCAATATATTTTGGTTAATAAAATATATTATGCTTCATAGCAAGCTTTTCAAGAGAAAAAATGTATTTCTCCTCAAATTCGTATTGTGGTCCGTACAGATGTGTTTGCAGTGTTCCCCCGGTCTCAAGTTTTTCTTCAGATGAAATCTGGTCAAGGTGACCAATAGCCATTGTTAGTAACCACTGGTTCACAGATTACTGCAAGCAGAAAATCCTAGACAGCCAGCACCCGAAAGATTAAAAAGAAATCAGTAGCACGTGTTCACTATTGGTAGATTGGAGATATTTTATTGAAGAACGCAGCATGTATACATCGTCACGTTTTCTGCATTACTTATGCGTATCAGCTCATGCTTGTAGCCTCAGAATGTTCATTCGTGGATACAGTATCCAACAGCACATTTCATCATTGGCGATGTGGCATACACACATAATGAAGTACCATACAGTCCGCTGCATGTAGGCGCACTTTGACATGAAGGTCTCGCACATACGGCATCAACATATAGCATCCTGGTGGACAGAGCCAGGTTCATAATATGGGAATAGTAAAAACTTGGAACGTGTTACTCAGCAACGAGTTTCCTTTTTGAGCAATGAAGTAGCAACTGATAGTTGCTTTTGCCATGCTTGTCAGTTGGCAGCTAAAGCCTCAGAGTGTGTGTTTATGGAAAAAAAATGTCCAACAGGGCACCATTCATCATTGGCCACATAATGCTGAACCAGGTACAACACTGGCAAGGGCAGGTGCTTCATAATCAGGGAGAGAGTAGGAAATTTTCAAATGACAGGTAAAGACAGTAACACTTAGGAAGTTTGACCTTTGGGCGTCTGGCCATCATATTTGCAGTAGTACTGGATACCTGAATCTGAAAATACAATTTTCATATGTTGAAATGACACCCAAGTAAAGGCAAGATGGCAAGAGGACGTAACGCAGAGCGACATGTTGGGATGTTGCTCGTGCTCAACAATGCGGGGAACTGCGACAGTTGGGAGACAGCTCTGCACAATGATACTTACCGACCTTGTCAAAATATCAAAATGGATTCATACTCAGGATGTCGACATCTGAACAGGCTGGTGGAGCTTCAAAAGTGCTAGGAATACCATTCATGTTTCTTTCCACAATTTTCATACACTCAAGCAAAGGTAGAATACCGTGATGGCCTCACACATATAGCATCAACGTGTGGACGTGTTTCAACCATGCCTGGGAAGAACGACGGTTTGGGACAGCTTTGCTATATCTTCATAAACTCAAGCCAAGGCAGAATACCATGATGGCCTCACACATGTAGCATCAACGTGTGGACGTGTTTCAACCATGCCTGGGAAGAACGACGGTTTGGGGACAGCTTTGCTATATCTTCATAAACTCAAGCCAAGGCAGAATACCATGATGGCCTCACACATGTAGCATCAACGTGTGGACGTGTTTCAACCATGCCTGGGAAGAACGACGGTTTGGGGACAGCTTTGCTATATCTTCATACACTCAAGCCAAGGTAGAATACCATGATGGCCTCACACATATAGCATCAACGTGTGGACGTGTTTCAACAATGCCGGGGAAGACGGTTCTACGGTTGGGAGATTGTGCACCATTCTCATACTTAGATCCTCACGTGCTGATGGCTGGATTCAGATTTCACACTCTTACGCCATGTTTAAAATATGACAAGCATCGCACGACTAGTCTGTGGATTTATACATAGAAATATATTAATATAAATATTTAGGAAAATTGAAAAATATGCACAGATATGCACAGTAAAAATGGAAAAAAGGTAACTTAAATATGAAACACAAACGTGAAGATATGCAGCCTGAGCCAAAGTCGAAGACATGTATATGGAAAAACATTCAGTAAATTATGAAGCAAAATGGATGAATATGCATTAAAACACTTGGCAAAGGTGGAGCCGCACAAACTAAATGACACGTAAATCCACAGTCTAGCCATAATTACAGAACAGCGGCAGGTGAGTTATCTTTACCAGTCTTCCGTCTCTTTCTGGATGAATCGCCCTGATTGGAAGTTGTTTTGGCGGCATCACAGAGCGAGGCAACCTGATGGTCACTCTTCTTGTTATCTCTGAGCTGCAGCCCACGGGACTGACGAGGGTCAACCAACTCGGTAGAAGGCTATGCGAGTAGAACAGTTGAAGGTGGCCAATCATTTTGCTCCAGAAGCCATCATTTCTCTCGATCTTCTGGACAAAAATTTCCTCGCCAGAATATACCACAAAAAGACAAAACTGACGTCGAGTGATGTGGAGCTGTCCCTGCACCTGATAGTGGTAGTCATGGTTTTCCTTCAACGAAATATTACCAGAGTTATCAATAGTGCAAAAGGTGATTTTTTTTTGCCCGCACTCCCTCCACAGGGGTAAGGGGCCGAGCCGAATAAGGGCACTTCACTTCCACGACAGTGTCATCACCGACAAGCCCATCAGGTGTTGCAGCAAGGTATGCAAACTCCTGATCAACAACAAGGCCGCATGGTGAAACAGTCACCCCTAACTCATCCTGCAGCTTAGCAATTGCAATGGGCTCAGTGTCGCGACCATATCGGAGAGCCTCAGTGTCAAAATGACCATAGAGCAAGGAACGAACAGTACTTGCACTGCTCGTTGCATCTCGCATCTTGCATACCTTGCCAAAATTAGAAGCGGTGAGTCGCTTTCGCCTCTCCTGCATCCACAAAGTTCTCCCTTCTTGACCTCGAGTATCAGCCTCGAGCTGCTCTGCATCTGGTTGGGAGAGCACAAGGGAATCCTTGTACGCCGCAGCAGCTTCAACATAGTCATCGTGGTTCATGTCTGGAGCATCCACTATGGAACCATAGTGGTTGTCGCTGGAAGCACGCTTGCAAGGCGCACCTTCAAGTGAACGCTTACAGCGAGCAGCCCCAGAACTCCGATGCCTTATGCAAGCAGCACGAACAGCTGCTTTACGCTTCAGCATAATTTTTGCATACTTCCCAGGGCTGGTGTTGTACACTGCCTTATGTAGAGCACGATGGTACTGCTTAGAGTTGAAAGACACGACAGCTCCTGAAGCCCGCATTCCGAATGATCCCCTCTGGGAAAAGTTTATTCTTTTACCGCCAGAAAACTTTGCAACGAGAGAATTGAAATGTTCTGCAGCATTATTGTTAACGTCAAGGATCAAGCTGCTACCATTGTTTGCCAAACGACTCATCGCTACAAGGATTTCATTGAAAAGTCCGCATTTCCTGAGCTCTGGGACGTGATTGACTTCCCCTTCTTTTGGACCACTGCAAAAGTAACCCACACATTTTGCGTGGTCGCCGAACACATGGAGTGGCCCATTACGGATATCAGCCACCAGGTTCCGAATCTGATCTTGTTTGCTGAACTCGGCCTGCTCTTTGCGATAGTGAATAGCCCTAGCAACTCCAACTCTTAGTCGAACAGCATTATCCAGAAGTAGCTTCTTCAACGATGGGGGAATGGGGGTTGTTCTCTTTGCCAAAGCAACATCTCGAAGACGACTTACATAGTTTCGAAGAAGGTGGTTGCGACATTCTACCTTCTGAACTACCTGATGCTGGTACGGTGCAGCTTCAAGAATTGACTTGTATGTGCTCGAATCACCGTCAGCGATCAACTGCAAGTACTTTACCCCGTGCAACTCAATGCTGCGCCTGAAGCCTTCAACGACGATATCCTTCTCCATACTGGTAGAGCTGCTGTCCCAGTTCTTGAAGCACAGATGCTTTTTTGGGCTCGACCCTGCCTTGGAACTTGCGCACAGTGTACAAAATTTGTTCCGGACGCCTAGGAACAGTACTTTCTTTGTGCGGTACCCAACAATTACAGCCTGCAAAAACGAAAAAATGTCAGGATTGTATTCCACAAAACTCTACCCCCAATGACAATGTTTCGAGGAATTATGCATTTGTACGCGTATCATACGAATTAATGCCACAGGATGTATACCACTCTAGAAAGTGTGTTTACCAAAAGACAGCAGTGCCACTAATAGCACCAGAGGGGTCAACTTTTTCCTCCAAATAAATGTTCATAGTGTTCTTTCCACAAATGGTGGGCACAGACTTCCTGTATATCCCGTCTGCCAAGCGGTGTGCAAGATAAATCCTCCTTTTTCGGGCACCTTTATTAAGTGTAGATAAAAATTTTTACTTACCAAGCCAGAAAGAGCGTCGTACTTGTTCTTGTATGAACGTTTGCACCAAGCACCATCGGCAACGACCGTAATTATAGGAAAACCGTCAGCATCGACGTCCCCAGCCTCCCTAGCTAACCGAGCTTCCTCAATGCCTGCTTTTCTTATTTCTTCCCAAGCTGTTTCGTCGATTCCTTTAGCAACAATATCCTGATACTTACTGTACGTGCTACCAGCCATGCCGGGTATGTCCAGAGCACCTAGGAGCTCGCGAAGGCCTGAGAAACCAGAACCTATAGACACGATACCGTTCACTGCTGAGGAATTGACGTCCATGCGTTGTTGAACAAGTTGATCAACTGGTGCCTCTGTTGTGACTACATCTTTCCTCAGACACATCCTGCACTTCAAACTGAAAGAGCTACACAGACCTCGCCGATGTTCTGATACAATTTCCATGTCAGCCAGGCCGCAACCAAACGGACTATGTACCGACAAACTTTGCAAAGACGAGAAGAAGTGACCAATCTCCACTATACGCCGACCATTCACACTGCTTGTGCGCTGACTCTGTGTCTGGTGAACATTGCCAGTATCGAAAGATGAAGATCGACTGGGTGTAACAGCGGCAGTGATTGGAACGGGACTTGCTCTGGAACCGGCAAGCTCGTCACAACCTGAACTGCAGGGGACTACATTATCTACCTCAGCTGAATCAGCAAATGACGAATTTGAAGGACGAATTTCGCTTGTGCTCGAAGCGAAACAAGCATTCCGACCGGCATCAGTTACAGTTTGAGGAACAACACTACCACCAAAGGTTGAGCCTACAAGGGTATCTGCGCGATGTGGAGTCGTCGAAGTGCAACGATCACTGGGAACAGCACGGCTGGAGCATCCTGCATTACCAAAATCTCTCAAATCCGCAGGCTCCGTCACATGCCTGCCTCTACCACGTAAATTCGCAAAGTCCTTCTTCTTACGTTTCCGTTGTCCGTAGACGTGACTTCGAGCCATAATGGGTAAATACTATGAACACGCAGAAAACACACAAGGACAGAGAGCAAATGAACAGGACAAGAAAGTGAAAAAAACGCGTAACTTAGCCACGAATTGGTCACTTCAGGACGAACCGCCGAAACCACGGACGCCGATCAGCTGCTGCGCAATACGCGGATGGTTACGAGCGGACTACGTTCGGGCGCTGCGAGCGGACGGCGCCACCTTCCGGAATCAGTGGTAAACGCCTTGGATGCATGCCTGTACTCACTTTTAATTCTTTTTCGGAAAAACAGAATGCTAAAAACACACAAAAAACGCGTCATTTGAATCCTGAAACATGTCCCCGGTTAACCTCAGAAGCGGATTGTTTTTATTTGCTTTCATTTATTTATTTGGATTTTTTGAAGCTGTAGCGACAAAATTCATTTCTTTTTCTTTTTAAAAAAAAATTACAACGCTAGAGCGATATTTCAGTTCCCAGAGTTAAGATGTCTTGACGTCACCTTTCCGATGAAAGTTTCCGCATTCCGATCTGTCTCGTAGTTCAGCCACAAAACCTATGCAAAGTTCACATAGAAAACAGAGGGGTTCCCACCTTCAGGGGTCCGTAAAAAAAAATTACAACGCTAGAGCGATATTTCAGTTCCCAGAGTTAAGAGATCTTGACGTCACCTTTCCAATGAAGGTTTCCGCAATACGATCTATCTCGTAGTTCAGCCACAAAACCTATGCAAAGTTCACATAGAAAACAGGGGGTGGTATGTCCTCTTAAGAGGATGGGGTGAAGGCGGATGGCGGAGAAAAGGGGGCTCAAACGCCCAAAAGTTTTATTCTTCCTTGAAATCAATGGAATTTGATTATGCATTAAAGATGCTCTGAATTTTATAAAAGAACCGTGCCTGTATTACTGGGAGAGCAGCTACCGGTTTCCTATCACCTATAGGTTTCTCACGTATGGAATTACTACCATATTAATATTTTCTTTGCACGATCTGTTGCAATGTTAACAGTAGCAGAATCACGCAAAAGCAACCTTGGTAAAGCGCTGTTGAACGGCTTGTGCGGCAGATCCACATTGTTTGAGCCTGCTTTTTGCTAAAGTTATGAGGCAAAATTTTCGCAAAAGCAACGTTGCATATTCGACGTCTGTACTTCTGTGACTTTCCATTACAGTTATCGACGCTGTTTTCACGTATGACAATCTACTGTTAATTTGTCTGCAACAAATCCACGTTATATTCACGTTCAACATTTGACATGCTGAATTGACTACGTAAAATCAGCGCGGAACCAATGTTCGCATTTTGCGTTCTACATTGTTCAGCAATATTCAACGTTAATTCTGCATTCTACCAACAATGTGTGTTGACTGGGTTGCTGCGTGGGATGCAGCATA